>NW_025764312.1:0-600000 GCF_021015755.1 Lentinula edodes
TTCCTACCAACCAAGATCTGCCACGTTGTGAGCCAATGCCCGGATGTCATTAATGCAAACTTACTTGGGTGGGCATTGTTGAGCACATTGAAATTCATATTTTAGCCCCCTGTACGAACCCAAGCTCGCACTGTTGAGTGATCGAATCATCTTTTCAAATGTAGGAAAGTTGTCGCGGAAAAAGAAACACTTGAAGCTACACTCAAAGAGTGAGCAGAATATTTAAATCAAATCAAAATAAAACGCACACAGGATGATCTCGTGTCATATGCTCAGCTTCGAATGTCATGTTAAACGCGTCCATTATCCAAGTGTCAATTATTTCTGTCTTCTCCGCATTACAATTTCTATAAGGGTTTACCCAATGTGACGGCGGGAAGGAAGGAATCCGTGTCCGACTTGCAGCCTCGCGCTGTGGCCGCTGTGTGTCGGCTTTGGAACTTTGTGACAATTTCGCTGAGTTCCCTTTCTTCCCTTTCAATCCCTTAGGCATACCATGGCCCAGCGCGATGAAGAGTTGAAGGACCAGTATGATTGTGACAACGCGCATGGTGGTGACCATGTAAATAGAAGGATCAACGAGGGGAATGATAAACTGTAAAGACAAGGTGAAAAAGATGCTTCGCGATCGGGCCTGCCGAAGAATAGAAAGATGGAAGCAAGTAAAGGAGGGAGACCGACCTATCGATGTTTGGGAACCTTTTATCTTCAAATCTATCCGGCGCCGATAGGAAAAACATGCTAACTAGATCATAGGTGCCCATCTGTGTCCATGGGCGAGAGATTTTGGCCACTGATCTTGCCTGGACCATGCACTCTGATTGAATGTGGAAGATAAGACTCCGTTAATCCGGCATCGGTCATCCGGGGCATACATAATAACGCAGTGTATGTAATACCATGGGACCAGTCATGCCAGTTTTTTTTTCTGTGGAAAGTGCCTCCTTTGGGCAGACCGACATAGTGGTCTCACTCCGGCCTTTGTATTGCAGGGGCTCTGAGGCACCGAGCGGTATTATAATACATGATTTGTCCACTGGAGAAATGCGTTACGCACTGGCATCAAGATCGATGCACTGTGTGAGCAGTCATACCAGTTTCCTTTCCTTTTCTGGACCATGGAACGAAGAGTTATTTGACTTGTGATATCCGCAATTTAACCTATCTACAGCTTTCCACAGGCAGTGGATTATTGAAGGGGCTGTGAAGTCCGTAGGGAACAAGGTAAATGGCGAGCACCTTGTGATATGAAATCTTGCTGGATCCTGATAGAACCTGATGCATTTCCAGACGTCAGTATATTGGCAAGGTCTCTATGGCCAGGATCCTTTTCGATAAACGCAATTGTAACTATTGGGAATAAATATCTACGGCACATATGTAGACGTAAAATCGTCAGTAATGACAGTACGGGCGTGGGGGTAGATAATTCGCGTGGTCTGAGAGTCCGTTCTCTGAGGAGCTGAATTGGATCTGGATCTGGATATGCTAGAGGCAGTAGCAATATTTCGACTACCATCCTGGGTATCAACAGGTGCATTAGCACGAGAATTTATCTCTCGAGCATTCCACACTTTACTCCGGATCGAGATGGGTTTAGATGGCGAAAACACTGCAGGCGCTAGAGTCGATGCAGGAGGCAACGAAGGCAGCGGAGGTGGGGGTGCAATGGGATGAGGAGGAATGATCAGAGGATTTCGTGGTGATAGCAATCTAGATGTGATTGGTGGTACTGCTTCATCTTCCGGTATCAGAGATATTCTCGGAACTCGCGTAACAGACTCTTGTCGCGGTTGGTGCGGATATGATCGTTTTGTAATAGCTGCAGCAGAATCCTGGGACGCGGACAACGACTTACCATGTGTCATCACAGACTGCCGTGGCGGGGGAGGCACTGATGTTATATGATTCGATTTCTTAGGTATCGAAAGTGGGCGTATGGTTGTCGATGTATGTGATGTAGCTGTACTTGAGGGAGATCCGGCGTCATCAAGTAACTCAAACAACATCTCTGCTGCAGTATCATCCTGATGTTGAGGTGTCTGACCTATCGAACCTGGTGTTGTCAAAGACAGCGCAGTTGGACTTGTTCTCCATTCCGAAGGGGTTGCTGGTATGCTCTGTAGGGCTCGTCTGGTAAAGTTTCTGGTAGAATTGAGTAATGAAGGGTCCTTCTGAAATTGCTCTGTCTGCTCTCCCTCAGCAAGCGGGACGGCTTCCTGGGCAAAAAGCCGGTGGGCTGGCGCTTTTGGCTGTGGAATCATGGACGGACTAAACCGACGACCAGAATACGGAGGCGGAGCGACGTTGAGATCTCCCGGAATAGTGAGATATTGTGCGTCAGGAGCGTCGGTAATCTCCTTAGATGATTCCATCCTTGTATGCTTCAACTGCAGGGGTTCAGGGGGTAAACGTCTTGGGGAGCGCGGCGATCTATCACCGGAACGAGTCTCTGGAGTCGAACGGGCTGACAGTGGTGCGGAAGGAGTGGGAGGTAAAGGTCCTCGTGCAGCGGTACTGACAGAAGTAGAAGGATTATTATTGTTATCCGCTGGCTCCTGTGGAACTACATTCAGGCTGGGTAGAGAGGATGGGAGGCTACGTGAGTGTTCTGGCTGCCCACTCCGAGGTCTCAAAGGTGTTGGTTTATTGGAAGTAGGAATAGGGAGAAGGGCAGGCGAGGGCGCAGTTAAGGCATTGTCCGAAAGACTGATGGCAGGCAGAGATAGAAGGGATGAAAGGACGGGTAGATCCCATTCTAATCGGGGGGAGGGAGAAGCGATATTTCTATCACGAAGTTCCTGTTTGTAATCATCATCATCCTCTGTACAAGTGGAATCAGAACTGCTCAAAGGTGTCTTTAGCTCTTGATCTTGTCTCATAAAAGCGCTTTTCAAACGTTCGGGTTGTGATTGAATTATTGAGCTTATCGAGAGCGCGCGAGAGCGGACGCCATCAACTCCAGGAGACAACCCACGAGAAACACTCCTCAGCGGAACCAATATATGTGAGCCCAAAAGTAACGACGACCTCCGCGCCTCCGGTAATGTCTGCGGTAAAGGCCTACGTTTATGGACTACGTGCCCTTGTACCGTGGCCTTGATCGGAAATTGAGAATTCACAGTGGGAACGGATCCATTGCTGCTCAAAGCTTCAGAATTCGAAGATCCGCCGGAGGACGCAGATGGTAAAGGTGTATTATAGCCTGAAACAGAGAGAAAAGCTGGAGGCGAAGGGAGAGGACGCGAACGAGGACCTTGCGGGGTGACAGGAGTTTTGGAACGTCGCCTTCGCTGCCTCTCTTTCTCCATTCTTAACTTTCCTCCAGAAACACGCTTTCCAGTGCGGTTAGACGATGTATTAATCTCTTCCGTATCAAGCTTACCCCGGGAACCACTATTTTCTGGTATGATCGTAAGCGCGTTCAGCGATTTCCGTTTCGCGGAATAGGAAACAGAAGATGAAGAGATGTGTGGGCTGACGGTCGTGCTTGGTTGGGTTGGTAAAGGGGGCGGAGACTGATTTTTTTTTCGAGAGATTTCGACTGTCACAGGTGGTTGCACGTTCTCACTAGCAGGGTGAGGAACGAGGTTGCGAGTGATAGGCTTCGCCGGAAAACGTCGCGCCTCCTGTAACTCGACTTTACTGGTCGCCACTCCTGGATACGTTCCTATCCTAGAGACCTTCGCAGGATCCAGCGCGTCCGAGCCAGTTAGTATAGGTGTTGTTGTACCACGAAATGAGTGTTGTCTGGATATCGATAGCATCCGGTGATCTTCATCAAAAATGGGACGAGGAAAGAAAGACGAGGTGGTAGATTCCGCGGTAGACCCGCTTTGAGGAATTGGAGCAGGGGTAGTAAATCTTTTAGACACCGCTGACAATATTGACTTCGTATATTTGAGAGCTGACTGTGTTTCTTCGTCGGGTGGTGGTAGCGCAGGTAGTTGTTTCGTGTTGATTGGAGGAAGTGGAAGACGAGGAGAAATGGCTACAGTAGACTTCGACGCCGAAGGCAAAGTGGAGGAAGTTTTAGTAGGAGACTGAAGCAAACGCTCTGCAGAGCGACTCCTCATCGACAAAACCGTCGCATCGTGCGTCGCGGATGATTCCATCACACTACCACTCTGGTCGCGATTCTCTGCTGGATGATCTTCACCGTCCCAAATGTTTAGGCGTGGAAATCGAGCAGCTTTGCGTTTTCGATATCGGAAGACAAGGAAGACAAGAACGAATATAACGAGTACTACAACGACGGCGACCACAGCTCCGATAGCAGCTGAAGTCCCAGATTGATGAGATACGGGAGTAGAGGAGCTTGTTTGCTCGACAACGGTAGGGGAAGGCATGACACTCGATCCACCGACGAAAGAAGATACAGGGCTTTTAACGGTGGCGTTGTCAATAGACGAATATCTGAAATTAGGGAAATGAAGTCCGACACTAAAAATCTGGTCAACTTAACTCACATTAATGCGTCCAACACCACATACTCGGATTTCTCTTGTGCAAACTCAACTCGTAAGCTATGATTCCCCAACTCCAAATTCTCGACTCCCCAAACGACCGCACTAGATACAGTTTCTGAACCCCCACTCAAGCTCACAGATCGAGAATAGTCTTGTAGATCCACAAAGGCAGGAGGTTGATTATCGAGCACTAGCTGCGCTCCAACAGCGTAAGGCCAGAGCGGGGATAGAAAGTAAATCGCGACTCCTGTAACATCAAGATATAAGGAAGACAAGAACGAAAAAGAAAGATAGATGTAAGCAAAGATCAACAGTGAAGAATCAAAACCGGATACGTGTTCCCACATTACAGAACGTTGCGTACCTGTAAAATTGAATACTGCGAACGCAGATGACTGACCACTGAGATGGTGGAAACCTTTGACATCTAGAGAATTGTAAGAGTTTGACAAGTTCCATTGCCCGGCCGAGTAAAAGATAGCGGGATCTTGATCGTCGATTGTAACGTTCGTACTAGTGGTCGGAAATCCAACTGTGATTCCAGGGAATGCAAGGCCGATGAGCATAAAGGCGAGCAGAACAAACTGAAGTAGGAAGGGCAAATCGAACATCGAGAACGTCAACGCTCGTGCCGCGAGCGACGGCGGCGTGAGATGGGTGAATGGAATAGGTAGTGAAGCAGGGAAAATGGAGGTCAAGTTGAAGAACAGCCGTATCACTGTTCATGGTGTCCAACCCCTCATCTCGAAACCTTATCCTAAGCATTTCAGCTAAGCAGTGCTTTGTGATGATTTCGGTGCCAGTGGCCAAAGACGAGAGTCAAATCGCTGGCCGAACACGGACTCGGAACATCAACGATCAATACAACCGTGCGACAGAATTTAGTTCTCGACGTGAAAAGTATCTGATTATCAGAATACTTTGCGAGAAGCAGTGGCCAGAACTAGATGCGCAACAGGTCAATACAAATGCCGAGTCATGAATTCGTCTTGACACTAGAGAACGACACTAATAATTGAAAAAAAAAAATTAACGATCACTCTCATGGTAATGAATATTTCTCGTACCTCCTTGACGAGTTCCCTTTGGCACTGAATCATATCGGAGCGATTCTAATTTCTGAAGATCAGTTTTGATCTGCTTCCCGGCCTCGATCGCCTTGAAACCGCCGCAACCAGACCGCAACTGAACGAAAGGACAGCTTGAATTGGTAAACACTGCATTTTCATATGCCCTCCACGAGATTTGAATGGACGAGTTCTCCCGACCAGGATCAACTTCATATATCTAACTTTGTCACTCTGCCTGATACGATTTATAGATATAGATGGTAGACGGCCTGAGACGTGTCGATGTAGCATATATCATTTGGAGGGCGTATAGAATGTAACACATCCATGATCAAAGCCGAATGTGAGGAAGCGTTTTTACACGGTGGGATAAAGCATTCTGTCGAACGTCGCAGAACTGATTTGCACCAAGTTGCACCCCAATTTAGGACGCAGTGACACAAATCAACTCATTCCCAAGGTTCGGGCTCGTCCTGGATGATAGGAACGAGCATATTCTGAATCGGCATTGGCAAATGAACGAGCTGGGATCGAAGGACTGCATTGTACTGCCAGCGTTGGCGAAATGATATTTAACCGTCATTCCCTAAGCTACCAGGTAGCTGTAGCTATCGCACTGAAGGCAAAACGGTATGTGAGTTGCCAGGACCAAGCAACAGGCTTGTGACAGAGCTGAGCCGCAGCGAAGACATTGGTATGATTCTGCCGTGACAAGAGCGCTGTTCTAGATAATCATTCAAACCTACAGAAAACCGTACTCATTCTTCAGATGGTCCTCGTGAAAAAAGCGACGCCTCTTATTACCTTGCATATACCATCGCCTCAGTAACATGCCGCAGGTTGGTCTGCACAGATTGGGCCAAAAAAGGATATTATCGTGTTGGGATCAGCGTAGGCGTGAATGGATTGCTTTTTTCTTGGAAGCGGGAGTGAAACAGCGAAGCGCCAATATTATCCTACATGGTAATCAGGTCCCATGGTCGCGACGTCTGGTGGGTGGGCGTATGAAATTCCGGCTTTGGCGTATTTTGACCGGCCCGGTCACTCATTTTTCCTTTGTTTTACCATCATGGTCTGGTAAGGATTGTCGCATTCAATGAGCTCTCCAACTCATTTCCAAGTGGCCTATGTAGTCTCTCAAGATTTAATCAAGGTGATTCCTCCTTGAACTTGTTTGCACCACGAGGTCTCACGAATACTTCGGAAAGTACTCGTCGCGACTCCCCTCCAATCCTGGTAGATCTATCTTGGTTCACTCTCTTGCCAACGCCTTCGGCCTCTTGTCGCATGAATTCTCTTCGCTTCGGCAGTTGCAGCTTGTCAAGCCAAAACCAGCGACGATCAACGACCTTGGTGCATATCATGCTCGGAACTATCTAGACGCTCTTCTACGTACTCCAGATGGAACTGACTCAGAAGATATGAGTGAATTTGGGCTAGAGGATGATTGTCCACGATTCCCTGGTCTCTCTGAATATATCTGTCTGGTGGCGGGAGCAACTATAACAGCAGCGAACGCGTTGCGATTTGGGTATGCGGACATCGCAATCAATTGGGATGGTGGAAGGTTGTAACCTCTTATCTTGCGGACGTTTCGTAGAATTCAGACGCGTTTTCGTTATTGTAGACATCATGCACAGAAATCACGCGCATCTGGATTTTGTTATGTGGCAGATTGTGTGTTGGCTATCCTTTTGCTCAAAAAGACCCAACCGGCTCCAGCATTGTCCCTATCGTCAGACACGACCATCCCGAATGCTACCCCAAGCCACAGAAAGCCTCGGGTAATGTATCTAGATCTGGATGTGCATTTTTCAGATGGTGTGTCGCAAGCATTCTACTCACCGGGTAGATCTTCTTCGACGCAGGTTCTGGTTCGTGTCTTTTTCTACGACCACTCGCTTGTTCACTCAATATCTTGAATCCACAGACTGTAAGCATCCACCATGCTGCTCCAGGATTTTTTCCTTCCTCTCCTCTTGCCCAACTGCCATTTGACCCATCTACATCCTTCGACCCGTTTACTCTTTCCCTTCCCCTCCTCGAAGGTGCTTCCAATTCAACATTCGCTGCCATCTGGCCCCTAATCGAGCGCATCAAAGATGTCTTCAAACCCGACTATGTTGTAGTTCAATGTGGTGTTGACGGACTTGCTGGCGACCCAAAATGCAAAGTGTTCAATTGGAGCTTGGATGTTGCGGCTGAAGGCTCGCTAGGGTGGTGTGTTTCTCGCATCGTCGACGATTGGAAGGGTATTCGAAAGTTGTTTTTGGGAGGAGGCGGGTATCATGCACCTAATGCAGCCAGAACGTGGGCTTACCTCACTTCTATCATCGTAAGCATCATCTTTTTCTACCCTTTTTCCCCTGCTCAGGAACATTGACGCTTATCCCTTGCTTTTTCATCTCAGCTTGGAAATCCTCTCGACATATCGATCAGTATACCAGACGATCCTTCCCATTCTGCGTTTCCCCTCTACGCGCCTTCGTTCACGCTCGACGTACCGGCCGGGAACATGCTTGACACGAACTCGAAAGAATATCTCGCTGAGGCTCGCAAGAGTTTCGAGAGGGCATCGGAAATGCTACAAGAAATAATGCAAGCCCAACAATCTCAGCCTCAGGAGTCACAGTCTGTTTCATGCGATTAATGAACGGTTCAACGAAGCTTGAAAGAAGGTTCTGGAGCTACATTGGGCCACCAACAGCTCGAGGGGGGAGAATCGCACACTCCCATATTCCCTCGACTAATTCCTTCATCATCGCGTGGAATTCAGACGGCGAATGCTTTCTTCAAGTTCTTGAATTCACACCCTTGGATGGGAATTCTGTATCGAATTCGGTAATATCCTGACAGGCACTACCGTGTATTTCAACGACTTCTGTTCAGGCGGCAGAATTTTTGTTTCCTTACCGCTCTTCCCGATGAACAACAGCAGCCACATACTCTTACTTTTGTGCAGGCACATTCTGGCTGTGCTTGGCCGCTTCATGCTTTTGCCAAATGTTTAGCC
Organism: Lentinula edodes; assembly: GCF_021015755.1. NCBI lineage: Eukaryota > Fungi > Basidiomycota > Agaricomycetes > Agaricales > Omphalotaceae > Lentinula > Lentinula edodes. Next base: position 8,553 of record NW_025764312.1, read on the forward strand.
TTTGAAGTGAATTTTGTGGCGCGTTCTTTGCACAAGGCTTTTGAAGTGTGTATGTTTTGTAGTGCACCTTATGTGCACTGTGTTTATTGCTTGATATCTGAGCTGAAACCAATCTACACCTTGACAGAGACAATCAGATTATACTTAGATCACCCTACAGCATGGCATACCAGTTTTGGTATCATGAACTTAAGTGAAATCTATCCTCTCCCAAGCAAGGTGCAGTTCACGACAGTGGAGCATAGTACAGAAGTAATAAGCAAAACTAGTTCAAATCGGATCAGCCTGAAACTGGGTACTGGGAATGTGATTCAAAAGGTTTAACCCAATACTAGTCATGCAGTTCAAGTTGATGTGGTGGACTAGCTAGCGAAAGCAGCAGGAGGATAAGGACGGACATGGATTGGCATTTCCCGGGTACTGACTGTATCCACCGTATATCTATGGACAGGTACGGGACGGGACTTTCTCATGGTTATTGGAATGGTTACAGTATGACCACGGTTGGTCATGTTTATTTTACCTAGAATAGTAATACCGGAGCTTCACTTATCATTCAACTGTCTTTCCACTTTTGATACTCGTATATTTTCTCTGGGACCAGCAGAGACGTGTTGGTTGAGAGATGAAATTTCCAATTATCCTCAAGTCAGAACTTGATACCTGCGGTGGAGTACTTAAATACTGGGAGTCAAAGAAAAAAATCTGGCCAAGGCTTTACTGTATGGCATCCGACTTTTGCTCTATCCCAGGTGAGTATGTTGCTAGCACTCTTTTGAAACAACACTCAAAGTCTCACAGCATCTTCAGTCGATGTTGAGCGTGACTTCTCTCTGAGTATAGACAATAAAGTCACGCCCGGATGACAGGCCCGGTCAAATTTGATCGGATTTGGACGATGCTCATTTCGGCCGAATCTGCATCGTCCGTCTCTATTGCAATCACGTTACTGTTCATTTTGTTCTCACCCATGGATTGGCCGGTTCTCTGCCCGTCGTTTCGCCTGTCGTTCTCATTTATTTTACCTCCGTTCACACTATTGACCCTCGGCGTCCCTTGCAGTTCGATCGACAATGGTGGCGCTGCCGCTCCCGCCGCTGGCTCTTTGGACTCGCTCATCGTCTCCGCCTCCAACAACCTCGATCCTCAATTCCTCATTCTCCTCCACAAAATCCTCAGCTCGCAATCTCTTGCCCTTTCCCTTCTCGCATTACGATCTCAACAACTTGTGGGTCTCATGGAGATTGACAACGCCTCGTCGGCTCCCACAGACAATGTCGCTATCGAATTGGAAGGACAGACTATCGAGGTTAGGTATCCTGCTGAACCTCAGCCCCCGAACTCCCTCATTTTTCCTGGCGAGTATACAGACGGCGTCATGCATGCTGTGTACAAAGATATGTGCGTATCGTTCCTGCTGTCATAGTATATGACCATTAACCATAAACACAGCAACAATCTGAAACGAGAGGCGCTGCTAGCCCTCTGTAAACAATATTCGCTCGGGACTTTGGGTAATAAGTCGGTCTTGAAGCAAAAACTTATTGGATTTAGTGAGAACAAAATACGGTGGCCAAGGTGTGCCACCTCGAAAGCTTCAATAATAACTTACAGCTGATATGTTTATAGCCTTATCCAGGGTGCTCGACGCGCTCATCGTGGCGTCCGCGATGGTGGTATCACTAAAAACAAACCCAAGCCCAAGGACAGTTCTGTTGCCTCATCCACCGCTCTCAAAAAACTCAAGCCATCAGCTATACGACGAAATGAGCTGTTGGGGCTTCCGCTCAATGCGCCGCTTGGCAGCCAGCTTTTCGATACGCAACGGTCAAAAGACACACGGACCCTGGAGGAGAAGGCTGAGCTTCTTCGTTGGGTGAGTTTTCTACATTAGAAGTTCCAATCCATGCCTTATATGATTGATCAGGCAAAGGAATTCGACGAGTCACATCCCTATATACCTGAAGCAGAGATTGCAAGGAGACGGAAAGCTAGGGAGGAGGAGAGGACAAAGGAGAAAGCAGGTGGTACGGTAAGTAGCAGGCATCACTTTTTTCTCCTAATGTTTTCATTCTTCTTGAGCAGGTAATGGTGACAGAGTCAATACGTTCAATGAACGAACAGATTGCTAACCTGACTGCTACAATCAACATGCTTGTAGTTGGCCTTCCGACGCTGCCACCGCTACCAGCTACAGTCCTTGCACAACTACAAACTCAACCCTCAATCCCTCCTGCTCCGTTTTCATCTGGTGAGTTCTTAAAGTTCATCCTGTCACGAGCTCCCAATCTGATTGCTCGTCCCTGGACCGTCAAGTTCATCCTGTTACCCCTGATCCCATCCCATTCCTCTCACCGCCATCCACAACGCCTATGACTACTGGCGCGTTGGCCTCGAATAGTATGACCGCGACATCAGCAACCCCTACCAACGGACTTGTCATAGCTGGAGCTATGAAAGAAACAACTTTTAGCCTCGCTATCGGCCATGGGCAAATTATCAGGTACAAGTATAGTGATATTCGTGAACCCCGCCAAATCTCCTTTGCCACCAACATTGTTCGTCTTGACCGTGTATGGGATGACGAAAGCCTCAATTGGGATCCTATCGATTGCGCCAGGAATCTTCTACAGATAAATGGTACAGCAATCGCACTCCGGTACTGGCAGATGGTCTTCAGTGGTAAGAAGAACAGGGTGTGGTCATGGTTGAAGAAACTCTGGACTGAGTGGAAGGTAAAATCGTCTCATCTTTATAAAATATCTTTCACTGACCTGTTTGTGCAGTATGTTGCTGAGCGTTACCGTTCTCGTGGCCCTGATGATTTTTGGCAAGAGTTTTCCTCAACCAACGGCGAACATTTTCACTGGAAGGCTATCACTGATCGGTTACGGGAATTGCGTAGTGCGCAGGACGAGAGGCTCGTGGATAGGGCAAAGGCTGAGTATGGGGACCGTTTCTCTCAGGTCTTTGTGAACAACCGAGGCAAGGTACTCACAGATAAATCAGCTATTGCGCGTCGTTACCTTGCTGAGCTTGATCATCGTTTGGTATAACACATCTATGATTTACTATGTTTGTTTTTTGTATACATTCTTAATGAAAGAAAGGTTTGAACTACAAACCGTAGTTAAGCACAATGACAGGAGCGGTTACAAGTAGGACAGACAGTAGTGGGTGCCCGATGCATATTAAAAAAGTCATCGCGGTCAACGTGAGGGTTATCGTTCCAGGATATGAGATATTTCACAATTGTCAGGTGCGTAAATTCCTGACTCCATCCCCCCCATTCACAGATTTGACGTAGAGGCCAGCGACGTTCCACTGATAACCACTGGCATCCGCCGCGTCGAAATGAGTGAGTTCCATAAGGGACAAAATCCACGCCAATATCAAGGAGATTGTTTCGAAACAACTCAAGAAATTGTTCAGACGTCTAATGGTCTTTGAGAAACGGCCAATGAACAAGCAAGGTGTACTTACCATTGGTTCATTTTCCTCAGCGAGACGGTCACCAGCACGGATTTTACGAAACAGATAGCCTTCTGTCAAACCGGAGAGAAGCACCCATCTTGAAAATGCACGAACAACACATATATGCTGGTATTCTTCTGGCATTTCATACCAGACAAATGGCTTAATATCTAAGGGATTATTCAGTGAGACCGAGAAGATCCAATAGCGTATGGACTTGCCTCCAAACTGACTGGTTTTTCGGAATGGAAGACGAAGCGTCAGTTTTGTTTGTCCAGTTTGAGGATCTGGAGAGACTGAAATGTCTTGCATTTGGATCTTGAGCAATTCGTCAACACGAAGTAAGCCACAAAAGGCTAGGTTGTAGCCCAGATTCAACAGAAAACGAGCATGGGCTCCAAGACGTCCTTTAGGGGCTTTTTGAGATGAGAAAAAGAAAGCAGAGGATTGTCGCCGATTGAAGTGATACAGGCGTTCAAGCAATTGCTATGCAAAGTAGTTGATTTACATGTATTAATGAAATTGATACTGCACATACAGACGTGACTGCTCGCGCACTAGTTGCAGTTTCTCCTGCACGTGTCTGAAGGAAAAGGTCAGGCAACCAGAGGGATAGAGCTCACGGAAACTGACTTTTCTACGCCGGAGACTGAGCATGTAGCTTGAAACAGTTTCGGAAACAGAGGGGTTTCCAAGCATCTTCCCAGAAATTTCACTTTGGTGCCAAGCTTGCATACCTAAACCATGGATTCGCCCGAATCCAAAGGTTGCAGCTGCTCTCATCTTCTGAGCATGTGCATAAGTGGAGCGTTCCACGTTTGGTGCAATGGGACTGCCGTTGAGGTTTATTTCATCACACCTAAGAAAGATCAATCCAATAAAGGGAAATGACAGTTACAGCACCTACGAGTGCATGATCCATGCCACTATATATACTGCTGCTTGAGAATGAGGGCTATCACAGAAAAAATGAGTTCCCTCCGTTATCATTTGTTGTTCAACGAGGAATAAGTTGCATTGCTTCATTAATCTTCAGTGGAATCAATCATCAGCAGGATAGAGCTAGCACATATAGACACACACCGGAGATATTCTTGGGACGTCTTTTCAGAAACACCTTTCGAAACCTCACGGACTGCATCACTAAGCCCTGACAAGTCAACCTCAACTTGATCGTGACTTTCTTCCAAATCATCCAGGATATCTGCTGGGTCTGGGTGTTGTTCTTCGATGACCTTGAACAGTCCAGAGTATGAGTTGTTGTTTGAAATGTCGATGGTCATTGAGGTTGGAGGAAGAACCCAATGAAGCCCCTATTATTAGCAAGCCGTGATGCAGCAACAGAATGTTCTGTCTGCGAAATTACCAAGTGAGCTGGCACTCTTCCTAGGGCTGCTAATGAGGAGGTAGGAGGTTTATATGAGATTAAATGTGCTTTCTAATGAGCCTCAAGGTTTCCTCAAGGCAAGTTCAAAGACAGAACGGAAAGAAATTTGCGCCGTATTGATTCGTAGCAGTTTACCGACAACAAACATGTTTACTAGTTTATCGACGACAAACACGTTTACTAGAAGGTAATGTAGTGGAAAATTCCTCGAGGTCTGAGAGATCGCTTAACTCATCCAATCCAGCCTCTGTTCGAATTGAACCCTTCCAATCACCCCTACAAACATCACTCCAACGTGTAAACTTTTGCAGGGCTAGCTTCCAGCGCGACAGGCGTGCTGATTCCCGTGCTGTTCGTGCTTCTGCATTGGCTGTAGCAAGAAAAGACTTGTCCGACTGAAAGCCGTTGTCTCGCCATCGAAAAATCCCACCAGAGGAATATTGAACCATCGCGTAGCGAGTTTCTTGAGGTTGTATGGGGATGGTTGAATGTGTGATCAGCGCAGAGGGAAAGAGAATACTGGAGCCTGGGGGGAACCGGATGACTAACCCTAAGTCCCAAAAAACTAGGTGACCCCCTTTGTCAGGGTCAAAAGGGCCCATAGCAGTATCGATACACCATCCTGAGGCTCGGTTGTCAGGATCCATGTGGGGCGGAGAGTATGATTGTGGCCCTAAGTTAAAGGTAACGGCGGCGAACGAGGTTTTAGGAAAGGTACTTTGAAGCTCTGGCTGCTTTTGTCGCAGTTCGTTATGTGCGTCGTTGTACTCTACGTAGTTCTTATGACAGAAGGCGTTGAACAGCACTAATAACGGTGAGCTCATAGGAGGTTTAAGGGAGCAACGAATGCGTACCGTTGGTGAAGCCTGATATACGCCGAATGGACTTGTTCTGTAAGAGCTCATTCACAGCCTTCTGGTTGGCTTTACCAGAGACTCTGTAGTTCTGTGGTTTCAGCCGCCCGTTTCCATAGCCATAACCTACAGTTCTAGAAGCAAAGTCTCCGCGCCGGCCATGCTTTTGAGCCTGAGTGAAGGTACTGGCCTCGAAGCATTGCTTCATAGCGCCAGCAGCGTCGGATTCAACAGCCTTCCATTCTTCTCCCGCAGACCCATGCGGAACGCCGCCAAGAACAGCAACAACACGGTCTTGAACGTCAACAAGGGCAATACAGGTGCTGAAAAGCGGTGAGTGACAGAGAAACTCAGAAGGTATGGCTAAAACGCACGTTCCGTCCCACTCGAGCAGCTTGAGGCCAGAAATTGAGCTAAGTGCGTCAAGGTTTTTCCAGACCTTCAGAAGGCCAGGGGATAGTTTCTTCCGAGGGTTAGCACTCCATCCACTAGAGGAGACAGGGAGGTCGGCAGCGTTGAAATCTTTGAGCCGGAGAGGCGCAGCTCCCTTGGCAAGCTCAACGACGAAGGGCTTCAACCCGTTGCTCTTGGTGCGCTCTATGGCTTGGGCAGCACGCTTAGCTCGAGAGCGCCTGCTGAGAGACTTGCGCTTCTTGTCTTTACGAGAAAGAGAGGCAAAAGAAGCGGCCGGGTTCAAACTGTTTTGGCAAGGTGGCTCCGGGTCTTGGAAGGCGTTTTCCTCTGCGTCGTCTTCGAACTCGAGCTCACCATCATCTAGCGTCTCTTCCGCATCCTCGGCAGCCATCCGTGCTTGGTTGTCTGCTTCCAGTGCAGCCGAGAGGTTGAAGGAAGGGAACCTGATGTGAGCCGTAGGAATGATGTTGTCTGCTGGAAAGCGTCAGCGTCTGGCATCAGTTGTTAGAGAAAGACTTCAAAGGTTTGGCAAAATAATTTGTTTTGACGCGTCTTAACGCTAGTTAAGACGCGTCGCGGAATGGGATCGTAGCCAACAGAGCCTTGCCTAGATGGTGGGCTGGGCGTCTGTTGGCTAGCAAAACCAAGCCAGGCGAAGATAGATAACAGTTGAAGATTTACTTACATGCCATTAAATAACCGGTTGGAGGGCTGAGGGGAGGCTTGGTTGAAGCAGGAAGAACGAAGAGCCAACGAACGATCAACAGAAACGCGTGCTCTGGCGCGTGCTCTGCTAAGCGCGGTTTAGTTCCGTTTAGGCGCCTAAGCCTTTCTTTCGTTTGCCCGTCAAGTCGCTCGCAGCTCCAGCAACGCTTTGCCTACTCCGTTGTGCGAAATTTACCGTTCATCTTAGTTTCGTCAATTTGATTGTGTACTCTAGCCTTATCTGAATCCTCTACCTTCAAAGTTACCTTTCATCTTGGCTTGTCAGAGCACCCAACTCACCCTCCTCTTCAACTTGCTCAAATTGTCCTTTTACCTTCCGTGACTTCACCAACATCTGCATTGGAGTCTGTAGGAAACACCAGCTGCTTAGAGGTGCCCTGTATCGCAACAAAATCATCGCAGGGAATGTAACTCAACCGTCGTGAGATGGATACGGCAACGGGTACGTTTGTTCATTGTTTCATCCTCTTATCCGTTCGTCATCTTCTGTTTCAGTCTGTACTCCGTCCTCTACCCATAACCCACTCTTTTCCCTTTCCAACACCCGGCCTCGCGTTTTTTCCGCTGTGTGTTTCTCCGGCTGGACAAAAAACACTCTCTGTTCCCAGCACATGAAGAAGGGTACACCGCGGCTACCTGCAACCCCGACTAGCAAACGCGACTGCTCACAATCGAACCCATCTCATCTCTGTCGTTATACGCGGCCACGAACCTCACAACAAGAATCGTCTCACTTGACGCCTTCTCGGTATGCAGTCTTTTTCGTTGTCTTATCTAAGCCTGACAGGCCGTTAGATCACACCGTAAAATCTCTCTGCGAAATAGGATATTCTGCCTTCGTTAACGCTTCCCGTACCTCCGTTTGCACGGCGGCTTCACCGAGCTTCCATCACCACGCAAGTTTGAACCAGCTCCATCTTTATTTGCCACAGGTATCTGCTGGATACTTACTTGCACAGGGCGCTCCTTCGACTGCTTCCTGCACGTCCTTCTCTGGCGGTACTCTCAACGACTTTTCACAAACCCAAACCCCACCTCCATCTTTGTTTGTGACAGGCGTCGCGCTGCAGACAACTCGCGTCCCGGCACCAGGATATCTGTGCTCATGTACCCAAACGTTCGAGCGATGGAGCAACGGACCATTTTCGGTGCCTCTGCCTCCGGCACACCTTCCTTCATCGCTAGTACAAGCCCTCTGACTCCTGGCCTTACCTACTCACCAACTTCGACAGAGCCTGCACCTGGTGATAGGACGGTGCAAACGCCTTGCTTCCTGGATGGCTCTACCCTTACATTGTATGAGAGTGTTCAGGGGAGAAACTTACACATGAATCTAACTCTACGTAGGAACAGACCCCATACTTATGTTGTTTTATGTATCAATACCTATGTAGGAACTCCCAATGCAACGCTTCGCCGAACGGGCCGGTTGTTTTTACCCCCTTCATGAATAGGAGTGCGATGCACCCCTCCCAAGCACTCTCCATAATGGGCATCCAAAATCTCTGGCCTGTAAGTTACCAAGTTTGTCCCTTGTAATCTTTCTAAGCTCATTATATCTCCCAAACAGTTGGTAGATGAAGCTGGGTTTACTTGCAAGCTCAAGAACTTTGTTCTGGAGCATGGTTTCATTAAAGATCATCATCGTTCCCGTACAGTTATCATTGGAGTCGATATTAGGTATGTCTTCACTAAAGCCATCTATTTCCTCTGCATCTCACCTTCATATGCATCAACAAAGCTCATTCTTAGATGGCTTCCGTGCGTCAGATAGGGGTCCTCATGCCAATCGCCGCCTTCATACATCAGACTCGACCCTCACACAATTCTTCAAGCTATTATGTGGTTTATCCAAGGCCGGTGCACACTGCATTTTTGTTTACGATGGCAACGGGCGCCCACTCATTAAACGTGGAACTCAAGTCATAATGCGTGAATCAGACTACCATAAGCATTCGAGAAAGTTAATAAAGTATTTCGGCTACTACAGCCATACTGTGAGTATTTTTGTAGCCTTCACTTATCTTTATCAATAATTACCTTTCGTGCAGGCCCCGGGTGAAGCAGAAGCAGAGCTTGCAGATATGTATAAACAGGGTATCATCGACATTGTACTCTCTAAAGACAGTGATGTTTTCCCCCTCGGGGTTGGATCTATCATGAAACTCGTTGTTCCGTAAATGACCTTGTCTTCATATATAATAATATACATACGCTAACATTCACATAGAAAGGAGCCGAAAAGCCTCTGGGGAGATTTAGATGTCCGTGTCTATCACGCCGAAGCCACGGGCTACTCTCAGGGAAGTTTTGTTCTGATTGCTTCATTGCTTCGGAATGATTTTGGTAGCGGCGTTAACGGCATAGGCCACCAAACTGCTCGTGGCCTTGCCCAGAGTGGTTTTGGGGATGATCTGCTTAATGCCTACAAGCTGTTTGCAAGCATGCCGCAGCAGTTATCCCAAGCCTTCCGCAAGCTGAATAGTGATATGGCGTATGAAATCCAATATAACACTCGAGGTAAAATGGGCTGCTGCAGTCCTTCCCGAGCAGATATCCTCCGGGACTCTCAGTTTCCTACCTTTGAAGATCTCGATGTTATGAACTCATTTCTGGAGCCGTTGACAAGCTCTTCACCTGGGTTCACCTCTGTCCCAGTCTCTTTGAGTCTGCCCACACTCCCTGACATCACTGGAATCTCGGAATTCTGTGCTGAGCACTTCGCCTGGTCTCCGATACTCGCACTGAAGCATTTTCACAATCACCTCTGGCCTGGGATTGTGATTCGAATGCTTTCCTCTGTAGGTGCAAATGAACCGTTCTCGCATATAGTGCTAATGATCTTCTTTACAGAAATACATAGGCTATAACGTAAATAAAGCGGAATTTCTAGTTCCCCGCTTGCAGAGTCAGCCTGAGACAGACAGCACAGGGAAACATTATATGCCTACTCTATCAACTACTGTCATCAACAATAAAGCATTGAGCTTCCGAGCAACCAATGTGAACGACAGCATTTCCATCACATTCAATACCGCCTTCTTCATCCAGCTTACCGGTCTTCCACCCTCAACTGGACACTCGACTCGCAGAGTTGATGTTCCGGTTCCCATGCTTGCGGTGGCTACCAAGCAAACAGACAAGGTTGATAATTTGAGCGAATTACTCGGTTAGTCATATCATTTCCTTTCCGCTAATCCTCCAATCACCCTTGAATTTTGCAGGTTCACGTCCAAATTCTGAGATATCCACTCGGATTCGGATCCAACGCCGAAATAATCTGGGTCCAACTAATGAAGCATCGAGTGAGTTCTCAAATCATCATCGTTCATTCTAAACAAACACATCTGCTTTCAGGTAGTTCACGATTGCAAGGCCAGGCCTCCAAATCTGTCAACGGGAGTAGTAAGTATACTACTCAGCCCGGCATCAAATATTTAGGCATTGTTGAGCTTTCCGATAGTGAAGACGACCTTGTATGTACATGATTGTAACTAGTAATTAGATTCTTGTTTGTAATTTTATATGCAAATCTAACAGCACCTGTTTGAGAAAACGGAAACCGAAGGAGATTTGCAATGTTGCACAACCCTGACTGGAAATGGTCTTTTTTATCTGTCCTCTCAACTTCGTGATTTTTCGGGCAGGGAAGAAAAGCTAGAAAGACAAGATTCAGGTTATGAAGACGATTTCACTATTCACAGTAGAGACGATGCAGTGGCTTGACATTAACATACAGTCGCTTAGAGTTTAGTAAGATAATGTCAAGCAGATGCAGTGAATAAACATTCGGATCGTCTATCAGGGATAGTAATAAATCTAGCGTAATGCTTGCACACTGGCAGGTCCACTAATTTTAGTGGTATACTCCAGCTCATACACGTTTGTTCATACTGCAAAGCTCATACTACTACAAACATACTCACTTATTGTTGCTCATCATCCTACACCACAGAGCCCCCAGAGGCCACTCAAGGGTAGATAGATTTGTATAGCTAGTACGCACTTGGAGTAGATAGATTTGTATATTGTATAGCTACATAGAGCTACATACACTCAATTGAGTGCAATTCAGAAACTGCATTACATTCAATTCATAAAATTTCGACGCGACATGTTTCCCGTGATTACGCAAAGCTACATCTTCGAAACTGGAGATTGCAGCAACTACATATCCTGCCTCACACTCTCACTTCATCTCTATCCCTCAACTCCATCTCTTCTATCCCTCTCACTCTCAATTCCTCAACTTCATCTCCTCACGCTCTCGCGATCCTACGGCGGCAAACATCATGGCATATCAACTGTAAGTCTCCCAAGTCATTTGTCATTTCTCTGCTCAAACATTCAAAATTTCTCGCTGCTTGCATTCTCCGTCCTCTTGGCTTATTTTCTTTCTCCTCATCCATGTCGTCTCTCATTCACATTACTATCTATCTCTTGCCTACCCATGCATGCACGAGTACTAAAGGGTTTTGCTCCCGCCGCCGTCGATTGCCCGCTCATTGTCCGGAGCGCAGTTCTCCGTCGGGTCGATGGAATGACAGGTCCCTGACGGGGACACTGCATTACATCAGGTCACATCTCGTTATGTTCCGTTACGAGATGTGACCCGCATGGTCTTTCCTGTTGGTCTCAATTGCACTTCTCGTGAGGACGACGACAAGTCAATTTCATGTAGTGATGTGCCGGCTCCGAGCCCCTTGGGCCCTATAAGCATGGCCGGATTGAGCCTGGCCGGGCCGGAGCCGTCTCTAGGGCTGTGGAAAGCTGAGGGCCCGGCTCAAAATTTTCAAAGGCCCCAAGCCGGGTTCTGAGCCGGGGCTGAGTACCCAAATTTTGTGCTGAAATTCTCACCTGGATGGCTGATATACCTATAGATAAATGCTCAATATTTACCTATGTGGGCATCACTAGCACCATTCTCAACTGCAGGAATAATTATTAGTAAATGCCATAAACCTAAAGGTAATATTGTTGAAGTATACAATTCTGAGACTTTTGTCATTGCAGGTAGGTTGGAGGTTGAATCAAATTAGTGTATCCACAGTGAATTCTTCTTAATGAGGATTAGGAAGATGTTATATTGTAAATTTTACTATAACATGATGTGGCAGCATCTTAATCTTAGTTAACAAGTCTCAAGGAAAGAACCACTTTGATCCTATTTGAAATTGACAATAGTTGAAACAACAGGTAATGATTTTGGTGCTTGTTACTTTGATAAGTCCAGTGTACTGGAATTCTACTGTTTGATTGATGTAGACTATTATTGTTAATGTTACACCCCTCTCACAAAGCTGGAGCATTAAGAAACAATAATGCAGTGTTTTCAGACCATTGTGGCAGTGTTTTTAGACTAAAACATCAAGAAATTTTGGACACAGTTTCCGCCTATCACAGCCAGGGCCCAGGCTTGAGCCGGAACCCAGCCGGGCCCTGGCTTTCATGTAGGGCCCGGCTCAAAATTTTTATGAGCTTTGGCCGGGGCTTTTGAGCCAGGCCCCAGCCGGCACATCACTAATTTCATGCAAACTTATATGTCTCATGATACATTCAAGTCATCAATGTCTCTCGGATCATGGTGCAATGTGCCGTTCTACAATATATATGAAGCTATAGATGAGTATGAGAAGGGAGAAAGTGGGTAACTAGCCGTTATAGTGCATTATATGTATGTTATGTAGTTGAAGAGTTAGCAACATTTTCCACTAATCTAATTACTTTGGCTTATTCTTGTTGGGAGATAGATTCCCTTTTTAGTTACCGATTCATTCCGGACTCACATGACTCTGTTTACTTATAGTCTTTTTCGCACGTTCATCGCCCTCAGTTGTTACTACTTCGTTGGTTCCACACTGAGGGTGAGTATCCCTTTTCATTTCACCTGTACTTATCGATACTCACATCTTAGATAGGTTTTTCTTATCGCTCTACGTACAGGTATTATCTGAGTTGTTACTACTTCGTTGGTTCCACACTGAGGGTTTTTCTTATCGCTCTACGTACAGGTATTATCTGAGTTGTTACTACTTCGTTGGTTCCACACTGAGGGTTTTTCTTATCGCTCTACGTACAGATACTTGACCTCTAAGAATTCTTAACACCCTCAAGAACAAAAGCAAATTCTTCTAAATCTTCAGAGCGATTCTGAATCCCGGGACTTCTCAATTAGGAAAATTGTAGATTAGATAGCTCTGCATGGTCAGGTATGCCAACTACGGTCAATTTGTGAAACAGATTTTGTCCATTTGGTCAAAATCCACACAGATTTCAAACACCGCTCCCGGGAAACTCCCAGATGAACCGTGTCTTTCCCTAATCAAGGACTCCAAAAACGTGACATTCATCCTCAATACGATTTAATTCCTACTTAATTAAAATTTGTCCTTGAGCATTGATTATAGTGAGCTTAAATGATCATAACATGCTATACTTTGATTCTAGATACTTAAATTTGAGACGTTGTGACATAAGAAAGAGTCGCAAACAAAACTTGATGTTTTGTATCAAGGACTCCAAGATCACTGTATAGGTGATCATCTGACTTCGACGCTGCTGTGCATGTCACCCTTCCTCATGTCGGTTTTATAATGTCATTGGCAGTGACCAACTCGAACTCTCATTTTCCACTGAAGGCTTAGCGTGATTCGCAGGGACAATGTGTTAAGATCATGTATACCATGTAACCGTGCCAGAGGCCACAAGGTGTCTAAGTGCGGGAGGTCGAGTGGGACAGTAGTGAAGTTATTAACAACACCGCCGTTACGCCGTTAGTCCCCGGAGATCGAGAGTATAGAAGGGAGGAGCTAAGTAGCAGCCAGGTTGGAGCGGCGGTATTGCCAGTGACAAGGAGCGAACCAAAGAACGTCTAAGTCCTAAGGTTATAGGAGAGAGTACTTCGAGGCGATGAGCCTGAAGACTTAGAGGAGCACAGAGCTCAGGAGGGAATCTAAGTCGATAATTAAACTGAGGAACTACAGTAGCGTACAGGCAGTATTTATATCTACGGAGCGGCGCATTGGTGCGGAACGCCAGACTAACTACTAGGAGCTATACAAGTAGTACCTGCAGGGTAAAGTAAAAGACAATAAGGAGGGACTAGAACGAAAGGGTATGTTTAGCGAGAAAGAACAATAAGGAGAGATTACAATAAACAGTGGATCTTCGGATTACTGAGCGGCGGAATGGAGGCCCGAGGCATGGACTTGACACAATGCTGATTGACGTTTCCAAGGGGGGGAACACTTGGACACTCGGACCTTACTATTTCCCACCTCCTGCCAAACCCTCCACACTTTGCTTTGTCTCACCCTGTACCTACATCTTTCTCCTCTTCCTCTGCTTCTGTAAATCTACCCCCTTCTGCTTCCTCCTGGCCTCTGGCTCCTATTTTTTCCACTGACTTTGGACCACCATCCATGCCACTTGTTACCCACCCTCCTCCTCCCACTCTGTTTCCTCACTTTTTTTCTCACCAGCTCCTTTTTATCATCCTTTATCTTCTGTCTCTTTCTCTGAGTCCGCTTCTCCTCATACCTCTACCCTCTGTACTCCTAATGGCTGTAAAACTCACATTTTGTGCTGGAATATTAATGGCTGTTACCTCGCTAATTACCTCTGCAATAAATTTGTGAAAATCATCAGTGACTATGATGTTATCCTGCTACAGGAGACTTGTTTGCATTCTAACTTGACTATGCAGTGCCTGTATAGCTTCACTGCCTATACTTGAAATCGCTGCCAACTGGCAACAGATATTGAGAGCCCATGGGGAGGGGTGGCAACTCTGGTATGAGATGGGTTACAGAGCCAAATCACAGAAGACCTCTGTGGCCCAGACTTTCTTGCTATTGACATCAATGGTCTGCTTCTATTGAATGCATACATCCTCCCTGAATTGTCATGAACTGATTGGACCATCTGGGCTGATGTACACCCTTGGGATGCCTTCATCTGCAGCACTTGCATAGCCATAGTGCTCAACATCCTGTTCATGGTAGCAGGCAACCTCAACGCTTGCATTGTGGATTTAACTCCATCACCACACCACTTTTCCGTACCTCACCAGATGTGGTTTGCTCTACACATGGTCACTGCCTGCTGGACTTTTGTGCAGAATTAATCGTGTTTAATCATCGAGTAAGTCACTCGAGTTTTAGTTCCCTTTATCTTCTCTCATGCTCATCCTCACCTCTCAGGTTGCAAGCAGGATAAGCAGACTCCTCTCCACCCCTTGGGTCGCAAGCGAGGGATATTGGACTTGACCTCCCCCATTGTGAGGATGGTCGTCCGGTGAGCCTCACTCCAATTGTCACAACACAATTGAACTCACAGACATGGCCATAGACTCTTGGACCACCGTTTGACCTGCTCCCACTTAGACCAACTCAGTGGCTGACTATTTAGTGTCCTGGCAGGCAACATAACCCTTTAGTTTCCTCATCGCTCTGCCAGGTATGGACTATCTCCCATCTTCCCAGTAGTGTACTCATATATGATTTCCTCGTCGCTCTGCCAGACAGCTATACAAGTCTTTTTGTGCTCTAAAAAACAATATACATTGTTTCATCTATCATCTACCATGTCTGATGGCCTCCCTAACCAACACCAACAACCTCCCCAGCTTGCTGCCAACTTCTACCCACAACAACACCCCTACTTTGCCGAGGGGACGAACCAAGGGAACCAGATGGACCCCGTACCACCGCAGTGCCCGATGGCACCACAAACATCTCAGCATCGCCAGCCAAGAGACCTCACCTACCAGAAAGAGCTTGACTGTTTCACAGATGACTACGTACAAGGCAAATGAAATTGATTCGACACAGAAACCCTCCTGTATGATGCAGCCGCCAGATACCACATGGACATGGGATCAAACTATGACACCTGCATTCTCAGACCCTTCTTTGACATGCTGGACTGGCACGATGCCTACATCCAAACTGCTGAACAAGCAGGTTGGAACACCATTGCCACCCCACGGCCTGAGCTCAATGGTGATGAGAATCTCAACACATCAGATTCCCATGAACAAGTTGCTGCACTCAAGGAACAAATATCCTCCCTGCAATCTCAACTGCAGTCCCTTACCTCAGATCCTCTCCTCTCCAATGAATCCTCAGACAAACCCACTCTCCTCCAGAGAATGCACATCCCTGCTGAACCCAGTCTCTTACACAGAATGCAACCCAAACATGCACACTCCCATTCCCCATCACCCGACTCATCGGACAAGGACGAAACAAGGTTTAAGAAACCAAAGCTGGATAAATCAAAAATTAGCTTTCTCAAAAAGAAAGTGGGCACTAAATCTCTCTCACCTAGACACAAAGCCATTGCCAAGCAAGTTGAGAATTTCGGCCATGACATCAATACCACAGTCCAAATGGTTATCAACAATCCATACATGCCCCCCTTCCCGCCCTCACTCTGGAAACAAGTCCTTCTCGACCAACCTGTGGACTTCAACCTCATCCTCTCCCATGCCCTCAGCCCCTTTGCTGACACCTACACCATTGACGACAAGGGAAACTTCACCACATCCAAACAGCAACTTACCCATGAGGTCAGAACTGAGGGACAATGGAACCGAGTCTGGCGTATCTACGCAGATGCCATCTGCGCGATCTTCACTGAACCTGACCAATGCGATGAGCTCAGAGAGTATGAAACCCACATTGGAAAACTCTTTGGTTCTACTGTCCACACCTACATCCATGCTGCCTGCAGGTCCATTGGAGAATCACGACGAATCCTCTTTAACAATACCCAAGAGTTTATCCACCTCAAAGACATGTATATCTTGTCTGATGGAGCTGGCGTCATCAGTTCAAGGCCTCCTACAGCATGAGGTGAAACTTCGGCAGTTCGCAAGCCAAAGAAAAGAGAAACCTGCCGCAACTGGAACAATAATCATTGCTCCAACAATCCCTGCCCTCGCGACCACAAGTGCTCCAGTTGTGGTTCACCCAAGCACCGAGTTAATGACTGCACTTCACCTGACCGAAAGACCTCTTGAGCCGTCAGCTAAGAAGTTGGTTGGGACTAGATTTGAGGCATTAGCAAGGTCTCACCCCTCAGAGATGGAGTTGGAAGACACCTATGATGGCCCAGTCTCCCAATCCTTGTCTCACTACCTATCATGCCTTGCCTGATTTTGCTTCCTTACCTATCATATTCCTCCTTACTACCTTCCTATATCTCCCCACTGTATACCCAGAGCTCCCCTTGTCCGCTTTTACTATTATGTAATATGCCACATGGCTGTCACATGTATAGTATATAGGCTGGGGACTCCCCTCGGAGCTCCCCAGCGTGTTATTGTCAAATCTTATCTGGAAACTCTTCCAACCTGGCTTGGTCCCTGTTAGTACAGTCTACTTGTACTTGCTAACAGGGCCTGACACGTCTCACCTGTCATACATTTCCTCTTTATCTGTTTCCCTCAACTCTGTTTCCTTCACCTCTGTTTCACTCAACTCTGTTTCCTTCACCTCTGTTTCACTCAACTCTGTTTCTCTTCTCTGTCTCACCTCTCTCAACTTCCTGAGCCTCTCCTACGACTTACAGTCTACGTCGAGGCTCCACACCCCCAACCACCTCCATCCTCACCAACTACACATCCTTCCCCCACTCCAGGACCTTTGGCTAGGTCCACCCAAGCTCCACAACCACCACTGGTCAGGCTCCCTACACCAGTAGCGGCACTTATCCCACCTCCCCTTGTACGGCCTAGGCAGCTGTCCTGCTTGCTTAGGCCCAGTCCAGATAGGACGAGAGCAGGCCTTTTGTGCCAGGCCTCACACTGTACAGCTATTTGGGCTGAACAATATAAGTCCAAGCCTGAGGCAATGGACAAAGGACGTGAAGAGTTGACAGGGAAACAAAATGGAACCAAAGGACGAGGATATGAAAAAGCCGGAAAGACGTTGGACCCATCGTGATCGGGGGAATTTTGAGAATTGAGTATAGGAGGGGAGTAATCTCCCTGTTGAAGACGAACAAAAACAGTGCTCTCAAAGAACAGAGGGAGTGTTGATTTGAATGAGAGACCCGCCAGAATTACCTGGGCCTCCATAAGAGAGGTAGGTAGAAGTGTGGTCAAAGCTGAAGATCGAGTTTGACTCGAGGTTGAAGCCATTTTTGAATTAATAAGAACGAGATGGAAGAAGAAAGTGTAAGAGAAGAAAACGGACTTCAACGAAAAATTTGTTGAACCCCGTGCCCTGAACCGAATAAACGTACACACTGAAGCAGTGTGTACGTCAGAGCAGCTCTCCATGAAATGGAAGCTCGTTCTGTGACTAGATGATGAAAAGATTGTGAAATAAAATTTCAAAATGTGATATGAATACCGAAAAAGTATTCAATTCAAATTGAGCGCTAAACTGTTACGATTCGTAGCAGGCGTGTGAATAAATGGATAAGATAAGCGCTAGAAACCCATTTGAGGGCATCCAAATTGATTGGAAAGCACGGAGAAGTAGAGATCCAAACCCAGTAAATTACATTAAAAGGAGATATAGTCTTGTCGAATCAATCTAATAACAGATTGGGTATCCTTTCCCTGTACAAAACTACGAATGACCGAGGACGGTCAAATTCTTTAGTTTGGGGGGGATGACACGCCTAAATTTTGGCTAGATGTCTATGCTGTGAATTGTGACATTTTCACGCATAGATTCGTATCGAGAGGACTGTAATTGAGACCCAGATTGACAGTCAAAGTCAATACTGAATCAGTCTAATAAGTTGAAGGGACCATATACCCATACTACCACAAGTTGGTTAGTTTACCCATCCTCAATACTACCTTCGGATAGCAGTCTACCTGTTTGTCAAGCAGGATTATACCAGACTTGGACTACATCCGAAGGATGACCATTCATGTATGACATACCAAGGGTATTCTTATTGGACCTTACACTGGCAGGAGTTTGGAAGAACTTACTCAAGTGACCATGAGCCGAGAATTGACTCGAAATGACTTTCTAGAACTCAGGAATTATCAAATACTCCTTCTAGAACGAGATCATGCATCAATCTAAAAGACTGCAATTTAGTCTAATAGACCAATCAGGTTGCATAGTTGAGGAAAATGACTAGAAGAACGATCGAAGTACTGCGAGGCTCCGAAGACATATCAAATGAATGTCAAAGAGTCCTGACGTAGAAAATATTGAAGAATGCCATTAAATGAATACTATGCGTAACTCCCTTGATAGAGTATAGGCACATTGGGTGTCTGTTGAAAGAGAGAAGCAATTAGTTTAATCCAGATGAATCAGATTGATAGGATTAGAATCGAGGAGAGCTGATTTGCCTCCGGACGAGGTGACAAATGATCGAAGTAAGTGTTGAACAGCAATGACAGTTGAACACCATTCGAGTCATTCTCCAAAACAATTAAATTAAATGAATATCGAAGTACCTACCTATGTTTGGAGGTATACTTGAATCTTGGAACCATTATGGACCAAATAAGGACATGTAGATTCAAATTAAATGGTATCAGACCGAGTGTAGAAGTTTCCTTGCGGTTCCGAACATTTATTGTATTAAATTAATTGTACTGTGCGACTCTATATTCTGTATGTATAAATAGCGATCCAATGTATCTGGAATACAAGTGATTTTGGGACGACGTTGCAGTGCTAATCCGTAAAAAGGAAAGACACACTCCCGCCAGACTGAAACCTCTTCGCTAGCAGCCATTCGGGCCGGGCACTTGTGAGTATAGGAACATTGTGTTCTGCTCCTTGTGACTGCGAGAAGTATATCCAGTTGTTGGGTATTCTTCAAACTTAGGATCAGTCGTTGGTCTTAAGGGCAAATCACGCTGTGTGGTTGTGCCAGCACATAGTTCTAGCCCTCCGTAGGGGTCTGTGTGTTTCGGTTTTAATTTACTTTGATTCAAACCCCCAATTCTTGATATACTCATATCAATACAATCAAAGCACAAATCGTGCTGAATCTACCTTGATCAAAGGAATATATCGAGTCCTTAGAACGATTCAAATTGATTGATTAAAGCTTCTTACTTAGCTCTCAAAGCTTTGCAGAACCTTTGCCAACGCTACCCCTTGCTATTAAATAAATTTGATAGCAGTGAACTCGCATATTGTGTATTAGATTGGTTGGTTGGAGTGCCCATTAGATTCCTTCCTTTCTCTTTCACACAAAAACGAGGCAAGCTCGTTAGCGGTAGGCGTTGGGGAGCTTTTAGTATTGTTTGAGGGAGCTTGGAGACTCACTCGGGTTGCTTAGACGTGAAGTTAAAATGTGTATTGGACCATATAGACGATCGTAGAGATGATAGACAGAGTTGAGAGAAACAGAGATAAAGAAATAGAGAGTAAAGAGAAATCTGTATGGTTAGCAGGTACAAAGGGACAGGGACTGGACCTATGCAAAAGGGTGTGTGTTCAAAATATACCAAGCTGGGGCTTGGGGACATGTCAGAGCTACTTAAATAGGTACAGGAAGTGGACAAGGGAACATCAGGGGATCTAGTGAACATGAGGCAGTAATCGAGATTGATACTTAATGGAGTTGCTGTAGGGGGTCCTGTATGCGCGCCGGGAATGTACGTGAGTTGGGGAAGTCATCAGGCGCTCAGGTAATGGATCTGTCTTGGGGGTTTACGACATGCGGGAGCTCCTGGTTGGTGCTGAGACGGGTCTGGTAGCAGTCGGGGTATCACAGCATGTCGGTGAAGGACGTTTGGGTAGGTATATGGTGGTACTTGTGTGGGGAGGGTGCAGGATGGAGGTGCATGATGGTACTTGGGGAGGTGACTTGGGAGGTGTAGGGGAAGTGCAGGAGGTGGATAGAGTGTGTGACAACGTGTGGCGGGTACTGGGGCTGGTCTGGTTGTAGGCAGGGCATGACAGAGTACCATCGCCTTTGATCTCTAATGCTTTGTGAATCATGACTGCCGCAACAACCTCGAGCACTTCTGAATCTTCACATGGATCATCCAATGGTAGGTCGGCATCCTCAATGTTGTCCAGAGTGTCAGATGCAGCTATTATAGCACAAGCCATACTTAAGAGTACAGCCTGAGCCTGGGTCTTTGACATTATTGCATTGGCTGTAGAAGATAACAAACAAAACAGAAGGCAAAAAGAGCGACAGATAATTTTTATATTTAGTAATTTATTACAAATTCCAGAAAGCTGTGAAACCATATTTTTTAATTGAACACGCCTAATCAACATGCTTTACAGTGTGTAGCATACAAAAATATTCATAATTCCAGTTTAATCACCAAATTTCCAAATTGGGGGGTGTGGATTTGATTTGCGCGTCACTGTATAGTAGCAACTGAGGTGTTCGTGTATGCCGCTTCATGTGATCTAATTGGAGCTGTATAGTTATCAAGTAATAATGCCCTCTCTCAAATATGCATGCCAAAGCTGTATATCTGACGTACAAAGTACTCCCTAACACAAAAAAGCTCAGAAGAGCTCCGGAAGCAGCAAGAATAGTCAATAAATGTACAAAAAGACAATTCCAGGCTTGGGGAAGAGAATCCGCCGTCCGGTATTTTCGGAGCAATTTTGTCGATTTCACGTGACATTCCTTATCCGAATCAGCGTACTTCAGGCGTACTTCGGGCCGCCTGGGCGGGTGGGGTTTTGCAGGAGCTTCCGGGGTCCTAATTTGAGGCTATATAAAATTTCAATTTGATCAAGCATCGATGAGCTGGTTCTCTTCCTTTGCTTCTCTTCCTATTTCTGTTACCGGCAGGCCCGATCGCAAACATCTCCACTTTTTACATCTTGTCTTTGTCCCATTTTTCTGGTCATCACGATGCGCGTTGTCACCACTCTGCTTTTTTTTCACCTTTACATCGCATTAGGTTCTGCAATGCCAACGAAAAAGGGAAATCCGACCGCAACCAGTACACAGGTGCAACAACCGTTATCACATTGGGTAAATTCCTACAAAAGTTGTAATACGGAGAAGACGAATACAATTGATAAGTGGATGCTGGATGTGTTCACAATGACATCCGAAGCCGAGTATATGACGCGAGATCATCCTGCGTACGCTTCATCCTATTCCGAGTATACCGATACTGACTCTCAAATGGTAATTCTGTTTGCCTACTTTTTGGCCCGCAGCTTCAGACGTTACTTTTTCCGCGAAGATTTCCCTTCATTCAAACACATGATCCAATCTCTGAACAGTCGCGGTGGCGAAGCGCTAAAGTTCAATGTTCAGTGTGCTGATTATGGTCAAAAGCCGTGTCCTCCCAAGTAAGTTTGCATTACTGTTGTTATATAAGTGTTTCATCGCTCACACTGTGGAAGCCATTGGATAACTACAGGTCGATCATCATCTATCTATGTTATCTATGTTTGCCCGTATATATTTGATACCAAGGTGATACCTACAATTTTTAAAGGAAAGGAGTGATTCTCAGCTTTGGGTCTGCAGGTCACCCTCGCCTCAAAGCCCTTCGACAACTCAGAAAATGGGTGGTGCCGACCTCCTCATTTTCTCAAAGATTACGTGCCTCAAGCTCGTGCCCTTTTGAGTCGGTTGATTCGCATCCGATTTCAAATGAAGGATATCGTGACCGAGGACTATAATGAGAATGATATACCCCTTTTGACCGCGGCTGGTCATCTGAAATCAAAATACACGACATTGCTCGCTCAATGGGAACAGACACATCAAGGTTCTCCTCCTGTTCGTCCTTCCCTTAATCCTGAGAGCTACGTTGCATCTATCGTTGGTGAGTCTGTATTATTGTTCACTCTCATTATCGTCTTCAATATTTACTTGATCCATTTGTCACAGAATTTTTCTTTACGCGCAAGTGTGGAAAGGACTTTGATCCCAAAAAAATCATTCGCAGTTAAACATAAAGTTCTTGATCATGATCAGGATATTGTTTCTCACTAGTCAGTAGAATGAGCACTACCTATCATTGTTCCTTCTTTCTGTTCCTCCGGCTAGTGAATCAAGAATCGCTTCGACGCCGCCTTCCCTCCTACTTTAATTGATCAGAACACTCCCTAAGTTTTGGTCAGGCTGAACAACCACGGTTCCCTTACCATTGTTGGCTCGTTTCGCTTCAGACGCGTCAGGGCATACACAACGAACCGTCGCTATTTCAGCCCATTAGTTGACAGCACTGGTAACGGCTTAAGCTCAAGCGTTCATGTTAGAACTCTGAGCTAGTCTGAACAGGTCTGAACTTCAGACTAGCTCAGAGTTCTAACACTACGCATCAGGTGGTCGGTAAGTACAACGAAGGTGATTGCACAAGGGTGGAGTCGGAGAACAGACGACAAATACAACGATACAGTACCGTATACATATCGATAATAAGTATGAGGATAGAGGCGAAACAAATATTAGAGTACACTGAGGATATCCAGACTAAGAACTCAAGCCTCCTCCTCATCCTTTTTGCCCTTTCTGTTATCAACGGAAGGCATATTCAAGTGGATCCATCGAAGAAAGGAATGAAACTCACGTTTTGGATGGTAAAAGTTGAGACTCGATGTGGGGTACAACACCACCCTGCGAGATAACGACGTCACCGAGCAGTCTATTCAGCCTAATTTGAAAAAGATATCGAGCACATCAGAAGGCAAGAAAGGACGAATCAGATGGTTGGTACGCACTCTTCATCATTCCTAATAGCGAGCTGCAGATGTCTGGGTACAATACGTTGTTTCTTGTTGTCCCTGGCAGCGTTACCCGCAAGTTCGAGGATCTCAGCGGCTAGATATTCGAGGACAGCGGCAAGGTAGACTGAACGGTTCAAGGAAATGGTAGTGAAACGAAAAGACGACACCGAGAGAAGTAATAGTGAAAGATTGAATGAGACATCGATCAGCGAAAACTTCATGCAAAACATAACAGGCAACTGACCGGGAGCACCGGCACCAACACGCTGGGCATAGTTGCCCTTCTTCAACAGACGGTGCACACGACCGACAGGGAACTGCAAACCAGCCTTTGCGGAACGCGATTGGGATTTGCCAGTGGATTCACCGCCTGCCTTTCCACCGGAGGATTTGCCAGATTTTCCTATCGAAAGTGCGAATGAGCGATTAGAAGTCTTATAGTGGAGTAATCTAGTGTGCAGACGAACCCTTTCCAGACTGAAGAAACCATTAGCGTCAAGTTTGAAGATATCGAATCGCTAAAACCGATATGAACTGACCATTATGAATTAATGAAGTGGTGGAGGAGTTGGATAAAAGAGAAAAGTTGAAGATCAAGAGGATTGGGCGAGGAGGTAGTAGTTGAGAGTCAAGAGGTGAGGAAAGAAGAACGCGTCGAGACTCGGACGTTAAATACTCCGGAATAGCCCCTCACGTGCGAATAAACGGAAAATGCAAATCAGGTGACTGTCGTGATCTTAAACGTGTCGCGCTTCTCCCACGCCCTTGGGAATTACCGTTTCGGATAAGTCGGACTCGGGCGGCCCGTGGATGGAAATTCCAGGGACTCGCAACCTCGGTTTCCAAAGGCAGCAGTGAAATGGCAATCATCGTCTCCCACTGTTGTCGAAGGAATCTAGCACCTTTGCTGTACTCGACATCAACCCGGTCTCCACTAAAAAGCCAGAGATATTCTTCTTCTTCCTCATCCCAAGCCGGTCCTTCATTATCGTCAAAGGCAACCTCTAATTCCAAATCATCTGTGTTCAATTCGGCCACAGCGAAGTCCAAATCCCTGATTGATGACGAATTGAAACCGCTTTCGCGACCACTAGGTGTTCGGGAGAAGCCTGCTGTTAGGCATCAAACAAAATTAGAGAGACTGAAGGAGGTGTTGACGAACGATGAAGCTATTGCGGAGCAGAGGAAACATTTGTGAGTGTGCCGGAACGTTAGGAAAATTCTGCAGAGATAAATCTTTACCCTCTTAGGGTGAAAGAAGCGGTAACAAAAGGCTACTTCCATGACCTCAATGCAACTCGGAGACATGGTGGTAAAACATGGATCGCACCAAAAGTTCTAATACGCGAAGAAGTAAGTTCTATTTTTTTTTTTGACTTAGTTAATATGAACTCACAATCATTGAGCACTGCAGAAATCATTATACTTCCCGGATATCGTTGGGAAATCCCTCGCAGATGGAAGTGAGCAACACACAACCTCGATGTGCACGGGGAAGATTTCGGTTCTATGTCTACTCAATACTAAGATCTCCGAGGTATGTATGTATCTTATGACTCCTTCGTCAATGCGATAATAAGGATGATCATTAGATTCACGTCGCTTCATTTACAACTCCCACTCTTGCCCGGTTTTCCGAACACCCGCTCTTCAATCACATCCAAATCAACCTTCAATCAAATACCCTTAAATCTATGCTCGTCTCTCTTTTCCTTTCTTCTCTCCGACGAGCTATCCCACCGGAGCAGCACCCGTATTACCTTGTATCCTCTCAGAATCTCGAATACCAGCGAGACGCGATAGGATTAACTAACGATCGTGTAGGATACGTCTACCTGATTGATGAGAACCTGAGGATAAGATGGGCAGGGTGCGCAGATGCGACGGCGGAGGAAGCCCATGCGTTAGAGGTTTGCACGGATATGCTTGTGGCACGGTTGGAGAAACGGAAGAAAGAAATGAAAGAGAAGGAAGGGTGAGTGATTGCTGGAGGAGCTGGTAGAATAGGAAAACACAAAGTTGATGAGGTGCTTGATCTATTGGATGTAGATTTCGTTCACTGGATTGATTTTCACGTCAGCTCCTCGGCATATTTATACAATGTTAGAGTCAGCTAAATGAACTTGTAAGTGCATACATATTCCAGTGAAGTAGCAACGAAAAAAAAAAATTCCTGGAATGGGGGTACCGCGGATCGAACGCGGGACCTTCAGAAATAATTACATTCAAAGAAATTCATACTTCAGTCTGCTGCTCTCCCAGCTGAGCTATACCCCCAATGTTATGGGTGGGAAAAAGTTTTTCCAGATTGTCAATGCATTTATGTAAGTTCTCCTAAAAATAAAATCAGTAGCCTTTGACGTTCAACGTTCAACTTCAACCTAGGCTCTCTAGTACATTTTACCACTCCATTCGACGCTGAAGATTTCTCCCGAAAATCCAGTCAGGGCTTATCTCACTCTCTTTGATCGGTGAAATATCCGTCAAGTTGTTCTCAATCCCGCCCCCCGACACCTCACGATAATGCGCTGGCTTGCCCCACCGACCCGACGCGAATTAACATTACTCCTTTTCTGCTCAACGGTATTTACACTCGCTTATAACTTCGAAAACACCCTTCGTTATGTTGGATTTGACGCCTATTCAACCCGAGGAGCTCTTCTTACTCGGTTCGGGTTCACACCTGCTAATACTGTAGTGGGGACGTTGTTAGGAGATGGAAGAAAAGTCGGAGATCTAAGGGATCAAATGGATAACATCATAATATGGAATGGTGAAGATAACAAGATCATCAAAATATACTCCGAGTCCAAGGGCGCGTATGTGGAATATGGTACAATCGAGGCCGGTCAGCCGCTAGGGGTCGGAGCACATTCAGCCATGTGGATAAGCCAGGCGAGATTGGAAGAACTGTGGCCAAATAGATTGGCTGCGAAAAGTGTTAAAGAAGGTTTCTGGAGATGGAACGAGGATGTGCCGAGGACGAAGTTAATTCGACACCTGCCTGGTGAGTTCTTCTCTTCGTCTCCTTTTATATGAATATTCAAGAATCTCTTTCATAGGCTACACAGTTCTCGACCAACCTGTCGTCCTCAATAATGTGATATACATCGTCACAGACGAGCCGCACTCATTTCCTGAGCTCAGTTCCATCACCAGGTCCATGTTGGATAATATGCGGGTGATTTCGACGCAGCAAGCTAGAATTGTGTTGGGCAAGTACGGAGGAAGGTCCGTTCTTTCTGTATTGGTTTCATAGTCGTATTCTCAAGCCCCTTTTCAAATAGGATACACGGCGTATCATGGATGTGTACCGAAACCATACCTCGTTAGTATTATTTTCACTATATATTTCCAACAAGCTAATGCACAATGTGCCCATCCATTCACAGAAGACACCGCTCTACTCTCGCTATGGTCCATGCACTCCACCTTGTCCAACTCCTCCATCGACTCATCTCCTGCAAAGATTTCGTCTTCGTTTCCACCAGACTCGTTTTCGCCCGCTCGTCTAATCCTCCCCCTTACACCCACTTTCACTGATCCCGATAACGACGAAAACGGGAACAAGAAACCGAATTTCCCATTTAATTATGCGGAGGGAGATATTTTACCACCGGGCTCGCCTCCGCGCCCGCCCGTAATTCCCCGTTACAGGTCACATACAGGCATCCATCCGCTCCTTCTCAAAATTGCATTGCCGCATATGCCTGGCGTGTGGTATAAGGAGGACTGGGACGATTATATGGGTATGGAGGTCCCTTACGTGCTAGAAAGAGTCGTCATTGGAGATTATGGTGTGCAGGGAATCGAGACCCTGTTGCAGCAACATTCACAGTCAGGTTCAAGGGATTGGTGGGAACCCATACGGAAGACCGTCGTCTCGTTTTTCCAAGATCCAAGTGAAATTTCCCTGGACCTGATAGATAATTCGAGAAAGAAAACGTTGACATACGTTCATCGACCTAATTCCCTTGTGGCTGAAGATCACAATGCTCTCGTAAGAGCATTGATGAAGATGGGTAGGGAGAAGGGGATTGAGGTGAATCTGGTTGACGCTGGGGCGTCAGATGGAATGAATGTAGAAAAGGTCAATACTGACGATGTAGAATGGGGAACACGGATGGGTGCTATAACCAGATCAGATGTAAGTATATTCCCCCCTTTCTTTGGATTTCTTTCTTTCTTTCTTCACATCGACTTTCGCCACTTCGCTTAGTCGTTCGAATTACTGACCTTTCCGCACAGATTCTCCTCGCATCTCAAGGTTCGGACATACTCGACGGTGTGTTTCTCAGACCCTCGTCCCCTGCGAGCACGAGTATAATGGTAGAGTTTTTTGCCCCTTCAAACTCTCGTTCCAATGAGGGCGAAGCAGTGGAGGTGGCTTTTCCAGGGGCTCGCGAACACGAAGCTGTGGCAAAGTCACTCGGCTTGAGGTATATCCCTTGGGTCAAGGATCGGTGAGTCTTTCGAGCTCTATGCTTTCTTTTTCACTTTAGTCTATTGACTTTTCTCCTCGTTCTTCGTCCGGTCTCGTACTTTTCACTCTCCATATTGAGTTTTTACGTCTTTCTTTTCACGGAAATCTATTTCTTCGTCCTTCCTCCTTGCAGTCTTCCTTGATACACGCGTTCCTCTCTGACTTTTCTTCCTTTGACAGGAGATTGACCTCAGACGAAATCGCTAATTCTCAGACATTGGCACCTGATTCCATATCTCAATTAGGACACAATGTGCCCGTGGACGCAAACACCATTGCTCAGTTCTTGAATGATATTTTGGAATCTTTTTCCGATATCTAGACATTCATTCTCAGAAATCTCGGGGCTATGGGAATGTGTGAAGGCTGCATGGGAAGGAAGTGGGTGCAGCAGACTTAGGTCCGCACATCACATAGACCGTGCTCGACGCACGGTATTCATCAACCACAACGATTCAAAACGCTCGCTCGATTCCTTGCGAATTCATAATTTTAGCACACAATTCACGCCCCTCGAACCGCCTAGAGGCCTGCTCTGGGTCATCTCAGGTCATCTCGCACCCTCGTTTATTCAGCGGTCTGTCTGTTCAGTCCACAGCCTCGGCATATCACATAACACGAATCTGCCATGGATTGCATAAGGGAATTGCCTGACACTGCAAAGCCTGTGGCTGCCTTTCACTTATTACCTAGGCCTCTCTCAGTGACCCTTCAAAACAATGCTACATCACCCTCGACTGTTTTTGACTTTTGACTGTATTAATTTTCGATGCAATACTGAAATCACATTTCAACAGGAGCCCGTTTATACCTCCTCCTCGTCGCTTGTGTGTGCTCAGTTACATATTCTTCCCTTGCAATTGCATACAGCTTCTTACGTTGTTCCAACTCCTTAGTGTTATTCGCCATTCCTTCGCCGCAAGCCTTTGTCACTAAATTCGTAACAGCCCGTAGCACGCGTCGTAAAAAGTAGGATCGAAATAGCACAGTACCCGTAATCTTAGAGATCCATTAATACAAAGTAATTCGTGGTTATGCTGTTGTGCTATGAGAGAACCGTTCGGTTGTTGAGAACCATTACTCATGAATCAAGTCCATGACATCTGAACGTTTACTGACTCTACCCGATGACTAATAACACACCGACAGCCACGAAGTCGTCAAGCAGACTGTTGGTTGATGTGTATCCAAGGACTCAACTATGTGATGATTTTCGAAGAATCGAACCTCAGTCGACGCTAATTGAAGTTGGACCAATGACTCATGAGTGGTATCAAGGTATCACTAGGTATCACTTCGTGGTACTCTGATAGCAGCGTTCGATGATGCTCGTGTTGTATAGCGCTAAAGTGCCTCATCGGGACACGAGTGTTTAGGTTTGGTGATTATCCCGGCTAAGTATGTCCGGGCTATGCACACATAAGTAGATGGCG
The DNA here is from genome assembly GCF_021015755.1 of Lentinula edodes. Classification (NCBI taxonomy): domain Eukaryota; kingdom Fungi; phylum Basidiomycota; class Agaricomycetes; order Agaricales; family Omphalotaceae; genus Lentinula; species Lentinula edodes. The sequence continues at coordinate 37,979 of NW_025764312.1, forward strand.
ATCCGATACTGTCCGCCGGATCTCATTTAGGCGCTTGGATTTGCCCTGTTGACCAACACGAAATTGCGTGAAGTCGCGTTCTATAACGGCTTCCACATTTTTTTTCGCACATACTTAAAGTAACATGAATTTCGAAGTCCCCTTGTGCTTAAACGTTCCAGAACGTTCCCCGTCCCCAACGTTGAAAGTCTTCTTGCATCCTCATCCTGCAAGGGACGATTACTTTTCATTCGTCTAGCATCTAACGGGCACCATGTCCGACACGAAGAACATGAAAGAAGATTCCACTACAGGAGCAACGGCAATTTATACCCAGACTTCTTCAGTCCATTCCCTGCATTCTTCCACTACCATTCATGACCATCAGGCTACAACTACCGACGTCAATGTTAACTATATTAGCCATGATCACGAAAAGGTCAAGCTCGACCACGATCAGCACCACCACGATCCTAGCCACGAAGCCCTCGGCCATGGCGAATCCGCTATCCCAACAGACAAGAAGGAAGAGGAAATCGAGAACCTCCAGGACGATTGGGAAGATGACCCAATAAATGCTAGAAATTGGCTATCGTCGAAGAAGTGGACTAGTGTCGCCATCGTGAGTCCTAGAACCTCTCCTTCTTATCCTATAACAGACTCTCTAATGGGGTTCTTCCTTTAAACTGTAAGGTATCGCTATACACTTTCGTTTCTCCACTTTCGAGTTCAATGTTAGCGCCTGGTCTCCCCGATATTGCTGCCAAATATGGTGTAACTTCGACCACAGAAACGTCCCTTATGCTTAGTGTTTTCTTGATCTCGTTTGCTATTGGGGTACGTTAGCTGTTTATTGCTTCACGTCTGCATAGAGGCAACTCATTCTTTCAGCCGTTAATTCTCGCACCATTATCTGAAATGTATGGTAGGACTTGGGTATGTCAGCCCATTACAGCTATATCTAATCACTAATTTACCGCAGGTCCTCCACTTTGGGACATTATTCTCCCTCGCCTTCAATCTTGGTTGCGCATTTGCACCTAATGCAGGAGCTTTCATCGGTTTTCGTCTCCTGAGTATGTTCCTCTCCGACCCTGGTCACAGTTATACTGATTTACCCCTTTCTTCAACTACAAGACGGTTTCTCAGGAAGCGCGCCTATAGCTTGCGGTGGAGGTTCCATTGGGGATCTATTTTCTGAGCGAGACCGAGCCTCTGCAATGGCAATATACAGTCTTGGCCCTCTTATTGGTCCTGCTGTTGGTCCTGTCGCAGGAGGCTTCATAGCCCAAACCATCGGAACGAAATACGTTTTCATTGTCATCGCCGCCGCGTGTGGTGTCTCGTTACTCCTTGGAGTACCCTTACTGCAGGAGACGTATGCGCCTGTCATAAGGCTGCGCAGAGCACGAGCAGAGGGTGATTTGGAAAAGGCAAAACATTTCCATGGTCCAATTTCGGATATGGGCAAGTGGGAGTACTTGTGGCTCAATTTGTCTAGACCTGTGATTTTACTCACTCGGAGCTTCATCTGTTTCATGTTGAGCTTGTATATGGCTTTGTACGTGCACTTTGCCTACGCTGTGCACATTGTGTTTCTTCTAATTTTGAATATAGCATGTATGGGATATACTATCTCATGTTCACCACCTTCCCTGGTAAGCTTGATTTTACCATTACCTCTTCCTCGCTCAATCTGTGATCTCTCTGCTCAGAATTATTCAATGTGATTTACGGATTTGACACGGGCATCGGGGGATTGGTTTACCTTGGTCTGGGTATTGGATTCCTAGTGGCTACCATGTTCGGAGCAAAGACTGCTGATCAGATATATCATTATGTGAGTTGTAAACACCACTTGACGTGGACCTTTATCATTTCTTCAACACATGTTGTTCAGATACTCATCTTCTTCGTTCTAGCTGGCAACAAAGAACGGCGGAAAGGGTAAGCCCGAAATGCGTATCCCAGCACTCGCCTTTGGGTCGCTGTGGGTTCCCGTTGGACTATTGTAAGTAAACTCCCTCTCCCTTCGTTCTCCTTTAACCTACTTCTTGACGTGTAGCTGGTACGGATGGTCCGCGCAAGCTCAAATACATTGGATAATGCCCATCATTGGCTCGGGTATCTTTGGTTTCGGTAAGTCAACCTAAAAAGATAGTACTCGTTCACAATTAATGCGATCTTCTTACCTATAGGTATGATGACTACATTGTACGTGTTTTTGCCCCTTGCTTTTTCGTCCAGCTTATACGCGTTCATATCCTTAATATCATACAGCTTGCCCATTCAACTTTATCTGGTCGATGCGTTCCAATTCGCTGCCAGCGCTCTTGCTGCCGCAGCTGTAGGTCTCCTATCTTAAACGACTGTTTTCCAGACGTTGATTCGTCTTCCTGTATCGATTGTAGGTTCTGCGTTCTATCCTTGGATTCGCATTCCCGTTATTTGGCGCACAAATGTATGCTGCCTTGGGCTACGGAGGTGGGAACTCGCTTCTTGGGGGTGAGTATTCTATTATGCCTTTGGCAATCGCGTTCTGATAATCTCTGGACTATTTTTGTATTTAGGTCTGGCCATCGTCCTCGGCATCCCATTTCCGATATGGATCTACTACAAGGGCGAGCAAATGCGTGCTCGAAATTCGTTAACTCGGACGGAATGAGTAACCGCAAGAACGATACGATACTATGGGTTGCGCGCAACCTATCATTGGACATCCTACCACGACAAAACACATTGCTACTTAGCCTGAGCACTATTCGCATTTAGCATACTTTGTATCTTTCTAACGTCCCGAGACGGCGCATAGGGTATACCTTTCTAATCAGATCAACTATATAGTTGCATGCTTAATACCGTATGAGTACCCTTCCGAATTGGATGCAAGACCATCTCTCAGTCCATACGCAGGGCAAATTTACATAGATAGACACAAGAAGGACTGGTGATGGAAAAATATCATCTCTATCATTTGGATCAACAATCATAAAACCATTTTGGTATCAATCCATTCTTAAGCCGTTGCCGTGTAGAAGTAGCTGTTGGTCTAAAGGTATATCTTTCACCATATCGGGTGGCGCGTACACCAAGCCCCTTGGTGCAATCTTCATTCCATACAGCTCTTTCATCGCCCTCAAGCTCAGCGGAGCATTAAGCTTCCTAACGCTTTTCACCCTGCACGCATAGTCATACCGGTCCCAGTCCTCGTGGCGCGTATTGAACTCGCGATTTCCCAGCCCATCTTCGGGCAGGGGATCGTCATCTGGATTCCGTGTCCGAGCAGGATCGATTTCGCAGATATAAGCAATAGCGGAGTGTGGCGCGTTTAGATAAAACCAGATTCGTTTAACTGTAGATGAGATTCTGTATTTTCTGAACTCGTATGTTTTCTCGCGACGGACAATTTGTTGCATGTAGTCATTCGTCATGGCTAGAATGGCATCTTCGCTGGTCTCTTGCGATTGACCTTCTCGCGAAGGGGTGGAGATGAAATCAGCGCTAGACGCCATGATGATAGAAGAAAACCAAATAGCCGTGTTCGCGTCAAATACAAGTTATCGGCAAACTGCGCCGCCAAAGCCTCTAATTATTTATCGAGTATTAGCAAAATATAGACATGGTTCGTGAGGCATCTGGCGACGGCTTTGCACAGGTGTTTAATCACAATTTGAGCATCAAGATCATTAGCACACATAATGCACTATAAGCCAAACAAGAGCAAGAAAAGAAGCATTTTAGTTGTATACGTATATTTCAAATCCCTTCAACGCAAGAGCTATAACTCCAACAGACCGGCAAAGAGGCTAATAGTGATATGCACTTTGAGGGACGCTAGCTTCGAAGAAATCTCTGGAGTAGTAGTACTCGTAATCTCCAGAAATGGCATTCCTCCGAGGAGCTTGTAGTCTAGGGCTGGGCGAGCGAGCGTAGTAACGATGCGCCGTGGTACTACGCTCTTCACGATAATTACCAGTATAGCGGTCTGCATCTGACGCACTGTTTTGCCTTTTGCTATTGGTTTGGCTTCTACGACCCTGTGCAGAGTCATCCTTGGAGCGGGTATGACCTCGAGAGTGCGCCGTTTCACGATCAACATCTTCGTGAGGAGGACTGTGATAAGAGGGAGAGATACTGCGTGGACTGTATTTGTTATCATAGCTGGATCTGTCATGTTTCAACAAGTCAGCCTTCGGAGGAGGAAGCATAATAACGAGTAAATCTTACTCATGCTGCCAACTTGGAACATGTTCAGCATACGGTGAAAATGTCATATATAATGATATTGGAGGGGCTGGATTAGTATCATCATAATCGTTCCTAGGAGTGGTAGCCTTGGCCCGAGAGTAGTATCGTCCGTCAAGTTCGAAGCGAGTATTGGGAGTAGAATCAACTTGGGGTTTATCCACGGAGTCGTAGTAGCGGTCACTGTCTTCGCGAGTCCTGGATCGGTAAAGGCTGGTATGGGCACCATGATATCCGTTGTCGTAGTCGCGGCTTCCGGTACGAGCCGAGTGATCTTTGGGTCTCGCGCCGCTATCAGGAGAGCTGTTCATGGTACAAAGTAGATTGAGGAAAAAGGCTCGAATCGAAATTCAGACTAGTACAAGTTTCCTTACATGGATCGACGTGGACAATATCTGTCAGGTTGAGATTAATACTCGAAGATTGTAATGAAGAAAAAGGGTTGGAATTCAAAAAAAAAATTGTGACTCGGAATACTGATCATGAAGAAAACTCACCTGATGTGGTGGTTTGCAGACCCACAACAAAAGCACCTAGAACTTGACAAAAGCAAAATAAATTTCAACATGAACCGCTGAAATTTTGGCTTGCGATAATTAGTTGTGGGGGGCTTACGACGTGGTTCCGAAATTTTCAGCGCATTCACTATACATACACAAATTCTATCATTTCAGTACTTCGGAACACTTGGACTGAGTCGTCAGAACGAACGAACGAACGCGAACATACCTCGACCTGTGTCCTTCGGTTCCACATTTATAACAAACCATCGCGGGTCCACTGGCAGAGCCATCGTCGTTGTCGAATGACTGCGAGTGAGTATGTATACTAGTAGTAGCAGTAATAGTGCTAGAAGTTTTCATGCGCCTACGTCGATGAGCGAACTCGGCAGTAATTTTTTTGCCTTTGAACTTGATCCCATGGAGGTGTTGAATTCCGAAATCGGCGTCCGCTGGGTTGAAGTAATCCTACATACACCGGGCGAAGAGTAATCAAGTTCGAATTTCTTGAGCTTCGACTTGATAATTCGACGTAGTATGGAGGAAAAAAAGTTACTGACGATAAAGGCGTATCCTCTCCTGCTCGAGTGGTTGTTAGAGAGTGGATTTAAGACGTGAACGAGCGGTGATCACTAGAAAAGTAAACAAAACTATCGTACCTCACGCGCGTTGAAGCGATTCTCCCTGTGCTACCGCAGAGATTGATGATTTCTTCCCTGCTGCAGTCAGGTAGACCTCCCAAGAAGACGGTCTCGTACTAGGTAGGGTAAAATCATAAGGCCAAGGACAAATACCACACTGACTCGAGCAAGATACCTTGGACTCGTCGGTCATCGTTTGAAAACCTTTGAATGGTTTCTGTCTGGTTCAGAGTTTTCTTTGTCGCAGTGACGAAGCGTTACACCAGTTCGTCTGCATTTCAAGCTCCGCGATATATGTAGGTATGCAGAATAAATCCAAATCCTTCTGAAAAGACTAAGACTAAGAATTTATCCGTAAATAAATTAACTTGGAAAGTGGAAGTAGAGCGTGAGAAACCATTACATGTAAGCGTCTCCTATGGATTGCAGCCTTGCAGGCGGCTAAATTTCGATATATAATGACTACCACCACCATCTTCCGCTTAGTGTCTCGTTCTACCTGGAGGTCATTCGCTAGCTCGAGATGTTTTATATCTACCAGTACTCGGAGACTTGCTGACCCTTGGCCTCTTCCTGGCTCCCCAGAACATCTAGCTTCAACAGAAACGCCATCCGATGAGGCTCGAATAAAACCTTTGGAACGTCCAAATGAATCTACGGAGACACTCCGTGCAAGGCTAGTCTATCAGTCAAGAAAGCGTGGAACATTGGAGAGTGATCTGCTGCTTGCAACCTTTGCTCGAGATAACTTGAAGGCTATGTCTGAAGATGAGTTAAAGCAGTACGACAAGGTGAGTTGGTAGCACGGTTTTGGAAGTGGAAGTCATGTACTCATCGGTACTTCCTTCCAGCTTCTGGACGAACCAGACTGGGATATATACTACTGGGCGACAGGGAAACGGACACCTCCTGAGCGTTGGGCCGGCACTGCTTTGTTGGAGAAGTTGAGAGTACATGCGAGGAACGAAGGCAAGGTTGTGCGTCGTATGCCGTCGCTATGAGAGGTGATGCCATGTCTTTCTTTCAGCTATTGCATCTTTTAACTCGAAGTAAGCGGTTTATGGCGCTGCACTTCTAGGCCGACGTATCCGAATTACATCGATATGCACGCATTTTCGATCCTCTCTGAGTTTCTCCATGGCCAGAACATGTAGTATTCACCATACATTAATATATCGCGGCGTCGCAGGGCTTTCAAGTCGCTATTCTTCGCGATATCAAACCAAAAATTAACCGCTATCGTATTCATTGATTTTCATGATATACAACATGGAAGATGGGTGCAAATTAGTACGTGCCATCGGGTATTTGAATCATCCTTCCAGTCGCTGCATTAACGGATAGTCAGTAACGATACATTCTTTGTGGGATCCGCCTCGTTACAAGCTCAGCATAAAAGTGTATTTTTTCCGAGGACACCCATCCTTCTTTGTAATTTAACACTGAGTTTTTGAAGCACCGACCCCGAGACTCGAGTCTTGACTCTTGAGCGCGTATAGAAAACGGTCACGTGAATATTAGTCACGTGTAAACGCGCTCTTGTCGGAGTTTCAAATCCCGACAGAGGCCGTCATAAGTTCGTCATGTACTCGAGCGCCACTTTACTCGCTCAGTATAAGAACTCCTCCATGGCGCAACGCATTTTATTTTTCTTTCATCAACCACCATGCAAATCCCAATCAATTCTCGTAGACTTGCTTTAGTCATCCTCCTGGCTTATATTCCAACACAATCCTATGGTTCATCCTGGTTTGCTTCTGACTCTGCCCCAGCAGCATATCCATCTTCGTTTTCCTCCTGGACTCCTGCGCAATATGTATCTTTTCAGAATTCTATTACCTCTATGCGCGACAGCACCTTCGATGCCTGGGATGAATCTCGTCTTCGCGAATGGCTGTTGGAACAGGGAATCGTCGCTCCCAAGGGTCCCAGAGAAGAAATCGTACTGGTAGCTAAACGCAGATGGAGAGATTGGCAGGATGCCAAAGCGAACTTCGATGCTTCTGCGAGCAGTATGGGAAGTTCCGCCTCGAGTGTAGTGTCTTCAGCGATGTCTCAAGCCTCCTCTACGGTGGATACTGCTGCTTCATCTGCCTCTTCGGCGGTAGTCTCATACGTTGCGCAGGCTACTGCTGAGCTTCCCCAGCATCCTTTAGATGACACGAAGGATTACGTGTGGTCTACATGGGATGATACCCAGCTTCGCAAGTATCTCGTTCAGAAAGGCGTCATTGATGACCGTACGGCTGCTGGCAAGAAGCGCGACGAGTTAGTTGCGCTTGTTAAGGATGGATATAATAGTGCCCAAGGAAATATTTGGGAAACGTGGGGTGATAGTTATATGGTAAGCCAATGCAAATCTTCTGTTGGCACTTTGTTAAATTTAGTTACTCAGCGCGAATGGCTCGCATCGCACAACCTGATCGACACTCGTTCCCCTATCGAACACTCCCGAGACGAATACCTCGATTTAATGCGCACGTATTACTACAACACATCTCAACGTGTTTGGAATACATGGTCCGACAGTGACCTGAAGGCGTGGTTGGTCGATAACGGCATCGTGAAACGCGACGCAGAAATTCAGACGGAGAAGATGCGCAAATTGGTGCAGGATAATTATGCGCATGCTCAGTCGACGTTGAGTTCTTCGTGGACAGAATCACAGATGCGCGCTTGGTTGATTGAGAAGGGATACATGCGTAGTGATGCTCAGGTGAAGAGAGACGAGCTCATCAGTATGTTTTATAACAAGTAAGCCTCATATTCTTCTAGGCAAAGGCAATTTTCTGACATATACCCGATCCGTAGATATTCTGCCGCCTCTGCCGCCATCGCCCCATATCTCGTTTGGCCAGACGCCCGCCTCCGCGCATATCTCCGCGAACACACACTCTTTTCTTCCGCCTCCTCGTCTCCTTCATCATCGCAACAAATTTTCTCCCTACCCAAATCCCGTTCCGAGCTCCTAAAGGAAACCAGAATCAAATGGGTCCAAAGTACTTCTGCTGCTGAGGGAGTCGTCAACCGTCTCAAGGAGCTTTTAGACGACAACGTCATTGGGCCTGTTGAGGTGCAATTGGCGAGAGTGTGGGAGGTTTTGGTTGGGAGTAAAAAGGATACAGAAGTTTATGTGAACGAAAAATACGCTCAGGGGAACAACTATGCGGGGATGAAAGCAAATGATGCGTCCGATGTATATGAGGATAAGAAGGCCAAGGCGTATGCAAAGGTCAACGGAGAGATGTGAAACATTGAATGATTTGTTTTTCTTTGCGTCGCTCAGAACCGAATGTATTGTAGCACTATGATTGTCTTGTAATATCAGTCGGACATGTGTTTCTTCCCCAGTAAAATTACGCTAGTCTATAATACAAGTTTAGACTTGCCAACTTTAGTACATACTGTTCATCTTTGCGCACGGACCCGCAGTCCAATCAAAAATTCAACATTCAACGTTCAACACTCAAAATTCAACATCCACACATTCTCCACAAACTCTGCCCGTCGTCGAACTTGCATAGAAGGCATCAATTGAAAAAAATAAAGCAGTGAGGAGTTATCAGAATTTCAAAGCGCGAAAAGGGATCATCCACCCGCTATGTATTTCCTCTTCGCCGCAAAACAACCGCTCTCGTCTTCGTGGCACTCTTAATCCGAAAGAAAATTTCCCTCGGCGACGTAGTCACTACGAAGCACCACCACCTCGCAATCACAACTTCACTAAGGCCTTGGATATTAAAATTAAATTGCAGGTCGTCCTACCAAGTTGATCGTATTTGACTCGATTAGGCTTCGCCAGTATCAGCACCTTTACACAGTGTGATCCTCAGGCGTGTGGTCTTTGAACTTGAGATATGTACGGTCGTGGAGAGTCTCAGTATTAAGGGTGAAAAGGATGGATAAAGTGATATATATGTGTGATCACTGGGCACTCACAGGGGTATCGGAAGTTCAGAGATCACTGCAGAGAGTACACCAGAGCCACAATGGGCGATCAAATAATCCAAACGCATAATGGACCACGGATAGGATAGAATTTTATGATCTAAAGCACCTGAAAGGAAGCAACTGTGAATGAGCAGCCTAGGTCTGAGTGTCGAAATGGTGGGGTAGACGCAGGTTGCACGACCTTGATCAGCAAAAGAACTTGGGTGACTCGCAATAATTGAGAGTCAACACCCATCGAAAAACTCGTTATATGCGGATATCCGGGTGTTGCCTCACGGTTTTATCCATGGGTGGCCAGACAGAGAAACTTTTTCGAGGACGACAAGATGATGCGGATGCCTTTGTGATTGACTCATGTCTGGACCCTATTTCCCACAAGTGATGCAACTTGTCGACACTCGGATTTGGACCAATTTCCTCGTAACACAGGAGTATGAGATAGTTATGAGCGCCATAAAAGAAAGAAGGTGTAAATTGGAATTAGCACATTATCACCCACCCTATAAGTAGTAGCATCCTGAATTTAAATGTCGGAGTCCATTCGGGTTCCAAACATCTTCAAGTTGTTAATCTTCACAAGAGTTATTTTATTCCGTCCAAAATTGGCGGGGCTATATTTGAAGTCGGATAATCCTGAATGATGGATGTATGAAGGAAGAGCATCTGAAATGAGGAATACGAGGGAACGTGGAAAATTGATACATAATGACCCTCATGTTTCAATAACCAAGTAGCGCCGGCGAGCGGCAGGGCCCGCTACCCAGTCAACGGTCTGGTTTTATTGTTATTACATTTCAGTTGTAGAGCGAGCGAATGCGTCTGAACTAACATTAACAATATGGCCGTATTGGGTTCCAGTGCCCCTAAGAGTGCCATTGACAAAAGCATCTACAGTAAAATAAACAAAATTAGCATACATTGTAAACACTACAGTACATAGAATAAATAAAACAAAAGACCATTTGTCAATCTCATAGAAGAGAGAATAAATCGTAGAGGCATGTAGAAGTAAGTTTACGAAATGACTAAAAAGTGTTTACTAAAATACACGTGGTGAGCCATTTGATCGCAAAATCAAAAAGCTCGCTCACCCTTCAACCTCTAAAGAGGTAGCGGGAATTTCGTCTTTTTTCAGCGGTAGGGTTTAGCAGGAGTAAAAACTTTTGCTGTTTTTTTTTTAGTTCTCAAGCAAAAATAAATGGTGATGCACTAGAACAATCGCTCATTCCATTCCATTTGCGACTCTCTGATGTATACATACACGCACTTTTTGATTTACAATTTCCAGGTGAGGTTGAGAGTGAGAGTGAGAGCGAGTGTTCATGGCCACAAAGGTAGAACGGCGACAGGTAAGCTTCACTTGGAAAAGAGGTAACCGCGAAAAAGCTGCGAAAGAGCTAGAATTCGTACAAAAAATCGCAATGGATGCGGCAAACACCGGGTTTTTTCCGCTTTTTTGGGGGAAATAGGCACATCTTTATGGTGCCACCGGGTCGTAAGGTTAAAAGAAAAGGATGAAGGCTATACCGTGGCACGCACGGTTTCAAACGAACGTGTTTTCTTGAGCGATGAACGGGTATGAGCGGCCGGCAACGCCTCATACGACAGGATATATCCTTGCATGCCTAAAGGCATTTCCTATACACCAAACATTGGCGAACTAGGCTTTGAAGTGGCGAAATATACCGCATGTGATCCTTTCAGAGTTATGCCTGAGCACCCGAAGGGTCCACGGCTGGCCAGGAGATTCCATATTCAAAAGAGAACCAACAGGAGGGTGCCAACCGCGCAACGATGGGCCGAGGTGATGATGATTTCCCTGGCGGTCAATTGGAGTTGCCAAAGCACGCAAAAATTCCGACTAATCTGTTCATGTGTGTCATAGAGCTTCGGAAGGATGGCCAGAGATAGCTAAGGAGTCCAGCAAGAACCAAAAAGAGCTTTTGAAACACCGTGAACAAGATCACCAGGCCGATGTTCCTTCCTATGTAATTCTGACCGATTTGGAATGTGCGGAGGCCAAATGATTTCTCTGCTTGATGGTTTGAATGCTGTCCTATTGTGGGCATGAACGTGACCAATAATGGTGGGTTGACAAACGCAATTTCCTTGAGAAATGTTGAGAACCGCCCGGTTTAAAAAGACCAGAACGCCGTCATCATCGCCTAGTTGACTTCTTGAACGTTTACCATACGCCGGACATCTAGTCTACAGCCATGAACAACGCCGACAGACGAACTTCTTCCTCCTCATCGAGCTCACCTAATCAAGAGAAGAGGTCGTTGTCTGAACAAATATCTTCTATAGGCGCCAGGATCAACCGGGCGCTAAGCAGAGGTCGCAGTGAAGAACGTTCAGCAAGAGACTTTGACAACGATTCCTTAACCAGTTCTTCCGCGACAGTGGTCTCTGTTGAAGGTGAGATAGCTTTTTCTTTGAAATTAAAGGTAGATGATGGTGGAAGAAGTTCAAGAACGGAATATATCCCTTATCGCAAATCCTTATCTCTATCACGTCGGCATCGTGTTTCTTCTTTATTCAACCATTTAAAACCATTATGGGACTTTCGAAGCTAATTAGTTTGATTAGGGGCTATAGGTGAACGCTCAGTCTCGAGAGGGCGAGAGGGATTACGTGTCCGTAACATACAGCTTTATTGTCAAAGCTACATCTCTGACGGAACTTCATTTAGCGCTCCTCGGGAAGAGGAGGAATCGGAAACATCGTAGCATCCGTTCCAGAGGATGCCGTCGTAGAGCAATCAGTGTCCCCAATTCGAGGAAGAGATATTTCCAGACCATCAGAAGTGCCAACAGGAATTGTACGTTTCTTCGTACCCTGAATCTCTGCGAAAGAGAACTCATATGTCCCAGCCCTTTGCTGGTAGCACAGGACGTGGAGGTGCAGGCAATATTCGTGCACCTTCTCAGGAGCAGAAGTTCGATTCCGATGCTATAACCCTCGTTCCCTCGGTTCGTAACATCAACATTGAACCGATTGCAGTCTTAAAACTTAATCCATTACAATAGCGGGTAGATACCTCAAACGTCCGATCGCCTTCCCAAACGTCGCCTTCACGACATATGTTATCGACAGGCCGAGGAGGTATAGGTAACATCAAGAAGAATCCCGCCAGCGACTTGAACACTAGGTAATGTTTCATACACCTCAATTCGGTTTTTCACTATTTCATAACCATTTCACGAAGTCAGGGGGCAGCTTCGAACGAACAGAATGGGCATGAGTAAGAGAAATTGAGCGTATACTTGAAGTGTGGAAGGCCAAGACTTGAATATTTGAATGTAGTATAAAAAGAAAAATCGCACGTGTCAGCTAGTACTCGGCCTGACGTTGCAGGAGCCGAGGTGGTAGTAAAAATAAATTCAGTTTGGACCAGGCCATTCCCTATAGAAGTTCAAAGGACGGAGAATAAGTTACTGAAGTTTGAAGCTCGACCGAGTCGTCCGTGACACAGGCGTATTCACAGTCAATAGCTGAAACATTCCAAAAAAAATACTCACCTCCTAGCTCTCCCCTTCCGACAATTCGGGGAGGCTAGCTATAGGCTGTATTTCGTCATTTCTGTTCCCTGAGGTAGCTACACTCGAGTAACCCCCGACTCGGAGTGAACACAGTGCATCCTAGTGTCATGATTACTGAAGGGGTAGAAAGGAGGGTCGGAAAAGGGGCTTTTCGTCACTCGCCAGTGAGACCCGGAATTGAGAGCCCCGATAGTCCTCGACTTAGGTCTCATACCCCCGACTCAGTTGAGAAAAATCTATAAATGAAGGGCCTCGTTAGCAGAAGTGGTCAACAAACTTGAATTCATACCACATCCACACCCGTTGCCGAACTTAACACTTAAAACTCACAATGGCTACTCTCGGTTATGCATACTGTGTCCTTCACGACATGTACTTTGCGGATCACAACGACCGCGACCGACACATCCAATCTTCTGATGATCACCCGCAATGCCACATTTGCGATCGTCGATTCAAGGATCGCAATGCTCTCCGTAACGTGAGTTTTCATCTTTTATGATTAAGCTCCTTCTTGATAGCTAACCTCCCATTTCCAGCACTGGATCGTTGCCAAATATCATTATTATTGCGTTGATTGCAACAAACATTTCAATACTGCTGTAGGATTGGAATACCATATCGACGAAATTCACGTCGGCGGCGATGACTCTGACGACGAGGATGAGTGCAGCGACGAATCCGAACACTATGACGGGTGGGAAGACGATCGTGGCATGGATCGTTATCCAGACGGCGTTCCTGCCGAGTCACAAGCCCATAAATTAGGGGTTAATGACGATAATTCTTGGGAAATCTGGGACGACCTGGATTTCGAAGACCAGGAAGACCTCATGGATCCCTCGGAACCATCTCTTGACGATTATGCTTCCAACTCTGACGATGAGGTTGATGAAGATGACGAAGAACATCTTTCCCACCATTTCGAGTGCCCAATGTGCGAAGAAAAAGACTGCGGCACGATATGTACCACGCTTTGCGGGCATATATTTTGTGCACCATGTATTATTGGGGCATACAAGTACACAGAGGCGTGTCCTATTTGCGACGAAATTGGAGAAGTCAGCGAGCTCCGTAGGATATACATTTCAGAACAATAATTCCACCTTGTATACCCATATTCTTGCAATGATTACTTGAATTAAACATATACCTAAACTCGCTGAACAATCTGATAATTGTGGCACATGTGAAATTACACGTAAGTCTTCTGACGATCGCAAAAACCAGGCAAAAACCAAAAACGCACGGAAAATGGGCAAAGTCGCCGCGACATTCATCATACTGATATTTAAAGGGGCAATTCTTTGCAAGTCCCCGCTCGAAGACAGCATCGTTACCGCCTTGATTTTACTCATATAGACGCACAGGGCATGAAAATGATAGGTGTGTGCGCTGTTGACTGCTGTTGGAGATGAGTATTGGAAGCTAATGCCACGTGCCTTGAATCCATCATCGAACTCGGCGGGAGCCGCATCTTCTTTTGATCCACTTGGTTCATATATTTCATTCATGCTTCGACAAAACATTTTCTTCACAAAATGGCAACTGGCACATTAGTTCCGTCTCAACCAAACCTCGATAATAGCACGCCTGATATCTTGGTTGTCGACGTCTATGCATATGTCCGGAATCCGATCTCGCGAGTTACTCCTCCCAACTCTCGCAACGATGAGCAGACCGTGAACGAAGGTCATTGAACCTGAGTTGAGGGTCAATATTTTTGTCCATTTTGACGTGGTTTTGGAATACAGACTCATGATATCCTCACTAGGGCTCCTACGCCATTACCTGTCTGCATCACCTACTATCTCATGCTCTGAAGACGCCAAGCTTTCCTACGCAGTTCGAGCCCGTGTTTCTCACAGTCTTACCAAGACGATATTCTACAATACCAATGGCCTTCGTGATTTGAAACCAGAATCCTTGCCCTTCCATCACAAAGAAACTCGAAACCATTCACGGTCCCACGTCCTCTCCGTTGATGAGACGTAGAGCTGATCACCCAGCTACATGAGCTTTCTCGCAAATTTACACGCTATTTTAGGCGAGTCGGATAAGGGTGAGGACCGATGTACAGAACTAGCGCGGCGTTTGAGCGGACCTGGGACCGCGTCTATAGAGATTTCGATGTTCAAATACTTTGGTTCTATCTTTCTCAAACACCAGACCTTCCTTCGATTAGGCGACTCGAGATCACCTCAATTACAGCGCATGTAACTTGGTGTATGCGCCGCAGCCACAGAGTTCTGAGATCGTAGCGCTACCTCAATCATAGGTTCAGTCCTTTTTTGCTTTAGTTACCGACAAGAGGGGATCATAGTGTGATTACACTGTGAGTTCGCTTGTTGCGCTCTCTCCTCACACAAGATTAGACTGCGCAGCGTGCCTCTGCGTCCACTTTTGATCGTTTGAAGCAACGGCAGAAGGCCGGATCACACGGAGCAGGTTGCTTCTCCGGACCCCACGGTACAAACAACGTGCTAACAGCGCGGCTGCGCCACAGAGCATCACTGGAGTCATTCTTGCAGTCCGCTTCTGCCTTTCTCTTTTATAGCCGGTCACTTTGAGGTGCAGGTGTCCAGCTGTGTTGACCTCAACCTCCTGATCCTTTCTACATTGAATGAATCTTTCCTGCCTCTGTTTCAAGTAAACTCTTTGTAGGTGAGATCCGAATAACAAGTATCCCTTTTTACCTAATTCTTATCTCTTTCAGTGATCATAAATACAACCCATACTCGAAAACTCCCCCTCGACCATTTTCCATGATGCCCTCCACCTTGACCGCTTCTCCAGTCATTCAACCGTCTAGTTCGAGTCCGGTCCAAAAACCGACGTCTCTCCGCAACGCACATACATACCCTCCCACCAATCAATCACCGTCTTCACATCCATCACCTTCATCCCCACTGGTCTCAGCCCCTCGAATGAATCGATCCTCCTCCTCACCTTCCAAAACCACCAGACCCGCTGTAGTCAACGTGGCTTCGAATCTCATCGTCAAAATTCGTCAAGGCGCGCATGCTATGAGTCACATCCCGAGCCACCACCGTCGTGCTTCGGATGCGTCCAGTCACAGTTCGTCCAGCTCATCTGAAGAGGAGAAAGCCGGAAGCGAGGCGGCTCAGCCTATGGCTTCTCCCATAAAGAACATGACGCGGAGGAATCATTTAACGTGGCGGTGCTCTTCTGGTTCTCCGCGGACTTTGCAAACAGCTCCAGATCACCAGGCGGAGCCATTTACATACAAAGATACGTTCGTGTGCTCTGGAGGCGTCAATTTACCTCTTCTTTTGCGCATGACGAGGGTGAGCCTGGTAGAGGTCGTCGAGAGCCGTGCGGGTATCGGCATGGGTTTTGGAAGTGGAAGAAAAATTGTTCTGGATTCCGAAGAGTGAGTTTTTCTCAAACTGTATTCAATATTGATTACTGACTGTGAACCCACAGATGGACGTGTAGGATAAGTGGTCCACCTGTACAACCTATATCTCCTCCTTCGACGCCAACGTCAGCAACGTTTACACCGATTTTTAAGCCAGCGTCGTCATCTCCTTATCACTCATATCCCTCGAAACGTCTCAATCTTGACACCGCTTCTGCCTCTACTAGCAAGACGAGCATAACACAGAGCCCGACCAAGCCTCACAAGAATGTGAAGAAATACACAGTTCACATCCACTACTATGCTAGCGCAACGATCGTTGCCTCTGCTGGTAGCTCCCCAACGATTGGCAGAAGCGAGTGCAATCAGCCCGTTGCTCTAGACCGGGCGAGAGAAGGAAGCATACAGGGTCTAATGACGATCTTGAGCAGGCGCGAGCCTAAATATTAGGATCGGCTACATAAGTCTCAAGCTCAAAATCCTAAACTTCCTAAATTTCTTGACTACCGTTTCCCTGTCTGCGCCTGCACACTGATCATGCTACAATCCTACTTGATTTCAACCTTACTTCCCTCCGATTTGGTTCTCTTTCCTACATCTCCGTTGATTCTTACCTCTGCTCATAAAATACATTCATGGACGTTGATAATCTTGCCCATTTATGTATCATGCTGTTCCTGTATTCACATTGTACTAACTACCACAACCACATTGTTATCAATATTCCAGCCAAGCCACTACTTTGCACTATATGTACATACTGTACTATGTACCAATATTTTCTTGCTTCCATCACAATACTGTACCTAGTCGTTCTACCACTGTTACTTGAAAGGTCCATATGTTTCGTTTAATTGGTAGTTCCTGCATCTCAGGCTCTTCTCGCATTTTTTGTACGCCTTGCTCTCCATCCTGCAATCCTCCGTGGAGTCACGGTGAGAAGCCAAGCCAAGCCAAGCAAGTCCTACTCACTCGGAAATAAGCTTGGATCAATTTGTCCTGAGGCGGCGTCTCCTAACGACGAATATACCGCCATTGTAATATCTCAAGCGTATACTTTGTGTGCCAAGTGAACTGCAGGTACTGTAGGGTACTGTACATAGGATTTTTACTCTCACTGTTTCTATCCAACTCCGTTTTTCTCTCATAAAGACCAAGTTTTCTTTGCCCGACTTGCCCTATGATAGGTAAGATCCCAATTACCCAATCTCTGTTCGCCCACCAAGTGGTTCATTGGAGTTTATCTGGAAGCTTGCCGCATATAGAGACCGTCGACCTCGGAGGAGAGAAAATGATGATGTTTTCAAGTGGTCAAGGCAAGACTCGATCGAAATTAGGAACACCAAGTTGAGTCCTGTTGAGTCTGAGCTGAGTATATGTAGACCTGGTATAGACCAAGATAACTAGAATAGTCGTCATATCCGCGCGTATATTAGTACGCCCTTGATAAGCAGAGAACTTCACCTTGCTTGCAAGGTCTATTCTACCCCGGAATTGGACATTTCTTGATGTGCAGGCACACTTTGAACTTGTTTCGTTTTGAAGGTTCCACAACAACTCGCCCATTCTCCATCTACATGAGATTCTGAACATATGGAGGTCCTGTACCCACTCGCGGCGTGCCCTGTGCGCGCCGCATTTTAAATCTACAATATTTACCAAGCAAGGTGTGGTCCACGACAGTGGAGCCTATAATAAAGGAAATGTCACACGGGAACGTGCGTGCGCTGTGGAAACTTGTGGATAGCTGTAACCTGGCTGTAACAGCTGACAATTTCCTTCGCATTTGTAACGACGCTTCCACTCTGACCCAACTACTTCTCGTCAAGACCGATCCAACCAGAGAGAGTATAAATACTTGGAGAGCTAAATGGTTTTATGCCTGGAATTTTAAATTGTATTGTAATTGCCTCCGAGATGATACGGCGTGTAAGTAACTATCAGGTAACATAAACCGATCAGGTTCGCTATATTTTCCTGTCTTTTTTTCCTTTTCTTTCCTCTAAGGGCTCCTCTCGTTCGACAGCATTTTGTTCCTGCTTTAACAGCGGCAGAAGTAAATCGGAACTGCTTCTGGGCGTTACCACTGTCTAGGACGTTCTACATTCATTGACTGCAAAAAACGAAGAGATGGTAGGTTCCCTTCATCAAAGCGACATGAAGCAATTATCTGCCACGTACGTATCCTCTCCATCATTTGCGGGCCCTGCTTGTCCATTTATCCCTTCGTTATCACTCAATTTCCATGGCTGTGTCCCGATGTATTCAGAGCTCTTCTCTTCGCGTCGTGGGTCAATATGGGCTTGTACGGCGTTGAGGTTGTGTTGTGCGCTTACTGCATGGGGTGGTGCTGCATGAATACAGACAAATCCATGAGCGGGCCAGCCAATACCACACTGCGCTTAAATGGTGATACAAGCTGGGCCAGGGAAGGCACTAGATCCAAGAGAATGGGATCAAAGTGGTTCATAATTGGGGCGCTGGTAAATGATACGATATGTACGGTTGCGTTGTGTTTGGACACGTATCTTGTGAGTGTTGAACGTTCATTCTTCATTTAATTTTCGTATTGTCGATTGATGATCGGGCACTTGGTATGGATTCAATCCAGATCATCCGACTCTCGAGTTCTTCGCAGTCAATGTCCTCAAACAATCGTCTTTGGCCCACAGCTATATGGATCCTGACAACTACTCTTGCTACAACGTTTGAGCAGATGTACTTTTTGCACCGTTATTGGACAATGTGGGTATATTTATTATTTACCATTCCGTCATTCGCCCGTTCTCTTCATATTAACAAAAACCGAATACAGATCGAAGGACTGGATCATTACATGCATGCTGGCCGTGCTGATATTATCTAATGTTCGTTCTTACAATTTGAACACAGTGTCGTTGTGGCTGACCCTAGGCCGTGTCTGTGGTTGGACCACTGAACAGTTCGTGTTTATCTTGGTCATTGACGCTGCGTTCATTCCGACGGGAAACAACTCCGTTGTATTGCAAAAGCTGGACGCACCATTGTAAGTACATTTTGCGCCAGTGAGTGGGGCAGATGGTTGTGAATTCATGCGCATACGTGGTAGTGTCTCGTCGTTTATCATTACCGTGACAGACATTTCATTAGCCCTTGTCCTTGTGTGGAAACTAAAGTCTGTGAAGGCTCGTCAGCTATCCACTCGACGGTGGGTCTTATGTTAATCATCAGAAATAAAGGCTCGATGAAAGATAACGACTTCTTCCCAAATCCAAGGTTGCTCCGAAAAATATGTATTTACGTCGTAGGCTATGGAAGTATCACAGCAATATCTTCAATGTTGTTGTTGGTGATGTGGGCTGTAAATGTCAATGGTGAGCAAGTGTCCTCGAGCAATATACAACAAATTTGCTCCTCTCCTTTCCTTACTCTTATTATTTCGGGGCATAGGATATATGTCAATCGTCTATTGCATGGGACGCATATACTCCCTGACCGTCCTGTGCAACTTTCTGTTTGTATCAGGATGGCGCGACGAGGCTGCTACCACTGATATTATCCTTGATCCAAACTTGACAGTGAAGGGAACTGAATTCAACAGTGTGTTAGGTGAGCTCTAAGTACTCCGCAAAGAATATTCGCTGTGATAAGCAGGGAGCTGAGCACTTATCTTTGCACTCCGTTAGAAGACCTCCCAAAGTTTCAGCTGACTTCCAGCAATGCCTCCACACCTGCAAACAGTTTCAATTTGAATTCGAAACGTCTTTCGAATTCTTCAACACAGTTAACATCCATTCTTCGAAAGGATACGGTGGCTCCATCGTTTTCAATGGATACCCTGTGATAATGGCTGTTCTGCGTTCGAGACTCGAGAAGAATCTGAAGGCGTTGAGATGTAGTATGGCTTTATAGTGAATTAACACAACTTGGATATTTACAATTTACCGTTGATTGTCGTTCCTTACGTTTACTAGCGATAGAACAGCACACCTCTCTAATTTGTTTGTTGCCCAAGGAACATTCACAATACCTACTAACTAGTTACATACAGATTGTGTGGGACTTTCTCATTGTCGTGAACGCAATGATCTTTCACAAGGTGTAAGGAAGAAGAGATATGATGGCATGCAAATGAGTAACGGCGATCATGAAACGCGATTCAAGACACGGGAGATCAAAGAAAATGGAGACGACTTCCCGGCCTTAGCAGCCTAATCCAAGTCCTCGCCGTAGGAACGAATGTGGTGTCCGCCATGAGGCAAGGCCGACTCCGCAGGGCCCGTGAGTTCGAACGGACCCATAGGGCCAGCGTTGCTCGCGGAGGGACTACCCACTTCCACCGTCCCGGTGAAAACTGATTCTGCAGGAGTCTTTGGCGAAATGATGAGGGGAGCGTCAGAGCCACTAGTGGCAGAGATTGTATCCCGAACATCGAAGTAATTACGGCGCGCGCGTTTGTCCGAGTCGGAGGGCGATGCATTATTACTAGACTATCTATCAAGATGACCACCGACGCGAGGAAAAGGGGCACCTGGCTCAAAGTGTTGCTTATTGCGGAGATTTTTGAGCAAGTTGAAACCTTTCTCGAGGGCCGGGGATTTGGACAAATCTACCTCATTGACATTGTTAGAACCAGACGTAAACAATTCTGATTTTGGTTTGGCATCTTGGGAGCCAGAGCCGGAAGGATTGTCTCCACCACGTGCGTCTAAGGACGCACGGCGAGCAAGTACAGTAGGGGTCTGATGATTACTGGGTTCTTGTGAGCGCTACGAAGGTAGGGATCAGGAGTTAGGACAAATCGACGAATGAAGAGGAACGAAATAAACCTTATCGTGAGATCCAAGTCCAGACGGACCCTTGAACAGGCAAAGCAAGAGCGGAAGAAGCGACTCCGACTACAAAGACGGCAGTAAGCACAGAATAAGTGTAAACCATCGCAGTTTTTGGTATGTGAGAAAGGCAGAGAGATCGTCCCGACGACGTTGGGTTTGAGTTGATGTGTGTCAAAGACAATGAGTCCAGCTCTGTGGGGATGCAAAGGCAATGTCAGGTCCTTTTTTATACCTTTGTTTTCCCTAGATCGGGACCCTCAAACGAATTTCTCCATCGAACCCAGCTAAATTCGCGCTGTTTCAGGCTGCATCTTAGCACTGTTGCACCCGACGGAGGAGCGTAGACAAAGCTCAAGAGGAGTAGGCACTGCTATTCAATCACCTTGATTAACCGTAAACAAATAATTCCTTTCCTTTGTCGAAGTAGAGTCTAGTAGCAGCTATGTAGTAGTATGCACGGCGAAGTTTTCGGATGACTGTCAGTCAATAGTCACCTTGCTTGCAAGGTCTATTGCACTCCGGAATTTAGATTATTTTGTGCAGGCACATGTTGGTCATGTTTAGGTCTGTTTATTTTGGTTCAAAATTGCCAAACACCACTAATCTCTCTCTCATTATTTGTTTCCAGTCTTATACTACTTTATAGCTTCTACTTCACCCCTAGCCACATTATTTTTCCTCTTCTATGTATCATATCTATTGCTCGAATGTATTTTCTCATGTGTTCCTCCTACCAGTCCTCCCAAAATGATTATGTTCATTTCCACTCTCACTTGCATTAGCCATATGGGATTGCAGGCCACTGCACTGTGTGCATGGCATAAACTCAGCTGGTTTTCTAAAATAACATTACTTATTGAATGTATTACATTTGGGCACCCTTTGGGTGCCAACTACTAACATGACAACAAAGATGCACAATTGCATCAAAGGGTATTGCAGCTACCTCTGAGATAATTTTGCTACACCAGCAATTATGAGGCTGGAGTTCACGGAAGTGACTTCCCATAAGGATTATTGGACAGTAATTATTTCTAATTATTTCTAATGTCCTAAGCAAACTAGTCCGATCAACAGATTTTGAGCAGAACTCAAGCAGAACCATCTACAGAAGGGTCCGGACCCCTCCCTAGAGGGTTTTGCACTTGCTTACTGGGATAAGTGAACAGCGCATCAACTGTCTGTCTGTTGCATCAGACCAGTTCAAAAATTATTTACTCAGATTATTGGGCAAAGGTTGACAGGAATCCATCCAGTATCATCCTTATTGTTAGAATAAATTAAACTCAGTTGTTACTGTAGCAACTGAGGTGAGTTGGTGCCACCGACTGTGTGATATATCTAAACTGTATAGTATCAGGTAATAGCACTGTCTCATGGTTATATGGTCCCTGAGAGGCTGTCAGTATGTACAGAGTACTTTCCCAACACTTATATATGGCACTCCATGCAAAACCAATTTCCTTTTATGGTGGGAATTTCTCCTTATTTGAACAAAAGTAATACTGAGTTGAATTGTATTATTTCTTGTGACTGGCATGGGATATCATGGAACTGTGACTCTGTTACACTTATTTTCTCACTCAGTTACTCCCTGTTACTCCATCGAATAGTTTATGTAGATTTGCTTTTATTTTGCCTTTCTCAAAAGAATTCACTATCAGCACCTGGAAGGCACCAAGAAAGGAGCCAGGTTTTTGCCACGCACAGTGGTGCAGTGTCCTTGTCAAGACCATGCCTCAGCATCATGCTCTAGTGCTCAGTACTCCAAAATCTATCATTTATTGTTATCCTTCTTATTGTCCTTTCTCGCTACACATTCCCTTTCTCCCTAGTTTATTTTTATTGTCTTATTTTCTACCATGAAGACACTAAGTATACAACCCCTAGTAGCTAGTCTAGCTCTCTGCCCCAATACACCAATTAGCTGGTATAAATACTCCTGTACCATACTCTAGTTCTTCAGTTTAATTATCATCTTAGATCAATACTCTCTGTCCTCTGAAGTCTTAAGACTCCCTTGAGCACTCTCAACTTCAATCTTAAAACTTATAGTCCTCTGGTCTGCTCCTCATCATCAGCATTAACGAGCTTGCCTTGTTTTTGTGTGAAAGAGAAAGGAAGGAATCTAATGAGCACTCCAACCAACCAATCTAATACACAATATGCGAGTTCACTGCTATCAAATTTATTTAATAGCAAGGGGTAGCATTGGCAAAGGTTCCGCAAAGCTTTGAGAGCTAAGTAAGAAGCTTCGATCAATCAATTTGAATTGTTCTAAGGATTCGGTATATTCCTTTGATTAAGGTAGATTCAGCATGATTTGTGCTTTGATTGTATTGATATGGGTATATCAAGAATTGGGGTTTTGAATCAAAGTAAATTAAAACCGAAACACACAGACCCCTACGGAGGGCTAGAACTATGTGCTGGCACAACCACACAGCGTGATTTGCCCTTAAGACCAACGACTGATCCTAAGTTCGAAGAATACCCAACAACTGGATATACTTCTCGCAGTCACAAGGAGCAGAACACAATGTTCCTATACTCACAAGTGCCGGGCCCGAATGGCTGCTAGCGAAGAGGTTGCAGTCTGGCGGGAGTGTGTCTTTCCTTTTTACAGATTAGCACTGCAATGTCATCCCAAAATCACTTGTATTCCAGATACATCGGATCGCTATTTATACATACAGAATATAGAATCGCACAGTACAATTAATTTAATACAATAAACGTTTGGAACCGCAAGGAAACTTCTACAATCGGTCAGGTACCATTTAATTTGAATCTACATGTCCTTATTTGGCCCATATTGGTTCCAAGATTCTAGTATGCCTCCAAACATAGGTAGGTACTTCAATATTCATTTAATTTAATTGTTTTTAGAGAATGACTCGAATGGTGTTCAACTGTCATTGCAGTTCAACACTTACTTCGATCGTTTGTCATCTCGTCCGGAGGCAAATCAGCTCTCCTCGATTCTAATCCTATCAATCTGATTCATCTGGATTAAACTAATTGCTTCTCTCTTTCAACAGACACCCATTGTGCCTATACTCTATCAAGGGAGTTACGCATAGTATTCATTTAATTGCATTCTTCAATGTTTTCTACGTCAGGACTCTTTGACATTCATTTGATATGTCTTCGGAGCCTCGCAGTCTTTCGATCGTTCTTCTAGTCATTTTCCTCAACCATGCAACTTGATTGGTCTATTAGACTAAATCGCAGTCCTTTAGATTAATGCATGATCTTGTTCTAGAAGGAGTATTTGGCAATTCCTGAGTTCTAGAAAGTCATTTCGAGTCAATCCTCGGTTCATGGTCACTTGAGTAAGTTCTTCCAAACTCCTGCCAGTGTAAGGTCCAATAAGAATACCCTTGGTATGTCATACGTGAATGGTCATCCTTCAGATGTAGTCCGAGTCTGGTATAATCCTGCTTGACAAACAGGTAGACTGCTATCCGTAGGTAGTATCGGGGATGGGTAAACTGACCAACTTGTGGTAGTATGGGTATATGGTCCCTTCAACTTGTTAGACTGATTCAGTATTGACTTTGACTGTCAATCTGGGTCTCAATTACAGTCCTCTCGATACAAATCTATACGTGAAAATGTCACAATTCACAATATAGACGTCTAGCCAAAATTTAGGCGTGTCATCGGAGCCTCGCAGTACTTCAATCATTCTTCTAGTCATTTTCCTCAACCATGCAACCTGATTAGTCTATTAGACTAAATTGCAGTCTTTTAGATTAATGCATGATCTCGTCCTAGAAGGAGTATTTGATAATTCCTGAGTTCTAGAAAGTCATTTTGAGTCAATCCTCAGCTCATGGTCACTTGAGTAAGTTCTTCCAAACTCCTGCTAGTGTAAGGTCCAATAAGAATACCCTTGGTATGTCATATGTGAATGGTCATCCTTCAGATGTAGTCCAAGTCTGGTATAATCCTGCTTGACAAACAGGTAGACTGCTATCTGAAGGTAGTATCGGGGATGGGTAAACTAACCAACTTGTGGTAGTATGGGTATATGGTCCCTTCAACTTATTAGACTGATTCAGTATTGACTTTAACTGTCAATCTGGGTCTCAATTACAGTCCTCTTGATACGAATCTATACGTGAAAATGTCACAATTCACAGCATAGACGTCTAGCCAAAATTTAGGCGTGTCAGTGTCACTGCTGCTCCTCATTCCTCTTGTCTTTCATCCCTACACCCTTGCTCCAAGGACTAACGGCAAGACAGTGGTGTTGTTAATAATTTCACTACTGTCCCATTCAACCCTCTGTGCTTAAACACTGAATGGCCCTTGGCATGGCTTTCCAGTGTATATGATCTTAACAGGCCTGCAATTGCATGTGGAAGAAAGAATTTAAGAAAAGTTACACAAGCCACTATATCACATGCATTAAACCACCTGATGTCACTGTTCAAATAAATTGGATTTCATCTTGCTGTGACTATTGACCTATATATGGTGAAATCTCACATAAGCAAGAAATGGCCTCCATTCATATGGACAAGTCTTCCATAAATTACAGCTAAATGCATATATCTAGTCAGAAATATGTATTCTATTTTAAAGTTTTACTCTTCATGCAGGTACACCTGCACACTCCAGTCTATGCACTGCACCCTTTTTCCTCCAGCTTGTCTTTCTGAATTGACATTGAGGTGCACCTTCTACATTATCAGTGTTTAGCTTTCTCACTTCTCTGCATGATACTCACTGTTCCTACTCCTCCGTAGGAACTCCAAAGCATATTAATCATTTTATCCATGCTAATTCTCCATACCCCTCTGCTGCCACCCACCTCCATCTCATTATTCATGTACCCTCTGTGGCCACCCAAAATTGTATTGTCTTGCTGTTGGCGCATACTCTGTACATATATACAAGAAGACAAGCTATGACTACACCGACCATCCATACACATATACGCTGTGCTTACCATATAACTATACAGTACCACCAGCTATATAATGCCTAGTAGAGATGCGCAAGCTCCCTCAGTTGTTCTGCTATCAACTGAGGTGAGCTCAGCAGTACATTCAGACACACACCTGCTAAGTTCACAGTAGTTAATCATTATGCTAACAGGTATCTACACAATATCAGTTGTTCCGCTATCAACTAAGTTAATCGTTACACTAACAAATCGTTATGCTAACACTTGCTACCCTTTGAACATCATGTCCCTTATCCCATTGCTATTGATGCTTTCTTCAGATGCTGTTCCTGTGGCTCCCAAATATGCACTAATTGCAGTCAAAATTTCTGTGTATCATTCTTCAATGCTCAATACCTCCCTGCAATGATAACCTTTCCCACAAGACACTCCTTTTCTTATGTGCCCTGCAACTTCCCCTCCAAAATTTTCTTCCATTGAATTCAATACTCCTCTCAACACACAGGTCCATATATGATGCCTCCACTGCATGTGCAAAGACAGTTTTTGAGAATGGAAAACAAGGCATTGAACACATTGGATTGTGGCTGGCATTGCAGTGGGCTGTGGGACACATTCACTGATGCAGGTACTGGCAGACATCTGTGGTCAAAATACATTGTCAGAGATGGTGGACTGGGCAAAAAAGTAGAGAGGTTGGTGTTGAAACAGCAGAACACCATGTCAAAACTGTAAATGCCTGCAATACAATGTATGTACTGATTATCATGCTACATTGTATCTGTAGTACTTGCAATAAAATTATTATCTTCATGTAATGAAAAGCATCCAGTACCAAGCAGGGTGCCATCCACGGCAGTGGAGCCTAGTAAATACCTGAGATTCACTTACAATAATTTATGTACATTGTATCTTCAACTTTGCATGGGTGGGATTATGGTTAAGGTTAATCATTATGGTTCCTCATTAGGAAAGGGTGGGGGTAGAACTTTTTTCGACTTACGCCTCGATATATTTCAACAGCGCAGCTCAACCGACTACCTAAAAGACATTCGAAAACCTGAGAATCAAAACTTCATTCAGCTGTATCCGTTACAACATCCGGACGAAAATAAGTTGCCGAAGACAACGCGATAGAAAGAACAGACATCATAGAGATGGCAAATACCAAGTACGTCCTCCGTTTTTTCTTTTCTCTTTAGATTTGGCTGACGACAATATAGCCCCTCGCAAGCATCCGACTGGAAATCAACACTCAACCCACCACCCCGCGACACACGGCCTCAGACGTCAGATGTATTAGGCACCTCGCTCAACATTGACTTTGAAGACATGGGTTTACCTAGGGCTCTGCTCATGGGTATTTTCGAAGCCGGCTTCGAACGGCCTTCACCAATCCAAGAGGCTGCCATTCCTACCGCCCTTAGTGGCCGGGACATTCTCGCTCGCGCAAAGAACGGCACGGGAAAAACTGCTGCATTCATTATTCCTCTCTTATCCAAAATCAACGTATCGAAACCATACATCCAAGGCATTGTCCTCGTCCCAACTCGTGAACTTGCGCTGCAGATTGCCAGCGTGACGAAAATGCTTTCGAAGCATATGGGTGTCGAAGTCATGGTCACGACTGGCGGAACGACCCTGAAAGACGATATTTTGCGATTACAACAGCCTGTGCATGTACTTGTTGGTACACCAGGCCGTATATTGGATTTGGCTGGCAAGGGTGTAGCGGATCTAGGGAAAGGCTGCAGAGTGTTTATTATGGACGAAGCCGACAAGTTGTTGAGTCCAGAGTTCGGACCAGTAATGGAGAGTTTGTTGGGATATCTTCCAAAATCAAAGGAGGGAGCAGAAGCGGAAGGATCGGGGAGGCAGGTCATGCTTTTTAGTGCTACCTTTCCGATGATTGTGAAGGACTTCAAGGCGAGCATGACTTGTTTGTGAGCCTTTCAATTTTGCTTACTTGTACGCAGGACAAACACATGCAAAACCCGTACGAAATCAACCTTATGGATGAGCTTACTCTGAAAGGTGTCACTCAATACTACGCCTACGTCGAAGAAAGACAAAAGGTTCATTGTTTGAATACACTCTTCAGCAAGGTTAGTGGAATGATTCATCGTTTTGTTTCTTCTTCTCAATCCAACCCCCTCCTGTCCGATTTACAGCTTCAAATTAACCAATCCATCATCTTCTGCAACTCCACAAACCGTGTCGAACTACTTGCGAAAAAGATTACAGAGTTAGGATACTCTTGTTTCTACAGTCATGCAAAGGTGCGTTCTACAACACCCATTCCCTTTGTATCTTGATCTTTCCATTCACGACGTCGAACAGATGCTCCAATCTCACCGTAACCGTGTCTTTCACGATTTTCGTTCAGGCACTTGCAGAAATCTTGTCTGCAGTGATCTTTTGACTAGGGGTATCGACATTCAGGTGAGCAGGGTTCTACGTTATTTTCATCTTCGGCGGATGGCTCGGGGTGGCGCATCAAATTAATATCGGGATGAGTTATGACGGATTTGCGTTCACGGCATCACCGGATTCTTCGACCGTTCAAACGATGCTAACATTTTTTTGGTTTTTTCATCATTGTCTCTTCCCCATCACTTCCACGCGTCGGACGACAACCAACTTATCTACTTAGGCTGTGAACGTCGTCATTAACTTCGATTTTCCGAAAAACTCAGAGACGTATTTACATAGGATCGGTGAGTTGCCGTTTTCCTTTGTTTGACTCGCTCTCTGACGGTTTTTTAATCTTTTTTCCCGTCTTCTTCACCTCTTCTCCGTATCATAGGTCGTTCCGGACGTTTTGGCCACCTCGGACTCGCCATCAACCTAGTCACATACGAAGACCGCTTCAACCTCGACCGCATCGAACGCGAGCTCAGCACGGAGATAGGGCCTATACCCCGAGAGGTTGATAGAGGGCTATATGTTTCTCTCAGTAGCACTGAGGAAGAGGTGTGTTTCACTTCCTTGCTCACCGATCAATGCAATTTATCCCAATTTAATTTTTTTCGTTGTGTAGCAAGCGATCCAAGTACGGCGGGAGAAAGAGCAGAAGGAGGCTGCTTTAAGGCAACAGCAACAACAGGGACAACAACAACAACAGGTATGTGCTGTAGTCTTTCGTTACTCAAATCACATTATTCCACCCAGCCCCTCTCTTTCTCGCGAATTAACTCTTTCCTGATTTCTCTCCCTCTAGTCACAGCCACGCGATCAACGAGAGCAGCTGCAACAACTCCAGCAACAAGCTGTTCTCCGAGAGCAGGCGCAGAGGGCGTTGCAATTGCAACAACAACAGCAAATGATGGCCTTGAATGGAGGAAGGAGATGAATTAGACAATAACTGTCACCATCAACTCCTCCAACCGAAGCATCCTACTCTGCGTCTTTTTCCCCCAAAGCCTTATACCGCCATTCACCGCCCGTTATCTGAATCATCATTTCTGCCTTCCCTCTCTCTCTTCTGGCTGATTTCGCGGGTACAATACCGCTCACGCCGTTTACTTGCTTATCTATTTGTCTCTTTTCTTCAAAGCTCGCATTACAAAGCTCTACTGTATCGTATCGTCTATCACACCGTTACTCGTCGTCACTTACTCGTTACTCACCCGTTATCACCGACGTTACAATTCTTACGCGATCCAGCCAGATCCAACTCTAACCAATTATCCTCATCCATCGCGGCTAATGCCTCACTCTCCCTCCATTCACCTTTAAATCCTGTATCTCATAGATCCCTCTATAACTCTCCCTTCCTCCTCTCCTCATCTTCCGTCTCTCACCCTCAATGCCTTCGACTCAAAGCCGTTCTTGACGTATCAAGGAATTCTGTCTTCCTCGTCCTTCCATCATACGATTCCATACGTTATCGTACATTCCTCACAATCTTCCTCCGATACTCTCCAGCGTAAACTCAACGTTTACCTATCCTCAACCCCTCCCTTTATTTCACACTTTGATTACATCCTTTCCTTCCCTCCTCCTTGCCCCAGTCCTTTACCTCCCTCATATCTCCCGTTAACCCTGAAATATCTACGCACCTTCCACCAATGTCATCAATTCAGCCACCGTTCAATTTTTCAATTGACATCTGACTACGGCTGACTACGTGAACACTGAAATTTCAGTAGGCTGCACACTGCAGTGTCAAACATGAGATCTCTTTACAAGTGCTCTTAGGATGATCGAAGTTTGCATTGATACGCATTGAAACACAAAATAGATACACTAGACCAGTACATCGAAACAGAAACCTAGTAACTGCCTCCGGAGATCTGCAAAACGTCCAAAGAGTCAACTGATTATGAAAGCACTCGAAAGGAACAGGACATACCTTCGCGCCACCCAGGACAATATCAGAAGATTCACCCCCGCTCGCAACAAGCTCAGCCCAATTCCAGGTCCCGGAGCAGTGGCCACAGTCTACTCCTAAACCGAATTCCAAGTAAAGCACGTTCACAGAAGTTCATAGAAGCTCAAGAGCACGTACCAACACGCGGATAGTTACCGCTCACAGTGATTTTGGTCTGACTGCCCGTGAAATTGATGTCACTGTACGAGGTACATATATCATATGTTCAGTCACATATATACCAGGAGAGACTCACGAGATGGTACTTCCAGTTCCGGGAGTTCCGACTATTATGAGAAACTGCATTAGTGACGCTGGACTCTGCGGAGCATACATAGGTAGTAAACATGGACGCACAATCTGCTGAGTAACTTTGAGTAATAAGGAAACCATATTTGTCATTGGTGGATATGGTGTTTCCAGAATATGTGACGTCTGAGACCGAGGCAGATGTGGCATCGTTATCCACTTTGATTCTCATTCCATACCTATTGGAAAATCCTTGTCCAGAGCATTTGCGATAGATATCAAATATCTACTCACATGCTCTCCTCGACCTGATTTCCGGAGATTGTAACTCCAGAGACAGTCTTCCCAGTCGCGATAGATCCAATGGAGATACCATGTCCTCCAGAACAGAAGTTATTCTCAAAAACAATGTTGCTGCCAGAATTAATGGCAATGCTGTAGCGCAGCTAATCAATGAACCTGTTTAACGTGTTTACATATCAGCCTACCAGTCATCCTGGTTGTAAACTTTGCATCCGCTGATGGTAAGCTAGAAAGAGAGTCAGCGCTTCTCCAATTGGCATACAGCTCAGAACTCTGACATCGCTAGCCGAGACATCGAAACCATCCGTGTTCTTCCCTAACGAAGTACCGTCTAGATTGTCGACGAGGACGTTTGTGAAACTCGAAGTCGAAGTCGTACCTTTATAGCATCAGCGACTTTTGCGGAGCTGGGACACAACGGTTAAACTTACCGACAGAGATAGCGTGTGCTGGCGAATTCTTGATGATAAAGTCGGTGAACGATCCATACCCCTCAAATCTGTGTCATTGAATTGTTCAGTAATGATTTTTTTTGCTGCAAAACGAGATAAACATGCTTGATGAAAGGATGCGGTTTAGTGACACCACCGCTAGTACCCTCTCCATCCCAGTATACTGCAACATATTCAGGTTAACCATAGCACCATCCATTAAAAAACACGAACAGTCGCCATTTCCTTTGAAACTGAAGCCGTTTCCATTAAAGTTAGCGTTCTGTGAGTAGAGGGGTAGAGTTAGTTTATACTTGAACATAGCTGCATTGATAGCTTACGGAGGTATCAAATGTCCAAAGAGGACCAGAAGCGGTAGTCTTGGAGAATGTTACGGAACCCGTCATCGTAATCGACTACGGCATGGAGAAACGTATTTTAGTACACTTCCCAGAAGCCAAAGCTGAAAAGATCGAAACTTACCGCGCCAGATGCAGCCTAAGCACGTTATCGCCGACAATGAGTCGCGGGTGCAATCAGAGAAATACAGTTTACCTTAATAGTGACTGTTTCTGTATTTTCGATCAGCTATCAGACAAGTAGTTGTCGGGTGAAGGTTTGTCAATACCTACCGCCGGAGGGAACACTGAAAGCAGTGATAACAACGCTAGTACAGTCGGAAAGATCTGCTGCCGATGCAACGCTATTGACTGTACAAGTCGCGCGTTTTGCTTGTGTAGTCTGAGTTGGGGAAGCCAAACCAACAGTCAGCACGCAGGCGAGAGCGGTAAAAGCGACGAGAGACAGCATGTCGATGCAGGGGTTTCAAGAGAACACTCAAGGAATACACGGTCTCCGTAGACGCTTTTAAGCCATGAACGACTATCCCTTCTACGGCCCGCAGGAAACCTCATACTGGACTTGGGGACGGACCGCAGTATTGAGCCAGAGCGAGGTCGGAGCAGGCATGCAGCCTGAAGAGCATTGAAATATCACAAATGAGCAGCAAGTCAGCAGGAGAGCTCCCGAAAATTATCCAAACGAAAAGGGGGGTCAGGCAGGTGTTATTGCAGATTCATCAAGTACATACGAGAGGCAGGTCCATCCAGGTCCATCCAGAGTAAAATCAACGCCAAGACGGCCCAAGAGCCCGCCAAGGGCAGGGAGCTGTTCAAATTCTTTATTGGGTCTTGGGCGTACAAGGTCACAAGTGTCCCAAACCAGCCCAAAAGAGATATCTTAAAAGTGAGGAATACTTGGCACGCAGGGTTGTCCAAGGGATTTTTACCGTGATTTGCGCGAGGGAAATGTCGCTTCCAGGTTGCCTGCATGTGCAACTCTTCTAGCTGTCTGCAACTGTCTGCAATTAGTTAAGTCTTCTACAGACGCGACAGAGGCCTATATGAGCGACATCCAACTAGAGTGGACGGATCATCCCTCAGATTCTATTGTAAACAATAGCAAAATTCAGAGCGTACCGTGACAGACCGTCCACCGGTCATACCCAATAATTCCAGTTTCCGGGTCAAAAGATTTTCGACAGCTGTGGATCGAGGCATAGAATTCAGTCAAGCCACATTGCTTGAATGCGAGCATTGGTGTTGTAGAAACGAAATGACGAAGCACATTCTAGCGCATTGCGTGTCTAGTAAACGTTATGATTGAGTGGGAATGAGACAAGGCTATAGTGTACACAATCGCTTATGATCACAAACAAGTAGAAGGTAAAGTTTACAACTGGAAATCGCGATACAGCATGATAGCGAAAGAGGTAGGCTTACAAAACCAGAAACCACGAATATACAAACTGTGCCATTTAATATGTCGCATTCAATCGCATATTTATGTATTCGCCAGCCTTGATAGGCTCATATTTTCTCGGTTTGTCAGGACCAGAGCATCCCGGAAGACATTCGATGGTCTTCTCCTTGTCAGCGCCCATGAACTGCAAGGTCCCCATTTAGCATTTAGATTATGGCAAGACACAAAACGCACACACATAAGCCATCGAAAATCTTTCCTTCGTTGTACCATCATCACCTTGTCCATCCCTCCTCGGCGGCGCACGAACACGATGGAGGGTCGATTTCAGGGTGTCATTCGACCACCGCATCAGAAAATCTCCGATATTAAACAACACAGTCCCAGGTACCGGCGGAACACGCATGAAGACCCCAGGCTGCGATGGAGTTTCGACTTCCAAACCACCGCAATCATCCTGGAATAACAATGTTCCGGTTCCGAAATCCGTGTGTGCTCCGATCCTTCCTTTCTCGCCACTCTCGAATACGCTGGTAGGAGCACCGGGATAGTGCAATAGCCTGAGTTGGTTCTCGTTTGCTTCGTGATAGCCGAGGAAAAAGTCTTTCGGAAGGTCGAGGCCAAGTGCGAGAGCAGGAAGGAGGATGGAGAGTTGGAATTCGCGGCAAGTGTTGTAAAAATTTGTCGCATGAATTTGAAAACCTGGAAGGTCTTCGTCCGGAATCCAATTATTTGGGAGAGTTTGAGAATCCTCACTGCCCAAGTCGAACGATTCCTTGAAATCTGGAAATTTCCCGGCACGAATGGCTCGAAGTTCATCAGGGTCGAAGATTAGTTGCGAAACTTGTTCACGGCCAATCTAAGTCACTGTTGAATGAGCAGCTTGAAACAGAAAGAACTTGTGAGCACATACACCGCTGTATCCACGATGCTTCCATCCTTCCGGTGGATGTGGCGCCTTGAGTTTGGTGTCTATCGGCAACGCGAACAGTTTTGCCGACTTATGGTGCCATAAGAACGCTGCAATCTCATTGCATCTGACATCTTACCCAGTCAAACATTCCATCAATTTGACCTTGAGGGATTCCAGTGTTTATAACATAGGCAAAACCTACGTCCCTACAAGCTTCAAAGAGCTTTTTTCCAATATCAAGAGCACTCTGTAGTGATGTTAGCACTGGAATTATGGACAATTCTGGTTCATACCTTCGAAGTACCATCTCCAAAGTCTACAAAATTGACGGTGGGCAGTGATTCTCTGTTGAAAGCCATTCTAGAGTCGGTTATGCCGGTCCGGTAAGCAGGGCGTATTTTTTCGCATAGCTTTAACTTAACTTTCTCTATTTGAGAACCCAGCTGGACCGAGTCCGTTTTCTTCGTCCAGTCGACATTTCTTGAAGTTCAATTGCACTTCACAACAAATATGACTCTCCATCGGAAGGCTGCGCACAATGCATCAAGACCTATCAGAACTCTCACAAATACGAGTTCTTGGCGACTCTGCTCACAGCGCATCAGATTTGTAAGATAGGAAGTAGAGACTGGTCACTGGTGCCTACTGGATGGAAACGGAACTGCCAAGCAGGTCCCACAACACTAGAGGAGTGCTTTGTCTTGCTGTGGCGATTACTGACGTTGCACGATGTGGCTGTTCCCTGCTGTTCTCTTGTAAAAGCCTGCCTCGCGTAAAAACATGCATATCTTCAAAACTTGCGGTATAATCAGGGTATAATACACTGGTAGCACCTGGTAGCACTGGCATTGCATGATGCTATCTGATCCAGTCTCGCGTATCTGGTTGAGGTATAAAGAAGGTGATTGATCCTTCAAACAAATCCCCAACTTGCTGGTCGAGTTCCTTGTCTTTCCTCTCCTAGATCTCATTCTTCTCAAAACACAGCACTTTCCGTTTCCTCGACAAATCCTAGTTATGCATCTCAATCAACTTTTTGTCTATCTACTCCTCGGGATCGTCTCTGGTGCTGCTGGTGCACCGGTAAGTGACCTACCTGTTTTTTTTTCATGCATTGAACATCCAATGCTCACTCCGCATATCTACATAGGTCAGCAGCAATGTGATAGCCTCTTCTGAGTTTACAACAGGCATCACCCAGAGTTCCAACGTAAGTGGCCTACTGCATTCAAGCAAGGTGAAGTCATTGAAACACGCGGTCGATATATCTAGGTCGAGAGCAGTTCTGATCCCGATATAAGAACCATCGGCGCTTTAAGCCACCCTACTCAAATAGTCGTACCGGTTGGTCTTGCGATTTGTATGTGCTTCGGTGATATAATCTAAACAAATCCAGGTTGATAGTCATTCGGTGATGGAAGCTCGTTCAAGGAATATCAGCGAAGGCTGGCATGAGGTGGGTAGTGACGAAGATGACGACGAGAAGTGGGAAGAGATACATCATCCGGGCCAAGCACCAGGGCACCCTACCAAATCGACTGCTGCAGCGCATCCCGAGCCACCAAGAACAGTTGCTAACGTTCCAAAGCAGAAGCCAAAAGCACCCGAACGGAAAAATTCACTGGTATCGCTCTTGAGCTATACCTGGGACGGGATCAAAACCGGACGAATAGGCGATAACGAAGTTTCCCTAATGGATACGTTGATTCATGATGAAGCAGTTGACCTTATTGACCAGGCCGCTAAATACGAATGGGGATTAACGAATTATCTCATAAATCATCAGAACCCGTACATGTACCCAGCCGCCGCCCACCCGGATACGATGAACACAACGGAGTTCAAGTTCCTCTTGAAGCTCGAGTACGATTATGGAGGAAAAGGAACAAATTACTGTGAGGGACAGGTGAGGGGTGAGCCCGAGGATAGATGCATAGGGATCATCAGATGGGGCAAAGACGAATCTGGCAAGAGACGTATATCAGAACTCAGAAATAAGGATGGGGTTGTTACTCAAATTCCACCAATATAGTTTTGGAATATCATACCGTATCCCCACTGATGCAAATTTTTTCTGCATGCACTGTGTACCCTTCACAAGGTACTTGTTTTTTCTGTTTCCTCGGAATGAATTCGCAGAGGTGACTTCCACTCCTTCCCTCGTTCCCCCCATATCACGAAAGTTCTCGCACGAGGTAAACAAGCGGAATGGAGAAAAACATATATAACTCGATCTCCTTAGAACAATCTTGATAGGTAATTGGCGTAAATCCCTCGACGTGGCAAGCCGTCACCGCTCAACAGCCCATTCTCCATCCTTAAATACAAGCTTCGCCACCTTGGGGGGTTATGAAACAACAACAACAACAACCACCATCACCCCAGCCCCCGAACCTCTTTATTTTCAGATATTCTCTGATTCTCGCACTTGAAAATCTTTTTACTATTCTTTATACGTAGTCCGTCGAATTCCTCCTTTACGCACCGGAAATACTATCTATCCCAACCGAAATTTCTCCCTTTCGAGCCACCTAGCCTCATCCGGCCACCTGCTCGTGAACCTCGGGCTGATCCACTAGAAAAGTGGATGGAGGGAATTCGAACATATGGTGCACGCTCCTGCCACTGGTTCCCCACATCATCGATATACTGCAAAGAGAACACAGCATGTGACGAGCTGGTGCCACCTCGGAACCCCCCGCCTACCGCCGCGACCTTGCTTTCTATTCCTCTCTCAGAGCTTTTTGTAACAACAACCTTACGCCCTGCTCCTTGAAACCGGCCCAGACGCCCTCAACTCAGCGCTCACGAAAATTCGCTACTTTGTTCAGCAACGCACCGCCGGAAGCAGAGCTATCGGAGCAAGCGGCTAGTCCAGCTGTGTAGGCTTCGGGTTGTAGAGTGGGATGCACAGTGCGTGTGCTAATTTTCACTCAGCCTTCACCTCCCTGACATACCGCACTTTAGGGAAGCACGTCTTATAAAAACTCCGAGCGGTCATCGATTAATGCCTTTACTGTCCCGGTCAGATCTCTTGAGTGGCTTGCGAACATGGCTGCCGTGGAAGTACCCTACGCTTCCATGGCAATTACGCTGATACGGCCACAATGAGCGTCTTGATCGATGCAGTTTTTTCAGATACCGCTGTTCAGCGAGTTGCACGAGTTATTGATGGTGAGCTTTTCGCTCTATGCGGCTGGCTGTTACTCACCTCACATTGTTTGAATACACTCTTTAGCAAGGTTAGTGGAATGATTCATTGTTTTGTTTCTCCTTCTCAATCCAAACCCCTCTCATCCAATTCACAGCTTCAAATTAACCAATCCATCATCTTCTGCAACTTGGACAACAGTGTACGCATTTGCGTTCACGGCATCACCGGATTCTTTGAACGCGTTCAATCGATGCTAACAATTTTCTTGGTTCTTGCATAATTGTCTCTTGCCCATCTCCACGCATCTTGACGATGACTGGGTCGGACCGACAACCAAATTATCTACTTGGGCTGTGAACGTCGTCATCAACTTTGTTTTCCCGAAAGACTCAGAGACGTATTTACAGGTGAGTTGCCGTTTTCCTTTGTTTGACTTTCTTTTCATTGACGAATTTCTAAATCTTTTTCCCGTCTTCTTCACCTCTTCTCCGTACCATAGCCGTCACTCGTCGTTACTCACCCGTTATCGCCGACGTTACAATTCATACTAACCAATCATCCTCATCCATCGCGGCTAATGCCTCACACTCCATTCACCTCTAAATCCTGTATCTCATAGATCCCTCTATTACTCTCCCTTCCTCCTCTCCTCCTGTTACGTCTCTCATCCCCAATGCCTTTGACTCCAAGGCGTTCTTGACAAATCGAGGAATTCTGTCTTCATCGTCTCTTCCATCGTACCATTCCATACGTTATCGTACATTCCCCACAATCTTCCTCCGATACCCTATCGATCCTTCTCCCGATACCCTTCAGCATAAACTCGATGTTTACCTATCCTCAACCCCTCCCTTTATTTCACACTATGATTACATCCTCTTACCTCCTTCATATCTCCTGTTCCCTCTGAACTACCTACGTACCTCCCACCGATGTCATCGATTCAGCCACTGTTCAATTACCAATTGACATCTGACTATAGCTGACTACGTGAACACTGAAATTGCCCAGTAGGCTGCAGAGCGCAGATCTTATCACAAATGCTCTCAGGCTGACGGAAGCTTGCATTGGTTTGCATTGAGACAAAATAGATAAACTAGAACAGTACATCGAAAGAGAGACCTAGTAACTGCCTCCAGAGATCTGCAAAATCAATGAGTCAGCTAAGTAGGAAAGCACTTAACAGGATATACCTTTGCACCACAGTGCACCACCCCAGAACAATATGAAGATTCACCCCCGCTCCGCAAAGTCTATTCTATGTACCACATTCTACCCCGGATTTGGACGTTTTGATGTGCAGGCACACTTTGAACTTTTTCCGTTCTGAAGGTTCCACAGCAACTCACCATCCTCTTAGCATATGGTACCAGATGGTACCCACAGCCTAGTTGATAGCCAAGGATAACCATCTAGAATCGGTTACGTCGGTCCGGCTTCTCGTGGACCCAGTCTCTCTTCTCCGTTCAGTGGACATTTCTCGAAGACTTTGTCCTTCTCGTTGGCTCAATTGCCCTTCCAAAAGGTTTGCTAGGTTGGCTTATCGCAACACGACGGGGATTTTACTCCTCAAATAAGGCACGCCCATCTTACCTCTTGGCAACCTCCGTCGCATGGTCCGTCGGTGTAATATCACCATTTCTCCTTCCTCTCGAGTCTCTGACTGATCAACTTGGGTTTATTTTTGCTTTTCTTACCTCTGATTTGAATGGTAAGATGTGTTCTTCTTGGGGACCGGCACCTGAGGTATAGTAGGGTATAGTTGGAGGAAGAATGAAGGCAAAGGTTCACCTATCTAAAAAGGCTAGCCGGTTGATATTCCTCGATATTTGTTTCCCATCAGCCCTGGGTGACATCGATCTTACATCGGCTACGAATCGCATGCTTAAATAGAGCAATGCCAACGTCCAATTCCTTCAGCTTGCTGGTCTTGCCTCCGGTTCCCTTCACTCGCACTCCTCACATCTCGAACTCCCCCAACTATCTTATCTCTTTCACTCGTTATGCGTGTCAGCTCTGTCTTCGTCTGTCTCTTTTTCGGACTCGTCTCTACGGTTTGCGCTGCTCCTTTGCCTGTGCGTATATTCTGCATATACCTTCTTGATCCAAATATAGCCTGACCCCCACGCCTCCTGAAATCCTCTAGGTCCATGTCGTATCGCAATTGCGTCGATCCCAGGCCAAGGTCATAGTTGACTTTGTCGACAACAGTCAAGGCTCCCTCCTCCATGTGCAATCTACCGTCTTTCTTGCTATGGCGCAAAGCCTTCTCGATCAGCATGGTACAGACCTGGGACTTGGGAGTGATTTTG
Source organism: Lentinula edodes (assembly GCF_021015755.1). Classification (NCBI taxonomy): domain Eukaryota; kingdom Fungi; phylum Basidiomycota; class Agaricomycetes; order Agaricales; family Omphalotaceae; genus Lentinula; species Lentinula edodes. The sequence continues at coordinate 77,446 of NW_025764312.1, forward strand.
TGATACTCGCAGAGAATGTGCCGACCAGTGAGCAGATGAACCTCCTATTCACCCTCATAGGGGGTACCAAGTGTCTGCCAACTTTACCTTGCAATGTTGTTTTTGGGACTGGATCCGGAGACGGAGGTCCAATCAGTGCGAGGGTCTCCTCCCGGGGCAACCCAATCTTTACTGGAGACGTTACCGTTGAGGACTAGTAAGTCAAGCTTTCGGTGCCATTCTTTTCGTTGTCAAGGCTAATCCATTGTTCGTTCAGCAACCCGGCGAGATTTGGCGTGAGTTAAAATTTTCTTTGTAGATTGCTCGAACATCAAGAACTCATCGTCGAATCCGTCCGTTCAGAGCTGAGCATAATTGCAGACGTCTACCCAAGTTGAATTTCTGTATGTCCTCTTTCTTCATGATGAGCTGTCTTCATGTCTTAAGTGAATGTAAATTTATTCAGATTGTGGACTGTCACGGCGTTCTCGATGGGAGGTCGTACACTGGTTGTACGTGCCCTTGAAAGAGGGGGTGATAAGAAATTTCGAGTCTATGTATGTAGTGGTACCGTTGTACTCGTGGTATTATGTGAACTTGTGAAGTGCTTACTTTCGTGGTCCTGATAGGCTCTGTCTGGTAGGAGCGGGTCGTTGAGTGAAACGTTTATCTGCTGATCAACGCTTCTCAAGTAGTCGTATCTTACACTTTTCTCCGTACCCTGGAACCATCTCCATGCATATGGACAACTTGAACTGCGATATGTAAATAAGTACTAGCTTGCCTAAAGTCGCCGACGTATTTCGGTAGGAGTTTTTACCGAAGGCGTGGCGGATGGGCTCTGATAATGATTATGAAGCGCTCCAAGTGCCTCTGTCGTCTTATCTGCCTTATTCAGTGATCTCAAAGTGTCTAACCGGTATGCCTTGGTGTTCTCGTCAACAGTGTCGGTATCCTTCTCCCACCCTTCAACCCTTCCAGAGCTTGCCGTCCAATCCTGTGTTTGACTTCACGAGAAGGCTCATTGTGGTGACGATTCACGAACATAATCTGTGGGCCTCCTTAGGTAGGATGAGACGGCTGGATTCACGTCTTGGGCAGCCGTGGTAGAGACAGAGCCCGAGAAGCCTGATAGTAACGGGACTGAGGACTAATTTCCTAACCTCTCCCCGAAATATTCCATCGAACAACGTCTACAGGTAGTCATTGAACGAATCTAAATCCCAATCCATCAATTCACCTTGTGCGCATCCATATCCTGGACAACCTCCCAGCGCATTCCCAAGTCGTTTTTCCGAACCTTCGGTCGAAAACCTGCACTAGCTCCTTCATACGGCGATGGGCCTCAGATGGGACCAACGCGACGTTGGATTATGCTGCATAGTAGGATAAATCTTCCGTCTAGTAGACAACGTGTAAGAGAAATAATGCTCAGGCTTCAATACAAATCTGTTGATATAGACTCGAAAGGAAAAAGAATTTCAAACCGAAATCAGTAAGGTCCAAGTAGGACTCGAACCTGGGTTACGGGAAGATGAGCAGATAGAGGAGGAAAAACAGTAATCAGAATCTCTCGCACTGCCAGTGAACTTCTGAAAAAACAATTACAATCTACTTGTTGGTACTGTGAAATGGCAGTACCATCATGATGAACCGCGAGATGAATAACCTATCGAGAGGAGTGGAGAACGAGTGAGAAGTCGGGTCCAGATTATTTGTCAATCGGCATACTGGCCAATATCAGGTTCGGATCACACTTGCTCAGGCTTTCTCTCCTTCTTTCCTTCAACTTTGTTCTCCTGAACTCAGAAAATCGATGAACTGCTACTTGCGGCCATTCTCGAACCTACGAATTGATGTAGACCGACGTTACCTTGGCTTCAGGGCTCATTTGCGGCGGACGATAGCGAGCGACTTTGAACGCTCAGCAGGTACTATCAGGTACTATCGATAGCTATCAGTATATCTATCTGTCTGATTCATCACGTCACATACCAGCCAAGTACTACCACGGCTTGGGAGTTGCCGTAATAATAAAGAATGAGAGGAGTAGGAAGTTCCGCTCCTCATGCATCGTGCTTGTTCCATTCGTTTGTTCGTTACTCTATGAAGCTCCGAAATCTTCCTCGATTATCCTTTGATCTCTTGTGCAAGTCCTGCCTTCATGAACCGACTGAACACCTGGTCCTTCAGCACCTTTCAACATTCCGGTTCCGACATGCTTCCGCATCCAAGGTTTTCCGGCTTTCGGCTCCAACTCTCTTCCAACCGTTCCGAATTCCTTAAATCCCGTATTTAATCCCTTCACAAAGTCATTAACCAAAGCAGGAAAGGTCGTGAAATCAAAATCTTGTCTGTCTGGGATGCCAGATGTTGCGTATATATTCTGTTTTTACAAGTCAAGCTATGTAGTCAAGCGTTCAGATTCGTTCTCGCTCTCGCGATAATCAAGAAATTCATTCATTTCCCCACCGGCAGACATTTTAAGCTCCTTCTTCTGCAAGGTAAGCTCCGAAACCCTTGCCGAGCTCCACAATGCCCTGAAGTCCTAAGTAATTATCGGCTTAGTTCTCCCGCATCGTCTCAAAAAACAAACACGCGCAAAGATAAATCGAAGATGAGCCAGCTCGTTTGTACGGAAGGAGGGGGAGGCTCTACAACTACTACAAGAACAGGGCCCAAAATGGTTTAGTAAGAAAAGAACTTGATAGATCCTTTCAAACTTGTGCAAGTATAAGAGGTGTATCAAAGGTAGACAGAAGGTGCCTGATTTTCGTTGACAGTCCGGTAAGTTGAGGGAGACGTTTGCTATAGTTAGCGCTACTCCTGCTCCCAGAAAAAAGGTAGAAGTACGATCTCCAACCGCTTCTTGCTTCCGCCAACTGATTGATACACCTCCACAGTTGACCTGGACCTTTATGTTTTGCTTTCTGCGGTTCTGGGCGCGTCGGAACGAATATCATTTCTCTACACGTATGGTACCCCCTTTCATTTTCTCAGCCTTGGATCTCCTTCGTTTGTCGCTACTTCTTATAATCACATTTTAAAAGACCCGTCATCAAATATACAGGTTCCTGCAATGTCCGAGACTTTACTGAAAGGTTATGGACAGTATAGACTGGTAAGGACGTATGGAACGTACTAGCCCCCCTAGCCCCCTTTGGAGGCCCTGGGCTCGACCATCGATGACCAATCCTCAATTACTCGTCCGACATAGGCGTACACACGCTCGACCGTAGTCCGTACACACTCCCTGTTCACCGCTGTCCATTCAATATTCAGTCTCCAGCCGACAGATTCGAGCCAATCCTCTCTCGCGCTCGGTCCTGCTAAGTACACAGCAGGAAAAACGCAAGGTTGTCATCGGAGTTTGGATTCAATGAAACGGAAGTGCTAATTAGAAGTAGGTAAGCAGTGTTGAGGACAGGAGTTCTTCAAGGGTCTTTCAGGTGCATCTGCAGGGGTTATTGCTGTTCATTGCGGTTTCTGTTCATTACTGTTATTGCTGTTTGCCAGTTGACTGTTTGCACGGTAAGTGCTCGTAAGTGCTACTCAACTCGATCCAAGATCCCAAACTCAAGGGTCTCCGGTACATCTGGAGGTTGGCCTTATGGGTTTATTGCGGTTTTTGCTGTTGAAGCTAAGGTTGAAGCGTTCACGAACTGAACGCCTAATGCGTAGCAAGTATGTAATAGTAAGTAATCAATTGGCAATACCAGTGCCAACACTCAATCCAAGATCTAAATCCTTGCCATCCCGGACTGAGTGCGATCAGGTGCGATCGCACTTTTTTAAATGCAAGGTGTGTTCATCTATTTATGTACTGACTTCAACACAGTATGTAGTAGTAGTTCCTTATAGTACAGTAACATGAACACAACTTGAGTCTTGTGTATGTACGATTGAATAAATGTCGCCCCAAAAACCGAACTAGTACAGCAGTAGTACTGGCACTAAATATGATACATACGATATAGTACATGCAGTATGTATAGACGGATTCACTGCGGTTTTGTTTTGAACTTGTCCATCTTCATCAAGTGTACGTGCAGGTGCTTCGACTTGCGCTCTCCCACTTACTCAGCGTTTCTCGGCGCTCAGAGTCATGAGAATTGGGTTTAGCACAAGTTCGCGATGAGGCTTTTGGCACCAATAGGGAAAATAAGCGCATTCAATCGCGGAAAGAAACTGCTAGAACATTCGACATGTTGTGTGGTACGACTACTGATTGACTGACTAGTGGAACCCACATATCTTCCACAATGCAGAGATCTTGGCAGAGATATCGATCTATCTTTTCTATGTATGTACAGATAATCCGTGTCAAGCGGTTGCGGACCATTGGCTACACACCAGGTTGTGACAATTGCAACATCACAGCAACACAGTCCTTGAACTGAGTATCGTTTTGTCAAGGATACAAATAACTCAAGGAATGTACGTGTTACTGTTTTACCAACTCAAGTGAAAGCCTTCATTCTTTTATTGAACCTTATAGTATATTTGTAATCACCGAGATGGATGAGAATTCAAGAGAAGGGTGTCGGGGACAGCAGTAATGACAGTAAGTAGGACCCATTGATTAGTGTTAGTATTTTATTTTATTTTTATACCGATAACCGTCATCATCGAAGCGAACGAAGCTCATCGAAGTATGTATAGGACAAATCTTGATGAGGCAGAACACAACCCGAGGCCAGCCTAAGGCAGGACACACACCTAACGCAGAAACCGCGCTTGTGTGTACATGTCCTCGTTGCAATCTCTGTGTAATCTCTGTGTGCTCATTGATATCTGTGTAAATCTCCATGCAATCTCTGTGCAAAATCGCTCGAAAAAGCACTGCTAGCATACTGGCATCCGCATCCGCCGTCGGGTCGGGTCGAGTCACTGGATTTCGGGATTTCGAATTATGCAAAAATCAGCCATAGTAACGAGGTTGTTATACCTGCACTTTCCTCCGAGGCAGGCTGTGGCAGACACGAGCTGTTAACCGGGCCCAGAACAATCCGATGTTCCCGATGGTCACAACGAGCAGGTTTCAGGGAGACACAGCAAGGGCAAGGGTGAAGGGCCAAGGCAACCAAGCATATATACAGTGCGGCGACGGGGAGAGTTGAAACGTGGACGTGGAAACGTTGAAACTTGAGCTCATCATGATATGAAGAAAGGAAAGGAATGTTGGACCGGTGCGGTCCAATCTCTTTCTATTGAGGATGCAGAGAGATATGTACCAGCTATGAGTAAAGAGTAAACCAGCAAAGCAGCGTTCGTTTTTCTCCACCGCCGCCGCCGCGTGAGACTCTTTCAGAGAACTGGCATGCGGTGATTCTGTAGGCCATGTAAGGAGTTCGAAGAAGTGCGAAGCGAAGAGCATGAATCCTTGGGATTTGTGAGAGTCTCGCAACGAGAAGCTTTTGCTAATGGTGTACGTATGTGTGTGTGGGGGGGCTGAACAAAGTTGAAGCAAAGTTCGAACCCCCTTTTACACATAATTCATATTGTTTTCCGGGTTGTCCATGTAAGGCTTCCTGGGAAGGTTTAAGGGTGAACGAGCGGGTATAAAGAAGGTTCCGGGGACATAGGGATATAACTTAACTTGTCAATCATAACTTTCGTGAGCAAGACTTCTGTCGACAGAGACTATTGTCAGGAGAATGTGGCAAGTGTGTGGCCATTACTATAGCATCGATCTGCCCGGCGGCAAGTTCTTCTGATAATAATGTCAACCTCAGCGGAAGTAAAACCTTGAGGTCTCATGGCCCAAGCAGTCAGTGTAAGTTCGAGATAAGCTTGTATTTTTGGAGATATACCCGAGCGCTGATTTGCAGAGGGAAGTTAACGCTGAAAGCTCATTTGAACCAGGGGGTTTCTGATCCTTCTTTGGATACATTGTCACAACGAGACCGATAATATTATATATAACCATATAATGACGATGATCATGCAGGAAGCTTCTCGATTTTCTTGATGATTCCTTTGGAAGTTGGAGGGGGCGGGTAAGGAAATGCCGGGTCCATGCTGATAGGGAGCTACTTGAAAAGAAGAATCATTTAGTGCTTTGGATTTGAAAGACCAGTCGGAGCGTTTGAATTAAGAAAACGTCGATGACAGGGAGCAGAAGCAAGCTGGAAGTTTCTCCGCGAAGAACTGACTATCTTGTCAAGCTAGCGTCACAAAGTCAATACGCGTACGTGGTGGTGTGTAACGTATACACAGACTGTACCACATGAACAAAATCTTCTGTCAGTTATTTTCAAGACATGACATGGAATTCGAAGCAGGAAGTTGGAATTGAATATTTGTCATCGTTATTTGTCAGAGAACTAGTTCAGTTGGAGTTTATGATGATGTTATGACGTAGATGCGGAAACGAGAGATAACAAACGCAGCTGCTGAGCTCAGTAAGAATGCGTAAGCAGTAATTCATCCCAATCGAAAGGTGTATAAGATAACGGGATCGAAAAAAATTGAAAGGTACAGTTTATTGTAGTTATGGAAACAACATAGGCACCAGCTGCGCAGGCAGCACGGCAGAACAAGATTTCACCCAAAAGAATAACCCCACAAAGTCAAACCAAAAAATGAGTAGTGTATGAATGCATATGTATGATAAGTGTCAGAAGATTGCAGGAGAGAAAAGCCCAAGACAGACGCAAAAAAAAAGGAATAAATACAGAGTGAACAGTGAATGAGAATAATGCATGCATGAGGGTGGGGACGCAGAACAGCGCCTGCGCAACGGTGTCCTGACCCTCGAAAGAAAACAGTAACAGCGACAATAAGAGTACCAGCGACCCTTCCACTCAGATCTCGACGCCGCGGAGTGCCCCCCCACATTCGGTCGCAGCGCAGCATCACAGTTATTGATAACTATGGCTGACTGAATGTAAATGTAGATGGCCATTGAACGTGAACAAGGTAGTATGAGGCCTTCGGGAGCAAAGGTTCGAGCAAAACGAGGAGGAGAGAGAGAGAGGTAAAGGCGGTCGTGATGGCTCATAGATAGTACACGGATAACGAAAAAAGCTTGGCTGCTTCACGGCACAGCAATAGCGATTTCGATGATGAGTTGTTAATTGGTTGGTTTTGGTGCCAAGGTATGTTTGTGCATCCTCGGTAGAGAGAGAGCGATTCGAGGCGCCCTTTGGCTTCATCACCTGCGAGCGAGGTATCTCCAGTACATGGGATTTGGAGGACGTGTGTTTGACTTGGAGAGATCTATGAAACATATAATCGTTCAACGCTGGTTGATTCGAGACAGACACTGGAAAGAACTTACGATCTACTACGCATTCCCAGATTTCTACGCCTTTGCCATCCCAGATACTACACTGACTGTACATGGGCCAGTGGATGTTGATTTCCCATATCCTTGTAACGTCGCCAACACGAGCCATGAGAGAGAGAGATGAATGAAGTAGATAGAGAGGAAACACGAAAAAAAAGGTCGAGAGCACCCAAACCGTTGTTCAAAGAGATTAGGACGATTTGTCGACAGAGGGGGATTCCCATTTCGTCTTTGGAGCTACTTTATACGAGACAAGGTCATAGGAACGAATCAAGCCGATCGCGAGCCACAAGGCCCAAAAAAGTCAACTGAACCGCACCGCCCCGAAAATCTGGCTTGGGTTGGTTCAGTTTGGCTTTAATCCTTTTATGGATTCGTTCACCCAATCTTTTTTTTCTCTATACTATCAATTTGACGTTAGAAATTCATGATGCATTTTGACGTCGCATCTTTGAATAAACGGTAAACGCTCCTTTGTACATGTTCAATCGGAATAATCTGCTCGTTATCTCTCTCCCTTTGCGGGAGAATAGAAGACCGACTTTAAAGAAAGAAAGAAAGTGCGTCCGACTCTTATCTATGGACTAAAATATCGCTCTCTCTCGATATCACTATCCCTAGTTCCTGTTCTCTCAACAAGCAAACGGAAATCTGGCGCGGGTTGGGGGTCGACGGTACCCGAATTCACCCGCAAGGGGATACAGTAATCAGTGATGAATTCGAAACGGGAAGAAATGAACCAGGGCACCGGCAACCATTAACCTCAAGAGGTAAGGGAGATTCAGAGGGTACTTATGCTGCCACGCGAAAAGCCCTAACTAACCCCAAGTCGAGAGGCCATACTGTAAAACTTGGTTGAAATCTTCGAATAACTGTGTTCACCTTCACGTATTGATAATCCAGCTACTTAGGTACATTCCGTAAGCTATATTCGGGCTTGAAGGGCATTTGAGACTGTTCTACAACTCCAGCCAATAGACCCTGCCTGGATTCTCTATTCATTGGAGAATCGTCCTCACCTCTTGCCTGAGTTCCCCAAGTGACGTCGTTTCACATCTTACATAATCTCCTTATAGCAACAAAAAAAAACAACCCATTGCCCCGGCGCTTGAATTCCACTTTTATTGTCAGCGCAAGGATGCATACATACCTCGGACGCGAGGCAAAGCAATTCATCATAGACGAGCTCCGTATCAACAACGTTGTATCTCTGTCATCAGACCCAACAAAGATGATCATCGCTGGAGTTGTACTTCCGCTCAAAGCACCACATACAGCCTTATTGATAGTATCTCGTCCCCACACGGACGACTGCAGCCACCCTCGTTGTTGATCATTGGATGTCATTAAAGAATTCCTGAATTCGTTGGTCCCTCATTCGCTATCTGATAACATTTCAAAGGTATTTGCATTGTTCCTCCCTTGTGAAGCAGGGGTCAACTCTGCTGAACTATGGGCCATGAACGGGAAGTCGAGCTAGGTTTGTTCCCTAGATCAACCTTGAGGCTAATCCCGTATTCAAATTCTTGAATGGGTTGAATAGATTGACGTTCACAAGGCACATACGTTTTTCTCGGTCTAATCATGGTATGGTTATATATCGATTGACCGTACAAGGGCTAAATCATTGTTCCAGTTCCACGGAGGCGATATTTTTTATCTGAGTTCTGCCATCGTTTCTCAAGGGTTTCTCATCGGTAGAATCTTTTCCGCGTTTTGCTCATTTGGAACAAACGTTTCCTCGTAGGATTCAAAATTAGAACCAATTCTGAATTTACTTATCATGGCGGGGACCGAGCGGGGAAAAGATCTATGTATATACACTACACTATGTAGATGGAATTTTCATCTCCACGAACAGGACGTGAACGCGTTTTTGCGCCTGAAGTTTACTTTAAAAGTTCGTTACCCCCCACTCTAAATTTCGAGATGACGAGTTTAGATGACGATGAATTGTATTCCTCAGAGATAAGTCCTCACTTCTCTTACTCCCTCTTCTCATCTATACTCCATACTCATACCCAATGATGGCTATCGTGCGTCGTTGTTCAGCTAGGTTCAATGATTATCACACGAATCGATGGGCTTGACGGGGTTTCTGTACCCCAGACGCACAAAGCAAGGTCCGTTCATTCATCATCGGTTCATCTGGTACCTCCGATTCAATGGAAGAAGAAGATTCAGGGAGAACTTGAAAGTTGAACGATTCTACTTGTTCATCGGACAACGTAAACCCAACGTACAACTACCGGGTGACTGGGTACCACAACGGTATTAGTACCACCAAGAGCGCCGGTGACCAGGCTGGCCAGCACACGAATCCTAGCTTAGCTTACCACAGAAGAGGTCTCAACATAGTTCACAGGGGCTCTTCGGAAAAATTATTCGTGGATGTGATATGTCACGTCTGTTCTTTTCACAAAACCGTATAACGCACCGCCCGTGGCAACGTGAATATGAGACAAAAGAAAAAAGGCTGGACGTAGGAACTTAGAGGTGACTGCTGTGTGGGACACGAGGCCCTGCGGTAAGTGTATACCAGATTCGGGATGGAAATCTCAATACTAAATTGCTGTGATTTACTTAGTGTGTGTCGGACGGAAGTGATATGTTTTTTTCGTCGCTTCACTAGCTTGTCGGTACCCCCGGCTCTTTTTTCCGAATCACATTCTGAGAAACCTTCACTCTTTTAGTAGACCGTTGTTGGACCCTCAAACCCAGTTCTCATCCGGTTTTCATTATAGATTTGTGTTCCATGGATGAGACGAATTTCCGGGATTGGTACGTCCTGGTTTGTCGGATCCCATGCCTATAGTTATCTCCGGATCCGTGCGCGCACCGGCGGTGCGCACAGGTGCGTATGTAAGGAAGTCCGGGCACGTGTAGAGGCCAAGCAAGGGCTCAAAGAGAGAGAACAAAAGACTCTTTCTTCTTTACCCTCACTCCTGCCGCGTCGTCTTGTGTTTCGCGCTGGTTCCGAAATGAACATGCATGAAAACTACTCATTTTACCTCCCGATATTGATGATCCCCGTCGTCCCTCAAACTGGAATCTTTGCCGTCCCTCAAACTGGAATCTTTGCCGTCCTTCTCCAATGGTGTATGTACATAGAACAAAGCAAACAGTTTCATTAAATTGTGACTGACTGATCACCCGATATCACTCCAGTTAGTCTTCAAATCTTTCTCTTGCACATCGGATCCCGAATCATCAGTATATATTCCAATATTGAAGACGGTTGTGACCAATGAAATGACTCATTTATGGTAAGGTAAGGTATGTGCTTTGTGATCTTTTGCAATATATTGGTGGAATTAATATTCCGCAGTCACAGAACGCTGTTGAACGTTCTTATTGTTAAGGTATACTTATGTATCAGATCGCGGGATGGGATATAATTAAAGCCGTTTGCTCGCTCTTCAACCGCGCCCAAGCTACAAGTAATCTACATATACCTCGGACGCGGCGAGAACCTCCAGGATTCGAGCTCAAGATTGAAGTTCATAAAGTCTCAAGATACTCAAGACAAACATTCAGAGCATCCAGGATTCAAGATCGAAATACAGATAGCCTGAGAGAGGCCTAAAGTCTTCTGGAATTCGATTCTAGGTGCTCCTCTTTCTTCCTTATTCCCTGTCGTAAGGACGCCACGAATTTCGACTTTGAAGATGGCTTTGGCGGGGTATATGAGCCCAACCGCATCTGCAGGGCAGTACCAGATGCACATCGAGTAAAAGTAAAAGTTGGAGACAGGCGGCGGCTTAGAACCTCCGTCTGCTCTCGGTGGTTGTCAGTAGCCAGGATTATAGTAGTACCAGCGATTATCTTACAGTTCACTGTTTACGTTCCTAAGGTTAAAACCTTAAGTTCGAATTTATCAATAAAGGTACGCCTCGTACTTTGGTGCCAGAGTTAGCGGTGGTTGATCCTCAAATAGTAGGAATGCTGCACGTCCGGGTTTGAATACTCGAGAGATAGCTGCCACTGTAAGTCTGCTGTATATATGTCCCCTTGCAGTTGTTACGCAACGCAGGCTGAGAGGGTTTTATTCGACCTGGGAATCGAATAGCACCAACTGTCCAAGTACAAAACATGAATCTGGTAGCATGACACTATAAATAGGTATCCAAATGACATTGATCTGGGAATACTCTTGTGACTGTTGACAAATCGTATGCAGATACCGACAAACGGCGACGTTGTGTAGATTTATGCTCAGGCTGTCACTAAAGTAAGTACAAGTTGAATACCAAATCAGTAGAGCTTTGCGCGCTCGCTGTCTGGTCAGGCTTGTATGTAGTAAAGGCCTTATAAGTACTAGTTCTACAGTGTCAAATGTTAAGGTAAGTGTACAAGCCAGGAAATATGTGTAATTCGATCCGGTCCATTTTCTGTAGCACTGTGATTTACTATGATTCGCCCTCCTGCAAAGAAATTCACTCTTCTGTTAAATATGGTATCTATAGGATAGACGCAGGACTGGCATACATAGGACATACTCACTGTCCAGTGGTATGCCAGTGCGCAGTAGGTGGAGTAAAATCAATGAAACGATTTAATAGACTTGTCGGTTTCTATATGAAAATCAATTTAACTCTCGTTTACTCGAATTCTCGTCTATTCACGATATGTAGCACCCATCAGAAGCATGAAGGTTCTATCTCGATAGAGGTCATGTACTTAAAGTAGACTGATCTCCCCTCTCTTGAATTTATCACTTCCATGCTCCTTCATGAGTCCTGTTTTTTTTATTGCGCAAACATTCCCAGCAGAAAAAAGTGTAACTGCTTTGTTAGTCACTGGTCCCCGCGAATTTCGAGCTCTCGATACTGACACTTTATAGGACGTTCCTACTCTCTTCATGGATGAATCTCGTTCTTTACACTTGTGAAGCGGTACTTTGTGCCTATCTCCTGCTCTTTACGACGCAGAAAATCACAAGAGGAACAAAGCTCTCCATCATTGTTACCTTTTTGGTGGACACAATCGGCACTGTTGCAATATGCTACAGCACGGATATGGTGAGTGTTTTTTTGTAAGTATGGGATAAATCTAATGTTTGGAGAAACATCTGCAGGCTCTTGAGTCTGCCATCGCATCCTGTGTGTCAGAACTATCTCGATTTGCATTCTACTGATGATTAATGTCACATATTCAGCGTGGTACATAGTAGATCAAGTCAAACTGGCAAACCATTGGAGCACATTGCTCTCCGTCGTTGTTACCTATCTGGCTGCATTACTTGAGCAGAGTTATTTTCTGAAACGATATTGGTCTATGTGAGTGATAAATGGCATCGACAGTATATTATCATCTTTACCAAGAACATCGTTCATTTTAGATCGCATAATCGAACAGTGACCTCAATATTGGCTCTGTTGGTTTTTTCTAATGTTCGTGTACACTCTCTCACTCCGATAGCATGGAATGAATTTATCTGATATCAATTGTTCAGCCCGCTCTAGTTATAAGCATTACCGTCTTCCTCTTAAGGAGACCATTATCCGACGTCGCTCTGAAGTTGAAAGAAGATACACCTCTGTTTGTATTCCGCCAAACACAAAAAAAATCAATCCTCATCCCTCGAATTTTATTAGTGTCTCTGCAGCTATCATGGCCACAACAGATATTTCATTAGCTATTGTCACCATAACCAGGCTCAAATCAGTTAGAACCTCCCAGAATACAACACAAGCGTTAGTACTTGAACACTCTTTCCGTCGAAATTTAGACAGTTTGAAGTGATTTCTTGTCATCGTCCCTAGACTACTTCAGAAATTCTGTTTCTATGTAGGTGCATACGGTTGCGTGACTGCTGTATCAACGACCGTCCTACTAGTATTCTGGTTGATTAATCTGAATGGTGAGCAGTTACGTGTTTTAACCATTCATGGTATTGTTAATGGTTGCTATCATGTTTGTAATTTATGATAGGTTATTCCTTCGTGTTTCGCATCCTCGGCAGAATTTACTCCCTGACTGCTCTTGTCAATTTCCTACTTGTCCATGAATTGCGTGCAGAGGTGGCGAAGCAGCCTGCAGCGTTTCGGTTCCCTCGTACCCATCTCCGTGTCTGTACGTATGATTCTACTGAAGCTTCTTCGATTGACAGACTTTTGTTTTCTCAGCCGCGACCTCTGGAGGGCTTACAGCTATCCCCGTTACGGAGCCTATTATCCAGGTGGACTTAGTCGAATCGGAATTCCCCTCCAGTCTTTAATGTCAATTCTTAGGGACTTACAATGTCGTTCGAGCCACACAAACGCTCCGTGTCGACCGTGGATGTTTGATATACGGAACCAGCCGCAGAGATTCTCCAGTATATGGATACATAGATTGTGATTGAAGTTCGTCAAGCAGCCCAGTGAAGATTATGAGGAGTATTAGATTTCAGATATTGAAAGACTTAGTACCAAACTTTGGAAATTAATGACAAGTTGCAGTGACGAGAAAACGATGGTGGTTTAATTCTTCAATCTATGGTTTACTGAATTGTTCACTTTCAAGAGATATACCTAGATCTTCTGCAATAAGGAGAAAGGCCTTTTCCCTTTGGTAGTTGTGTCAGTATTGTCACTAAGCCCTCTTCATGGCGGTAGGTACATACCCAATAACGAGTGCAGTATTATTGGTGTTGGCTCCTACATTTAATGGAACAATGCTCAAGTCTACAATAACCATGGACCAAGTTATTAGTGATCTCGAGGGTAATTAGAGGATGAACCAACCAGCCACTTTCAGATTCTCCACCCCATACACGTTAAGTCGAGAGTCGACGACTCCCCCGGCTGCTCGTGGTTTCATGGCACATGTCCCAAGCTAAAAGAGATCCCTCCATCTAGTACAACGGATGATGAATAATAGAAATGGATACACACTGAATGCCACGTTGTTCCCACTAACATGAGTAGTAGGTCAAAAGTTAGTGCAATGCTCGGAAAATGAAAGAGCCTATGCCCTTCTCACCAGTAGCTTTGATGTAATCGTCTATCGCCCTATCGTCCTCTTTTGAATAAATAATCTTCGGAGCATCAATGGGAACTGGACCAGAGGCAGTAGGATTTACAGAGGCAGTACTTTCGTCAAGCACACTTTGGGAAGTGCTAATACTGGCATCAGAGATTGGAGGACTTGAACAAAAATCAGGTTGTCCAGCAGGGATTTCTCCCCTGAACGACCGCATCCGGCGGGCAAGCTCGCGACCGCGCTTGTAGCACCAGCGAAGTACTGCAAGATCTGCCGGGCTATGACAAGAAAGGACATCAGCAACGAGAACCAACGTGATATGAGGAAGAGACACAAGGCAATCGAAATATAAACAGCAATCATCCAAGTTAATGGGAACGTTACGCACTCTACCAAATACCTGGGATCAAACCTCAAAGGCGCCCAAGGATTGATTCCAGAAGTGATGTGGCTGTATCCTATCGCTTGCGGGTAGGCCTGCAAATAGTTTACAACTCGAAATGGATCGAATATATAGAAAAACACACTGTGTAAAAGGCCATCCCAAACGTCTTCGATGGAGTCAATGTGCCGGCGTTTTTCAGGTCCCTGCATAACATAACTTAATCAACAATTGAGCACGATTCCAGCCCAATAAATTATAACCCTGCAGTTGGACATAAGATCGCAACCGGCTTGTCCGGTGCCCCGACGTAGAAGTCCTTCCATAGTTGTCTGAAGGATGGCCCAAGCTCTTCAAGCTCTTCAGATGTGGGACGCAGTTTTACTCCCGCATCTATGGAGCTTTAGATGAAGGACGACATTCAGCTGCCAGCAAAAGTATTAATCCCAATGTTCAACTCACTTGTGCGCCAAAAGCCCTGAACCTTTTTCTTGCCATTCTTTGAGATGTGCTTCGGAGGTAGAATGTCAATCACAATGGTCGTCATATATCGTTGAACAAGTTTTACGTTTGATAGCCTCTTCGTCACCACTGAATATGCCATCCAGACAGTCAGAGTCTTCGGAAGCTAGGTACGAGGTAAGGCAGAGGTTATGATCTACGCACATGTCACATTCAGTTTGAACTATGACGAGAAGAAGACGTACCGTTATAATTCTCTCCGACACCTGGAAGATCGACGATTTGTTGAACATTTGCTTCAGCTACATGACGTGCGGCCCCAATTCCAGATCTGCACATATGGCAAAAAGGTACGAGATAGGACATGAATTCAGTGGGGATAATCAATGTGGAAAAGATCGGGTGAGGATAACATGTCATTTGATGTACGAGCTAGAGTCAACCTAGTTCAACCTAGTTCAACTTACCGTTCCAAAATTGCCGGTGACCCGAAAGCTCCACTCGAAAGTACGACCAAGCGGGAAGCATATGCAATTCGAGGCTGTGATAGTGACTTTCCGTTGAAATCTTCACGGGTAACGTATTCGACACCAATTGCGCAAGTGTTTCTGTCAATGTTCACTCAACTTAAAAATGGAAAGAAACACGAATGATATAGCCTGACAAACCTGAAAATCACCTTGACAACTCGCCGGTTGGTCAGGACGTGCAAATTACTGCTATCACTGGGCTCGAGGCTGAAGTTTTGGAGGTTGTAAACGAAATGATGTGCGGTATCTGAACGTTTTCCTGTACGCGAGTCGATATATCTGTCGCCTGCATAGTTAAATCAAGTAATCAAGTGAGAGGAAGCACTGTTACTTATGCCAAGGCTGAGAAGGGAGAATCTTTGTCAAAGAGGTGGATTTGAGGAATTGTAAAGGCTCACCCCATATACATTGATTGTTTGAAAATCGTTGATATCAGCAGCAGTGGGCGAAGTTTTCCTGTCCTCATCATATTGCGCCGCGGTCTCAAGAAACTCTTTCCCGATATTTGTGTCGCGTCCTCCATGGGAGACCTTGATGGGTCCTGTGAACCCGTGCACCAATGGACTTCCAGCAGGGACTTGATAGGTCTCAACCTGGTGGAAGAGATTTAGAAAAATGATAAGTCATCAATTCGAATCACTTGCCTTTTTGGCCAAAGGGATGAGCGACTCCGAACCCCAGCCAGGGTTTCCCAGTCTTTCCCAGTCATCATAATCAGACGAAGGAGCACGGGTATACATCAGAACTAGATCATAAGTTTGGATAAATTGAAGAAAAGTTAAACGTTTGAACATTACTCACAGTTTACAGCAGACCCGCCACCTACACAGCACCCAGAAGGAACACAAACAGATCTTCCTCCAAGCGCTTCACTCGGCACACTGTTATGGTGTGTGAACGTATGACCTTGAACAAGGTTGTTGAGATATCTCGCGGGCTGAACATGGTGATGCAAGTTCAAGCTATGTGAGCCTGCTTCTATGATCTAGATAAAGTTGAAATGGTAGTCAACGTCGGTATATTGTAAGGGATTTACCAAAATCTTCAAAGAAGGGTCGGCTTGAGCAAGGCGACCAGCGATGATGCACGCAACGGTGCCACCTGACCAGGGCAAAAGAAAAGTATCAGTCGTGCAAAATAAACTATGGAGATGATAGCGAGTTACCAACCTCCAGCGAAAATGAGGTCGTACGAGCTGAAGAGAGGCATGAGATGAGAGAGGAATTTATGCTGTCCGCTGTTCTAGTGTCCGGCGCATTTTATAGTAACGCATATGGAGAGCTGCATGGCTTTAGAAGCGGAGAAGCGCACGAGTTGTCACGTTTGTCCCCCTGTGGATTGAGTATTTGTTACTAGGCCAGGAGCGGGAACACATCGACCAAGACTCAAGAGCTTCCGAGTGTAGATAATGCGCCTGACCATACCGTCTTGTCCCTAACGGAGTACAACGGTAACCCAATTCCAACGGGTGATGCAAAGTTTTGGGGTGCAAAGAGATCGCGAAGTACTTGAACCTACTTGAACCTCCCGAATTGCAACTCTAATATTAGGGAATCTTTGATGATTGACTACCAGGCGCTATAGTCCCGATTGATCCTAGAGGAACTATTTGTAACCGTCGTAAAAAGTAGAACCTAAGATTCGATGTTATGGATAGTGAGTAACTAGTGAGTAGAGTTTTGTAGAGTTGCGAACGTACTACTTAGCACTCCAAACAAGCCATTTGGATCATTGCATAACCAGGGAAGTCAAGGTTCAGTAGTGTAGAGGTTATCACCCGGGATTCTGATTTCCTGACTTCCCGTAACCCAGGTTCGAGTCCTGGTTGGACCTGCGTTGATATCTTTTTTTCTGGGTGTTACCACTTTTTGTTGGACCGTTGGGATGACTTACGAATAGTTACGAATATCATTCAACTTCCCTGAAGATCATCGATATGATGTGCCTACCTGAAAGTGACCATTGACTCCTCAGTCTGTAGACAGATGTGTATGTATATTACAGTAAAATGAACTCGCACTTCAAGTAGGCTGACCTGAGTCCGGTTCGCGCAATTGCAGCGTTATTGGGCGAATATGAGATGAACAAGGTCATCGGCATTACACACGTTATGCAGAAGTCAAAATGACATAGGATATAAAGTGCGGGTATGATACAACCCAGGGAAGAGGCATTTGCAAAAATGAAGTAGGTGAAAACAGGTGATACCTAGCGTGTCGCATACTCGCTCATACTCGGGGATTGCTTGTACACACTTGGATGCCAGCTCTGCGGATAGAATCAAGAAGGGAATGTGTAGTACATGATGTTCGGGAGCGTTACATATAGTGACAGGAAAATGGAAGGGCTTTTGATCACTCTGAATGCATCTTCAGCTTCACCCAAAGTTCTTCCTTGCTTAGCCTCGATTCCTTCCCTTAAAACGATGGGCTGCAAGAGTAACTCATTCATTTTAATCATTTCAATTAGAGATAGAGGCGATTCTGGTATACCAACGTATATCTAAATTTTACTGGGCAATGAGGCCTTGTGGCCTTGAGGACACGCATAGAATCGACAAAGTGAATCGAGGAGACAGAAAAAACCCGGTCCGAATTTACCGGTGACCCAAGCCTCCACCGCTCCTGAACGACATGGGCGCGCAATACGCAAAAACTTCCAAGAATACCTTTCGTAACATGGTATACAGCGATTGCTCATCCCAAACTTCTTTTTTGATTGATTCTATCAGGCTTTGGGCTTTACAGGAGCAATGTTCGTCGCTGCGTTTGCGTTGTACGCTTCGAAGAAACATATTGACGGGCGGAGGAAAGCAGATCTGGAGAGCTACGAAGCGGGCGAGTCTCCAAATTGCTGTCAAAAAGTGGACATCTGCGTTAACTAGAACTTGTAGAACTCGCTCGTATGCCTCAAAATAGCTCGAAATCAAGCACTACCTCAAAAGCTTGATTTTCCGGCTTCGACACTTCGAATTAGCGTTACTATCTTGCGCAGCGCAACAGAGCCACCACCTCTCGTGATTTTGCGAATCACATCCAAGGACAGCTCTGGCACATAACGCTTCATCCGCGTTTCTGCTTTGATTGCAGCTACAACCTGTAGCTGTAACAGGGAACACCCGCAATCCCGGCATCACTCAAAAATTTCCAAAACCGGGTATGATCTGCTAAGTGGCAAAGGCAGACTGGACAGGAGTGCGACGACATTGAGAGATTGTATGTAGGCTTCACACTGGAAGAAAAACGATGATAATGATTTCGCGTTCTCCTTCATCGTCCATTGCCAATATCCTACTTGCCCCTACGTGTCTTTCAGACATACCTTCCGGTATAGACTTATAACCAATCGTGCGGTGTCTGTCAAGCCCTTACACCCGACTTGAATCAGCATCGCGTACGGAGGGCCTTCCATTCCAAACTCTATTTTTCGTATCGTGCTAACTTACAACTACACCTCTTTCTATGAAGTCAATTACCGTTCAAATGAGCACAGAGACTTAAATTCTTCAACCTTTGGCTGATTGTTTCACTTTCAAGCGAGATGCCCAAATCTTCTGCAATGAGGAGAAAGGCCTTTTCTCTAGAGACCTCTGTTAATGCGGAGCTCCCAACCTTCCAATCGTAGTATACACATACCCAATGACAAGTGCGGTATTATTGGTGTTCGCTCCGACGTTTAGTGGAGCAATGCTCATGTCTGCGAACAATGAGCAATGGAATCTCAAGGATCAATCAGCAGTATGACCTACCCGCTATTTTCAGATTCTCCACTCCGTACACGTTGAGCCGAGAATCGACGACTCCGCCGGCTTCTCGAGGTTTCATTGCGCATGTACCAAGCTGAGTACAAGAGAAGATGATGAGCAAAGATCGGAAGTAGGATGAATTACCACCCACCGAATGCCAAGTCGTACCCACTAATTAGGGCAGACGAAAAGAATTTCAGTAGATAGAAAATAAAAGATGCACATCCCTCTCACCGGTGGCTCTAATGTACTCATCTATGGCTCTATCATCTTCCTTTGAATAAACGATTTTCGGGGAATCAATGGCAAACGGTCCAGAGGCAGAAGGGACAATGGATGCTGTGCTTTTGGTAGGTACAACGTACGAAGGACCATTGCAGGACATAGTGCACGGGGTACCATTGCTGACGCCGGAAATTGATGAATTAGAACAAAACTTGGGATGCCTAGCAGGAATTTCTCCTCTGAATGACTTCATCCGGCGAGCAAGTTCACGAGCATGCTTGTAGGACCATCGAAGGACCGAGAGATCCGCAGGACTAAGAACAGAAAGAGTTCAGTCGGACGGGCCAAGAAAGTAAATATCCAGCAAGATATCATACGTACTCTTCTACAAACTTGGGATCGAACCTTAAAGGAGCCCAAGGATTTGTAGGAGAAGAGATATGGGTGTAGCCTGTAGCCCGAGGGTACGCCTTCAAATGAACTGGGTTTTTATTGTGATCAGATGAATGGATAGAGCAGACTCACCATAAAAAAGATGATTCCAAATGTCTTCAACCCGGGTGGAGCAGAATTTTGGACATCCCTGCATAATATAAAACCCAATCAACACTTCTTTTCCAAATTGAACGAGAGAAATGTTCTAACCCCGCAGTCGGAACTAAGCACGCAACTGGCTTGTCCGGGGCCCCAACGTAAAATTCCTCCCATATCTGTCTGAAAGAGGGCCCTATCTCTTCAAGCTCTTCTGGCGTAGGCCGTAACTTGACCCCCGCATCTACGGAACTTGAAGCAACAGACAGCATTCAGCATTATGATTGTTATCAAAACAAAATTCAGCTCGCTTGTGTGCCAAAAGCCCTGAGCCTTCCTCTTGCCATTCCTTGAGATGGGCTTTGATGGTGAATTGTCAGTCAGCAGTGGTCAACATATGCCTAAAACAAGTTTTACGTTTGATAGCTTCTTCATCTCCATTGAATATATCGTCTAGACAGTCGGAGTCTTCTGAGGCGAGATACGGGGTAACACAGAGGGTATGATCTATGCAAATATCATATAGGTTCTGCGACACGATCGAAAAGAGGAGTTACCGTTGTAATTTTCTCCTACACCTGGGAGATCAACTATCTGACGAATATCCGTGTCTGCTAGATAACGTGCAGACCCGATTCCAGAACTGCATAGAGGCCGCGAACCAAATAAGAACAGAAAATAGGAAGGCAGCAGAAAAAACCGAGTGAGTAAATTATACATATGTTCGTGCAATGTGTTTCAGCTCACCGTTCCAAAATTGCGGGTGACCCGAAAGCTCCACTAGAAAGTACAACTAGGCGGGAAGCATATGCGATTCGAGGCTGCAATCGAGACTCTTCACGAGCAACATACTCAACACCGATTGCACGATTATCTCTGGAAACAAAAGGAATTCACTTGAACAAGTGAAATTGAAATGCTAATGGAAACCTTGATATACTTGAAGATCACTTTGACCACTCGCCGGTTGGTCAGAACATGCAAGTTATTGCCTTCGTTGGGGTCCAAGCTAAAGTTTGGAAGATTATACAGAAAATGATGTGCAACGTCGGAACGTTTTCCAGTATCTGAGTCAATATATCTAGCACGAAGGTGGTTCAGATTATCAGAAAATGGGATACATTAACACATACTTGTGCCAAGGCTGACAAGGGGCAATCTTCGTCAACGAGGTGAACAGTAGAAAGCGAACCGACACACCCCATATACATTCGTTGTTTGAAAATCGTTGATATCAGCGGAGGGTGAAGTTTTTCTGCCTTTATCGTATTGCGCCGCAGTTAAGAACTCTTTGCCAATGTTGGTGTCGTGTCCTCCATGAGAGACTTTAATGGGTCCCGTGAAACCGTGCATTGACGGGCTGTCAGAGTGAACTTGGTAGGTTTCAACCTGGTTGAAGGTGATAAGAAAGATGTGCAGCTGCTAATCATTCGAACACTGACCTTTCTGGCCAAAGGGATAAGTGAATTTGATCCCCAACCAGAATTACCTAATTTTTCCCAGTCGTCGTAGTCAGATGCAGCAGCACGGGTATAAATCATGACTAGGGTTTGTTAAATGATGAGGAAGATTGACTTGTGACACCACTACTCACAGTTCACAGCGGACCCACCACCCACGCAGCATCCAGAGGGAACGGAAACGGATCTTCCACCAAGCGCTTCACTGTGGACACTGTTGTGGACTGTAACAGTATGACCTTGAACAAGGCTGTTGAGGTATCTAGCGGGCTGAACGTGATTGTGCAGGTTGAAACTATGCGGGCCTGCTTCTATAACCTGAACACAATTGGAGCGAAAGTCGACATCCAGGGAACTCGGAAATATACCAGAATCTTCAACGATGAATCAGCTTGAACAAGACGACCAGCGATGATACATGCGGCAGTGCCACCTGTACAGGGAGATATGAGTAACATCGTTCATACAAAAATCCTTGAAATACTACGGACCACCAGCGAAAACAATATCGTATGTGTCGAAGAGAGGCATGAGGTTTTATGATGAGCAGTTTTCAGGTGAGAGAGGCGCTTTATACCATTCATGACTAGCTAGTACCTACTTTGGCTTTACTGCATAACTCTCGAAGTGGAACCTCACGTACCTCAACTGAGTTTGTCCTCTGTGGCACCAGATGATTATTTCCTGGTCATATCAGTGACGGGAACATATCGAGCTAGTCGGGGCTATACGGGAGCAATGGATCGAGGTCAGTGCTTCCCAAATGAAGATAAGACGTCTGGAACGCTCAATATGTACTTGAATTTTTAACAAGAGGAGGTCAACTACTTACTAACGGTTTCTACGAGCATTAGGAAGCCCCTATGCCCAAGGGGCAGTTACATTCATCATTCTGAATTAGAGAAGGTGCTTCCAAAGTCGCCCAAGGAGATATTTTCAGTGGGTGAATCGTGATAGCCAGTGATATAGCATGGACACTCATTGGAAAAATCAGATAATTACGCGGCGCCAGTAGGGCGGAACCTGGAGGATGGAGGCAGAGCGTCGATGATTCGTCGGCATCTACTTGGGTGCTCATTCTGGTTGAAGCCGTTTCGAAAGAAATAGACTGCCGAGATCAATAGTCCCACACTATACTGTATAGCGGTTGGTAAAGCATATCTGTAGTTTCAGGCCTCAAAAAACAACGGCATCTGTGAGCGGGACATCGACATAGGGGATCTACCCGGGAACATGCGGAATGAAGGTAGTAAGGTGGACAGCATACCAGAAAGCGGGAGCGCTGAAATAAGATGTCGAAAAGTTCTGAGTTGAGTGAGTAATACTGAAGGCCTTTTCAGAACAAGAAGCCCCCGTCATAATTAGTAACCCTACTCAAGGCTTGAGCAATATTATTACATTCCAATCCCAATATATCCCGGGCTCAACTTCACAGCTGCCGGTATGGTATGTTAGTCGTGGGTTTGGATGACTTTTTCAGAGCCTCGGAGTAAGATAAGAACAGCATAACCGGTTTTGTAAGGCGGCAAGGAGGAGCTGGACCAAGAGGAACACTTCATATTTCACAGTGCTTGCTATTTACCCTTAGACCTTTCGAGGGGTCCCGAAAACATTTACTGAAGTTCTAGAAAATGAGCAAGAGTCAGGGAATAAGCAAGTCTGACTTACCATTGGGGATATAGCTTGAGCTAGTAATCATCGACATAGATATAGGGAGGTACAGTCCTTAAGCACCGAGTTTTTGGGTCGTCTTCACGCCAAACTGGCAGCGAAAATTTTTTCTATGCTGAGAGGGAAATTTGGGATGTAACACGGTTCCTAGAATATAGAGATAAATCATGAATTCGTTGAAGTCGAGCGAGCTTTCATATTCACCTGTTCACCGCATGCAGGCTTGCACCTAATCCAAACATTCCAGTCAAGCCATTGTATCAAATATCCTAGCTCGAGTTTCCAGGCATCCAAAACTGCATTCCGTACAAGAGGATGTGCGGATGACATTGGAGAGTCAAAAAGGGAACTTAACCCCTCATGGACGCCCATTGCCCACATCTTAGTTAAAACTCGGCATAGTTCGCGCGTCGTTCCTTCCACCGCATTACGTAGAAGAGCTTCCGACTTTGTACGTGACGTGGTTGAGATGGACGAAGTGTGGGATAATGCACATTCTTTGTAAATGGGAGAAGCCCAAGCAAAATCGGAAGGGTTCCCGACAGGGGACACAGAGTACAAGATGAATCGTTGAACAGTGTACTCAATCAGTCGGAAAGCTGTCTTCACTTGAGTATCCTGATTATTTAGTTGAATATCGGACTGGGGCCAGGTAGAGTTATGATGACCCATATGTCTTCGAGGGGTTTTCCGTACAGGCTGATGATGGAATGTAGGTAATCAGGCCAGTCGATACCGTGTTCGACGGCCTCAGGCTGCAAAGAGGACCACGGTGTTTCTGCGATTTGCTCCTCCAAGTACTTCCTCACCCGCACAATATCATCCTCTTCGATACCGAGTAAACGATGGGCCAATCTAGGTTTACCAGAACGAACATTAATCAACGACGGAGCTAGTGTTGTGTCGTGGAATGCAACGGAATGATGAAGGAACGGAATCCAACCGAACGGAATGAAAGGCGGAATGGAGTTGAATGTAGAACGGCACAAACTGAACATGACTTAAGCCAGGATAATAGTCGAAAGGACCCAGGAGTTTTAGTGTTTGTTTGAATTGCGTCGAAGGTCGTTATGGGCACCGTATATCATTATGATGGTATCTTCATAGGGCCCGAGGGCGCTGGCATGTATGTTGAAGTCGGCGGCGTTGATTTCAAATGCTGAGAAGAGACGAGCTTCACCGATCCAAAATTGCAGAGCATTATCTCGTTGAAAAACGTTCAGGCTGAGAATGTTCATGCTCTATGATCTCTAGTATCCTGCTCACTAAATTACGCCAGTCCTGAGAAGACAAATTAGAGCCGTGATCATACTTACCAGTTGGCAAACTTACCTGATAAACCCATCCAATCCCAGTTTCAACGCCCACTCGCACACTTTGTGACTCCTTAATCCTTCGTTCAGTGCCATGTCGGGCTTGATTTCGCCCGAAGCGAAGATATCCTGATTATCCATTGAGCCCAGGGGGAATGCCGCTAGCGCTGTACCAGATCCATCAAAGTAAAGCACCCGAAGAGGACGGTCAACCACAAAGTTATGAAGCCAACAGTTTTCAGCTCCACCGAATATTCGACAGAAAGTGTAGGACGACTCAGGCTCAAATGCGACCCAGTCCATGGTAAGGATGTCCGAATCTCCTCGACCGTGATAAAGCATGGTCCTGGATTGAACGATCCCGGGAATAATGGTGTACCCTGTACAGTTTAGGTCGGAAATACAAGAACTAGCACGTATAATACTAACCGTTTCGATACCGTGAATTAGAAATGGATTGTAGTAGAGAACTGACAGTCGAGAACACGAGGTTTGCGGTAGAGTTATCGGCGGATGGTTTGTTCAGGTCCCAGCAATCATGGTTATTCAACTAGTCTTGTAATTCAGAATGAGCAGAATCCAGGGATTGAGAAACACTCGAAAGCGGTTTTTGCTCTAGTCGACGAGTGTTCTACTAAGCTAAGGAAGATGAGGGCGAATGCAGTCAGCCACGTAGCCATGGTCATGACAGTAAAGGGAAGCGAGCTAGCACCTTTGAGTTAGATCATATAGAGGTAATGAAACTTTAAAGAATTCTAGTCGAAGTTCCCAGAGCGCTTGTCGCTGATGACAGTGAGCGCTCATGATCATACATAGACGTTCAACGCGTTTTCTAGTCCAAATCTGATAAGGCAACGTTTTCTCCGCCGCCCGCTGCCCAACTTGTTGTTTGCATTTACTTCTGACTCAGAAGCCCACATTCGTATCGACAATAAGGCCTCATCATGCTTCGCCTTTCCATGCCCACCAAAACCGACATCCGGGGTGCTCCTGTGTTCAAATACCGCTTCATCTTGATTCGCAGTCTTTTTTCCCTTTTTCTCTTCACAGCATCAACGACCGCAATACCAGTTGCTGCTCCGGTGAGTGTCAAAATCCAAGAAAGGTCATTACGACAGTTCAATCCGTTTCAGTCTTCCCTGGCGGGACAACCCGATGTCGACCATGCCATCTCTTCCGGTGCACAACAATCGACAGTTTCGAAGTTGTTGGAAACCCGAGGCCAGAAATCACGTCGAGAAGAAGTCTTGCATGCTACACTGCGTTTCGACGGTGTTCTACCTGCCGGAAACACGCGCACTCAAGGAGGCTGCTCAGAAATTTAGCGAAGCACTAGTCGAAGAAGTGTTGACTATTGCTTTACCCGTGTTGCACCCGACTAGCCCTGATGCATACTTCGAAATTGACAAGGTGATTGGATATCCTACAAGGCTGGCAGACCATGAACCTTTCTCGGTTTCGTTCAAAAAACAAGGACCACATGGACCAGAGTATGATCTCTATCAAGGATGGTTTTTTCGGACAACTGTCCCTGTTACTGGGGAGATAAGGACTGCTGGCCTAAAAACTCTCGTTGCAAGGGTTGAAAATGGCAACCTAGTTTATCCAAAGGTTTTTCACGTTCCATTTGAGCTGGGTATTCGGACTGAAGCCAGTATTAGACGGAACAAAATCCTGGACAGTGACACCAAGATTGTGCTATAATGTATGCGTGTATGTATCTCTTGTCATCTCCTTTTCGGCGCAACTGACTTCGTTGTAGCACCGGCAAGGACAAAGAAGGAAGTGCAGTGAGGAGTTGGTTTTTGTCGGCCTGAAAGGTCTACCGGGAATTTGATCACCTATGACTTAGCTCTGGATGTCTACTACATGAGTGATAGCGAGTTATCGCTTTATCCATTATGTACCCAGACTGTGAGTAGGTCGCATTTGGACCACAGTATAAGAGTGTAATATTTCGCCTATTTATGACGGTTGACACCAGCATGGTCCTTGTGAAGAGAACTGAACACGTTATCACAGCTAGTACTCATCTTCAAAGTCCACATCTGCCTCAGCCCTATAATCTTCCATCTCCCGATCCAACTCTTCCTTCGACTTCCCCAGTTTCGTCACATGCCCCGAGGTGAACTTTGGGAACTGAATATGAACATTCTGCTTTTTCAGACGTTTCGGTCCCTTTTTTGTTCTGCGTTTTGATATAGAAGTTGTAGGTCCGGGGACATGCGAGGAATTATATGAGGTAGAGGGATGGGAAGTAGAAGAAGTCAAGGTGGATTGAAAGAAGGGTTTCGGGCGCCCTGCGGCTGCTATGGAAGCTGCCGCTGCTGCTTGACGCGGAAGTTGATGATTTGGGTGATTAAAATGCTTTGGGTGGGTTGGGAGGTTTGGGGGGTTCGGATTTCGGGTAGATGAATTCGGTGTCGTCGCCTTGGCTAATCTGTCGATAAGTGACAAAGGCGCAGGAGGTGCAGATGATGAGCTTGAAGAAGGGCCTGTAGGGATAGCTGGGCCATCTGAGACGAGTTCGATTCTGATTGGACGGCCTACGAATACGAATTGACACGAGTAAAAGAAGTAATTGATCAATATGCTGAGTCGGAAAATGAACACAAGTTGTCGAAGGAAAGTAGACAGATATAATTGGCAGAAACAACAAGGAAATAGTGATACTCACGACCATCGACGAACTTTCCATCATACTTCTCCCTTGCAATCATTGCATCTCCTGGTCGTTGAAACACAACTACCGCCATTCCTTTGGATCTTCCCTGGTTGTTGTATATAATGAACGATTCTTTGAGTGGTCCTACAGTCTTTTTGAAGAGTTCCTTTGTTCGTTAAAGTTTGAGGGGACATGAGATCCAGGTGAATTAGGAGTTGAGATCGTTCAAAAGTGAGCAGGTCGTAATTTAATTAGTGTCGGTCCGTAAAGCACTGGAATAGTTCAACATACCTCAACCTCTTTCTCTCCGACATCCAACGGCAGCTGAGACAACAAAATTTTACTCCCAGCGGCCTGTTGTCTCCTGAGCGATTGAGATTGTCCTTGCGCACTAGACCGCCATGCAGGCGCAACATTGCCTGCCTGCCAATTCCCCAGAACCCTCTGCTTTGGCCCGTGGAACGAGTTGTACCGTGTATTGCTGTAGTGGTGGGAAGACGAAGAGGAGTAGGAAGAAGAAGCGGTGCTACGGTATTGAAAGGAGGAAGACGCGTGCATGACCAGACAAATAACCGGCAGGCGAGATGAGGAGAGTGTCGTTAGAGGAATTTAGAAAAGTTAATAAACTGACAATTGCCCACCGGCGTCTATATTCGCAATTGGCTCGATTTAGCGCCCACCTTCCTCTCCTCCCTCCTTTTTCCTCCTTTTTTCTCACTATGGTCGCTCCCCTCTATACAACCGACTCTGGACTTCTTTTTCACGCCGGAAAGATTCTCGTCCTTACCATTGGCCTCCCCGCTCGTGGAAAGACTCACGTTTCTAGATCTTTAGAACGTTATTTGCGATGGATGGGCGTGAAGACGCAAGTAGTCAGTCTAGGTGATTATCGTCGAAAGACTCTCGGTGGAGCACAGAAGCTACCGGCGGATTACTTCCATTTAGGTGAGGGACCTTATCGAAACTCATCGAGACAATGACAAGCTAATAATATATGTATCTTCAGGCGAGAAGAGCCCAGAAACAATTGCCCTGCGAAAGAAAGTCTCCGATGGATGTGAACAACAGATCTGGGATTTCTTCAAAACTGGACAAGTTGTAATATACGATGCAAATAACGGTACTAGGGCGGCGAGGCAGAAGTTGGCAGAGAGATTTCACAATAAGGGCATTCATGTCATTCTGTTAGGTGGGCATTAACCTCTATCATCTGCGCTGTTGGATTCGTCGTCTTGTTTTCACGAGTCTTAATCGATAAGGATTCATCTTCGTGGATCATCTTTGCCTTCGGGATTTCCGTGTATACCCTTTATGGATGCAAGGAAGCTGACTCATACGCTGATTCTATAGAATCCGTGTGCGATAATAAAGAAATTATCGAGGCTAACATCCGGAGCGTCAAGATATCTTCTCCTGACGTACGTCGCTCTTTGCGCCTATCTTGACCTATCTCTCAACCTATCTCTTTGCACAGTACCGCGGTTGGGACCCCGACAAAGCTGTCGAAGACTACTACACAAGAATCAGAGACCATGAGGAATACTACGATCCAGTTGAGGAGAAGGATTGGCCTTACATCAGGATTATCAATGTATGTCATTCTTGCCTTTTGTTCTTTCCTCTCTCTTATCCTATAACCATGCATTATCCTCCAACATTCTTTCCATGTCTATTTGTTTATTTCAATATACTAATTAATCACATCCCGTCTCGATAGGTTGGAGAGAAAATCATGGTTAACGTCAGTATCTATCGATCACGACGAAAGATGAAAAGGATTTTCTCACCTCCGTAATGATAGAACATTAAAGGATATCTACAAGTACGTCCTCTTTGCTCTTCATTACGAATGCTGAAACTGATGTACGGACGGAATAGTCCCGAATTGTCTTTTTCCTAATGAACATCCACAACCGGCCTAGAACAATATACTTTGCTCGAGTACGTCTTTCCCTCACTCTCCCGGTTCTCCATCGTTTCGTCTATCTGTATTTCTGGGCCTTGTGCTTGCAAGCTTAACTCTGTATTTTTCTTTTGTATATCCATGTTACAAGATCGCTAATTTTGCCACACCTTATCCTAGTCTGGTCAATCCCTCATCGAACACTCCTACAAAGCCGACTCGGATTTATCTCCCGCAGGGTGGGAATACGCCGAAAGGCTCAAAGATTTTGTGATCGAGCGACGAGCGAAGAATCTCGCACAGAGAGGGTTGGGGACGGGTGATCAGCGATTGGTAGTACGTTCGTCCACACCGAACTGGACTCTTAGTTCAGATTTTTTTTGTTCGTTCATACTTTTCTACCTTCCGTACAGATATGGACATCAACTCGCAGACGAGCCCACCATACTGCTTGGCCTTTCCTTCAAGCTGCTGCGTCTGTTTCTTCCTCGAACCTCGCTACACCCAGTGCAACTCCCGGACACGCCACACCCATCTCCGTCATACCACATCATGGACTTGACGGGGGTAAACTACTTCCTCCTACTCTTGCTTCGGGTCTCAGTATTCCTGCTCCTCTTATTCATACCTCAACTTCTACACCAACCCCGAATAATCTGAACATCAAAGTAATTGAAAAACCCCAAATGTCTGAAATAAACCCTGGGATCTGGGACGGGCTCACACCTGATCAAGCTAGGAAGTATTACCCTCAAGATTGGGAAAGGTTCGTCAAAGACCCGTATTCGTTTAGAGCCCCGAGGGCGGAGAGTTATCATGATTTGAGCGGTGAGCACTTTCGCCTTTCTTTCCTCGTCCCTCACATATTCATCTCGTAATGCTGACTTTCTTCACTCAAACAGTCCGCATCGAACCTCTCCTCATCGAACTCGAACGTGAAAAAGAAGATCTACTCATCATCGGCCATGCTTCCGTCATTCGATGTCTCCTAGCGTATCTTATTGGGCTCCCAGCATCAGAAATACCCGCTATCGAAATCGCCCGTGGTGACCTCCTCGAAGTTGTCCCAGCCTCCTACGGTGTACATTGTAAAGCTTTCCATTTTTGGGACGGTCCAGGGAGAAGAGGAGATGAAAGCTTGGGTGGTAGTGGGGGTAGCGGCGTTACGGGGGAGGGGGTCATAGGAGAAGGGGGAGGCATTGCGGAAGGCGTGAATGGAGTAGGGATGGGGATAGGAGAACAGAAAGATCCGAATAATTTTTATGAGAATTATGCAGAGGATACGAAAGGAAAGAGGACGAATGCGGTAACACGGGAGCCGGAGGCTAGTATCAGTGCTTTGGGAGTGGTTTAATTTTTTTCAAGTCTTCTAATTGAATGTTCTCATTATAATCACCTTGCTTGCAAGGTCTATTGCACTCCGGAATTTAAGTACTTTTGTGCAGGCACATTTTGGCTGTGCTTGGCCTCATACTTTTGCAAAACATTTACAAACATCTTGGGCTTCAATTGAAGTGAACTCTGCGCTTTGCGGCGCACCTTGTGTGCTACACCGCGTTATTTCCTCAGTACTCGAATTAACAAGGCTTTTGAAGTGCATATATTTTGCAGTGCACCTTATGTGCACTGTCTTTTGCTTGATACTTGAACTAAAATCTACACTTTGACAAAGACATTCAGAATACATAAATCCTGCATCATTCCCTAGTTCCTGCCATACCAGTTTCAGTCTCAACTTAAGTGAAATGTATCCTTTCCCAAGCAAGGTGCAGTCCACGACAGTGGAGCCTAGTTTGTACACGGTATCTCAATGCGCAGCAAGTCTTCCATAAATAAATAAATCAATTGCTCGACTCAAAAGCGGGAAGAGGTACAACTGTACGGAGAGAATAACATAAGCATGCTTTCCAGTTCCAGGAACGGCCCGTCGCAGTCTTGTCTTGACTTCCACAACGTTAGACGTTTTTTTCCCCTCTGTGATGGCGAGCAAGACTAACGTGGGTCCTATATCACCACTGTCCACAGCTTTGCTCACAATTAAACACACACAGGACGCATCACATATGGTTCAGCTCCTCACTTTTCCCGAGGAGCTATTGTCCCATATCTGTGATGAAACGGAAATTGACTCCCTCATTCCTCTAGCCAAAACTTGCCAGCTGTTCAATCGAATCGCAGGACGTCGCTATCTGCGTCTCAAAGAATATGACGCTAAACGTTCTCACCTAACCATTTTAGGGGCTCAAGGCTTACCGGACCAATGGCGCGAGCCCGTGCCAGGCAACGCTCGTTCTTTCGATGAATTTTTCGACATATCGAGCGTTCTTGGTTCTCTTTTGAATATCACTTCTCTATTTTGTGCATTCTCACCATCACCACAAGAAACCGTGCGACAAATGGGTGTCTTGGTACATACATTGCAAGCGATTTCACGAGATCGCCAGGGCCAGCCACTGTTTTCTATTCATCTGAAATTCACCAAGCCTTCGTCGCACGGAGATCACATTCTACATTCTCTAGCATCTCGTTTTGGGAAGGTATTCCAAGATCTAATTGGTGAACTGCGACGCCTTCGATGCTACTGTTTCCAAATAGGAGGTGCAATGCCCCTGATGCGAAAACCATACTACGGGTTTGACCTTCCGAATGACCATTCCTTGAAGACCTTCACTATCTCCGAAAGCTTGGTTCTTCAGCCATACCATAACTGGCTCATCAAACTCCTCCATTCCTCCTCGAGCATAAACTCCATCAGTGCGTGCTGTTCACAAAACTGGACCCAAATTCTGCCAAAACTCCGGCTCCCTTGACTCTTCCCTGCAGCAAATTTCGTTCTATGGAAATCTTCCTTACCTCCAGCGGCGCATGCTTAAAGGGAAAATCCAAAATGATGCTCAGGCTTCCGACATCCAAATATTGGTCGACTTCGCGATTAGCCACCCTCAATTGCGTAGCGTAACCTGTGGCGAACAGTTTATCGTAACCCCGAAATCACCTAGATGTGCAAATGGCCAATTTAACATCGAGACTTCGGAACCATGTCACAATTGCATTACCTCTTATCTTTGCCCAATACTCTACGTGACCTACGCGCCATCGAAATCTGCCGCAAAGGAAGGTCGGGAATTTCGTTGCTAGACATCGATGTGATTGGTTTCGGGGCACAGCCAAGGTTTCCGAACCAGAATCAACGCCTCAGGGACTCACAGAATACATTCTGGCAGCTCCTTGCCCTAATATGCAACCGTTCTTCAATTGTTCAAATAACGATTCCTTTCGACCTTTTCGGGCTCAACTTGACCGAGCTTGTCAGTTCCCGACACTATCTGAGGTCTTCCATCACCACCAGGTCTATATTATCACATGTACGACGTTTGGTCCTCAAACAGTACCGAGTTTCCGGAGCCACCGATGATTTTTTGAGGTGGGCAAGTGTCGTGTTTCCACATACGGAACGTTTGGAGATCCAGATGTCGGAGTGCAATCTGGAGAAGGAGGTCATGTTCACACATTCTGTGGCGAGGCAATGGCCGTCCCTTCATGGGCATCATATAGTGATCAATTTCAAGGAGATACTGGTCCCTGGACAATAACTGACAACTTTCATACATGTGATATTGGATCTTACCCCACTGCTATGTACATTGGACTACATTCTCGTAGTAAAAAAATCATTGTAAGCGATAGCGTAGCTGACGCAGTCCGCGATTCTCCAGTGTTATATTATTCTTATTCCATTGTGCTAATACGTAGTCTGTGATATTTGTATTAGTAAATGTACATTGTTACTATCCTCACTATCGTGCCGAAGGTGCTCTTGGTTACCTAGCCGAGGAGTTCGATGTTGAATCATCGAAAATCAAATGCAAGGCAGTCATTAATAATTCTTCACTTTGCCCGCCGCGGCCGATATTCAAGTTAGGCCTTCGACAGCCTTCGACTCCCAGATAATCATCTTTGAATATCACGTAAAAAGTGGCAAGCCATTCTATGTTTTCCATGTACAATCAAACTTTCGGTAGACACGTAATTATTGGGTATTTTGTTCATCTTCCCTTTCAAGTTCTTCCTTCATAGAACGGCTATCCGTCGAATTCAAGTCATCGGCAACCTGTGAGTCCCACCCAGAGACATCTACTTCCTCAAAAGTCTCGGACGCTCCAAGGACTGGGAACGCCCAGTTGAGCAGGAGATAGACAATTGTCGATATCCCGAATCCCGTGAAGAAAGACATCTCATAAATCCGTGTGGCAGCGATCGGCACAGTTCGACCCGCTAGGCATTGAAAGAAGGGTTGGGCCGGTGTTAGTCGTAGTATCAGCGAGCCTTTAACAGAACGCTTACTTGCTCCCGCAAAACCAACCACATTGATGAGGATACCCGCTATATACGCTACATAGGCTCTGCCAAAGGAATGTCTCTATAAGCCTGAATACGCCATAGACGCTCATTGTTCACCTGTAATTGAAGCCATATGTGTACCAATACCATCCGTTCCTTCTAGTGTCGTACAAATCCGTGACTCGATAATGTCCTTTCCGGATAAAATAGTACTCAGTGACCTGTGCAGTATCTCAGCATGTCACTTCCGCCATGGATGAAAGAAATCGGGGATCACCATGACCCCGGCAATGGAGCTTAGGAAGACAGAATAAGCGGAAAGATATGAAGTGAATCCGTTGCTGCTGGCTAAAAGCTTCCAGGGTAGAATACAGTACCCCACAATCGCTGCGATGTACCCTCCTCTTCGGATGTTCTGGATTCAAAAAAGAGAATAAGAACGGTGAAAAAAGATTCGAGTATTTCAACTCACGATAAATCGAGGAAACAAAGATGTAAGGTCACATCCAGCACTAACTGAATTAGCGGATATATTGGTTCTGTTGTCTCGGAATTAGATTTGACTGAGATAATCCACCTCTACCAGCAGACCACATACCCGATCTGGAAGCTTTTTTTGTCACGAGGAAACTCAAAACTCAGATAATACTCTCACCTGAGCAATAATGAATGCAAATGCAATGAACCAAACCTATGGGTGGGGTGAATATGTTATTGTCAGAGTTCACACTTTCCCAAGCTTGGTCTTTGTGAATCTGTTAGATCTGACTCACTCCAAACCTAGTCGCATGCGAGGGAGAATTGTCAAGAAACATGTTGAGTAGATCTATCGGAGATCATATGGCCTCTCCATAGATCGTCTGTGAGGAAGAGCTGACAATGATTCCAATGAAACTGACAATTGCAAAGCTGAAAGGGATAGAGAGTAGCTGAGGCCAAAGTGCAGCAGAAGGGCTATGCGAGCGAGAGGCGAAATCAGGTGCATTGCTGAAACAAATAGATTGTCATTCATTGAAGAGGCATTGTGCTATAGAGAAGAGCACTGACGTTAGAAGAGTAGCCATATTGCTGATGCAGGACATTAAGTTGGTGACCATTCCCCATCCTAAATCAGACCCGTGCATTGTCCCAGGTTGACGGATGATTGGACCTACACTGGATAAATGATTTTTACTAGCTAGTAAGGTTTGGTCGAACATGTGTTTGCGATGTAACGCACCCTTTTGCCTTCACTATACACCATACAAAGAAAACCAGACCTGCTATTGGAGTGATTATAGCTTTTACCGTGAAGAGGTGACGACTAGATGATACAACTGAGGTG
Source organism: Lentinula edodes (assembly GCF_021015755.1). Classification (NCBI taxonomy): domain Eukaryota; kingdom Fungi; phylum Basidiomycota; class Agaricomycetes; order Agaricales; family Omphalotaceae; genus Lentinula; species Lentinula edodes. The sequence goes on from NW_025764312.1 coordinate 112,234, forward strand.
TCATTTACTGGATAATACCCGCGAGACTTACATTTGGTGAAGTGGGAACCAGATTGCAGGCAAAGAGATTAACCAGAACAAAAAGAAGGCCAACATCTCCTTAGTCGTAATTCCTGCAGAATCTGGGAGACCATTTGCTGAAGACGAATCGCGTCTACCAACGGTTGAGACGTAGGGTTCAGGAAGAACATACGGATATTGTCAATACTAGGCCACATTGCCCTCAACATCACAAACATGCACGAGCCCCCGATGCTAGCTTGTACTCCGTACCAAACGCTGATGAAGGAAGTATTGACATCAGGTGGTATTGAATGACGCGAGTTTACGAACGACTCACCAAGCCATGGCCCCCCGATTGAATGTACACCACAAGCTTCCATATAACCCAAAACTTGTCCGGGCAACGACCGGAAAGGTAATGTGAAAGATTGCACCAGGACGGGCATTAAGAACAATGAAAGGCGCTACGATTCCGTAGCCAATCCATACACAGATCCAAGCTTGCCACCAGGATAGTCCAGCCTGAATCATTGAAGAAGCGATCATCCAACTGTCATTTTACTTTCAAATTATACGAAGCAATGTTCATGAGGAGTAGGCATACGTGTTGACATTGAAGCTGTCAGCGATCCAGCTAAAAGTGTATATCTGAGTAGCGAAATTATATAGCAATCGAAATTTGAACGTACAAGGCAATGAAATTACGGTGTTTCCAGGTCTGTTTTGCGTGAGGAACGGGAAGAAGATCTTCATTCTATCGTTCAATGAGTTTGAAAGACAGCAATCACGTAGAAGAGCTGATATAACCGTAAGAAACATTTGAGAGTAGGTCGTCCCATCTGAGTGCTCTACTTCGAGCTTTCGTATGATGTTCATCGTTTTGAATCGGGTATGAAAATCTATCAGCCTCTTTGGGGTGGTCTAGAGATTGGGCCTGATAACGGTCCTGCTTTAAGTATGTATCCAACACTCGCTCCATTTTGAACGCATCAACGCAAGATAAGACCACGAGATGAAAATAAATACGAACATCGAAGAGCGGGAGTGGCGCGTGGAAAGATAAGCAACGCCATCACGTGTCACTGATACTCAGACGAGTTGACGTCACGCGGCGATTTATGAACACCAGAAGCAAGCAGAAGCACCGGAGAAAAATGATTTGTTTTTGCTTGCGTAGTCGACAGTTGTAGAGGAGTACAAAGACAGATGCGAGAAAAAAATGCAACAACTTGAACAAACCTCATATACCAAATGACGTCCGAACCCGATGTAGTGGTGTAGGCGGGGTGTATGTATGGATGCAGGCATGATAATCGCGAAAAGTAAGGAATAGATACTATAAGGGTAAGAATAAAATGAATATGTACATATGTGCCACGAAATAATAGAAAAACATGAAGTAAAATTTTTCGATGATGCAGAAAACACGAGGTAATAAGCGACGTCGATGAACAGCAAAATGCAACGTGTCGTATTTGGAACAGTGCAGATGAGAGCAAGGGGATAAAATGTTCATAAATGTACAACAAGTGCAGATATATCATGTAGATGGTGCAGTAGATTAAGGAGTTATGAGCTTTTGCCGTGCACACCAAAATCAAGAGGGGGCATACTGGCTGAGCGTTTGCTCTTCGCAATGCGTTCGCTGGTGGGAGACGGCGATGTGAAAGTAAAGGCAGAGTAGATTTGCTTGCGTTCGGGGGTTGAAAAAGTTTTTAATTCGGCAGGCGAAGATCCGCGCAAGGTCGTCGACGACGATAAGGAGCTAGACGGAAAGTAGTCACGGATCTCCGGGTCAGCAGAGGGCTCCTGAAAGTCGACTGGGTGAGTATTGAGGTATGCTATGTCGACGTGGATAGACTGACCTTGACAAATTGAAAAACTTCTCGTTCTTCAGTATAATCGCCCTCCATCTCATACGCCTCGGAAACATCTGCGAGAGGCTTGACTGTCAAGTCATAGCACTTCGAATTAATCAGAGCCTGATTGACCCTAGTCTGCTCCTTGTCCGATTCAACTTCTTCGTCAAGCTTAGGCATGGGAGAAGCCCTGCGGGAGGACCTCTTCGCCGACTTCTTCCCAGAGCCAGGAGCTTTCAGTTCCTTCTTCGATTTTGATTTCGAACTCAAGGAAGAAGAGACGGATGATTTTCTCTTCTTAGCCTCAGGTTGTGCCTCTGACGCGGACACGTCCTTTCCCTTCGACAACTTCACTTCTAGCGGTGGTTTGACTGCAAGAACGCTGATGCTGCCCTTGCGCTTTTTGCCGAGAGCAGTAGAGGATCCAACTCGCTCGCCAGTGAGAGGGTCTAAGTTTTCCTTGTCGGTGGTGTAGATGGGCGACAAGCCCAAGGAAAGAGAGGATTCCGAGAGGGAGCGAGAAAGGCGGGTATTAGTCGTCGGTTTTGGTTTGGTTTCTGTCTCTTCCGATGCCGGTGTATCAACGAAAACGGTGAAGCTTCGGGAGGACATGGTGGTAGATGACATTACAGATGTATGTCAGACCAAGATAATCAAGGAAATGAAAAGGATGAGGAGATGAAGAGTGCCCTTGTATAAAGATAAGAGACAGCACTGGTCTAGCAAATTAGAGCAAAATAAGTCTTCAAATTGAAGGTTGCAAGCAAGAGATAGTTAGGCCTGTGACTTCGTTTAAGTATTTCCGGAAATCACGTGGTAATGTGTAATTGCCCATCTTGTTTTCCAAAACAGGCTACAGCAAACGGCCAACGACAATGGTCCTGGAGACCCAAGGTCAAGCTCAAGGGTTAGTACCGGTCAGCGGCCACTTGTGCATCTACACGAGGCATTTCCCTGAGAAAGATGTCATATTACTGAAGTATAAGTATACAGCTGGAACGCCTCTTTGCTCTTGCCCCAGAAACACTCGAAAACCAATTTTTTCGTCAACGTTCCACCGTAATTTGAGGATGATAATGGGATCATTGCAAGTGCCATCTTCGCCGTCCTTGACCATATTGAATAAAGCCTGGGTCAATTTCTCGTTGAAGTTGAAATGTGTCGATTGAAAGCGCCTGTTATCAACTCTTATCACAGCATTTACTTTTTACTTCCACGGAGGATCTTCAACCAGCCTTCATCCAATTCAGTCGGGCATTTTGTGGGTACCACGAATTTGAACCAATTATCTCAGGTTAAGAGTATTTGTTATCTCATGGGGCAAAGCACTCGGCTACGACTTTATAGGGATGACCGTAATCTCCAACCAGTTCGCACCGTTTTACAAAAGCCTCTGTGCAGCTCCTTGCGACTGCTGGAGTTGCAAAAATCAATGACGAAATATCGACGTCCCTCCAGCCAGTTTCTTGTACAGTCTTTGAGCCCTTATATTCCGGTTCCACGCATGCCAGGTGTAGAAAGGTTCATCTTTGAACCTTGCCATAGTCACCTCACGAAGCTTAGCAAGTATTACAGCTCCCGTATCAAAAATCTTGACTCCAGGATGTCTAGTTCAAAGTACAGCAACCAGCCCCTGTCTGAACCAAGACACTATCGATTGGCTTGGGCCGTACCCGATATGGACACGGTAGATCTTCTCAACACAGCCAAGCTGCACCCAGAGCGCGCTCTCCAATGACCATTATCAATCAGCCGAATGCTCTCGTGTTTTCTGCTCATGTATGGACGCAGGTACGAAGGTGGGCCACCGAAAGCTTGACGCAAAAACCCGATTGCTCGATCACTTGTAATACATACTTCCAGATTGACCCCAATCTGCAGATCGGAACTGCACACGGATCCGGGAGTAAGACATTTTCAAATCAGCATTGGGTGCTTTATTGGAAAAGCCTAAAAAGGATAGTGCTGTCTGTGTTATTCTTGTCTTAAGGTCGTCCTTCATTGTCGCTACTTTCGCCTCCTTCGTTGCTTCGTGCGTTTCCAACGTGAAGCTCAAGCGATCGGAACGTCCACCGTAAGTGATTTGTTCGCATCTACCTCATGTTCCCCACGCACACTTGGAATGTCAGTCACGTTTGTAGCATTCTGTACATCCACAGTCCTTAAATATTACATTCGCAACCTTCTTGTTTATTATTCTACCTTCTTCCCGGTGTTTCAGTGGCTGAGTTTTGTGCTGTAGACTTCTTCGCCATGCTCTGCAACGACGTTTCTCCTGTCCACCCTCCCCTCGGGACTATCATTGACGAAGACTCTCTGGAACTTGTTGAAGTCCTTGGAGTAGGCGGGTACGGTGTGGTATACCGAGCCGAAGAGACTTGTTGTTCTTCACCCAAGTCTTACGCCGTCAAATGTCTCCTCCATCGCTCTGCTGCGCAATCCGCTCGTCAACGACAAATACACATACGAGAGATCGCCCTTCATCAGCTTGCGAGCGCACACCCGAACGTTGTGACTCTACACCGGGTCATTGAGGACTACAATTGTACATATATCATCATGGATTACGCTCCAGATCACGACTTGTTTCACCAGATCCTGCATAATTGCCGTTATCTCGGAAATGACTATCTTGTCAAGCATGTCTTTCTGCAGCTCCTCGATGCTGTCGAATACTGTCACTCACTCGGCATTTATCATCGCGATTTGAAGCCCGAAAACGTCCTCTGTTATGACGATGGCTTGCGAGTCGCTATCACCGACTTTGGCTTAGCCACTACCGATAAGGTCAGCGAAGAGTTTCGTACAGGCAGCGTATACCATATGAGCCCAGGTAAAACTCTTCTCTCCAAGTTTCAGCAATGTATTGACTCCTTACTTTCCATTTAGAATGCCAAGGCGGGGAATTCGCTCCGACTGGGAGTTATTCACCTATGTTCAACGATATTTGGTCGTTGGGTATCATTCTACTGAATCTAGCGACAGGACGAAACCCCTGGAAGTCAGCGTCGGTATCAGATCCCACCTTCCAGGCATATCTTCGTGACCCTCAAAACTTCCTTCCCACTGTTTTGCCCATCTCCCCAGAAGTCAATGCCATTCTCGCGCGCATGCTCGAGGTCGACTGGAGAGACCGCATGACAATCCCCGAGTTGCGTGTAGCGTTGGAGGATGTGAGCACTTTCTATTCCGACACCGTAATCTTTGAAGGGAGTATGGCGAAATGTGGATGGGAAAGTGGTATAGAGATAGACAGCGAATCGACCAAGCATTCCCCAATCCAATCGCAAGCTGCGGAGCTCAAGTCTCATTGGAGTCAAGAATCCTTTTCGTCAGATATCGTGTTTGCTAGTCATTCAGCCATCGATTCACCTTGGGTTGGTTATTCTCCTTTTCCCAATGACGCTTACGCCATGAGGTCCGATATCGAACCTGGCTATCAACGACACAGCATGGTGGAAGAACGATGTGAGTTACACACCAGGCCACAAACTCCACCCTCGATGCGGTCACCCTGTGTTTCTGCGGAATCTGGCGCGTCATACCCTGTAACGCCCAACAGCTTTGACCTCACTTTTGGAGGACGGGCAGTTCTCCCTCAGCGGAAACCTCTCATTATCGACACAGGCTGTGTGCGTCCACCTTATTTTCGAGGAAACAGTTTAGACAGTGGCTCCGTAGGCTCGTCGATTATGCAGACCGCAGTAGAATATCCCTCAGACGTTTACGCAGCCGAAACATTCTTCGGCAGCTCAATGTCTAATCCTATCGCAGTCGTTCAGTCAGTCCGGCTAGGAGATCGCGGCCCCACGGAAGATAAAGAAATGGCATCCCCCACGGCTTGGGAATATTCAGCTACTCAGGTCTCTCAAAGTTCCTCGATGTTCTCTTCAGCGAAAAATTCATACACTACGACCAACATGTCCTTTGACAACCGTTCTTCCGCTCCCTCACCAGAACCAATTGAATGGTCTGAGCTATCCTCACGATTGAAAGAGAATCATCCCCCAGAAAGTCAGCCATCTTTCTCTCTCTTAATGTCGAACATAGCCGATGTATCTCCCCCTTTAAGATCCTTATCTCCCACGAGAAAGAATCTCGAAACGAAGCTTAAAGCGACACTCTTTACACCGCTCAAGTTTTTTCCTCGTCATTCCTCGGGGCAGAATTCTGGTGAATCAGTGGTCTCGTCGACCTCAATGGTTCAGGAGGTGGAGACTCGCCCCGCTGAGGTTTTTACGTCGTTTGAACTCTTCCCGCCACCGCCAGTACCTCAGACGTATCCGAATCACTGGTCGGCCATCGTTCCTACGAAGTCTCTCAAGATCAATACCATTCCGCAATCGAAGGACTGCCGGAAATCCTCCAACAATAGGCCACCTGCCCTCCGTCATTGGTTCCTTCCGTCTAAATTATTCTATTCCTCCGTTGCCTCTTGAGCAGACTATTTAAATGCTTGCTGCTGGTTCGATGGGCTTATATATCTAGCAATAACATGTTTTATGTGCATAAATAAATTACGATACGATACGAAGTGCTGCGTATACGTTCTTCACGTTCTCTTGTCATACACACTTTTATGCCATCCCCCATATATACATCTTCAAAAGGGAATCAAAGCAATTTAAACGATCCAAGCGCAAATTGGCTTCCTTGGTGGTATTCTATATTCGAATTTCCGCCGTGGCTTGAAGTGTAAAAATAACTGTATTATAGATCCACACAAGACGCAGACGAACCTACCGTGTGCATCAAGGTGTATGACGGGTCGACGACTTCCTTGCTCACTAATCGTGACTTGAACAGATAAATTACTTTCGGAAATCATGGAGCCTCCTTCCTCTCTCGCGCTCTACTTGAAACTTGCTTCGCATACCAATCCCCTTGGTCAACCTCTTCCCCTTGCCCCCAATGCCATTCCCGAAGCCCAACGGATTGTGCCCACCCTGTAACATTTGCAAAGCACCCTGCAGAATCATGATGGGATTCCGACTACCCCAAATCTTCGCACTAATATCTTTGATTCCAGCGGCTTTCAGCACTTGATGTAGGATTGGCTGACACCGTAGGCCGAAGCCCATAGGCCGTGGTCGCATTTTAATTTGGGTGGAACGGAATTTACCCGACATCTCTGTCCATATAGTACGGTTTTCGAAGCGGTCGACGTAGTCCATGTTCTTGATCGCAGCGATGTGTGACTTGTTCGAAGCGTGTGTAGGCTCTGTATCAGTACCCATACCAAGTCCTACCATACCGTTACCGTCACCCACAACGGTAAAGCACTGGTGATGATCTATTTTCCCCTTTCCAGTTTGTTGAACGACAAATCGTCGCACAAGAACAAATTTCATGAGTTGCTCGACAGGGTATCCCTCGAGACCAGCGGACTCGTTGACTTGCAATTCTTCGTCAGCCAGGTCTGATTTCGCTGGTGTCCAGTTAGGGTCGTCGAAATTGAACCCATCGAGAGCCATGGCTTCGTGGAAAATCGAGCGGTGGTTACGCACAATGACGCGGTTATGGAACGGATTTGTAGCGGTGGGATTTAAATCAAGGACTTCACGGGAATCCATGAGAGGGTCAGGAGACATGAGATTGGGGAAGGGACGTTTGATGATCTGCTCCGTTTCAGCGGCTACAAATGGACGATTAGTATTGAGTGGAAGAGAGCTGTTACATAGAATACCCACTCTCGTCAGCCTCAGCTTTGTCCTCTCCGCCCGCTGTTCGTTGAAGTTCCTGCTCTTTAGATACAACTATTTCATGAAATGATACTGTGAGCTCGACAAAGTTCTGCCTTGCAAACGGTACTAACCTTCCTCATGTACTCCAGGTAACGGAACATTTACTTCAATCTTGAGATTGTACATCGAAAGCAGTTGCGCCACGGCGTGCATGGTATGAGCGTCTCCTTCACCGTCGCTTTGCACGACTTCTGACAGAAGCTGATTGAGTTCTTGCGATGCCCGTTCAGGTAACATAAGCAGCGCTTCTTGACCAGCCTGAGACTCTAGTGCTTCAAGCAATTCATCCAGATTGCTGACTTGAATTACACGGTCGGAATCCACTGCTGGCTCTACATATGAGAAGGATATGAGCAAATTAAAGCGTCCCTAAAATCAAACACTCGTACTGTTTGCTAATGCAGCAGCCTCAGAGCGAGTATTAGGTGCGACTTGAGCAGTCCTTATTTCGGAAGAATTTGCAGGATGTGGTTGCTTCGCGCTGTCCCGACGAGGCCCTGAGCGTTTTTTGGCATAGGTGCGAGACGATACAGTCGCAGGAGTTCTGGCTACGAGGACATTTGTGGAGCGGAACAGCCGTGAAGACGCGGCAAGCTGCCTCGACAGGCGGTTCATCCAGATTTTTGAGCTGGAAGGTTAAGGCCAAAAAGAGTAGATAAGTGTGAGAATTCTGAGGAGCAAGATAAGATAAGGGAAAATCTTCGCGTCGAGGTCATGTTGTCTTATATTTTTCTTGCTGGAGACATCTACATATGCATGCGGCCGTTGTGTTCTCTGCTTGGCCGCCCGAAACACGTTCATTTTCGACAGCCAGAAGCTTTTGTTCGGCGTCTTTCACGCTTTCCTCCTGTAATTCTTCCAACAAAACCCCTTCCTCATCAAAATAAGCCGATATCATGGCTCGACGACCAATTCCAGAACGAACACTGGCTCTCTAATGACCATGCCTTGATGTTTGATCCAACTGTCGAAACTTTGCACCAACTCATTCGCGAAAACAAATTTACTACCGCCCATCGCGTGCGCTGCAGGCTGCAGGATCAGGGCAAGGATATTCCTCACGACATGTTATTTCTTGATGCTGCTCTCGGAGAAATCAACACCCTTTCCCCTGCAACATATCATGCTTTCTACGGCTGGTTAAACCTCATACCTGCCAAACATATTGTCAAAACTAGCGAACGAAACCCATTTCGCTTATTTGGCTCCCTTTATCGCTCTGGAAAGCCTTCTCAGGACCTTGAAGCGATCTTCGGCATGGTAAAGATAGCCTCTTCCAAGGGTTACTTCTTTGAAGTGGTCGAACGGGTCTTCCCGTTAATGGTGCGGCTAGTAAAGCCGGCAAGCAGTTTGGATTTGATGTTGGAGTTTGAAAAAGGCTACCTGGATTATATCATTGCTCTCGAACCTCAGAACGCTAAGCGACATGCGTCGCTGGCGCGCGAAACTCTTATCCTGGAATTATGCAAAGGGAAAGGTAGATGGATAAAGATGGCCGCTAAACTTTTGAAGCGTTCAAAGCAAAAAGGCATCTCTGTGTCCTCTGAGGTTTCTGAACTAGTCAAAGCGTTAGCGCATAATGAGAAAACAGGCTAAGTATGTTCCTCTTTCCATCAATCTCTGACATTCATTCTGATTTCCTTTCCTCTTCTTCTCAGCCTTCTGACTATGCTTCACTGCAACGAGACGAGACGAACGTAGACATGTCCACGGAACACATGTATCCAGCCTTTAAAGCTGAAATTTGCCTTCAATTGGCACCGTGGAACCTTCGTGGTGGACTGACACCATTCCTGTCAACCAAAGGTGTCTTTACTGGCATTCAAATTGTTGAGGCCTATGTACATTCATCATTTCCAAACGGTACCATTGACCCCTGGTTGTGATGCGGCAACGAGGCCAAGGTGATGTCCTGCTCACTGCAATTCGATTGAGTATGAAGAAGATTGGTCGCCAATAATCGCTTCAGTTTCAGCTTCAGCACGAGGTTGGTTCACAGTCCTTGATACGTCAAACCGTCAAACCTGCGGAGACCAGCCGATCTGCTGCTCGAACCACGTTTTGTCTTCTCGAAATCAGTGTACTTACATGAGATACTCCGTCGTAATGCATATGTACCTCTGACATGTCTTTAAGTTTAACTTGTTTGACTACATACAAGTATGTACGTTCGAGGACATTTCTTATCTATCTTATCTGATTGTTTTTTTATCTGATCGCATTATCAAGCCGTCGGCGATTACACACCACGTTTCGGCTACCCTGGCCTTGTCCCCTTCTTGGAGTTATTCTCTCCTTCTCTGCTGTTTCCTTCTCTCGGTATTTCAACCCTGCACTTTGGATTCGTTAAAAGTGGCTCCAGCTATAGGCTCGCTCTCTTCTAGCCCATCTTACAATCAAATATATCACGCTGGGAACCATCGACTCTGGCTAGGCTTAAACTTTCATCCCACATCGAAGTCAAATCCGAGTAGTCTAGATGTATGTACCTTTATAACTATATGTGCCATCGCAATATTGAATATTATCTGTTTACCATAGTATCATGGACACGGTGGCGCTCAGAATGGACGTTGTAAGTGATCATAGTGAGTGACCTTCTCAACGTACTATCCAGCAACTTACACAAGTCCCCTTAGCAGCTCCGCACTTAATCAATAATATCGACTCTGAAGAGAAGGAACACATCGACCAACCTGGAATTCTGAACAATTCTGACTGCGCAGATCCTGCTAACCTTACATTGGAGTCAAAGAATGTTGAATTACCCAGATTCCCTAGCGTCCGAGGGGAATCGAGCCCAGATGCTGAGGACAAAACGTCCGTCTCACCTCCTTCGAGTGCCAGTGCCAGTATTCTCAGTATGCCGGATCCACTATCATCATCTGATACAACCTCAGTCCAGTATGACACCATTCACATATCTGATTATACTAGGCTTCTCGAATACGAGAGTAGTGTCTCATCCCCATCTGTCACCGGCCATGGAATTGGCATTAATGCGGTTAGTCTGCCGCCCCAGTTCAGGAATGAACGATCTAACACCTTTGCGCCACAGCGACTGCCCGAATCTGCATACAGAGACCTCTCTGACCATGATTTCGAGTCTGAATCGGAGCCGGAATCTGAATCATCCTTCCCATCCGTCACCTCTTCCTTTTTCTTTAGTTCCCCTGCGTCCGTTGCCTCACACGGTCCCGGGGAGGACTCACATGAGGATTCCAACGAAGACCGGGAGTCTAGAAGTCTACGAGCAACTCAGGAGCTGGTCATTCCATCTTTGATGCTCCCAGAAGCCCTGAATTTACCGAGTGTTGTTCATGACTATCCTTTGGAAACCCCACATCCTCCGAAACCATCCATACCCCACTCTCAGGCTCCTTCAGCATCGGATGTTCTTCGTCTGCTCGTGGTTGCACCTTCGGATCTCCGACGACCTTCCATAATGGAAGGTGATCAGGTACCCTATCTGTCCCAAAGAGTGAAGAAAGATTTCGACGATGTGGTGTCGCAGACTAACGCACTTCATTTACATGCGGCAAGAGGCTATCAGCCTGAACTGCATTCTGTTGTCGCAGATCAGGACATGGAAACAGTACTTGCAACAGTGATTGACGCGTTCGTCAAGAACGAACTGTTCACTGCCGTAGTATTAACGTCGGAAATATCTCATGATGGTACGTCTTGAACCACGCTACCCATTTATGACCATTCACTAAGGCAACATTGTGTTCTAGTCATCGTTCAGATCAAACATGAAATTGCACAATTTTCCGAGGCTTTATCACCTCTTGTCCCTGTTATTTATCTCCTTCGTGCCAACGCATCTGCTTTCCCAGACAAGGAATTGTCATCTTCCCAGTCGACAGCACGTCGCCTATCTTCCTCGTTGCAGAATTCGCCATTGATACCAACCGCCGCTCTCAGTGTTTCCAGTGTACAGGAGCTCCATGAGCTCTTAATAAGACCTGATGTATCACAACGGCTACAGGCAGAAGCTGCCGAGAAATCTACGAGGTGGTTCGTCCGCAGAAACACATTCATGGAAAGTACGCGACTAGATGATACATCCATTGCGAAGCGTCGTGCTCGTACTCGGGGAGGTCATGAAGGTGATGGTCCCACATTCGGACAAAATCAAGACAACACGTCCATTTCAGCGAACCGGCATGATGTCAATTCTGGCGGTGGCTGGAGGCAATTTAAGGCACAGTGGGAGGCCAGTTGGGAAGACGCGTATTCTCTGCAACCACGCGAGATTGGCTCGCAACAAGATTCTGACGAAGAGCTCCTCCGCACTGCCAGATTTCAATCGTCAGACCCTTCTTCCTCTTCCGCACCACGCTTAGGTACACTGAAAGCGCGCAAGCAATCTCGTCTCAAGAGGTCATCTTTTGCTCGACCGTCCTCCTCTTCCTCCTCTTCCTCTCCAGTTCCTGCTACATCCCCGTCGTTGCCCCCATCGTCAGCTCTTCCCTCGACGATGCCCTCCTCCCTCTCACTCTCAGATTCCCTTTTCATATCAGCGGATGAAATTCCCGATACGCCCCCTCTTCCGCCAATACCGCTCGTCATGGAATTCCCCTTTCCTTCGTCTACTATCTCTCTCCGCCCTCCCTCGACCCGTAATTCCTCTCGTGCACGCTCCCGCGGCCCTCCCTACCACGCTTCTGAGAAATATACACCACATCCGACACCTTTCTTACTCGATTTCGACACCGGAAGATTCAATCCTTTGCATCTTCCTTCTTTCGTAGCTCTGTCCCTTTCTGTTCTCGCCCCATTGCGGGGTCATATTCGGGCGGCCACACGGAGGATATTTTCTGTGTCATCTAGAGTAGCAAACAGTTTATCTATCTCAGGTGGGTTCGAAGACGAGGACCAGTCCGCAGACGACAAGCTTCTGGGTAGTACAAACTCAGTTGAAAGTGTCGATAATGAGGTCCCCTCATCGTCGTCTTCTCTTCAATTTCGAAAAGGACTATGGCCAACAGGTATGGTGCTCGTCGGTGGGTTTTTACTCGGATTTGCTGTGGGATATTTGAGAGGATTGTGATGACTGGCAGACATGCCTTAATCCTTTTTGAGAGGAATGTATATGTAGTTTCTTTCTGAATATATCACAATCATGTTGTTAGTGTGTACGACCTAGCCTAAGTGGCTCTTCTCCCAAAGCAAAAATTATGGAGCTTCCTCCTACCCAGACGTCGGAGTGCAAAATATTCCGCTCAACCACGAAGTCATGGCACTACGATTTGTGTATGGTAATCAAAAGACTAGTAGCGACTTCATTCAAGTTGACCTAGCCTATCGTTCATTCTTTGTACAAAAAGCAAGGTGTAGTTACAGTTGCGCTACAAAATACTAGTCAACACGATTCTCATCATTGCTCACATCCTTTGATTCCTCAACGAGTCCGAACCATTCAGGTATAAGAGCCCAAGCAGCTTCCCGACCCTTTGTACAATCGCTGAGAAGCTCTACTTTGCACGATCCGCAAATCAAAGTTTTAGCCCGTTCGCCTTCACTCTTATCTGGCCTCGTTAATCGATCCATTCCCTGGGAAAGTGTGAATAAAGGATCCGCATCACGTCCGATAGATACTCCTCCAATGCATCGGAAGATGTCAATATACATTTGCTGAAAGGCTTGAGCGCACGGGTGTGCTTTGGACGGAGGAGACGAGTTACGATACCAGCATCCGGAAGACGGTTGACGAGTTTCCAGATGCAATGAGAGAAAATTGATGAGATAGTTTTGTGCTAATTCGCGGCCTTGAAGAGTGCGTACCAGGAGTTGATTGGACAGACAAACGGGGCGAGGTTCGATACCTGGAGAACTCAAGACAGACCCGATCCCAGGAGTTCCATACATAATCTTGCTTGGACCGTATCTTGATAAATCGTAGAATGCGCTAGGTAAGATTTCGTTCAGACCGAATTCTATAGCGAGCTCGATGACGAGAATAGGATGTGCTGTATATTGCCGGGGAGAGTAGCATCCTCTGGGGCTCGAAGCTTGATTCTCTCTGGCATCCCAGCCTTCTAGGGTAGAGGGCCAATCAGATTTGAGGCGTGCTAAACATTGATGTCGAAGATGCGAAACGATATACTTGGTAGATATGCGAAGGACGGCGGCAAGATGGGCAAACATGACTGGGCGAGGGAAGGGAACTTGCCTACATTTAACTTTTTTGAGTATAAATGCGAGATTGAAGATTTAAAGTACACGCACAATCCATCATACAACGCAATCAAAAAGTGGTACAGATCATCTGGGCTATCGTGCATTTCGACTACTGGACATTCATCTAACACGTCTTGCACTGTAGGTTGGGGGACATCGAGCATTCCAGCGAACATTTCCGAGTGGCGCTCTAATTGCCCACTATGAACCTTGAATGCAAAAGACCCAGCGATAAGTACGATGTTCCCGTCCTTGAACCATATGTCGGTGTGAAATAAAGTTGTCATGTCCAGAGAGGCCTTCGCCGAAGTTTCTTGAATGTTCATTACAAAACGATATAAAATAACAAAATAAAAGAATGGAAAGAAAGAGGATGATCAATTAGCGCCTGCGCTGTTTGCAATCTCTCCTAAGACTCCTTTTGTATGGATACTTTTGACATCCGACCCTTCAAAAATAAGCAGCGTCATACACCACATCTCAATCGCAAAAACTAACAAGATACATTGAATGCGCTACATGAAACTAACTACAATCTACTGACTGGGAAACAAACTCCTAGGCACAAATATCGATACAGATCCAGAAATAGAGGTAAAGATTATAGAGTTTATACAGTGACGTCGGCGTGAGTAAAATACGAGGAGCTTTAGAAGTATAGAAAAGAAATGTTCGATATAGGTGGAAAACCGGAGCGACTGAGCGGGCAATCCTTCAGATTGCGAGTAATTAAGGTGAGTGTGGAATGCAATTTAGAAAAGGAACGGATGAATGTGTCAGACATAGAAATCATCAGAATGGAACTGGGGGGAGCCTCACAGAGACTTAGATATATCCTAATCGGTGTGCAAGTTCATGATCACTTCGGTTCTGCTGGAGAGAGCCGCAGCAGTAGAAGTATCCTTGGGAAGCAGCGATACGGGGGAGGGCGAGCTCGATTTGATACGCTAGCGTCTCGTGATAGGGGACGGTGTCGACTTGTATGCCTTCACTCTGGACTGCACTATGTGGGGAGTACGGAGGCAATGAATTGGAGGAACTGCGAGAGGTGCTACTGGTGCTAGAATTGCTAGTAGAGCTCCTCGGCCGTTTTGACTTGAGCAACAGCTTGGGTGTAATGGCGGGGGGAGTGACCGAAGCGGAAGAGCTAGGGTACGAGCTACTCGTAGTGCGGGAGCTGGACGCACTACTGATGCTACCGGTCGAAACGGCACGAATCTTCTTAAACTTCGGGATCCTAGATGGCTTGACCCATGCCGGGTCAGAGGTGAGCTGGAGGATGACCCCCTTTGCACGGTCACTCTCGCGAGCATCCCTGCATATTTCGGCAGCCTCTCTTCCAATCCCAGCGACCTGTAACAGACAGCGTCAGCTCTATCAATTCAGGCGACACAATAGTGGAACGCAAATACACACAAGACTCTCGAATGGAAGATCCTTTCCATGTGAGAAATAATCCGCTTTAATCACAGCGCAACGGAAAACGTGCTTGTGCCAGGCTGTGGTATAGAACTCATGGCGGTTGTCGAGTTGGATATTTTTGTTACACCCGAGGCACCTCACCGAGTGCGGACCGAAATCTTCCTTGGATACCCAAGAGTGACTTTCGAGCTCCAATCTGCGTTCGGCTGTTTCTTTGTTCTTCCTTTCAGCCTCCCCTTCGTTGTGGGAGGTGCCCAACTTCCCTTCCTGTCGCTCGTAACCTTCATAATCCGCATGCGTTCTACGTAGAAGATTCTGCACTGCAGAACTTCTATCGATCTTGCGATGTGCTTTCGCGGACGAAACGCGCTTTGACCGAGAGCAGGAGGAGGTAGCGCGTCCTTTGGACGTGGTTGTAGTCGTCATCGTAGAGGTTGGTATGTTATTGAATAGGAAAAGGGAACAGCAAGGTCGATGCAGAATCAGAACCTTGACAAGAAATTGCGATCGAGGGTGAATTGGCAAGAATTATTGCGAGGAGATGAACTTGGAAGGTAAACCGTCAACTCCCGTACTCATTCACATTTTAAACATCAGCTCTCCAGATTGGACGCTGTATTCGTCAAACTATGACCTGCAAGTGTCATTGTTCTGGTCAAAACAGATATGCCAGAAGTGGTATGTCTAGACTAGATGTGGACTGTGGTCATTACATAGATCACAATCTTATCGTACAGCTTTTTTTGTTCTGTTGCCGATGTGATAATAAAGATAATCACTAAACATGTCCCACAACAGAGCACAAGAGCCGTTGGAGGCCCGTCGGGCTGGTGAATTTTCCTCTCTTCAATGCCTCTACCAGGCGCGACACGGGTCCTTATCGTTGGAGCAGGCCCTAATGGCCTAGCATGTGCAATTACACTAGCCACGCTGGGTATCAAAGCTACTGTCGTCGACGAACGGTCTGAAAGACCATACGGAGCAAAAGGATGTCTAATTCACGCTCGGACTATGGAAGTAAGTCCTTCTTTTGTCATGTCTAATCATCATGCTGAATACTTCCCCTGAAAGGTCTTGAAAACAATAGGAATCTCTGATAATCTGCAGGGTATTGGAATTCAGTCCAAGGGAATTGTTTTCTTTGGGGCAGCCAATCCATTATTGAATGTCGATATTGCTGGGCTTTCTGACTCGACTGAATTTCCGTACATCCTTCTTACTCCGCAGTCTGAAGCTGAACGGGTATTTGAGGAATCTCTAAACGACCGCGGTGTTGAGGTTATCAGGAATACTAAGGTAATAGGGTTTGGAGAGAGCTCCAAAGAGGGGTTACATGTTTATTTTGAAGACGGATCAAGCGTAATTGCATCGTATGTGGTAGGCGCCGATGGCGCGAAATCGACTGTGAGTACTAGCTTAAAATCAATTTAATGAGCAAGATAGTGGGCCTTGGCTCACAAATGAACGTTCAGGTCCGAAGTTTAGCAGGCATTTTGTTCCAAGACCCTTCAAGCAACGTTATGTATGATGAAAATCCATCATCTGCATCGTTCATGTTATTCACCCTTGCGGATGTTGTCTTGAATATCCATCCGTCAATTCATATTCCAAGAGATGCCATCTCGTGGCATCTCAATGGGAGGATCATGTTTTGTCCTCTCGAACTTCCGGAAAAACTGCATCATTTCGACGCACCTGGTTCTTCATTTTGGAGAATCGCAATTGCCACACCTCCCAAGACGGCCACCATTCCTCCTAGGCACCCAGACCAAGTATACCTCCAGAATGAGATCGACATTCGGAAACCCTGGAAAGAGTCCATACGCCTGTATCATCTTCATACAGCAGCAACATACCGCGTCCGCTCAGCCGTAGCTGAAACCTTTTTTAAATCAGTTGGGAACGGTAAAATTTTATTGGTTGGAGATTCAGGTCAGACATGAATAACATGTACGAATTTTAATGATCTCATCGACAGTTATAGCACATGTACATTCACCATCTGGCGGACAGGGCATGAACCTTGGAATCTGTGATGCAGTCGCTCTAGGAAAAGCTATTGCGCAGCATATCGAAGGTGGCGACGATGCAATTTTCGTTGACTATTCATCAAAGCGGAAGGAAATCGCGATGCAGGTCATTCAAGCTACCAAAGGTATGACCGCAATTATCAATATTCCCAATGGGTGGCGACGCAGGATCGCAAGCATCCTAATGTATGCTGCCAACTGGGTCACCCCGATTCGAAGGAAGATTGCGCGGAGACTTTCGGGGATTAGTTATCGGTAGTATGTGTACTTACGGTCATTATATCACAAGCCATGTGGAAAAATCTGTTCGAAAAATGTGTCTGTGTATCTTTGAACGAAGAAGCGTACGCGTAGAGTCTCTAGAGAATTCGAAGAAAACATACAAGTTGAAGAAATTTCAACTTTAGGGCAACGTAGGCATAAGCGCCCATATGATCTTCGACAGACGCTCTTCCGATTCGGAACGTCCAACATCATGATCTTCGACCGACTGTTTCCTTAATGACTTCTAATGCAAACTCAGTTACTCGAGGACCAAGCTTGCTCTCCACGCGGAAGCCTAGTTCAACTAGCGCAGGCTCTGACCTGAAAGATGGGACCAACTTCCGAAACAGCCTACAAATTAATATGAAGGGGCTTGTAGGAGATGCTGTGGGGAATGTACGCGAAGATTTTCTCTTTTGAGGCAGGTATTAATCTGTTCAATCTAGATGAGCATAAGCCCTTGGTCTAGAGATGTAGTTTTGGCAGCTCGACGCGGATTGTTCATCATCGACCTGGAAGCACCATTCGAAGTTCCGCGTTTCCTTCCTCAGGGTGGAACTTGGGATGTGGCTGACGTGCAGTGGAATCCGCATCCTAGTCGGTCTGAATACATTGTCTCAACCTCCAGTGAAAAATTGTGCGTAATTCTATCAGGCAACAGTATGTTGCTGATAATTCTGCTAGATTGATATGGAATCTGTACATGTCCGGAAAGACATCCATACAACATATCCTTCATTCTCACTACCGAGCCATTACCGATATCAACTGGCACACCACTGAGAGAGACACAGTCGTGAGCACTGGGATAGATTCCTGGGTATGGGCTTGGGACATGCGTGAACCTCGTAAACCAATTTTTGGTTTGTGTGCGTTCAGTTCACCTGGGACCCAAGTCAAGTGGAACCGCCAAAACTCTCACATCCTCGCTTCCTCACATGCGGACAAGGTTCTCATCTGGGACCGAAGGAAAGGCAGTCTGCCTGTTGCGACAATTGATGCGCACTCATCGCGTATTTATGGCATCGATTGGTCGCAGACCGAACCAACGGAAATCGTAACGTGCTCTTTGGACAAAACCATCAAAGTCTGGGACTCAAAAACGATGACTTTGAAAACCATGATTAGAACCGGGTACCCTGTTTGGCGTGCACGCAGTCTTCCGTTCGGTCGTGGTGTCCTTAGTCTCGCACAACGCGGCGAAACTGCGTTGGAGATGTTCTCTCTCGAGAACCAAGGATTAGGCCCTGGTACCTCAGAGGTTCCTGTAGATAGTTTCCAAGGGCATTCTGATGTCGTTAAGGAATTTGTCTGGAGGAAAGGTGCTAATAATACTGTTTTCCAACTCATCACTTGGTCCAAGGACCGTACTTTGAGATTCTGGCCAGTGGACTCCGATATGATGCGGGTTTGTTCAAATCTACAATCGCAAGATGAACGAATAGCTGATAGAACATTGTACAGAAAGTAGGTTATTCACGGTCTGGCAGCAATGATTCCCAACATCAGCAGCAACCAGCTACTTCTGTCACTACGGAATCTGCTCCCCGTACAAAATCATTTCGCAACGCGACGTTCCCCGACTCCAGTCCAAACACAGATAAACTGGACAACAACCTCAATCCAAACCCGATTTCTGCCCCCATTGGTCATCGGTCGATTTTGGCAGAAGTCCGAGCGGGTGGACCAATAAACTCAGCTCACCAAGCTCAGCCTCGAAATCGACAACGGACCACCGACAGCTTTAACATCACTCTACAGACTGCACCGTCTCCTCCTCTCCAGTCTCCTGACATATTTGGGAGCGTGACTCCAACTCAGACTCAAAGTACTTTGACTGCTCCCGCTGTTGCCGGCATTTCAAACATAGAGGGGACTGTACCAGATAGTTCATTGGGTTTACCCGGAAGCGCGAATGCTGCCGGGATTAGTGGAGGTGGGACCATGTCTCGTGGCGCCGCGGGAGGCTTAAAGTCTCGAGCACGTGTGGACGCTCTTTCGTGGCTATCCTCTGTCAAAGATTCATCCACCACAGCTGGTACCGCGACCATTGCGATCGCCGGCGTCAGTGTTGACGAAGATAAGATTAATAATGAGACCGATGGTGCAAATGGGCGAAGAAGCGCCAGTAGAGATGGCTTGGATAGCAAAGATAGCAGGTACAGGGATGAATCAGTTGTCCAGCCTGTTGGTCATTCCTTACAAGATGAGTGCGTGATCCTTCTTGATCCCCTCTTTCTTTCTTCTTCTGAGCTTTTACTCTAGAATAACTACCGTCCTTTCTAAACTACCTGCATCCAAAGTTCGCCTAGAGAAACATGACCTGTCTCTCACAAACAGTAACAAGAAACAGCAGCGTACCCTCACCCTTGGTCTACAAGTTCCATGGGCTCGCTCCGAATCCGGTTCGCGACACCACGCTGTGGGAGGCTCTGGAGCAACCTATGCATATTCGACCCAATCGGTCTTTCTTCGTGTCACATTTACTTTCCCGCGCAATTACCCATACAACCCCGAAAATCATACAGACCTCCCGCTAGAGCACCCGTTAGCGAGAACCACGACACCCACAGTCAACATGGAGTATACCCCTTTGATCACAATGAAAGATCGTGCGTTTATGTTGAGACGCCTAAGAAGGATAATCGCGACTTTGCGAGAAAGGCAGAGACCGTGTTTAGAGGCGTGCTTGAGGTTTTTGGTGTTCAAGGATGAAAGCTTTGTTGAAATCGCGGAAGGAGATAGCGGGGGCGCAACCGGTCATGCCAGTGTCCGTAGACCGGGATTGAAGACAAGATCGAGTGGAGAGAATGGAGAGGACCTGGGAGACTCAGACTCATCGGAAGAAGACATTCAACGTATGGCTGAGATGGGAAATCATGTCGGAAGAGATGATGAGGTTACGATGTCGATGTTGCGGGATAATAAAAATCTGGCGGAACCAAGGACCTGTCAAGGTAGTTTTGGTCCGAATGGTCAGTTTGTATCTGCCTTTGCAATTTTGCAGTCTTTATCGCTGATTATATATCAGGTGAACTTGTTTGTTTCTTCAGGGCGCCTCCACGTATCATGCGCAACGCGGTCAATACCCTCATTTCGCATTCACGTTCTCCTGCGCGTTCTAGTGAAGAACGAATCGACCATGCCTCCTTCGATCACGACTCCTTAAATGTCAACACCACTGATGGTACCAATGCTGATGTATTAGGTTATACCGAACGTGAAGCCTTTCACCAATCCCCGGCTTTGATATCTGACGCCGTTCGTCGGCTAAGCCTGGCTGCTAGAGACCGAGATAGCACCAATCGGCTAGGCCTCAATGTCTCTATGGCCAATGCACTCACATTGGACACGATATTTTTGACCCCCAAAGTCAGTACTGTTGGACAGAGCGTGCCTGACTTTTACTCTTATACCTATCCATCTTCGCAGCATGCAGCTCAGACACACCCTTCCCCAGCTCAAGTACAAGCCCAAATAACGCGTGTCATGACAAATTTACTGACTTTCCCTCGACATCGCGGTAGACGGCAGTCTAATTCGTTCCGGAGCTCAGCAGGATTGAATTATATCGGGGAAGAAGGCAAATCAATTGAGGAAGATGCTATAGGGACGAGTCAGCGAAGTTATTCGGCTTTGGCCTTGATGGCGGGATCTCCACGTAGGAGCGAAGTCATCATTTCCAACACCACCGGGCTAGTTGGAGGAGACAAGAGTGTTGCGGAAGATTATATATTTCTTCCGACTACCTTTGGTGAAGGTAGAGGTAGTAATGCTGTTGATGACGGCTCCGGCCTGTTCAATGGGAAAGGTGGCGTTTTAGTGCAAATATGTGATTCAAACGCAGCGGCTGCTAGATTACACGGGAGGTATGACCATGAGCGGATCTTTCGTTCCATTGGAGCGTTGCTAGCAACTGCTGCACTGAGTGCAAATCGCGGTAATAAATCATTCGATGAATCAGCTTCGTGTCTAAGCCTTGTAAAACAGTTATTGGATCGTTTGTGAGTCTCTTCCGGATCCGCTCTACGAATGCGTAACCTAATTTCGTGATTTTCTTCCAGGTTGGGGGATCTCCGGGCTCATAAAGACGCCCAGATGCTTGCTGTGGTCGCTTCCGTCACGCTACAGATATTTTACATTCCAGAAGCGTGCCACACATTGCTTGCTAATGCTACGAGATCGCACTCGACTTCGATTAGCACGAGGCCTGGATCGGCCCTTGACTACTTTAGCACTATCCATAACCACGATTTCAGCTCAAAAACGCCAACTTATTCGTCATATTCGCCTGACCATCCAATCCGAAGTCCAGTTTTTTCCACCCCCGGTTCGGCTCATCTACCATCGTCTCCTACCCCTATTCCTGGCACATCCACCATATCATCTCGTGGCTCATGGTCAAGCATCTTCAGTAATGGACGAAACTTTATGATCAATGCGCCTCAAGCAATTTCTTATAATGCTTCAGCGACAATCAAGCCTGTATTACCTGTTCGATCCCCTCCCCTCAATCCTCCTTCACGGTTGGCTGTTTCTGTGAATAAGACTGTCAATATCCATCAAGGTCGACCCAGTCGAGGTAGCGGTAGAGCGTTGCAGGGACGATGGCTGCTCGAGTCCCCGAGTCAGTCGACCACCTGGCACATTTGGCAACCTGGATCTACCTCTGAACTCGTAACTCCCCCCAGCGCTGCATCGAAATCATGGAATGAGTCTTCAACAAAGCCGCAAGAAGCTGCAGTGTCATTCTCATCTACTGGTCATACCCATAGACGTACATTTTCGCAAGTAGCAAGTGCTGCCAATGCCGATGGCAAGAAAGGAGCAGTCGTTTTCGAAGCTGCACCCCAGGAAGAGTGCGTTGTCTCAGAAATGAAAGTATTTCATTTCTGCTCACAAAACTTGCAGCTCACGCTCCCCTGCTTATTCTGATGAAGAATTGGAACTTCTTCTAAGACATGTACATTTCTACGCGGAGATGTTATCTCGTTGGGAGCTGCACCATAAGCGGGCGGAGCTTCTGAAATCCATCACAGTACCTGGGTATGAGAGCATTCTACAAGAACATGAGTTTGGTAGGCCATATCGAGTTGAAAGTATTTATCTTCTCCTTGACTGTAATTTTCAGGTCTGATACGAATGTGTACAAATTGCACGGCACCTCTTCCCATCGGGAAGCTAGATACATCGTGCGAATCCTGCGGAAATCATCGCGTCACTACAAAGTGTACCGTGTGCAGGCTTTCCGTCAAAGGTTTGTTTGTAAAAGTCACAACCGTCCTGGTGATGCTCATCAATAATCTCCAGGGCTTTCCATAAATTGCTTGCGTTGTTTTCACGTCACCCATGTCTCGTGCTGGAATCAGTTGAGTGTCCCTATATGCCCTTCAGGATGCGGTTGTGCCTGTGGTCCTGCAGGAACTGGAATAATGGACAGGCCCCCTCCTTCTGCGATGAAGAGTAGGTTAGTAGAACTCATGAGCCACTAGGTTGCAAGGGTAAGGACGTAAGGGCAAGGGTTTCTGACAGTGTCCCATTAAGGAACAGCCATGTTTGTGTGACATTGGTTAGAAAAAAATCATTCATACAGAGCGACGTTATAGTCGGATCGAGCCCGTATGATAGCGTCTATATGCATATATGGCATTACTGTAAACATTTAGAACAAATACGTGATCGAGTAAGCTGTAAGGCCTGTCATTGAGAAGAACATGAGGAAATACTATCAAAGAGAAATTAAGTTAGCGTGCCCGAAAAGCTATAGAAGCAAACGAACTTGAGGCAGCAAAAACGGAGACATGAATTCCGCAGATCCCGTCCCACTGTAGACTTGCGTGAGATATACCTATTCCGGGAACAGGTTGTCAATGTGTCGGCCCACACCGAAGTGCTAATCCGACCGCTCACCTGTGTAGTTGCTGTTGGAAGGCACGAGAAGAACCTGAGAAAATTTCACCATGTGTTATAACACTCCGGTTGACGATAAAAGACGAAGGTTGATTGACAACTCACATGCAAACAAACTGCAGCACCTTATCCTCTTTGGAAATTACTCCTGCACTCGTCAAACCTATGGTTATTAACACCCCAATCACCGGTGATACCACGGTTTTGAGAATTGCCAAAGTAAAGATAGCCCCTACAGGTAAACTTGACCATTCACCCCAAGGGATCTTTAGTCTGGCTAATGCAGAGCCCAGACAAATTAATCCTATTGGGACGGAGGCAGCACCCATGAAATTGGCAAAGTCCAATACAAATGCGAGCGGAGGCTCTCCGTCCGGTGCATTAGGTATATGCGAATTTGTCGTTGCCATGAAAAGTCCTTTGAGTGACGGGACGAGAGCGATGGGGATTGAGACGATCATTGATAGAGAGGCTGGGGTCAAAGTCGATTTCATGACCGTTTTGAGCTGAGATACGATACGTTTTTGTCGATCCTTTCGGACTGTTAGTACTTTCTTTTCCACCTCCTTTGAAGTATTTTCCATTATATTAGTTTCCCGTATTTCGGATTCCAAATCATGTGCAGTAACAGTTCCAGCAGGTGAGGCAAAGTAACTCATTGCTGGCGTAGCCATTCCATCTGTGGGCACCGCGGTAGTTGCGTCCAAGTCCTGGTCGTGCGTGACATCATAATAATGGTCTTCGTGGTCATTTCGGAAGGAAACATGCTTGTGGGGGCGAGGCCGAACGGAAGAAGACGGGGTTTCCTTCTTGAGTTCAATCGTTGGGGACTGAAACTCTGGATCTGAATCCTCCTCAAATGAATGACTTCGTCGAATGCGGCGAAGTCGGATGTAATTCAGAAAAGCTTTCGGCCATCCGCGTAAAATGAACTTGCGTCGTTCACGTACTTGTTCTCGCACTTCGTCAGGTTCAACGTCGGGTCCCACGAAGTCCTTTGCGACCAAATAATGACCTCCCATAGGAAACAGTGTGATCTATGATTGTATTAATTATGATTAAATTATCTCCCAATTAGAACTGAACTTGCCATGTACACCAGAATGAAGGCTGAGATATAAGCAACTGAAAGCGTTTGGTCAGATCCACCGAAGGGCGCTGCGCCAGTGATGCTCATAATAACCGACGTTGCTATTTGATATCGCCACTCAGCAGATGAATTCGTGAAGGGCTGGTGTAACATACGAATGTCACCAACGTTTGCCCATCCTCCGGCTACCAAGATACCATACCTGAAGCGATGCGGAACCCAAAACAGCTTCCCTGTTATCCATGCCATGAGCATACCTAACGCTTCGTATATGAGAGCCACTAGGACGAGAGGGCCTGCATATGTGAATGACATTGATGGCTCGTTAAGTGATTGAGGAAAACAGATAGGGAACAAAAAAACGGATGGGAATATTTCTCGTCCTCCAAATGCGCACCTAAGGCGCTTACATTGTCCGGTGTGAAAGCCGGGACCATCTTAGAAAACATGAGACTAGGGAGGGTAATGTTCTGCACGATATTATGACTCGAATTAACCGAAGCTCCCTCTTTGTTCACAGCTGGAAAACATAGTCGTACCAAAATGATTTGCCCCACGCTGCGAGCAGCAACCACAGGGAACAAGTCTGCTTTTGTGACTGCAAATCCACTGGAGACACAGAGGACTCTGCGATGGGTTGATAAGAATAATACTCCACGAGAGAATTGCAAACAACGCACAGTCGAATGAGAGGTCGAACAGAAATCCATATCAATGTCCCAGCAGCTACCATATTCTACAGAGAGAGTTCAAACAAGAGCAATGGTGGAGGAGCTAAAGAGGGTAGATTTTGAAATGTCCAAGGGCATTGATTTCTTAAGAAATCGTATCCGGGAATACTTTAACGCGACTTAAGCTCGTCCCTTGCTCCGGGCCGGAGCCCCGTATAATTGTGCACCTATTTGGCTTTGTTAATCTCAATGGGAAATAAAGGCCTTTCCTTACACCCAGTCCAGACCCAAGAATTCCATTGCAACAACCCAAGCGAAGAAAACTTTGGACTGCATGCAACAGCCAAGACGCAACAAGCATCGGACGCCTGCACCGGAACGGAAGGGGCTTGATCCGAACATATAATACGACTGACGGGCCGCAGATCGCAATTTATACTCAACTGCATCAAAGGGAATGTTCAAATTCGGATTTGACCTGGACGATGCGGACATCGATAACGATATTGACTCTTACCTGCAGCAAGCCGATGATCTACTAGGCGTCCGTGCTTCTCCTCGGAAGGATTCTGGGAAAAGAGGTCAAGAAAACTCCGAAAGCTTCGTCTCAGGAGAAGATGGTAGATTTGTTGAATTGACTATGGAACATCTTGTACGTTTTTTTTGCAAAGACATATACTCTTTAATTGCGCCCATTGATGCTCATCAAAGCGCAGCTCGATGCTCTTCCGACGCAATTGTCATACTCGCCACTGGAAATTCCGCTGTCTTCAACCTCCACCGCTACACTTTCCGCCTTCTCTGAGCCGAATCTTGCTAGTGGATCGCGGGTGCATTACCTTGCACGGAGAGATCTCTTCGATGCTCGATTCCAGGTGATATCAGAAGACAACGGCAACCCTAATGTCGTTGCGGAAGCGGAAAACACAGAAGAAAAAACCGAGCGAATCGGTGCGTCTGTGGATCCAAGATTACAATTTCTCGATACGCCATCCGATCTAGTCCCCGGTGTGTACGAAGGTGGCATGAAGACATGGGAATGCAGTTTGGATTTGGTGGATTACCTGCATGCGAGTCTGAAGGATGGAGACTTAGAAGGGAAAAGAGTATTAGAGGTAAGTCGATGTCTACGCCGACTTTCGTAAGCAAGAAGTGACACCATATTTTGACCATATGCAGCTAGGCTGCGGCACAGGTATACCGTCACTATATCTACTGCAAAAAATATTTTCCTTGCCTTCAACGGAATCGGCGTTGGAAAGAAGTGCGATACATCTCCAAGATTATAACCCATCCGCCCTAGAATTAGTGACTTTCCCCAACGTGTTATTGACTTGGTGTAAGTCCTTTCTTGTCAGTGAAATACAAGAACTGATAATCAAGCCTCTTTAGACATGTCTCCAGCATCCGATACATTTTTATCATCCCAAGCATCTTCCTTAGATGCCGGGACGGACGAAATCCTGGAGTACCCCGCGAAAGATCCCACAAACGCGGGAGAATTGATCATTACCCCTGCACTCAAAGATGCCTTCAAACAATCTCTCAAGAAATATAATGTGGAATTAAGATTTTTTGGAGGGTCTTGGAAGAGTTTTGAGAATGTTATCGGAACCGGCACGCACTCCAGGGATGCTCAAACTCAAGATGCATCTGAAGGAAGTCTGGGAGGTTATGATATTCTCCTTACCTCAGAAACGCTATATCGGACAGAAAGTGTTCCTGAATTAATTCGCGCGATGTGGCAGTCTACGCATCCATCCACTTCCTCATCATGCCCTTCCTCACAATTGTCGCAACTGACTATATCTGAACCGCGTCCGCCGCGCATTCTCGTCGCAGCAAAGGTATTTTATTTTGGCGTTGGCGGAGGTGTAGATGAGTTTGCTGAGGCTGTAAGGAGGTGGAATGGTGCCTCAGGGGTGAATACCGAAGTTACGACAGTATGGGAGAAGAACGTGGGCGTTGGGAGAAGAATTATTCAAGTGGTTTGGTGAAGTCATGACGATTTATCTATGTCTAGTCCTAGTGCATTATAGAATACAGTGTATCGGAATACACATTCTGTTCTTCTTATACTGTACATACATCAATTACTGGATGCCAAGCCCCATTCTAGGCTACATATGCCTTCCCATTGTATGTGAATCTAATATGGAGAAAAAACCTTCGGTCAGAGGAGGAAAAAAATAGACGAGACAAAAATATACCGGTAATCCCAACTCTTCACATTTTCTGCGGAAATTAGGTCCCAATACGCCTCGGCATGCGCTGGACCACTGTTAAAGAATCCAACTTCCGCAAGAGGGTTTAGGTTTGGAATGCCTCCATCAGGACCTACGAGTGTAGCATAATGGAATCTATCAGAAGTTCAGCGAGTAATCATCGAGGTCATGGCCACAAAAAAGCTACCTAATTCTCTCTGCAACATACGCCCGATTGGAATAATTCATCAAGGTGGCCATCGTTGTCTTCTGCAATGCCCCTATCACAAAATTAATGGGCCCGTCTTTCATGAACGGGAGGATATTTCCCGTGCTGATAAAGGCTTTGGGAGTAGAGTGTTTAATCGAGCGGAAGCTAGTCAATGCCTCCTGCGCGGAAACGAATACTGCGTGTTCCAGCTTGCAAGACTTGGCAAAATCATCGGAAGATACGGATAATGGATCATTGGCGGAAGGAAGTGGGAAATGTACCGAGACTGAGATAAATGTGCAAGTTAGTGACTGACAAACAACATAGGGCCCATTTATCTTAACCATTATATACCACGACACTTGGTTCCCCAAGATTCGTCCTAACCGATTTGAATGCTTTCTGAATACTTTCAGAGCTCGTCCCATCAACGGACACAGGAAAGATTCCTTGCTGTTTGAGAGCAGCAGAATCTGGATTCCGTGAACCTAGTGCAACGCCGTAGCCTTCCTTCAATAGCTTTTTGGCAACATTGATCCCAACATTGGATCCGCCACCAATGATAAGAGCAATGGGAGTAAAAGCGGGTATAGACATTTCGGACAAGGCGGATTCGCAGAACTCGTTGGATATAGTTCAAAATTGAGCTCTTTTTAAGGGTTGAAGACCCTAAGGTATTGGTAAGGAAGTAAAATCGATTTGTCATGATTACAACCAAGAGATAGATGAGTAAGATTGGTGAGTAAGGTCTAAGATGATAGTGAGTAAGGTGCGAACAAAGAATATGTATCTTCCCGCAGAAAAGCTCTTTGTCAGCCTTTCCTTTACTCCTTTACTCGACACCATCCTCTCGGGATTTGGAGTCGTCAGCCTCACCACCTTGTTGCTCTCCAGGCGGAAGGATATCAACACTCGTCAAGCTTGGATTTTTTCCATCAAACACAGTGGCAATTTCTTCCAGGGTGTATCCCTTGGTCTCAACCATGTCTATAAAACGATAGGTTAGATAGTAATTCCACATGTTTTGATTAATCGAGAGAGACGACTTGCAGAAGTACACAAGCACCCATTGAATGACCACGAGCGGCATGTAGACAATGTAATACTTGTAACCAATCGCATCAAGGGCAATCGCATCAACCCAAGTGACATATGCACTCATGAGCTGTGAGACAGTATTCCAAACTAGGAGACCCTTGCTTCGCATTGAGAAGGTTTGCACTTCAGCGGGATCTAAGAAAGTCATTGTCGATGGAAGGACAAAAAAGAGGAGAATGAAAACGCACAGGAATATAGAACAGGGTCTACACGGAGATCAGTTCAAGCTTATACTGGCAAAGAAAACGAGGCTCACTAGAAGCGTTGAAGAAGCCGAGGTAGATCCAAACCAGCGCGACTCTATAATGTAGTCAACATCCACCTCTGATCAAATATTCTGAAGCACTCACGTCGCAACGCCTGCACGATTATTGTTCTCAGACGCGTTCGCAAATACACCGCTGTTATATATTCAGCCTCTATCACGCCCTCTGAACGAGACCGAATGGCTCAGGCTCACCTCGAAACACAAAGACCAACGAGACTGAGAAGAAGAGTCGGCCAGATAAAGAGCAAGATCTTTCTTCTCCCGACATACTTGCCAACATACACCGCTGCAATTTGACAGAACCAGGTAAACATGCTGAGCCCAGCCTGAATACCTGTTTGAGTAGTGGCGTCGGTAATGCCGACAAGGTCGAAAACAGTAGTGTCTGAGAAAGGCCAATTTAGTATATTGAACAACATATACCGCAACTAATTTGCGAGCTCACAATAGAAGTAGATGATTGACGCTGATAAATTATCATTGATCAGTCACGATTTAGAGGACGATAGAACTACTCACATCCAGAAAGCTATAATTCGTTAACTTTACCGGTCACTTGAGGATAATTTAGCCGAGGGACTCACGTTCGTCAAGAAAACCATCAATGCCGCCAACCCAAGGCGGTGGAGATTAGATCTTTTCTTCAAAATCGTGGACCACTTCTCCGCTTTCGCAGCTTGCTCTGTACGAATCGCCTCTTTCATTTCCTTGAATTCGAAACGGACAAGGGGGTCGTCCACATCCCCGTTCCCATGGTATTCCACCAAGAAGGCGTAAGCTTCCGCATCACGACCTCTGGCGAGGAGGAATCGAGGAGTTTCGGGCACAAATTGTACGGCAATCAGGATATAGAGTGCGAATGGGACTTGAATAATATAGGGAATGCGCCACGACCAGGATGAAGTGATGAAGCCTACGCAACCAAAATTGACCCAGGCGGCAATAACACTACCCAGAATCCAGTAAGAATCCTAAGACGGACATGAATATGAAACTAAAAATATTGAGGGCATTGATTCTCACCCATGACGCTGCGATAGCCTCCCTAGAGCGAGGATGGGTGATTTCTTGAACCACAATAAGACTGGTCATGAGGAAGGAGGCAAGGCCAAGACCGATTATAGCTCTGCCGGCGACAAAAACTGGGTCAAAAAGACGCGTTGTTAACATCGTAATCTATGGTTGAGTACAGCAGAAAATGAGACTCACGACCATATCCGTTGGCACCCGAAACGCCAGCGATACAACCAATCACTGAGCCAATGAGCATAGTATAGCCGTAAACTAAAAAATAAAAAATCATCGGTCCATACGTCATTACACCAACAGCAGAGTAATACACCTACATCGAATACCCCATCGCCTACCAAGATTCTCGTCGATGTAAGTGATGATAGGACCAACGAACAAGCCGCTGATACTTCCGATGGCGTTAAGAAGACCGAGTCGAACGCCATCAGGATATCCGAGATCAGCCTGCCAGGCATCCGAAGCTTGAAGACCGGATACGAGGGATCCGTCATCTGAAGGAGGAGGTTACTTGTCGGAAACGGAAAATGAGTTGAAGTACGTGCATCCATTGAGAACCATTCCGACGAAAATGATGCTCAAGAAGCTATAAACAATGTGTCAGTGCGGAGTCCCTTTGACCTTGCTCAAATTACCCACAAGTTGAGTTTTAACTGGCCCTTGTTTTGATACCATTTTAATCTATCGCTGGCATTCGATCTATCAGGTTTCGCGGATCATTAATATATCAGCATCGACCGCACAAGCTAACTACACTCACATTGTACGCCAATCCGACATGTTTGCTGCAACCTTGTGAGCACACGACAATATTAAACAACTAGCGACGCAGGCATTATCCTGATCCGCTCAACGGTATGATCTCAGCACAGGTCCATAGTAAGCTATGAACGAGGCACCCGTGTTGCTCTTTTTACCCCAGTCATGGCCTCTTTTTCAAAGAGACATGAAGAGTTTTATAACGTCCGCTCATTAGAGAGGCTAGACCAGCAAGCGTTACCCGTGTGAAGCGAATCTGCACATCGTCTTCATCAATGCTTGATGCGAGACTGACCTGATTCGTCAAAAAGTATAGTTGGACCTTGAAGCTTGAAGCTTGAAGGTGGATGGATGAGATGAAGGTTGCGCCCGAAGGATACAAGCGTGGGAAGAATCGCACCACTGCGACAGTAACTCTCAGTAAGCTCGAAATTTTTCGGAAGCTGTTTGTGTTTATTTATCTGCTGCTACCTGTTCTCTTCGGAACAGGGAAATTGTTGAGCCCAATGGGAATCTGGGCTCAAAAATCTCTTACATATGGCGATGTACAAATAACTTTTCGTACCTAAGTAGCTGTACCGGACAAAACCACGGCAATTTACAAAAGAGTTTAATTAACTTGTAAGGCTTAAATTTTAAAGCTTAAAGGCTACATATTTGGTGTGCATATCTATGCAAAGGCTTTCGAGCCTATCGAATGAGCAACGTTTCCATCCACAAAATCCCGGAGAAAAGCCCCCAAACTCTCTTCGGCCTCATGTCCTTGATCCCAAGTTTTGTCCATCATTTCGCCAAGACGCTCAAAGTTCGCTCTAATTGTACGTCCTTCTTCCCCTTCAATGCATCGAAGCACTGCTTTGAATTCTTCTCGCGCTGCAGAAATACTGAATGTAGGATACTCTGAACTGCTGTTGTCTTTGAACCGATATGGGACTCTTGTTCCCAATTTTCCAGTCCTGACCTCGATCAACTCGAAGCCTGCGTTATGTTGAACGGTCCTGGCCGCATTGTAAGGTTGGTCACCTGCGAAAGGCCAATAAATACTGCATCCGTTGTCAATATGACAGTGAACAGTGGCAGTCGATTAATGAAAGAACTTACACTGGAACTCGATGCGCCAACGCTTCCTGCGTGCTATTCCAGCCACCATGAGTGACAAACCACCCGGTAGCAGGATGGGAAAGTATTTTCTCTTGCGGAGACCACGCCATTTCCATACCAATTCCACTGTCCAAAATCAATTTCTTCTTCTCGTCTGAAATTTGTGCTAACGGAGAGGTATGCGCAAGAATAAATGGTTTACGGAGAGCGATAAGCTCGTCGATGATCGCCCAGAGCTTTTCAGGTTGCGCAGGCCAGAAAATTGTACCGAACGATATCTAGATTGAGTCACAGATAAGTGTCTCGACAAAAGAGCCATCAAAAGATACCTACGAAAAAAACAGACCGAGCCCCGAATGCAGATTGCATTCGATCTAAGAAAGAAATTACCTGTAGCTCCTTCTCGTCATGAGCTTGGGTGATTGGCATTGATTCTGACAGGGACAGAGGCCCTACAGAGTACCAAGCTTTCCCGATGGAATTGAGCCACTCTTTCGCGGCATTCATGGCCTCCGGTTCGTAGATAGAGGAAGACACACAAAATGTTCCATCCGTCATCCTCATGTATTTCTGCGCTGTTATGAAAAAGGTCTGATCTGACAAGTTTACCTTCGTGAATCGCGGGGTCGTAGTCAGCATATTTCGAACGTCAGCATGAGAACAAGGTTGTACCTCTTGTGGAGTCCACTCGTAGTCATACATCGCAGGTATTCCGGGTATACGTACTATCTCGCCCGACGAGAAACCGTCGTATATCTAAGTAGGGAACAGGTAGGGAATGAATTTCAAATCGTTGATGGAACATCAATGTAGTCGCCTACCTCCTTCGCTACTTCAGCATACCTCTTTCCGCTCAGGTCCATCTCGGCTTCAGCTTTGGGTGACAGATCTCCAACTCCGCCATACTTTTCTGGGCCAAACAGTCGCAGAGTAGCTCCCGCAGGGGCAGTCATCCATGAAAAAATCGAACATTTTGATCCTGCTATAGCCTGTATCGCATCGACAGCATAACCCGCAAAAGGCTGAATCGTAGAGTTTCAACGACAGCAGTTCCAAGGATAAAATGCAGACGAACATCAATAAGAGCAACAGTTGGTGGGGGAAGGCCGTGTATAATTAAGTTCGTTGTTTTGCAAATTAGAGGTTTAGAAGAATAAAGCGCTTCGAAAGCCGGTGCAAATTCAGCGAGGGGAATGAGTGGGTTCACGTCTTGTCCGTTGAGGTCAATGACACTATCGCAGTAGCAACAAATAAGCATCGACGTAACATACGAAAGGATTCAAGAGCGCACTTGATGCGTGAACGTATTGCTTCCAGCCGAGAAATTGTGAGCTTAGCTAGTTCACGCATGAACTTTTTGTATATCACTCCCCCAGTGATCAAGATGGTAAAAATCACATCTTCTCGCCTTTCGGCGACGCGTACGACAAAGGCACTGAGAGGTTTATATGCTCCTGTCAAGGTATCGAAAATATAGATCAGCGTCCATCGATCATCATGCTAGATAATGACGAGCATTACCCCATGCTGCAACGTTGTGTGCAACGATATGTTTCTGTACCATGATCAATGTGGTGGGCTTGCAAGTGTGCTGCAACGATTGTGTATCATGGAAGAGGGTTCTTAAGAAGGCTTCAAAATCCCCAAATTTCAAATCATTTCCGCAATTCAAAATGTAATGACTCCGAAGCCGTGGAAGAGGGTTCTAACTTCTTGAGAAGGCTTCAAAATCCCCAAATTTCGAATTATTTCGGCCATTCGAAATGTAATGAATCCGAAGCCGTGGACGGTTGGGTTGCTGGAAATGAGCGCCGAATACCTTTCGGAACGCGTGCGTTTGACTTGAAAGATGGACCACAGTTGTGGGGAATACAAAAAGATACAGCCTCGTCGGTTTCATGGTCATCGTCCTTGACAGAACGACTCCGATGGTTATTAGGATGCACAAAAGAACTTTCCCATTTGTGAGCAAGAGTAACATTTAATGTACATGATATTATGACTATAATAATGGTCAGATACACAAATACATATCGAATGGTCAAAGTATATTATCCCTGGCATCGAAGTAGAACACAATAGTCGTATCTCTACATCGAAACAGAGGCATAGCCAAAGCTGGTACCTTCTAATCCCCGTGCCACCAGGGTGAATTGTTGGGCAGCTTCTCGAGTCTTTTTTAATGACCTTGAACTAGACATAGAGTCAGAGATACTATTAGCTTATTAATTGAGGATCTACACACCCAGTTATGCTTTTCATGAATCGCTCTTTATCTTCCAGTGTCGCTTTGGACGACGTAAAGTTTTGCTGATGCCAAACCATGTATGAGTCAAGAACGAACGTAGTGGAAACTTAAGTCCCTACATCAAACAAGACTTCTTTCAACCAGACTTGACTCTCCTCTGAGCATCGGGTCAGCATTGTTGAGAGCATCTCAATGAGATTTTGGGTCACGCTGCGGGGCGCTTGACCCGCCAAACCGCTCAAGATGGCCTGCATGATCGCACGGCCATAGGTGGCGATAAATTGTTCTCGGTATGACGCGAGAGTTGCGTGAACGTATGAACGATGTATGAATGTACTCTGCCATTGCTCATTAGATTATATGAGGTAGGAAATCAGAGAAAACCGACCAGGAAGGTGCAGGCTGCGACTAATGAGTACCGTTCTTGTAGCGTCAAAGCACGTATCGTACATTGCATCAATGCTCCCAGTGCACCTAGAGGAAGAGTATAGAAGTTCCCAGTGAAATCTTGAGCGACCTGTGATGAATCAAGTTGAGTGGGTCCAGCAATCAAAGTTAACATAAACGTACCCTATCCAAGCATAGGAAAAATTCTTGGACGATGTCAGGATTCTATCACGCTCGAAGTGAGAAAGTATGGAGAATATTGTTGGATGAATTTACATTTTCCATTCCCCCAGGTGCCGCAAAAACCAACAGAGAGGAATTTAACAATACAGGTAAAACCCCAGCTACAACCAGCTTCGCTTGTTCCTCTGACTCTCTTTGAGCCTTCGCCCTTTGTTCCTCCTTTTCTGAATTCTTGCCTCGTATTGGCATGGGAGGTGGAGGACTCAATTGGTTGATAAGGATACCAGCCAGTGTCAGCCATGACGCGGTGGGTTGACGCTGTAAAGCAAAGCAGACGATTTCCAACAAAGGAGGCGCGGGCAGAGTTATGAGGGTAGCGTCAGACGGCAACGACGTTATTGATTTAACGAGGTCGTTGAG
Organism: Lentinula edodes; assembly: GCF_021015755.1. Lineage (NCBI taxonomy): Eukaryota > Fungi > Basidiomycota > Agaricomycetes > Agaricales > Omphalotaceae > Lentinula > Lentinula edodes. The sequence continues at coordinate 147,321 of NW_025764312.1, forward strand.
TTCCTGATACCTTGATTAAGCCATGAATTTTCCAAGTGACAATTCAACTTAACACACTTGAGTAATTTCCGCGTCACGGAACATATCAACACATCCACGAACAGCGTTGAGGATGCTTTCTCTCAACTGGACCATCCTGAGATCTTGTCGAGCCGCCTCTATTGATTGTATTTCCTTGTCATCCCCCGGCTCTTCATCCGACAGACCATCACCGAACGTGGATATTCTAGTAAGACCCCTTGCAATACCAGTAAGAGTCTCCAGTTGAAGAACACATATATCGCGAGCCCCCGCTGAAGCCTTTCACATAAAAGTCAATGACAGTTGAGCATAACATGGGATATTCATACCATGTTCTGTGATTGCAAGACCGAGAAAATTCTAGAAAGGATGGGACCAACAATAACCTGCGAAAGGAATCAACTATGTATGCAGAATAGCAATGATTGTACTTACCTCAACAGTAGGAATTGCATCCAGTGGAGGTAGAGCTTGTACCACGCTGGCTATTGACTCCATTACCTTGCTTTTCTCTGAGTCCTGATATACAAATTTTCTGTGACCATCTCATGTTTAACAACAACGTTGACGTACAGGTATCTGAGCTAATCCTGTATGCAGCTCGGCAAAAGCTCCGATTTGAGGAGCAAGAGCAGTTCTATTGGCATCACAAATATTCCGTAATGCTGATGCTGCTTGGAGAGAGAGCATCTGGTCGGGAAGAGCTTGCACAATAAATGAAATAGTTGACATAAGAAGTTCGGTCTTTGAAGGAGTGGTACGGTTGGACACAGCAAACCATGATGCATAAGCGCCTGAAAATCAGAAGTAAGTTCTACCGATGAAGCTTGAGATATTATTAGAATGGCACCAATGAGACCCAACATCGTTCGTCTGATTCGGATATTTCCTGTTGCAGGAAGCCGATTTAAAGTTTGCGGCGAGAAAAGGAGCTCTATTCGAGGCGTCTTTTCGTAATCCAACGCTTCTTGGATAGATGAGATACAATGTAAAGTGGCTTCAATGTCCTGGACGACCAAGTCTGTTAACGTGTGCTGATGGTGAAAAATGAAGATAAGAATTACCTCCCAACCTTGTGTTTGCTCCCTCGACCGAGATGCCAAACGATCCACGACATCATTGACGAAATACACGACCATATCGTCCCGAATAATATAATACCTGGTCAGAGGTCAGTTTAGTGATGCAAAATCGAGACGAGTTTTGAACGGACGCATTAATGAGAATGTCACCGACATCCCGCCGATATCTAACATGCAAGTTATTGATCAAAAAAATGGCAACCATACAAGAATTGACTAACACTACAAATTTATCTATTTGGTCTACGGAAAAAGATTCAGCATAAATGTGGGATATATGAATAATTCTTGTTCACAGACCTTTCGACCAGTTGTGACCTGATGAAGGCCAGGTTATCTTTCGCTTCAATACTTGGACAAGCTGAACATAAAGTGCCTTGGCTACCCCACTTTGATCCCCCATCTCTGATTGCTGAGATGCTTGGGTCTCCCCGCCATCAGGGAAGTAGAAATCGTTGTTCCATAATGCCTCCTGCAACATGTACCAGAACCCAAGCGTCATTTCGCTCACATCTTCGTCCACTCCATAAAATCCAGGAAAGCCGGTGTACGCAAGCAGTAACCTAAGGAATGTCTGGCACAGTTGACCCTTGGTCTTATTAAGGTCTACTGGGGAAACACCACCCGGAATCGAGGATGGGAGGAGAGTCACGGAAGCGGAGGACGCAATATTAGCGGCAAGATGGCTGGCGGAATGATCACCGAGAGCGGCGAGCAATTTGCACAGCGAATACGATACATCATCCGTGTATCCCGATTGGACCGTTGAATCAACGATGTTGGTACCAGTGAGATGTAGCCAAAGGAGGAGTGGTTCAGTCAATATTCTAGTGCCGGAACCATCAGACAAAGGTGATTTAGACATAATCTCTTGGAGGGTATCAGATGCAGCTACAAAGGTAGTATCGAATTCGGGATTGAGGAGGGTGATGATAGCTGGAATAAGTGGGGAAAATTCACTTTCGGTGAAATTAAAGTCTGAATTATAGGGCCACAACAGATAGATATTATTCACCTAGTTGGAAGGATTGACAACCACGACTGGAAACATTTCAAAGCCGATGAGAGTTCGTGAGAGGAAGCAACATTAACTGGTGACTCGATTGACGTTCTTATTGCTTGAATAACAAGAGGAATGGCATCGTTCATGCTTTGCTGCATGCGCGATCTGCACCGATGCGATAAGAATTGAGTTAAGACAGTGGAATGGGTAAGTACTTACTTACTGGGGCCCATTAGATCCGCCGTATCAACCTCTTCTGCGACGATGGAAAGAAAGTCCAAAATATATTCGGCAGATGCCCCGTTTCCAGACAAAGATGTGACACAATGCAAAATCCAATCAGGCCACCGCGTAGGATGTTGGGGTACCAATTTGAGTGCTAGTGACGCGAGCTTCGTTTTATATTGAGAACCAAGAACCGGACACCAGGTCAGAAGAGACGTACGGAAACAAAGAGTTTTCGCAAAATAACTTTGGACTTCCTGACGTTGACCGAGTGAGATGTGAGTTGTACAAGCAGATCTCTTAGTGGCTCCGCATGCTCTTGAGGAAAGGTCGCCCTGATACATTGGCGTGAGCAACATGAAGAGAAAAAGTACCGCCACTCACCAATCCCGTGCTATCTTAACCTGCGCACTTTGGACCAACTTCAGCTTCTATACAATCCATAAGAGGTCGCCCTGTACAGAACGTACGTATGTGCTCCGAAAAACTGGACATTTTCATCTTGGTGATTTAACAGGGGAATGACGAGGCCCCAGGCTTCCGGAAGCTTTTGAATGCTGAAAAGCTCCTGCTGCAAACGACGGAGTTCATCGTTGGATGTAGTGGGGTTAGGGACGCCATAAGCGTGCAAAATTAACTAGTAGCAATATCGTTCAATGGAAGAAAATCCAAGTGTTGCGACTAAAGCGACGACGAACTTGAGAGGCCCGCTCGATGTCGTGCAAAGGCAAAGATGGAAGGAAACTAACGTCCAGCATCTTTATGCACCCACGATGGATGGTGGTGGTATTTGATTAGAGCAACAAGGTATATAAAAGTCTTTATTTCCGAAAGGAATCTTTCGGCGCTAATATCTATGACTACTATGTACATACATCGATGATCATGCAAATTTCTTCAGCATCGCTAGAAAATCCTTTCTTGACTGCCCGTCGGGCACATCCCAAGCCTTGCTTATCGCGTTTGCAACGGCTTCAAAGTTCTTTCTGACTACAAATCCTTCCTCTTGTTTCAACTTCTCAACGATGCTCATGATCTCGGCCTTGGCTGACTCTGGCGTAAAAGCGGGAAGTTCCTTGCACTTGTAAGGGATTCGCGCTCCGACAGGTCCGGTCCGTACTTCAACAAGCTCAAAGCCTGCCTTCAGGGTCAACATGCGCATGGCGTTGTAAGGTTGGTCTGCGTGGAACGGCCAATGGATCCTGTGGGTTTGTAGAACATCAGCCGCAGAGATATAAACCTACCAGGGAAGACTTGACGCGACTCACAGAGGGACGCGGTGTATAAACGCTTCTGTCATGCTATTCCATCCGCCATGTGTAATGAACCAACCAGTAACTGGATGTTTGAGGATTAACTCTTGAGGTGACCACCGAAGCTCCATCGCAATTCCGCTGGCCTCTATTTTCTTTTTCATCTCATCCGGAAATTTCTGGAAAGGGGATGGATGAGAGAACAGGAACGGTTGCCGTTTTTCAATGAGACCATCAATCACAGCCCAAACGCGTTCGCTATCCTCAGGCCAAAAAACAGTACCGAAAGACACCTACGTAGTGGAAAGTATAGTCAGTTGATTTCACCACGTATTTTGAAAAACGTACATAGATAAGCGACTTGTCACCAAATTCTTCTTGAATCCTGTCTAAGAAAACATTCACTAGAACATTTGTATCGTTTTCTGTTTGAACGGATTTTGAGCTTTGGTTCCCTGTATCATGGATTGACAAGGGTCCAACGGCGTAGCAATCCTTGCTCATTGAAGTATACCACGCTTTAAGTGCCGCCACACCTTCTGGCTCAAAAGCATTTGCAGAAACACATATAAGTCCGTCAGCCTCACGGATATAAATCGAGCCGATCTTCTCTAAAAAGGCAGCAATAGGTAGAATTGGAGTCTATGTATTGGAGGTCAGCAAATCCAGCATTGCGCAAGGGAAAACGATAAACCTTTTGAGGGAACCATTCGTAGTCGTAAGAAGGTTCGATACCAGCGATGTTCACAACATTTCCAACGCAATCGTGCCACTTTGGGGAGAATTAATATCTTGGTCCAAGAATGACTAACAGATACATCGCAGAGGCTTACCCCAATCTGTTCCCTTTCAAGTAGCTTTTTCTTCATAGCCGCACGCCCTTCAACAGTTTCCAGCGTTGGATCTGCAACACCGCCAAGGTGGGCAGGTCCTAAAATTCGATATAAGGATCCCGCAGTCGCGGTCCACCACGCAAGGATACGGATACTGTCTCCGGCGATCGGTCGAATCGATTCAAACGCATACGCGGCAAATGGCTATGTGAAGATAAGGAAGTACGATAACAATCATAAAATAAGCGCTCACGTCTATGATAGCCAAGGTCGGAGGGGGAAGGCCATTGATAACTTTCTTTGTGGTGAGACAAGTTACGGAGCCTGAGGAGCACAGTGCTGCCAGACTGGGCGCGAAGGTGAGCAGAGGTTTCATGACATCAAAGTCTGGTCCAGCAATATCCATTATGCTACGCCAGTTAGAGAGGTTGCACTTGAAGACCAAGAGGAAGATACACACTTCAAACGTGGTTCGATAGCTGCGAATCTAGCTGGCTCCAATCGCTTGAACTCGTCCATGATTTTCGAATAAACGGCAGAAGCGGTAAGGTAAGTTATCACGACATCGGGCTGCTCTTCGAGCATTCGGACGACGAACGCACAAAGGGGCTTGTTATGCCCTAAACATATATTTAATATCATCAGACCTTCATCATTATGGATCGACGCACCCCATCCAGCTGGTATAGCGTGAACAACTACGTGTTTGTGTTTGCTGGCTGTTGAGTCCATCTTATGCAGGGAATGATAGGAAATACAAGGGCAACGAGGGCGACAATGACGGGATAATGATATGAAGGCTCAATTTATAGGAATCTGATCAAGACCAATTTGATTTTTGGGGGGGTACGTGCTGTACGTGGCCGTATACTTTTATTTCCGTGGAATTTAAACAACTTAGGTCCCCAAACAGATTGTCGATCATCGATCAGGCCTCAAATCGTCCGTTATTCGCACTGTTGCACACCTTATTATGTAGGTAGATAGCACGACTCGTATTTTTGGGGAAGGAAAGACTCATCGATAGATCGATACACGGCTTCGTCTGTGGATCCTGTGAGGCACTGGGGAGGTTCTGCAGGGAAAGCAAGGAAATACTATAGCTAGGCCCAGTCGTATCTACTGCAACAAATGCTCATCCAGAAAGATCATACACTACAGCGAGTGCAAAGGGAAAGTTATACAGCACAGGCATACAAAATACAGGATTCTATCAACAAGTACTGTCGGGTTATGCCTTGTTCTGTTCTCCGCAAAAAACATGATTTTCTTGTCTCCGCACGATCTTCAATGGTCTCGAGCTGCCAGTTCCGCAACGCCACCTATATGAGTTGACCTAAGCAAAGATCAATTGAGGTGTCTTTCGGGTAGAGAATGAAGAAGTTCTAAGAGAAGGTGATAAGTTAGGCAAGCTGTTCATACACGAGCCATCTGTATAGATTTCGAAAGGAGGAGATCGGCGGAGGCGCATATGACTCTAGTAGCTGTGAGTTAAGGGTCAAAGTGACGAATTTCATCCTGGAAAAGATCAATGTCAGTGATCACAGCCGCATCGAATGTGAGGTCTACAGAGGTCTACAGGGCTTGGAAGAGGGGCTATTCTCGAAGGGCAAAGGAACAAGTAAGTAGCTTGAGACGAGAATTGGAGGACATCTCGGGGCTCACAGATATTTCGGGCATGAAAAAGGCAGACAAGAAAGGCGTTGAGAATCACGACGGAAGGACGTTGCCAGAGAATAATCAGATGGACCAAGCGATTGCCTGCCTTTAGCCGGACGTTCCGAGTACGGCAAGATTTACATTTTCATTTCTCCCCAGCCGTCGTCGTTTGGTCAATAATGTACCATGAAACATCAGAGAGCTGTGTTCTAACCTGGTTCGAACTATACATTATGAATTTCTCGATCCTACTTGACATGGCCTAATTAAGAAATTATAGGAACTTCTTCAACATTGCTAGAAAATTCTTTCTTGACTCCCCGTCAGGAGCATCCCAAGCCTTTCCTACTGTGCGCGCAACAGCTTCAAAGTTTTGTCTTATTACGAGTCCTTCTTCCCCTTTTAACTTTTCAACAACGCTTAGAATCTCGGCCTTGGCTGACTCTGGCGTGAAAGCTGGTAGTTCATCGCATTTGTAAGGCATACGCGCTCCAACAATTCCAGTCCGCACTTCAATAAGTTCAATTCCTGCCTTTAGAGCCAACATGCGCATAACAGTGTAAGGTTGATCAGCGTGGAACGGCCAAAATATCCTGCAAAAATTGGGAATGAAGAGTAAAAGAAAGTGGATAGAAGAAGGACGCACATAGGGATGCAATGCGTGAAAGCTTCCTGCATGCTATTCCATCCGCCGTGGGTAAGGAACCATCCAGTGACAGGATGGGTAAGAATTAACTCTTGAGGAGACCAGCTAAGCTCCAGTGCTATTCCACTGGCATCAATTTTCTTCTTAACCTCGTTTGGGAAGTGCATGAATGGGGATGGGTGGGAGAACAGGAATGGTTGTCGTTTTTCAATAAGTCCGTCAATGACAGCCCAGACTCGATCATCTTGCTCAGGCCACCAAGCGGTCCCAAAAGACATCTTGTTAAGCTAGTTAGTAACCGGAAACGAGAGTCTGGATGAAAACTTACATATAAGAGTGACTTAGCACCGAATTCCTTTTGAATCCGGTTTAAGAAAGCCTCCACCAAAATATCTGTTTCACTCTTTGTCTGAAGAGGTTTCAAATTTACAGTGGGGGAATGGATGGACAATGGTCCAACAGTGTACCATGCTTTGTTCATTGAAGCAAACCACTCTTTTACCACAGCTTCAACCTCTGGCTCAAAAGAAGCAGCGGAAACACAAATGACTCCGTCTGCTTCACGAATGTAGATGGTGCCATTTTTTTCAGCTACAGCGGCTAAATTCGTGATCACAGTCTGCAAGTACAAGGTGAGGCGGCATCAAGCTCGATTAAGGTATCCAAAAAATCTTACCTGTTGAGGGAACCATTCATAGTCATAAGAAGGACCGATACCTGGGATGTTAACAACCTTCCCGACGAATTCATGCCACTTTAATAGAGATTAGAGACTCAGCTCGAAGAATGAAAAGATATAGTCACTACTGTTACATACCTTGATATGTTCTCCAGCAAAAATCTTTTCCTTCATCTCTGCACGTCCCTCACTGGTCTCGAGCGCCGGTTCCGCAACGCCACCTAGGTGAGCTGGCCCAAGCAGTCGAAGCAGAGATCCGGCATTTGAAGTCCACCAAGCAAGAATAGAAACCCTTTGTCCAGCTGTTTTGCGAATGGATTCGAACGCATACGGAGTAAAGGGCTATAAAGGCGGATTATTTTTAGAATCATGAAGTCAAAGCATTGACCTGGCTCCTACGTCTATAATGGCCAATGTTGGGCGTGGAAGACCATTGATGGTTTTCTTCGTAGTCAGGCAAGTGACATGACTTGAAGAGTAGAGCGCTTGGAAATTGGACTCGAATGTATCCAATGGTTTTAGAAAATCAAAGTCTGGTCCTGCAATGTCAATGATACTGGATAAAATCAATACTGTCTCTACAAAAGCTGGTATAGTAGAGTGAACACACTTCATACGTGATTCAATAGCTGCGTATCTGGCTGGTTCCAAGCGCTTGAGCTCGGCGATGATTTTGGAGTAAATGCCAGAAGCAGTGAAATAAGTCACCACAATTTCTGGATGGTCTTCGAGTATATGGACGACAAGTGCACAGAGGGGCTTGTTGTGACCTAAACAGTGAATCACATTCAGGAATTGTAAACTCGAAATTGAAGAATTTATGCACCCCATGCAGCTGGCATGGCATGAACAACTACATGCGTGATGTTACTGGCAATGATAGAACCCATTGTGATGAATGGGAAGAAACTTGAAAAACTTAGGAGTGGAGCACGAATGGGCGATGAAAAAACATCATAGTTTTGTGATGCATTTATATGATTTGGTGTACCCAATTGATCTCGAGACAACGAGCGCGATATTCACACTGCATTTCGTCCGAACCTGGGCAAAAGACGTCAATATTCAATTCTAAATTGGGTGGAAATGTTTGAGGAGGCAAGGGCGCTCGCGCGCCACAAAATAATACCATAGCAAGGACTTACTGCAGTGGTACTGACACGTTGCTTATCCCAGCAAACTTGCAACTGAACGGTGTTTCCGATGAACCGTGCAGGGGATTGAAGAAGTATCTAACCACGTAGCTCCGTTTGTGAAGGCAGTGTAGTAGAAATCTTTAGAGCCGGCAGGCCAACCGCCAATTCCTGAGCGCTATTTATTTTATCTAAAATAGTTAATGATTCCTCCAAGTACCTCCAAGTACCCATCAAGGACTGAGCCAATGGGCATCCCACACGATTCACGAAACTCTTCTGCCATATCCTCAAAATCATTGATTGATCATGGCGTTATGCGACTAAATAGAAGAGTATAGAAACTTCAATGCAGAAAAACGTATGAGAAGCTAGATATACATTCATATGATGTGGTATGGTATGTTTGAAGTATGTTCATCACTGGTTCATCATGTACTCCCTTTTTCTATCATACAGGTCCGTCAGTGTATGATACATATGTGTGTGATATCATACATATTATACAATCAGGAACTTGCTGATGGGCCCCAGTTGTTCCTATGAATAGTTGCAACCCAGTCCTCTCAATGTTCACTCGCATCCCAGCGATGCAGATGTGTGATGTATATGATGAGATATGATGTGTGCTAGCGGGTGCCAGATTACAACAAGCTACAGTGTTGTGGATAGCCTCCTCGAAATCATAAATTAGGATACTTTTTTGAGAGTTTCATCAACTCGACGGTCTTCGTTTTCGTGGAATATTAATAGATTTGTGAATACAGATCTCCCCAGGTCCTTCGCGAGCATCCACATAATCAGATAACTTTCTCGCCAAATGATAGTGACGCGGAATCTGAGGGAATCTGGCGTGACTTGGCAAAAACATTATTCGATGATGACACTATGAAAGTCTTCTAAAACGGCTGAAGACCCTCAAAACTGCTTTGAATGAATGGATGTTATTGTAGGCGAGGCACGTGGTGATATCACGTCAGGTCAAAGCGAGTTATATCAACTCATCACACTTAAATTCAATCCTTAAGTGGGAGGTGCGAGTGAGTGTTACTGTGCGCTCAGGAGATGAAGTTAGACAACGTGAACCTAATCCAGCTCTCTGCAATCTCAATAATTGTCCGACTGAATTAGCTCAAGATGTAGGCACTTAAGCCTTTTGCCCATGTATCTTGAACTCAGTGCCCTCTGTCACTACAGCCTCATTGAAAGTAAATGAATGTCTGGAGTGACCAGGTATAACGAAATGGTTACTGAAGTCAAGTAGATGTAGCTAGATCCAGGCTAGATCCTAGGTGAAATATGAGTACTTGTCTCTCTGTGATCAGCTCAATCTTTCAGAGGTTTCTGAGAAATGAATCAATGTTAAAGATGGTGCAACTTTCCCACAGGTTTTTGCACTTCAGATATATCATTCCCGAGACTATCGCGGATGTGAGTAAAAGCAGTAGGTTCTGATGATCAATAGTTTGAATGAGATCTTACCTAGTATGAGTACCCATCGAGGCCTTTCGAATGGTCACCGACTTGTTCTCGCGTACTTGGTCCTCCTCCTGGCCTTTTCCTCCATCGTCAATTGTTTCTTGCGTTGTGTGGCACTGATATTAGTTTCATCTCGGTCTTCCCTCTCCGACTGAACCAGATAGTTTCCAATGCACTCCTCCATTTTCAGCTGCACAAAGGAAGCCACATCAGATTCGACCACTTTTTGATTTACATCGTGGAAATCATTTGGAGATATCCGCCACTCGAAATCGAATCCCCAGCCGTGAGCGACAGAGAAATTCTCTTCGTTTGTAATTGCCCCTTTCTCATTGGTGACAAACAAAGGACGAGAAAGGGTTTGTAGATTAGAAGAAGCAGCCAGAAGACCGCCTTCCTCTCTCCACCACCTGACAAAATACGTAGCCGCCCGTGAGAGGTCCAGCTCCGCACCGCGTTTGATCATCCCCATCCGTTGAGCAATTTTGGACAAAAATACATCCAGATCAATTATTGGCTGTGTACCCTCCGGTAACAGTGTCAAGTAGGCTGGCGCTAGGATGGAACGAGGTAAAGTTTGAGAAGGGTGAACAGGGATGTGAATCTTACAAATAGGATCTAACACGTTGAGACGGTAGAGCAAATACGAAGCCAAGGTATCCATGTCGTACAGACCTTCCTTGATACCAGCTGAGAAATGTAATGGAATCAATAGAGGATAAATGCTTCCTAGGTGCATATGACGGGCCCGTCTGCGTATATGTGTTACGTACCTATTAGGGCTAATTTGACACCTCTTTCGGCTCCACTAGCCCCCTGGCCGAGGAAAGGAAGCATAACGCCCGGTGTATCGAAGGCATACACCAAGGGGTCTAACGAAAGCTTCAGTCTGGTAGATATTGCCTGGGTTAGGCCGGGTTGAGCGGAAGTTTTGAACGCCTTCGGAGTCTCTAATGCCGCAGATGAAGGGCATCGTGTAAGACAAATGAAAAAGGTGTGGTTGGAAAGAGCAGACAAACCACGACTTTGTCAATTTACAGAAAAATGGGGGAAAATGCGATTGACTCACTTCCTTTGATACCCATACTTCTGAGGGCATTCAGTAGAGTGGATTTACCAACGTTAGGCATGCCAATGACCAAGACATTAAGTTCCGGAGTATGAGGATACCTACGGGCTATATCTGAAATGGCAATGCTGATCAGCATCGAATTCCGATAGAATGAAGTATGCTGAGGCGTGAGCGGTTCAGCTTACCCACCTACCAATGTCTTATTGAGGTCTCGTATATCTCGAGGCCTATGCCACGAAGCAAAGATGATTTGCTGGTCCGGGCACTTTTTCGTCATTGCGAGGCGAAAAGGCTGAGAAATGAAAAGAATATGAAAACGTTCCAACTTTCAAAAGACGTAAATAGACATGAGCTTACTTCCATTCCCCACTCAGGTACTAGATCCCTTTTGTTCAAAACAACTAAGCGTTCACATGGACCAGCATTGATTATCCTGCGTGTTGGGTCATTTGCATCCCAGCCACGCTCAAGTCTCCATTTCCTAAGAGCAGCTAGTACAAATCAGTATTTGTGACTATATCATAAAAGCGATATCGAGCGGAACCGAGAATGAAAAAAGCCACTGTGAACGAAATGCATGTACAGAGACTACTCAAAAGAACTTTTACCCACCTTCCAATGATTTGTTGATGCTAGTTAAAGGAAGACGCGAGTCCCTGATTTCGATAACTACGTCTGTACGAGTAAGTAGAGAAGGGAGCATTCGAGTGAACTTCATCATGTGTCCCGGATACCATGATGGCGGAGCAGGAAGCAAAGGTGACGGAATGTGGATTATAGCCGCCATTCATCCCGCTTCTAAACTGAGTGTGAACGCTCAAACTTGGAGTGAAGAAGACAAGTTAATTCCCGAATGACTTTTCCTGAACCAGACTTTTTGAATGAGGGATACAAGAATAAGGTTTCTCCACCTGCAGTACGTGTCGATCTGTGGGCTGTATGAAGCTGCGAACATTACAATCCTTCGTCTGAGTATAACGCAGAACAGCAAGGACGAGCACTCACAAAACCGGCCTTCGAAGTTGGCCGTCAAGCACAAAAGCCTTAATTACAGTTTGTTCGTGTTTGGCGCCAGGATTTTCTATTTTATGTATCATGATCGACATGCAAAAAGCCATTGACCAGGGTTACAACATTGGGCAATCGACTTACCAACTATATTAACTATCTACAGATCTATCTAATGACACCCATGGACACCGTAAGATTGCAGTTGATAATTGGAACTGATCATTGCCCGATATCCTCTAGTGATAAGCCCAAGGAAAGTTATAGTGGTAGATAAGACCAAACTGGGGAAAGAAAGCCCAAGAATATACGAGCACAAAACACGAGGAGATAGGTGATGCGACTAGAGGCCAGGTTGAAAGATAGGACATGGAGGATAGGACAGATTGGGAATGCATAGAACCTACACAAAGCAAAACGAGAACAAGCATGATAGTAAACAGATAATCGTGTTAAACAATGATCAGTGCATGGGTAGAATATATTCTCATGGCAGGAAGTTAGGACATCCTACTATCTATCAGGATCAAAAAATTGAGAATTATTGAACGGTTGGAACTCAGGGAATCAGCTTACAATTAGACCCAACCATCCTTGCCGACTCCAATAGCATCGAAGTTCTTCCCACTCCGAGTACGCCGCTCCTGAAGGACAGGGACTGCGTCTAGGTTGATCAACTTTTCTGATGGCGGGGGAGAGCCTTCAACCCATCCTTTCCATCCCTTCCTAGCCGCTGGGCGCTTTTTCCTAACACGAGGTTCTGACAGAGGCATATGAAGAATTTCCTCGTCATCATCTGGTGTCCGAGGCCTCTTGGATGATGTCCTCGAGGTGCTGGAAGAATTCGAAGGTCCAGGTGTAGAATATGGCGACGAAGGGAGCGGGGGCGGAGATGGCGGTGCCACCGACTCTGATGGTTTCCGGGAACACGTCGCAAACTGGATCGTAGGTCGTGAAGCCCAAGCCTGAGTAGGCGCAGATATTGGTAATTGAATGAGACGCATTCCACTTGTACTTGGGCCTGGCGTCGCGTTATTGCCAACTCCGGCGCCGTCCGCGGGTATTCCCATCGCTTTTAATCTCTTTCGTTCCCTTTCGCGTTCCCTTTTCTCTCTTTTCTCTTGCTTCCTAATTCTTCTTGCCTCTTCATCCTTTTCTACAGGGTAATAAGGCGGTACGCCGTTGAGCAGTGATGTCAGTACATCGCGAGCAGGCTTGACATCGAAGGCGCCAGCCATTACAGCAGTCGCGCTGCGGCGCATACGCTTTGCTGGATTGTGAGCTGGTCTTTGGTAGGGCAGATTTAGTGCCATCGCGATAAAAATGGGAATGGAAAGATGGGGGTTGGAAAGAAAGAGATGGCAGTGGAGTAAGGCGGCTTGTTATACTTTTACGGCAGAAAGTCAACCTGCATCAACAAAATCAAAGCACGTGTCAAAGGAACGCGCAGAACTTTCCATTCCTCTCAAGTCAATTGACCTCAAAAAGTTTCAAGATCGACCCGAGCTAGCCCTTGTACGCAACAATCTATCTCCATTAGTTCTTTTGTACTTCCCGCGCCAACCTCTCCATTTGAGGTACCTCTACAGGTTTGCCTTATACTCTATCTCATCCGTGGGACTTAATTTGACTCCGTCCGACTCAATCTTCCGCACCTCTCCCATGTTTTCTCTTATTCCTTTCATTGACGGCACAGCTTTTCCCTTCTAGGTTAAGCACCTCAGTTCGGCCTTGTGCGTACAGGCAGGTCTTTTCTCACCACATTTTAATCTTTTACATAGATGATCGACCAATCATATTTTTTCAGAAGCAAGCAAACAATATACAGTCCGAATCTTGATCCCCAAATCGTTTTTCCGGATCTTTCCTGCACAGTAAGAAAAGGCCCTTTGACACTTATCTGTGGGAGTCACGATGAATCAAATTTTAACAGCATCTCACAAACCTGGTCCTTCCATTTCAATGATCAAGATATGAAAAGAAGTCTTCTAAGTTCTATTGTCACTTCTTCTCTGTTCCTTGTACTTGAACTCGAACTTTTCCGCTACCTTGTAATATTTAACTACTAACAAAGGACGTTGCCCAGACGACTAAAAACAAGGAAGATAAAGTATCAGTCCAAGACATACATCATAAACTGTGATGATCCTCTGACACGATTCTTTTCGAGAGCGTCTACTCTTAAATATGATTCTTGAACTTGTATCCTTCATCCTAGGCGCCAGTGTTTCCCGTTTCCAAAAGCCCAACTCAGGCTCATCGTTTCAGTCACTGCAGCTGTATCGCCACATCATCAAGTAAATGTCATTTTCGTGGAACCATATCGACTCGACTCCTCTTGGCTACGGACTTACTTACTTTGCGGCCTTACAAACTACATGATGCGGTTGGGCATATGTGTGTTGCACTTTCGAATTCATGTTTCCTCGTGTGACTATTTCTTCCAAAAATCGAATGACAGACACCTTCAGAGACCTGAGTGTATTCAACCTTGAGCCTTCCAATTAAGACTCCTCCTACCCCTCATTCTGGCGGTCCAAACTGGTTCTGTGGATATTGTAAGAACGTGCATCTATTTCGAGTTGTGATCTCGGACTCGTGCTAGCCTCTGCCAGAACTTGCCCAATGCCCACGTGCAAAATAACCTTCTTACCGGCTTAATCATCGTACCGCCTCCACTTTCTATGACCTGACGCACCAGGATTCTGGTGGGGCCAAGTCCCCAGTAAGTAGCCGAACAAACCTCTTCACCGAAATCTGACTCTGCCTCGTATTTATTACCATTTCCAGGATCTACAGCGAACGGCCAGTGTATCTCTTGCCCATTTCCTTTCTATGTTCACTTCCATACTGTCATTCCGCAACATTGCATTATGACTATCGGCCAGTGGAGAAAGAATCCGTTGTTTCGGAGCTATACCTGCCTGGTCTAATAGGGTGCCAGTGTGTCGTAACTATCCTCGTTCTGGCGTTTATCATACAACAATAAAGTCACGGAATCGGTATTCCGCGGCACATTACAGGGGCACAGAACATTTGCAGTACCATATGCAGTAACATGTGCAGTAGTCCTGCAGCGACATATGCAGTGACATGCAGTAGCACTGCAGTTACTCAAATATATATGTAAATAGATGATCCTCCACTGTACAAAATATATCCCATTATATAAATGCTTTGTATGACAATAACAGGGAGTATAATGGCCTGTAGGGGCTGAATTGATATGTGAATATTTGATTAAAATTGGATAGTGATCTCATTATTCTGTCAATTCCGCTGCCAGGTTTCTTGGCATTGATTCTCAATGCAGGCTTTCTGTATCTTGTATCATTAATTTCAGCTTTGTAAGTAATATCCTCTTGTACTACAATATGATACCAGCTGGTGTTCCCAAAGCTGGTATAATTCCAAATTCCACCATCAATAATTTGGGTGGATTTTGAAAGCGGTGGATAAATGATGACAATTTGGCCAAGGAGAACTCCAAAAAGCAAAAAATGAATGTATAACAATACACATACTGTTCTCTAGAATTTTCCAATCAAAGTATTTCTTATATCAAGTATCTCCTTTAGTTTAAGTTGTTTTTGTAAGCCCTTGACCAGTGTTTATACATGGCTCTGTGTCTCTGGGTTAGGTTCTTCAACCTAAATCTGGCGATACCATGAGATTGCAAGAATATTTCCATCTATGATGTTCCAGAACCAATTGGCCAAAATCAGCAATGTAACTTCCTCCCCTTCATAATCTTAACTATCCACAAATGACCCAGAATAAACTGTGCCAATAGTGCTTAATTTGTGAGAATTATAGGAGGGACAGTAGCTTCACAATATTGGTGGCTCAATAATTTTCCAAAGGCTGTATTCAAAATACTTGTAGTGTATAGAGACACTCAGAGCCTTGTGATTGAATGCAAGATTTCAGTCCCCAATAATTTCAATGCAAAGGTACAGAGCCTCATTGCCCATAGTGAGACTGCAAGTAAGTGCAGGAACAATGCAGGTGAATGCAGTAACATTGCAGGTAAGGTGCAGGCTGATGCAGTCACAGTGCAGGTAAGGTGCAGATGTGTGCAGTTACAGTGCAGATGAGGTGCAGGTGTGTGCAGTTACAGTGCAGTTGCATGCAGTCACAATGCAGATGTGTGCAGTTACAGTCCAGGCAAATGCATTCAAAAGGTAGGAGCATGCAGATGCATCTGTACATCCTAAATTTCTGTCTAAGAGACTGACTGCACTTTCCAGCACTGAAGTGGTTTCTAGAAATTGCTTTCAGTGCTTTTGGCTGGACAGTGCTTGTTAGGGAAGTACTCCGTACTTAGGACCAGTGGACAGTTACATAAATGGTGTTATTGTCTTATACTGTACAGTAGCAGACACATCATTCAGTTGCTTCAAAGACAACTGAAGTGAGCCCCAAGTAAACTAGCAGTACATTTGTCATACTAACCAACTGTAGTTATCTCCTAACAGGTACTTACCTACATCAATGATTAGTTGCTTCAAAGACAACTGAGTTATCTCCTAACAGTGCTGTCCAGCTAGTACCCTTGCTGTCATGGTCACACAGGTTTTGCAGATAATATGAATGGGTGAGTACAGTGAAGTGCTTGTGACATACATAACTAAGCATATAGGATTTACATACATCTGTAAACCAAGCAATATATCAACTCAATGTGCATAGACGTATCCTGAAATAGTTGAACATGCGGCAAAAATGAACTCAAAATAGCTTAACATAATTAGCCAAAATACATATAAATGCCGGCATTTATATCCCATAAGTGTGATGCAGGTGCATGCAGATGCACTGCAGTGGATTGCAGATACCATGCAGTGACTGTCACTGCAGGTGGTACTGTAAATGCTAGTGGCCCCATTACAGCGTTCCAACTCAACATTCCTATTTTTCGTTTATAACAACACGATTCTAACGTGAAGAAATGAATACGATGCCGGCAAAATTCTCAAAGTCTTCATTGTTCTCGCCCCTTGAAGAACCTTCTTCCTGTTCAGTGGCTTGCAGTAGCTTACGGTCTCTCTCATCAGAGGTGCCGACCAGCTCGAGACAATATCCGGCGCTCTACGCTTGCGGGGTGCTTTCGTGAATTTTCTTATAGCGATTTATATTTTTCAGTATCACGAACATATCTGGCTTACTCCGAGTTGAGAAATTCCGGTAATACGCTATGACCGTTGGGTCATTTCGTAGCTATAACGGCTAGGACTATAACTCTGTTGGGGCTTGTTGACAAACGTATTGAATAAACCCGCATGCGGCATTGGTAAAGTTTGACCTCAACTCGCCGCGAGAAGTAGTGAGGCTTAACTGTTGATCTGGGTGGTTCAATCTAAAATACCTGTCCACGAATCTCTCTTTGTTGCTTAGTCCTAAAGCTGTGCCCAAGTGTTATGTCAGTGCTGATTCCCCGGCTATACCATTGAGGCATGCGCATGGATTTTATAGGATCTGGTGTGTCGGGCTACGATTTTCACAATCATCTGACAAGGATTTATCCGCAAACTTTCGATGCCATTCCAACGGAGACGTGGCAGCTTGTTCTAAGGCCGGACCATACGTCTCAAACACTAGATGCTGACAGGATGGTAATGATACATCTACAGCTTCAAGTTGTATTATACGCTGGGGTTGAAGATCTCGCATGAAAACAAATAATAAAAGCGGTCAACCATGCCGGGCAAATGTAAGAGAGGTCAATACGATGGTAATTGTCTTGCATATGTTGTTTTGAGCCTGTCCCCATATGCTAGAGATCATCCAGCTGTCATTCATTTCCCGGTATTTTCCAATCATGGCGGCTCACTCGAAGCTTTCCAAGGGGATGCAAAATTGCACAGTCGAGGCCTTTCACAGCTCGTGGTTGCATAGAGCTCATATACACAGATTCGTCACCATAAACTAAATATTCTTTCAAGGATCACTCGTTGAGCAGCGCGTCGGTATGTTACCTAATGGAGCTATAAATTTAGATTGATGCGTCTTTTGCATAGCCACAACCGAAGTTCTCGACCCTGCGCTGTCGCTTACCCTGTACTACCCCTGTACTACCTCTAAGTGCTACGTTTGGAGCTAATATGTAAAATTAAGTACATTGTTTCATAGTCTATATGTGTATCCTCTAGTGTTAAAATTACAGATGATTTATCTAACCTTGTGAATTTCCGGAAAGTGAGTGGAATGGCAGTAGTACAGAGCTCACTACGTCCCCGGGTAAGCAGGACATTGAGATCGAGAAGAAAATACAAATCCAAGGATAGAGAAAAAATACGTTCCTAGTCAAGGTGTGCTAAATTATCAAACATATCGAGGGGGTTCTATCACTGGCGTGCTTGTCATTACCGGGCTGAAGTTTGAATTGGTAGTATCCCCGCACCCGTCATCATAGACGTCTTTCAACTTTTTCCATATTGCCTTGAATGTTGATGCAGAGCCCTTCTCTTGAATCACGATCAACGCGGACAAAAAACCATGCACAGACCCTGCAAAGTAGTTCGGACTGAGAAGAGGGCTTGAAGGAAGATGTGGACTCTTTAAGCCGCCACCGAGCGTGCTGCTCCTGCCACGAACTCCGGAGGCGCCGGCACTAGGGAACAGGTGGTGGCCATTCGACAGTGGCGTTACGGGAGAGGAAGGGAACGTGCCAGAATCACCTTCATCGCCAATGGAAGTAAGTTCAATCCTGAACTTTACTGGTTTTAACCCCAAATGAGCCAGGGCATCGGAAGGTGACTCCTCAGTTCTGCATCGCAAAGGTGAATTTTCTCGTTCAACGCCAGGTTCACCTAAGTTTACTTCAACGACGACACCGAGTGAAGCAAGTAAGTGGAGAAGGTCTCGGCGAGTTTTCGTAACATCATCGATTGAGTATAAAACATAATTCCCCGAGGTGTGCTTACCAGACCAGCTGAAGAGACTGGAGAGCCAACCCTTGAATTCCCCTACGACAGGGGACCCAAGCCCAGCCTTGGTAGACGTACTGTTAATAGCCGGTGGGGAAAGAGCGATGGGAGACCCGAGGGCCGAGGTAGTGGATCGTTTGTGGTTCAGTGGTGTGAATTCCAATGGAGGAGCTAAACATTCAGGACAGATGGTGATCAGAACGCTGTAATGGAAGAAGAAAACATCCGTTGCTCAAACATAAGGTGAAGGGACTAGACTTACGGCGAGGCTTCTTATCCTTATCCCTCTTGCCCTTTCCATCGTTCGCACCGAGGCTACGCTTGTGATTACCCGTATCTGCAAACAAAGCATTCTTCTTCCCAGATACAATGCTCAACCCTTCATCTGGAACTACGTAACTCCAAGATTCATCATTTATACTAGCGTTCTCCTTGTTCTCTTTGTCCGCACACCTAGCCCCACGTTCCACGGTCGAGACAGTTCGACGGCGGTTCCTTTTAGGAGATTGGAACCGCTGTTGTTGGTAAGCAGCTTGTCGAGACTGAGGCTGTAATTGATGCGTATGAGAATGATACTCCCGCGACTGGGTTTGTATATCCTGACAAACGGTAGTTTCCGCCACAGCGTTTTGTAATGAAAGGCGATTCATGTGCTCTGCAACTTCATCTAGTTCCATCTGCAAAGCAGGGTCGTTCGTTTTTGGGGCGACGAGAAGAGGCAACGGGTATACTAGTGGGGGCAGAAGAGGTGGAGGTGTGGATGCAATTTGCATGGAAGAGTTGTCATCAACCTCCATTGGAACCTCGAATACACCAGAAACGGGTTTCATTGGAATCGGGGCATGCACTGTCGCTGTCGAGGTGATGCTACAGGTGGTGCTGGATCCACTCGAGCTATTTGTGCCAGAATGCACTGACGAAGTATCCCTCTTCAATGACGTTCCGCCTATATAGCCACCACGCACTTGGGAAGTGTGAGAGCGAGAACGGGCCTGCAGATGGGGGCGCGACGCCTCCGTCGTCACGTCGACGGTTGTCACCGACCGTGTTCTTGAAGATCGTGACACAGAACGATGAGATTGCGTGTACTGAAGTGGATGGATAGGAGTAGGAGGAAACTGTACCGTAGATACACTGATGGCATCGGGGGATTTGTTGGACCGGGTAGTCATTGCAGAAGGCTTGTCTGGACGAGGGTGAGAATACGTATGACCTCGTTTCGGTGGTTGGGGACGAGGGCCACCCTGAGTCCCATTAACAACACTACTTGCCCTGATCCCACTACCACCTCCGTTTCCCATTGCAAACGAGGACTTGGGAAGTGAGGAGCTCCTGCCAGAGGCAGACCTAATGCCAGAATGCGGACCAGTGTACTGGCTCGAATTTCGCTCGTAGGTTGGACGAGGGACAGTGGGCAACCTAGGACCTCCAGGGGTGTTCGGCCTGCTTCTGGACGCGTGAGAAGAGCTTGTGGAGGAGATGTCGCGCGTCATCAAGGGCGACAACAATCCATCCGCAGCTTGTAGAGAAGTATCCGTATAACCTCGACGCTCGGGGCCTAGAACACGGCCCACTTCTATCGCCCGAGCGGCTGAAGAAAATTTCACGGTTGCACCGCCCAAACCAGAGGTATCAAGCTCCCATCCCAAGTTGAAGGTAACACTACCTGGGCCCATTCCAGTGGCAGAAGTGTTTTCATCATTGGTCTCATCCGAGCCGGAAAGTCGCTCAGCCTCCTCGTGGTGCCTAAGTAACAACCAATAGAAGGCCTTGGTATAGACACCGTTTCCGGCCGGAGATCCAAGATCCTTGACTATAGCGGCAAGATCTGCGTGGCGACCCCAAATGACTTTGAGCGAAAAGAGAATATCGGAGTCGATAGAAGAAGGATCAGTGATTGGTCTGGCAAGAGTGCTGGGCGAGGGAGGCAAAACGGGTTCTAGAGGAGAATCATTTTCGAATGAAGACGCAAGGCTCATTTGACGCAAAGCAGCGGGAGATGTATTTAGCCAAGGATGAGCGAGGATTTCGGGTATCTAGGAGGAGGGGAGGTCATGAGCCTTGAGAACTACGAAAAGTAAAGACCTAGAAAAAACGTACAGTAATCCGTTCCTCCACATTGATGACGAGCATCTTCGACAACAAATCCTGAGCACTTCGATCGATGTAGCTCGGCATATCATACTTCCCCAACTTAACTTTTCCTAGAAGTAGCTTGACGTCCTTGTCATCAAACGGAAGACGACCAGTTAGAAGAGCATATAGGATGACGCCGCAACTCCAAATATCAGTGGCGTTCCCAGTATACTTGAATCCATTGACAATCTCAGGGCTGGCATAATGAGGGGAACCACAACTGGTTTCAAGTTGAAGTGTCGGAGGGGCGAAAGCAGCCATACCCCAATCAACGATCTTGATTTTTGGAGGCGAAAGAGAAGAGATGAGGATATTTTCCGGCTTGAGGTCGCGATGAATGATGGAGAAAGTGTGGGCGTAGTTGAGGCCATAAATGATTTGTTTGAAGAAGCATATAGCATCAGGCTCCGGTAATCGCCCTCGGTTAACGAGATAGTCAAAGAGCTCGCCACCTTCGACATACTCAAGAACGAGAAACAATTCCTTTGGGCCTTCGTAGACGTCGTAGATTCGAAGAATGTTGGGATGATTCATGAGTTTCATCATTGTGATTTCTCGCTCAATACCGAGACTATGCTTTTTGGACTTGGCTTCTTGAGTTGCAATTGAGTTGCGCGAGGAGTCTAAAGGTGCGCGAGGAAGGATCTTGACTGCAGCGAGTTGATTGGTGTAGCGATGTTTGGCAATTTTGACACGACCAGAAGCGCCTTTACCTACACATTCACCTATGATCCAAGGGCCAAGAACCTTCGGATCGGAAGGCAGGTCAAAGGCACGCGCGCCGCCTGCAGCAGCCTTTTCCTTGTCCCAACGAGTACCGTGAGGAGCTGAGTATTTGACGGTCGGAGCCCGAGGAGGACTAGGCAGGGCGCCGTCGTTGTTGGAAGGCATTGTAAGTGATAAATCAAGATTAGTTTGAAGATCGGTATAATTTGACTTTAGCGAGCTGCAGCGACCAGCGAGCGGCTAGATGAGAATGTGAAGGTTGGGTCTATGTATGCGAGATCACCAGACCGGGTCCTTTAAATATGAAGGGGCGTGACATGTCACAAATCTCCCGGATACACACATCTTAGAGGACGCTTCTTAAACAATTCACTCCCCCACGAGTATTTGTACAAGATGCTTAGAGCTGATGTGTGCAGCTCAAAGCAAAAACTATCGCTATTCGTGCATCACACGCATTATTCAGTATCCGGGAAAGCATGAGGCATATGTTTTGGTGTCATGGTAGATACATACGAGGCGGAGAAAGAATGCAAAAAGACAAGACCTCATGCAACCAGTGTCACTACACCACCAGCTTCTTTGATTTTCCGCCTGAGAAAGGAATAAGCTTAGGGTCTCTATCATAATTCAAAGGAGGACTCACTCTGCAATTGATGACACAAAGCGTGCTTTCACAATGAAGGGAAGTTTTGGTAGTCTGTGATGACACGCGTAATTAGAGTTTCTTCTAGTCTTTCGTCGACACGGAATATAACTCACTCTCCGTTACCCAGAACTTTACTGTATCCGTGTCTTAACGTGTCGATGACCGGCACCACCTCAGATTCCTCTGTCAGTCCCTTCTTCTCCTCAGCAGGAACTAGGCTCCACAGTTTGTCGATATTGATGATAGGACGCCAGTACTGATTGCGTTTAAGGTGGAAGTGACGCATACCGACTTTACCGAAGTAACCAGGATGGTATTTATCGAAGTTGGTTCTATAAGGGATCATGAGAATGATATTGGGGGAAAGTGCGATAAATCTGCTCACCGGTGGTGGTGCTGACCACCGGCAAGACCACGACCACCAGGGTGCTTGCGGTGCTTTCCTACTCGTCCGTGACCGGCGGAAACATGACCACGGTGCTTGCGGGTGTTGGAAAAGCGAGTCGGCATTTTTTATCTGTGCGGGAGTAGTAGATCGTAAACATAACGCCTGAATACCCAAAGTCCCGAAACAGAAGCAAAATTTTGACCCAGCAAAGTCATCCCTATCACATCGTATCCATCCAACGATTTTAACCCAATTCCCCCCACTAAGCTTCTGAGAAACACAGAGAAAGACGTCCGCTGTACATCCAAAACCGATTGGGAGAGAAGTTTGGCGTAAGTTCACGAACCTTGCGAGTTGTCGATTGGGTCTTCCAAGCTTTGAGATTTCTTGAGAGGGCAGATGAGTTGTGGCTGTGCCAGCGTGCGAAGATAGATAAACAGGCACACACATGACAATTTCAAACCCCCATTCCAAGTTCTTCACCTCCCTCCCGGCTGGCTGCTGAACCTATTGGTGAGTCGCTGCCCTGTTTGTACTTATGATGTTGGCACTACGCCATTATTTATTGTCGGTGACTACTAGCGAAAGTGCTGGGAATCATGATCGCAATTCGTGTTCTGATTTTCTTTTTTCGATTTGACGACTTTCATTGACCCTCATCTTTCTCTACAGCTGTTAAGAGGGATATAAGGCGTAAGTGGTGAGCACTTCCCCGTCTTTTATTGCTTTCTCCTCCAAAAATGCTCCAATAAATCATCATCGGTCATTTGCGTGCATAGCTACTGCACAACATTTCTATGATCTCATATTTTTCTGTATCTGACTTTTTATTTTAATAGGCATACTATTTGAAGTATATAAGCTATTTGTTGTATTCCTGGTGAGTCTCACATTTTTGTCTCTTCCCGTCCTCGTTTGCGTTGGATGACAGTTTGATTTTTAAACTTATATCACCCGTCATCCCTTCTTTTATCTTACGTTCCACTGACGCGAATGTTCTTCCCAGTGAATTTTACATTCTTTTCACCATGAACGCCCCCAATCGTTTTGAGCTTTACGTGCTGGACGAAGGCGAGGCGCCGTGCGTCCATCATTCGCCGATGAATATATCCCAGCACTGACACTGCTGCTTGCAGAGTGGAGGTCAATGAAGATACCAAGATTCCCAATGCTGCCACTATCAAAATACTCAAGCAAGATCACACCCTCGGAAACATGCTTCGGGCGTGAGTCAACCCTTCCTTGCCCCATGTGCTTAATTTTACATTTCTTCTTCAAGTCAGCTCCTCTCCATGCCTGAAGTTCTATTCGCAGGATACAAAGTCCCACATCCCCTTCACCCTCACTTCTTGCTCAAAATCCAAACCGATGGCACGAAGGCTCCAGACCTCATACTATCTGACGCCTGCAATTCACTCATTGGAACCCTATCCTCTCTTGAAGCCAAGTTCAAACGAGAATTCGCGTTCAAAGAAACTGATGGTTCAAGTGGTGCTGGAGCTACTGGGGGGACATTTGCTACAAGTGATGACCCGTATGGGACAGGTGCTGGGACAGGAGGCGGCGCCGGTTGGGGTAATAGGGATGATTATCTGGACTTTTAGGGATCTTTTGAACGAGTCTGTATCACCCCAGGAAGAGAAAAAATTCCGCTCGACGGAATTATCAAAATTCAGTTCGACTGAATTATCAAAATTCAGTTCGACTGATATATCATGTGACCGGAGATATGCCTGATATAGCTTATCCGCAGTCACATGATATATCAGTTACACTGAATTGTTACAATTCCGTCGAGCGGAATTTTTTCTCTTCCTGGGGTGTATGTATTCCATCCAATCCTAAGATCCTTATCACATTTACTGGGCCCATTTATCATGGGTGTACTCCAACGTGTGATTATTTAAACACGGTCAAAGTGTTCCCGTAACCCAAGTAATGGAATGTTTGCTGAACCAGCAAAATTTGTCTTCGTTACAGTGCTTAGA
Source organism: Lentinula edodes (assembly GCF_021015755.1). Classification (NCBI taxonomy): domain Eukaryota; kingdom Fungi; phylum Basidiomycota; class Agaricomycetes; order Agaricales; family Omphalotaceae; genus Lentinula; species Lentinula edodes. The sequence continues at coordinate 172,230 of NW_025764312.1, forward strand.
TAGATATGTCGCTCCGTGTTCGTAGCTTGCAAATGCATACTGTTATAACACCGTAATTTTATCATGATTTTGATCCCTGATGGTTATCTGGATACCGAAGTACTGACAGCCTACATTCGATTCCTGCCTGGACATGGTAAGTGCACGGGGTCTCCCAGAGTTCCCCATTTCTCGGTCAAAGCGCAGCAGATATGAGATTCACTGCTCTCTAATATCCTTCATCTTCCCATGGCACCAGGGAAAATTGATCCTACAATGGAAGTTGAGATGGAACAGCCTTCGACAGGCGGAGCTAGTCGGTCTGGTCGGTGAGGATTGTTTCGGTAGTTGCAGGGTATTTGCTGTCCAAAGGGGTTGAGGCAGATGAAGCCGAAGATGCTGTTGAGAATACTAGTTTGTATGTACACAAAGTTGAAAGAACAAAATTAGACTTGCTTTATAATACATATACAATTATCATCAGGCGTCTCACGCTCCACTTTCCCCGCAACCTTCATGACTTCGAATCTATCTAGCTGGTGTAAGAGTTTTTCCTTTATCTCTTACATTCACCCTCTCAGCCCCTCTTACTTCTTCAGATACAAGTCAATACGCTAATTGGAATCGTACCAGGAGGCTGCAGCAGTCTCCGTATCTTGCTCGCACAGAAACCAATACATCACGGCAAGCGAGAACTATGGCGCAAGCGACCAACGGTGATGTCTTGGGCAATATAAACGGTCTTGGCAGTATTGGACCTCCAGCTAAGGATAATTCGAAAGAGAAAAAAGGTCCTGATACATTATTTGGACCGAACATTGGTGTAATCAGTGGCGGACCCGCTTGGACGAATGGCACGGAGAAGAAGGTATTGAAGGACGAGCTTACTGTCGATGTCGTCAAGTCCTGGGTTGAGAAGAGCAAAGAGGTGCTAAGTCTGATCTTTGGCACCTTGTGTGTTGCTCACCAAATCGTAATCGTAGCCATCTCAACCTACAACCACCCTCCAGGCCCTGGTCAATCTCAAACGGCCGACTATCCGTCTTTCTCCCCTTACAGCCATTGAGGGCGAGGAAGCGCACGGTCAGCAGCATGCTCTAGAATTTGAATATGATTGTGATTCCCCGAAATGTGGTATCTACGTTCACGTGTTACTGCCTCCTGGCCATCCAGATGCACCACCTTCCGCTCCGGCACCTTTGGCGGGTGATAACATGTCTACTAAATTATCGAAGTTACTCGTTTTTGAGTCTGTCGTTGACGGCGGCTTTGGCAAGATTCTTCAGATGGAAGAAGGCGCAGTTCTTGAGCTGGGAAGGTTCGACATGACACATGAGGAAAAGGATCAATCTGCGGATGTTAATGTCGGCACTTCTCACTCGAACTCAGATGCTTCAGTGCCCACGACTGGCGCTCAGGCTACCGCTTCCGGTGGGGTGAATGCTCCAAATCCACGTCGCAAGCGTTTGACCCACATCTTCGCCAAACGACACAACAATCGTAACATGTCTGTTTCCGGCCCAGCCCTTGCCATCGTCGATGCGTCTGCCAATGCACACACTGTCGACACTGAAAAGTCGAAGAAAGTAGAAGCGGAGGAAGGCATTAAGGTGACCATCAGACTCGCTGCTCTTGACGAGCATGGCACCGAACTGGCCAGTCTCAACGAACAGATTACTTATCTTTCCGTGGAACGATTCGGAATCAAAGCTCACCCGGTTCATGTCGAGTCCAACGGTGATGAAAGTAAGACTGAAGCTACGGCAGGAGAGGTCAAATCGGGGGATGAGGAAGATACTCGACCTTGGGTCGTCAAAGTCGTCAAACGTGAAGCCACGATTGGCCCTCACACCTTCCATCTGCACGAAATCTATGGCCTTACTTCGTCGTCGTCCTCGAATCACACTCATGCTCCCACCGCCCCACTCCCTTCCTCGCACACATATCCTCCCGCCACCGGTGCTCCTGTTGCCGAAAACAACGATTCCAACGACGATTCCCCTTCAGAATGTCTTCTATGCCTTTCATCGCCGCGCGAAGTTGTTCTCCTTCCTTGTCGGCATCTTGTTGCTTGTAAGGATTGTGCCTTGAACATGGTCGAGTTTGGTGCTGGTGGGAATATCACCCAGCCCGCTGATGAAATTGCTGCCGGCGACGGTGGTGCTGATGGTGGCGAAGGAGCTGCTCCAGGGACTGGTGCAACAGATGCAATTACTACTCCGGCCGCTACGAGAAGGAAACGCAAAGCGAAAGGATGGTTTTGTCCCGTATGTCGACAACGTAAGTTTTTCCTCGCTTCTCTGTATCGTTCAAAATCTCATCTTGCCTTTCTCAGCCTACACTTCTTTATTACGAATTACTACGAATCCACCTCCCGAACCGGGGAGCAGTGATAAGCCCGAAACAACTGCTAGTGCTGGACAATATGAATCAGATGAGGAACATGATGAAGCGGCTGAAAATGATATCGCTGATGCTGGTCTTCCGTTGCCTGTTACTGCTGAGCCGCCTGCTCAGTCCCTGAATACTGGTGATATAAATTCCAGCAGTCTTTTTCCACGTCCCGGTTTCCTCCGAGGTATCACTGGTCGAGGTAATGCGACACCGAGAGGGGACGTTGAAAGTCAACTATAAAAACTGAGCAGCTGCCATTTCTTTGTCCTGTTGTAATTACGCTTGTGTCTTTTTAGTGATTCCTTGTGTCGTCCCTTGGCTACGAAAGTCTTGTATCGTCTATTTTATCTATGTAAGTATGTTTTTCGTATCTTCTACATACATCCATTCATGTTGTCTGTGTGTAATGAATGAACATCTGATTCGAGGATTGTTATTTTGAAAAAATAGCGGAAATAATTCCTACCAACCCGTAGCGCGATATAGCAGGATATTTCAAAAACTCAACTTTCTTACAGCTGATTCGGAAAGTCTAGGACGAAACCAGCCTCCTCACATCGTTGGAGTACTGTTTAGCTTTGTTTGTGGAGGAGCTTAAGCGCATAATTACTAGCCTTTTTGATATACAAATCTGAGCAAGCAGCTCCGTCTTTCTTCAAGTTTCTTGCATCGAGACAGCCCTAATTTACTCCAACAATGTAATTACAACAATTTTATACATCCATCTCTGGGTTAATCTTTGTTATTTTGTCTATATCTACAAACAAGCCTAAGCAGTGCTCCAACGATGTGAGGAGGCTGATTTTGTCCTAGACTTTCGGAATCAGCTGTATCACCTTGCTTGCAAGGTCTATTCTACCCCAGAATTGAACATTTTTGATGTGCAGGCACACTTTGAACTTGTTTTGTTTTGAAGCTTCCACAACAACTCGCCCATTCTCTATCTACATGACATTCAGAACATATGGAGGCCCTGTACCCACTCGCGGCGTGCCCTGTGCGCGCCGTGTTTTAGATCTACAATATTTACCAAGCAAGGTGTGGTCCACGACAGTGACGACAGTGGAGCCTAGTTCCAAACATTAATTGTAGTCAGGTAGTACGGAACCTATTATTCCAATGGTCGTATTTCTAATTAACCGAGCATTTACAAGCAGTGCTGTGTTGTCAGTGAGTCATCTTCAGCGAGCCATTCTCTATTCCGATTTGATATCTCAGCTACATGTACATAGGTTGGTCGCATGATTTGTGCCGCATATGGTAAACTGCGCTCAAATTTCTTGTAAAAGGAGTCAAGAGCACGTTTAGTATGTATCCTTTTGCGATTGCCGACTCCGTACGCCACCGGAGGTCCATTGCCACAGTTCGCCTTTTGTTCTCAACTACAAGGCTACCTAGTGGCCACTTTATTTCGACCTTGTTGAACCGACAATTGACATTTGTCGTTTTGACCAGGGTGGAGGAAAGATATATAAACACCCGTTTCTGGTTTGCAAACTTGCGCAACCCACCCTCAGTCTAGTCTTCGCATCATTCTCGAGCAAGTGATTCGTTGTCCGACCCTCTTCCCTCACCTTTATCCATTTCTCTGAACGGACCTGCCACCTCAAGATTCAATACCTCTGCTCCGATTTCCTTGATTCAAAAGCACAAGATCTCTACAAGCATGTAAAGTCGGAAATCTCTGAAATCATGAGTGCAAAATTCTCGAGATCTTCAACTTCACAATGCGGCCTTTGACGTTAATTTTTCATGGATGTAATACTCCAAGGCGGCGAAGGATCTGGACCGAATCTCTCAAGGCAAACATGCACAAGCTATCTGCCACACATCGTTACCAGACAACCTTTGACCCACCTTCCCAATACTCTGAGCTCAGAACAATAATCAAGACCATCGAGAAGTTTGTCCAAGGTAAGAGTTGTTGTAGCCTCCTTACTATGATACTTCCTTATTTGATCTTCCTTGTCTGTTTCTTAGTATTGCTGTAAGTTGAATCGAGCAACTGCAACTCAAACTCCTGATTCCGAATGACGCAAGTAATAACAACACCAACAAGGTATGTGTCTTTTTCCCGGGGGCGGTGGACGCGCGATCATTCCTCGGGTATACCTTCTGCGAGGCTATGGTTGTGCTGTCTCTCCTCGTGCTCCCTTGTCGTGGGCCCCGGGCTCGAAGATCTTTTCTGCTGTACTCTGTACGAGGATTGGATCTGACTAAAAGCACGTTAAATCTTCCCTCCTATCTGGTTCAAATTTATTCCTCGAACTCCTTAATGCTGGCCTTCTTTGGATCTTGATAACAATAATACTTTCTTCTTTCTCTTTCTGTCATTGCGTGCCTGGTCCCCACAGTTTGATTTACATTACCTCTTATTGGCTTATTCCCTCCCGTTAGCTAACTGTTCGGCATCTTTCGACAAGTTCAATGACCGGGCCAATAACAATGTCGTTCCCGAATTCAATGCTTTAGTATATATCTCACACTGTCCTGGTGGCATGTTAAACGCCTCTGGAGTAGATTTACATTTTCCAGAACATGTCACATCTTCCTTCTGAACCTCATTTCTGGTCTAGCATTCCTCAGAACATTGCGAAATTTCCAGTCCAAATCCTCGCAACATTTCTGACTGTGTTCGCCGTGAACAGGATCTGGGTTACTGTTCAGAAACTTCAGGTGCGTCGCCGTATACTCTTGCTGCCACACTATTCTCAGCGTTTTCCTTTGTGCTGGATAGGCCGTAAATCATTTACCGGGTCCTCGTCCTCCCTTCAGTCCCTTAGGCCTTCCTGGCGTGTTATTTCCCACTTCATGGTGGAACACCTCACAAGATGTACACTGGGCTCGGCGATCTAAATGTGCGTGTTCGAAAACCTTATCTTGATCTACTATGAATGAGCGACTCTAAGTATACACCAGTAACGAAAGCGTGTCTATCGTACCGTTCTTAATCGGCGAGCCCTTGATTTGGACATCGAATCTCAATGTCGCACGTCAAATAGCCTCAGGAGGAAATAGGACAGGGTTCTTCAAACCCCGCTGGTCGGCAAGGGCGTTGCTGTACGAACTGTCCATTTGCATTGTGCCCGATGTTGCTAATCGGATCGCAGATTGTGGGGGATGAACTTATTTGCTGCGGAAGGCGATACCTGGCGCAAGCATCGACGGGTCATGGGTCCTGCTTTCAACAATGAACTGTGCGTTCTCCTCCTTTATGTAATATATTCTTCTCACATGTCGCCGTACAGATATCGTCTAGTATGGACCCAAACGATGAAGACCTATCGTGACATGGTGACCTCGGAGAAATGGGAGGGAAAAGCATCCGTTTCTGTGCCTATAATTCAAGAACTAACCTTCAAGGTAGATCTACTTTAACATTGTTGTTTATATGCCTCAGACTCCTCTCAGCTCGCCCTCCTGGTTCTTGGTACCTGTGCTTTTGGTTTCTCATTCCGGTGGTATGTTTTACCCCATTTGTGGGAATCGTGGTGCTCACATTGGTCAATTTGCAAGGGATGAACCTCCGCGGACATCTAGCGGAAATCTGTCGATACAAGAAACAATACGGACTATTGCTGACTCTTACATGTTGCGTGTTTTCGCGCCTAAATGGGTGCTGAGAATTCCTTTGAAAATGTGCACCACTTTTTTCTGAATATACGATGACCCACCAACGTTGAATACTACAGAATCCAACAGTCCAATGCTGCATATGAGGCAATGGCGCTGTTCATGAAGGAACAAGTAGGAGTTCGAAAGCAAGAGATACAAGAAAATACAAGGAAAGACGCATTCAGTTTGCTTGTGAAGGCTAACGAGCAGGAAGAGTCGAAATACCAACTCAGTGACGATGAACTGGTGAGAATAGTTTTTATTACTTGGATATCTTCCTCTTACACTAATTCCATTATAGATTGGGAATGTCTACATCATGCTCTTTGCTGGCCATGGTGTGTCTAACAAATGAGTATTGATATATGGTCGTCTTATTCCTTAAATCATCAATAGAAACCACTGCTCATACTTTAGCTGCTACCCTGGGATTCCTGGCATTGAATCAGGATGTTCAAGACGAAGTTTTTGAACAAATCAAAGAAGTCGTGGGCTACGGCCGGGATCCTGTGAGTTTTCTACTTTCGATTCTAGCGCTTTTTATATATTTTCCGCAGGAAATCGAAGACTACCACAACTTGAACAAAGTTCTTGCCGCCTTTTTCGAAGCTTTGAGACTATTTCGTAAGAACGTCTCTTCGACATCTCAACACCAGTTTAATCACTTCACCAGCGTCAGGTCATCTCATGATTCGTGAGGCTAGCGAAGACACCGTTCTTCAGATACCTAACCCTCGAGGTCAAGAAGGGACGATGCCGTTCATGATTCCCAAAGGTCAAGTGGTGCGTATATAACGATCCGCACTCCTTGAATCATGAATAGTAAGTACAGCTTTAGGTTGTCGTTGATATGGTTGGCGTTCGTAAGTGCATCCTTGCATTATTCTCCTTGCTCTTAATTCCTTGAGACTTGGTGGACAACAGAATATAATCCGAGGTACTACGATGACCCCGCATCATACAAGCCTTCTCGGTGGCATGGTATCAACAATGATTCTGAGGATTTCACTGCTTTCAGTGTTGGTATGTTAATTCTATTCTTTGACAGCCTGTTGCTGTAGCATATGTTGAATATCGATAACAGGCCCACGGGCTTGCATAGGACGAAAGTTCGCCACGACAGAGGCCGTTTGTTTTCTCTCGATGCTTTTACGCGATTGGAAAGTCATTCCGAAACTTAACGTAGGCGAAACTGAGGAGGACTGGAGAGCTAGAGTTCTTGATGCGAAGCTAGTTCTGACACTCGGTGTCCGCGACGTTCCTCTGATATTCGTTCCGCGAAAGTCAGTAAGTTTACAATCCTATGACTTGTAGCGTCGATTCCGGATATTTCGAGCCACTTGAAACTTAATTGCTATCTATAACATGTCGAGTATGATTCAACGAATCATTAATCCTCCGCATGTCTACTGCAACGTCTTCACCACCATCTGTCATCATCGAAGGCGTAGTGAGTGCTCCAGACTCGCCATTACGAGCTCTGATGTCGCAACACCCTGCTCTTCTCTTTGATGAAGAGACCTACGAGCCATATCTTTCTTTACCAGCACCATTTGCGAAGTTTAGTAGATGATATAACAGTGATGATGGTGCGCGCCAGCTGTAAGAGTCACAGATACAGGCTGTTACCCTCGTAATTTCTGCTGCCATGTAGAACGACGTGAAGCTTGCGTACTGGATGGATAACCATCCCTTCTTCCCCTTCCAGGACCGTGCACAGAAGTGGATCGAGCAAGAAATGAAACTTGCCCAAAACGTATCCGAGGCTTTTTGCGAAAGGAAGTTAGCGTCCTACAAAGGGCACCCACCGTCAGTCATCCGGGAGATCCTTGCTGGAACATTATGACGACCAGATGCACCGACAATAGAGTAGACACTACCATATGCTGCAGCACAACGGTGTATAAAAATACGATTCAAAAAAAACCGACCAAATGCGCGGCTAAAATTTGGTAGGAGCCTCAACGACTCGGCCCGTAGAATTGTCTACGTCGGCGGTGTGGACCTTCGTCATGCGTACTGGTGGAAGGACCGTCTTACCCCAATCAAGCCTCACTGGGAGGATTGGCGCGACAACTAGCGAATTTAGTCCATCGGGGGCGAGTATATAATTTATATTTTATGCTTGCGTATTGCGTTGTTATCCTGATCCCATTTTACAGTGGCGCTCAAGTCATCGTATCACAACCGTGGATTTGGCTTCGCTGCAATGTCCACTGTCTTCTACTATTAGTGGGGCATTCCTCAGATTGGTTGTACAGAAGTACAGGCAGAAACCTTTATCTCCAACGTCGGTTTTAATCGTATCTGGGAAAAGTTGGGTTTTGTGCCTTCCGGATTACTTGAGTGAACCGTCATAGTTCTTCGAAGAAAAGCTTTCGGGAAAGGAGAACTTCAAGGAAAAGGAGGATCATTTATTGATTTGGACTTTACCCTAAACAAGTCGGCGTCGACTGTATTTATTCGTGCCAATAGCATACACGAACATCTATGTCTAAATAGTTTTAAAATTCTACATTTTCTGCCTCTCGTCGGATAGCGCACCACCTCCACCAAAAAATTTACGTGCTTCCGAATTCTCACTAGTTGAGTCTGAAGTGAAGGGCTTAACATCATATGGTTGAGCTAGGCTTTTATCAAAAGGATATGGAGCGCTTACTGTAATACCATCCAAATGGCCTGCCACATTGACATGGGTGACCTGAACATCTAAAGGTGGAAGTCCTTCTGAAAAATTTGCGACCTCCTGAACATAAGATCAGAACGTCGGTCCAATATGAGATGAGCATTCGACAGACTTTGATCGATACTGTTGCGCGGGTCCAAGCAGTATTCAGGAGGCCTTTGTATGACGTGTCGCGACGAGAATCCGGGTCCAAACGTAATAGAGCTGCAATGAGCTCACTGATGCAGAGTCCATGACTGACCATTGCAATGTGGGCAACCTCTTCAGACTGGAGATGTGGGATAACACATTCCATGATTGCTTTCTCGGCTCTCAATGCTAAATCGTTGAGACTTTCTGCACCAGGAAACTTTTCATCCCGGTGGTAAAGTACGGGATAGATTCCTTGAGCAAAGAGTTCGTCTAAGGTATCATGTTCTGTAGGTATGTATGCGAAAGAAGTGCCTTCAGCGACACCAAAGTGCTGTTCGCGAATGTTTGGAGTGACAATAAACGAGGGGAAAGGTGCCTGTTGACGGCCGTGAATTGCTTGAGCAGTGGTGTTTGCTCGTAAAAGGGGAGATGCATAGATGGTGTCAAATTTCGTGTTTGAAAAAAATTCTGCTGCTGCTGCTGCTTGCTGCGTTAAAATTTGAGTGAAATCACGGGCGTAGTTGTTGCCACACATACCTTTTTGCCTGAATGATCAGTCAGGAAACGTCTGATTCGAAGGATACATTTTGGAAAAGAAACGCGAACCGAGGTCTGACAGCGGAGCATCTTTCCATCCAGCCCATATTCCTTTCTACTGGCAAGATATAAGTTGGAGATGCTGAACTACTACACCATACACAGGGGCGTTCTGCTCACCAAATTATCCTCAGATTCTCCATGCCTTATCTGGATAGTGAGAAAGGTCAACATTAATACAGAAAATATGGGAGTTCAGACTGACAAAGGTTACAGTAATAGTCATGATAGCTTGGGACGAGGGTTCGCAATGACTCGACTCATGGCGGAAGACTTTTAGCGACTCGGCACTGCCACCATCGGTATCGGACTTCACTCTTCCGATATCCAAAACATACAGCGCCGACAACAAAAAATTCTTCTGCAAGTATCAGTCAGAACTCAGTTCTTTGCTCTTCTTGCAGGAAGTGAAGCATGACGTTACCGACTAGAGGGGATTGAACATCGAGTTTAAGATAGGTCAACCGAAGAGTAAGAATTTTATCGAGTATAATCGAGTGACTAAAAGGCACGTGGCTGGACATTAGTTGGCCCTTATAAGCCCTTCAACGCTTTAGTCTCTAAAGAGGTAGCGGGAATAATCAGAATCAATACGAAAAAGCCTGTCTCCAACCGCCATGTCGAAGCCCGAGCCCTCTGTTCGTCCTCCTTCGACATCGCAGCTGCCTGGTTCCAGACGTTCCCAGAAACCTAAGGGCCGCATATCTTCGCTCAATGCTCCTCTCAATGCAGTTGGTCCAACTTTTGGGAGATCTGTGGCGCGTCGAGCGTCCATCTCAGGCTTGTCAGCCCCTGGAGCACTTAAATCACAGAGAACTTCAAAGACTTCACAAAAACTTGTCGTTCTTCCTTCTGCGCCTCAGACAAAACCTTTGCCTGGTGAAGACGACGATGACCTGCTCGGCTACGAGACGGATGCAGGAATTCGTATGCGGGATCACAAAAGCGAAGCTGAAAGGATGAGCAAAGAGCAAAGAAAACGAGCTGGAATCAAGCGAATAACTGCCTATTGCATTGCAGAATCACTCAAGATGAAACTTTTAGCTTCGTTTCTTAAGAGGGAACATAATGTTGGGCCCAGAGTATTCGACGAGGCACTATACGCTGTGAGCTTCCAAATCGCAGCGAATTTCTAATACATCTAAGGCATACTTATCTTCTCCAATGCAGATGTATCATCTTCCTCTCCTGCCAGGCTATGGTCCAAATTCCAATATTCGCTCTGCAGCTCCTGTGAAAACTGGTGACGGAAAGTCCATTCTTGCTCGACTTTCGGAAGCGGAGGAAATGGGCTATCAAGGTTCCTACTTTCCGCATGAGGCAGAATCATCACCGAACGAGGATGGCTATATGACCTCATCTTCACCCACCGAAACACGGCAAGCCCTGACCCAGCGTACTCCCACCTCTGCAGCAACGGATATCTCTGTAGAATCCCCCTTCAACCCTACATTATATATATCGTCGTCACCAGAAACTATCCGGCAACAAAGAGAACCATCATCGTCCCGTATTGAGCGGGAGCAGGATCCTGTACAAGAAAACGCCGAAGTTGTTTTCTTTGAATACGGTGTCGTCGTGTGCTTCGGGTTGACGGAAGGCGAGGAAAAGAGTATTTTGGAGGATATTGAAAACGCTGGAATCCTTCGGAGGAAGATTAGCGAAGAACACTGGGAAATAGAAGAGTGCCATTTTGCGGTATTGTGTCCTACTTTGTATGTCCCGCTTTGCAAACGATTCATTTCTTTATAGCATGACCCCAACATCGGGTACCCTCGTATCTATAATGATTTCTTTAGTGAGTACTATGCGACAATCTATTATCCACATTCATTCATTTGTATCAGCCCTCAAATCCCGATCTCATCTTCTCAAACTCTCTATTGCGCATGCCCTTGCCCAATCAACCCTTCTCGCCCATTTTGAGTCAAATGCACAACGGGTACTCTCCTCTCCTCAGACCCTCGCCATACCTCAACAACTGGCCGACAAGGGTGCTCTTCAGCTCAAACGCCGAGAAGCATTAAAACTTACAGGTCGTTTGTTCACCCTTCGTCGTGATGTCAATCTTGTATCAAATGTCCTCGACGTCCCGGAATTGTTCTGGAGTGAGGCGAGTTTGAAGGAGTTGTACGATGCAGTGAGAGAGTATATGGAGATCAGCGGGAGGGTGCAGGTATTGAATGAGAAATTGGGTACGGCAAGCGATTTTGTAAGTAAAATTTTCCGTAGATGTTGTCGATGGTATTCAAACGGAACCTACTTAAAGCTCGAGGCCATCCATGATCATCTCAATAATTCTGCTATGGAACGTATCACGGTGCGTCTTCTTTCTTGCTATTCCTGTAATGTGACACTCAATTGTCGCTGGTATTCTAGTGGATTGTCATATGGTACTTGTCTCGTCACCGTATTTGTATGCCTCGACTGAAAATACTTCACAGGTTGATTGTCGTTGCGATATTGGTGGAATTGGTGAGTAACGGATCTTGAAGCCATCAGAAGGTAAAAGTATCTAACTTTGCCTCGAACCTAGGGCGAGGTCATCGCGCGTCTTGTTGTACATGCAACCACTGTCGGAGGGAACAAGGGATTTGCCGTGTCTGGTATCCATAGAATATCTAAAGAAGATGCCTTGCGAGCTTTGGACATGATGGTACTTCGATCTAATTAACTATGTTCCACAATACGGTATACATAGAAGATCTACTAGCTTTACAGTGAGATACACAGGTACATCGAAGTACAAAATCAAACACAAACATGAAATGGAGTCCAGTCAAGTCCAGTACACCTGTCACAAAAGACCTTCAACCCTTCTGACATGCTCTAACCAACAATGGTAGTTGAGTTCCCCCTTCAGGCTCACTTTTGACCCTCGGTCGTTGCACGATCATAGTCTTTTTGATGATCTCTTCACCTGGGACAGCTAGCTCAAACTCGAATTCTCTGATGAGAACGAAGAGCAGAGCTTTCATTCTACAAAAGTGGCATTAGTTCGAAGTGGAAGTAGTGAAGCACAGGTACAGACTCGATCAAGGACAGGCGATAGCCTATGCAAGCTCTCGGGCCTCCTAGAAACGTCATCATATGGCCCCAGACGCCAGGGACCGAAGTCGCTGCCTCGGGAACTTTCTCCCAACGTTCCGGTCTGCGTGGAAGTCGTGTTAAGAAGAGAAATGATGACGCAAGAAAATTAGACTCACTTGAACTCCATGGCATCTTCGCCCCACGTAGCTTTATCACGGTTCAAGGCAAGAAGAGGAACGATCACGGTTTGTCCCTTCGCGATGCTGTTTACGATCTGGATTAGTAAGAACTAGCTGTCACTATTGAACATTGAAAACCCACGAAATGGAATGATGCTCGACTCCCTTCTTATCCTTCAGTGGTTGTGACAACGGAATAACATCATCTTGCGTAGCGACCCGTAGGACGGACGGAACAGGTGCATACAACCTGAGTGATTCTTTGACAACCGCATCCAGATAGGGCAACAAGTTAAGTTGCTCCATGGTAGGGTTATCCGTTGCCATTGTGCATAACTCCTCCCGCAATTTTTTCTGGACATCCTGGTGTTGAACAAGCCCAAAGAGTGCCCATGTAGTCCCTACTGAAGGTAAGTGACCTGCGGCTTGAATAGAGGTAAGGAACTTACCTGTGCTAAAATCGAGAACAGAAGTTCGTAAATGATTTAGTTCTTCTTTCCGGTTCATAACTATAAATCGGATTCTTACCTGGTCGTTTCGTGTCCTGCTACGAAGAAGGTCGGGATCTCTAAAAGGTTGTTAGTGATGGGACTAAGAAAACAAGAAAAAAGTGACTCACGAGCTAAAACATCTTCGTCGCTCATTCTTTGACTTGGTTCTCCATTCATGTTCGATTTTACAAGCAAAGTCAACAAGTCCTTCGACTTCAAGTTGCGTATATCGTCTCCGGAGTTTTGCAATGCCTCTTTACTCTCGTGCAGTAATTCTTTACCAATCTTGCCCATGGTTTCCTGGGCGTTGTCCAGCCCTGGGATCTTCACGGGAGGCTATTTTAATCAAGCAACGGTTAGGATCGAAAAAGGCTCGAGCGGGAATGAGTTATTACCAAAGATCGTAAAATTGGGAAAAGGGTTTGCAAAACTGTCCATGGTTGGTACTTGGCCTTTTCCATGTCTAGATCTCCGAAAATAGTTGCGAAAGCTTGGGCTAATTTGTTGGATTCGCTGTTCTCCTTCAGGGTGTTGAACTCGTAGTTGAAGCCTTCAGAGGAGTATAACGTGAGTGGAAGGTGATTTAATCGGTACGTGGTAGCTCACCTACGCGCCCAATGACATCCAAAGTCATTTTACTTATCCAGTCAAGAGCATTGATTTTCGCCGTTCCTCCACCATTAGTGATCTGAGATGACCAGACGTCCTTCAACTAAGTAACTGTTAGTCTTTGAAGAGGAATGAAAGGAATCAGCAGTAAACCTCAAGTGATTTGTCGATGAAAGTTTCAGTCAAATCGCGAACTTGAGCCGGACCAAAAGCAGGATTCTGACATGGTGTCAGAATACGTTCTTCGTGTATTGGCATGCATACATACCATAACTCTGCGCTGGAGTTTGTGGTGATCTCCTTCTGCGACGAGGAGACCTGGGCCGACGATACGGGTGAAGTGAAATCGACTGGCGTCATGTTTTTGGTAAATGTAGTGATGCATAAGAACATGGTTCAAAGCTTTGTGATCCAGAGTGAAGAGTATATTTTTCTGGAGAAATTCCAGCAATTGTGAACACAAGCATATAGAAGCTCAGGGGAGAGGCACGTACATTGAACAAGGCCGGGTATTTGTAGGTTCGACCGTACTCTTGAACCCATTGTTCTTGGGTGATGGCTTCCTCCTGTGGTTGAAGGTTTAGAGGAAGATTTGGAATTGGAGAACGTTCGACGCACATTCTTCGAAATTTCCTTTAAACTCCCAAAGATCCAACTGCTGCCCCGTGGTCCCGGTAGATCTCGTATCGGCGAAAAAAATTGAGATTTAATGAAAAGAAACACAAAATGGACGACTAGCGCCGCTGCGACTGCGCCTATGAGCTGAGTGAAATTTTGCATCTCCTATGACGAATGAAGGAAGAGACACAATGTTTTTCGACATCTTTAAAATACCAATTTCAGAGGTCCGATGGAGCGCCAGACCTCCGACGGACTTGATCGTGAAACAAGTCCGACACGTATCAAAGCGCATGCATTTCAAACGGATTACATAACTCTGTTCACGCACAACTGGAGAGGGGGCTGTATAAGGCTGTATACCTGTATACCTGTTTAGGTTGAAGCTGGGCTGGTGGTGAGCAGTAATTATCCGATTACCCTAATCTTGTGCTGCTTGGGCTTCAAATCAGTGTGCATGCCCTCAACCTCCCTCAATTTGATTATCCTTAAGCATGAGCATGAGCGCCGAGCTGGTGGCCGGCTATTCCGCTTTTGCACCAGCAGAAACAAGTTGGTGGTCTGGAATCGATGATGACATTGTGCCCCCTGGACGCGTCGCGCCTCACGGTCACGTTGCTCAATGTCGGTCCGGTTTTCCGCCTCCTCGGGTTTCACTGTCAGGTCCGTTCCTTCTCCAAGTTTCACCATTCGGAAAGTTGCCATTTTCTAGGTATTCGTGATATGCTCTACGAGCTACAGCCATAAACTAACTTCTATTTCTTTCAGTATTACGCGATTTGTCTCTCGGAACGGAGAACGCAAGGAGAACAAGGCTTGGTTGGGAAGGAAGAAGCGAAGCGTTGGAGGATTTAGACGAGACTATTTCCGATTCCTGTTTCCAGAACTCCAAAAACCGCGTCGCGCTCTCCGCCGTACTCGAAAGATTACCTCTTGAGGGATCCTTTCGGGGCAGAGTGAAGGCACATCGAATCCACGATCTCCTCGAAGCTGAACATTGAATGTCTGAGGCTCAACTGTCGTTCCTTTTACAAGCCTTTTGGTTGTGATCACTCTTTGAATACATCGGCACTCCTTACTGGATCTATCCTCACTACCATACGATCGAAGTTCCTGAAGAACCCTCTTTTCACGGGTCACCTTTCTCGGCTACTCTGGCCCTGTCCTATAAAGCCCGTACGAAATCTTTCTACTGAATCTCGACTCTTTTCCTCCGCTGGTATGAGCTCTCTCAGTCGACCACGACTGCTTGTTCCAATATTTGCTGGTCAAGGCTCTACGCCGTCCACACATTCTTCGTACATTAATTCTACCATTCGAAGATCTCAGCATGGCCTATGTGCGACGCTTCTCACCATCTGTCACGAAGCATTCATAGATGAATTATCCAGCCTTTCAGCACTAGAACTTACTCAAGCTGGCGTCGATCCAAACGATTTCAGGTCCCCGGAGACGCTTCTGACCATGTGGATGTCGCGTTTCCCTCATAATGCGTTAATATCGAGCTCAGCGCTCGTCCTGATGCAGCTACTGCAGTACCTTTCTTTCGTCGAACGATTCGGAGCTGAAAACGGGTCCCTTAGACCGTTCGCCGACTTATTAATCGGCCACTCAAAGTCCTCAGTCGGTATTCTTGGATTCTCCTCTGGAATTGTCTCGGCCTGTGTAGTCGCTTCGTCAAACTCTGCCAAGTCTTATCTTTCGTTTGCTTTAGAGGCTTATCGATTAGCTCTCTGGATCGGTATAAGATGCCAATTGTATCGTTTCGGTA
Source organism: Lentinula edodes (assembly GCF_021015755.1). NCBI lineage: Eukaryota > Fungi > Basidiomycota > Agaricomycetes > Agaricales > Omphalotaceae > Lentinula > Lentinula edodes. The sequence goes on from NW_025764312.1 coordinate 188,331, forward strand.
CCTCCAATGCAGACACGACGCTTCCTTGGAGTGTGGTCTTCCTTGGAATATCTACAGAAGAGGCTCAAGAAGCAATCTCAAATTTCGGAAGTGTGAGCGTAGTTTCTCGATGTTCCTTACGTATGCTGATGCAGTCTCTCATTCAGAGGGGCAATAGCCCAGAGAGCGAGGATCCTTCTAAGCTTTACATAACCGCGGTTATGGATGACCATTGTGTGACGGTGTCTGGTTGTCCTCCTATTCTAGCCGAGTTTACTGCAAGTGTACGCCGTACTCTTCCATCCGTGCTTGCCCATCAAACGACTGTTGATACTCTTTACCATTCGCCGGTCCATTTGAGGAAGGTTCGCGATCAGATTCTTGTAGATATTGCGGATCGAAACATTCGATTTCCGGAGTTGAGTCATCTGCGCGCCCCGGTGCGCTCAACTTCAACCGGGGTATTGTTGAGTCCATCTGTCGAGTCGGTGTCTCCACTAGTTCAACTGGTCGTTGATATGCTGATCATCGAGCCTGTCCGCTGGGACCTTGTCACAGACCAAGTTTCTCAGTCCATACCTGAAGCAGAGGTACTACTGAACAATTTCGGTCCGGGGATTGGTGTGGCACGAACCCTTGAAAAAATCTGCCCTCATGGACGCGTACAACTACGCGACCTTTGCTCCGAATTTCATGAGACCAGATCCCAACAAGAGCCAATCGCTATCGTTGGTATGGCTGTGAACATGCCTGGTTCGTCTAACATTTCCAAGCTCTGGGAAGTCCTCGAAAAAGGTCTCAACACACTGGTCGAGGTACTTTGATTAAATTCGATTTTGAGTTTTCGCACATTTATGTATTGCTCTTCGCAGATCCCTGAACATCGGTTCAATATCCGTGACTACGAGGGAACTAAGAACCCCAACCGCCAAATGAAAGCACGCACAGGCAATTTCATTCAGGGCGCTGACGAATTTGACAATCGGTTTTTCAAAATTAGTCCTCGAGAAGCGAAGAGTATGGATCCTCAGCAGAGGGTCTTACTCCATACGGCCTATGAAGCACTAGAAGACTCTGGATATGTTCCGGGGACGACCTCATCGTCTCAACCTGATACGTTCGGATGTTATATCGGTGCTGCTACCCATGATTATGTCCAAAATCTCCGCGGTGACATCGACGTATATTATAGTACCGGTGAGTGTTAATCCTTCCGCCGAGACAATGATCATAGGAGCTCATATATGCTAAGGTACTCTCTGCTCATACCTGAGTGGTCGTATATCATATGCGATGGGGTGGAGTGGGCCCTCTATGGTGGTAGACACGGCATGCTCCTCCTCCCTCGCCGCAGTCTATCAAGGTGCTCGTGCTTTGATGAATGGAGATTGTAAATCTGCGTTGGTTGGCGGAGTAAATGTCATAACAAGTCCTGATGTAAGTTGTGTCCCGCTCTCGTCGCAAATCAGGAGAATCATTATTCTACTGCCAGATGTTCCTGGGCTTAGATCGGGGCCATTTCCTCAGTCCTACTGGTCAATGTAGAGCTTTTGACGCCGCCGCAGATGGATATTCGCGAGGCGAAGGTTGTGGTCTATTCGTGCTCAAGCGCCTCTCTGATGCTCTCGCTGAGAACGATAATATATATGGTACCATTCGAGGAATCGAAGTCAATCAGAGTGGTTTGGCCCATTCTATCACACATCCTCATGCACCTACTCAAGTAGCTCTTTTCGAACGAGTACTTCGCAATGCTGCGATTCATCCCTCTCGGGTCAACGTTGTTGAGGCTCACGGGACAGGCACTCAGGCGGGAGATATTAATGAGATAGCTAGCATCCGTCAAGTTTTTTCCGCTAATCGCACTTCGCAAAACCCCCTCCATGTCACCAGTATCAAGGGAAACATTGGCCATCTTGAAGCCGCTTCGGGAGCTGCAGGGTTGGCCAAACTACTTCTAATGCTCAAACATCAGACCATTCCTCCCCAGATATCTTTCAATAAACTCAATCCTTCCATAGAACCTTTGGAAAACGACAATACCATGATCCTTCGTCGTTCTGGTCCATGGAAGCCTTCGTATAACGGCTCTTCCAGAATGGCCTTTCTCAATAACTTCGGCGCCGCAGGTTCCAATGCGGCTCTAGTGTTAGAAGAGCATATTCACAGCCCCTCCCAGGCATTCGACCACCCTCTGGTATTTGTTCTGTCTGCCAAAGACGAACACGCTTTGAACAAACTCCGTTCCGATTACATTCAGTGGCTTCAGAGCCCGGAGAGTAAAACTGTTCCTATGGTCGATATAGCATACTCCATGACCGCTCGCCGCCAGTTATATTCCTATCGCTTGGCTGTGGTCGCATCGGAGCGCACGCGATTAGTGGAAAGCCTGCACAAGGCCGCTATCGTCAGCTCTTCTGCTCAGCCCATACGACGGGTTGTATTTGTATTTTCAGGGCAATCTTCACAGTATCCGGAGATGGGACAAGTTTTCTATTCTACGTCGCCTCTTTTCAAGCACCATGTCGACGAGTGTCACGCTATTCTTATTTCACTGGGGTTTAACGGCGTTCTTTCCATATTTACGGGCAACGAAGTCGTACTTTCAGATTTCGAGAAAATTGAGGCATACCAAGCCGCCATCTTTACCTTGGAGTACGCACTTGGTAAACTCTGGATGTTTTGGGGCATCGTTCCAACAGCAGTGATTGGGCACAGGTATTTGATCCACCTCTGTGTTCCTTTTCACTTTTTCTGATCAGCTCTTTTCAGTCTCGGTGAATACACAGCATTAGTCTTTGCAGGCGTGCTGACCTTGAGAGGCGCTTTGACCTTGGTTGCTCACCGTGTCCGATTGATGTCACGAAAATGCGACCTTGACTCGACTGGCATGCTAGCAATCAATCTTTCCCCGGACCTAGTCAAGCATTTATTGGGAACGTCTGAGAATGTTTTCCCTCTCACAGTCTCATGTTACAATGGTCCAAATGATTGTGTCGTCTCTGGCCCTTTGGAGGCACTCGAGGACTTTAAATCGTTTCTCGATGCAACCAAGGGGTGTAGGAGTAAGATGCTTGCTGTTCCATACGGATACCACAGCGATTTTATGACCACCATTTCTTTCGAGCTCACTTCGATTGCTAAAGGCATCGAAATCCGAGCTCCGAATCTCCCCGTAGCTTCCAATGTAGATGGAAATGTCGTGCTTCCGGGGGAAGAAGGAATTTTCAAACCAGATTACTTCGCCAGACATTGCTCTCAGCCCGTGCAATTTGATGGCGCCGTTCGTGCGCTTACTGACGCATTCAAACTCTCCAGCGACGTTTGGCTCGAAATTGGCCCTCATCCGACGTGCTTGCCCATGCTGAAGGCTCACAGCTCATTGTCATCGAATGCACTTCTCATTTCGTCTTTCAAGCGGAACCAAGACTCATGGTTGTCGCTTGGTTCTGCATTATGTTCCCTTCTAGCAGTCGATATACCAATGCAGTGGCGCAACACTTTTTCCCATCTTCCTCATACGCGGTGTATCTCCTTACCATCGTATCCTTTCGCGACATCGAAATATTGGGCACCTTACGAAGAAGATTGCTTAGTGGTAACAAGCCCTCGTCAACCAAGTCTAACTTCCGGATACACCTTCTTGCACAACTGGGAACAATATCCTTCTTCGGAAAACGGACACGTGGCAATATTCGAGACTCCGATTTCACAGTTGTCAGATCTGATACTTGGACACAAAGTCGGCGGTTTGCCCCTTTGTCCTGCCTCCATCTTCATTGAACTCGTTTTGTCCGCCGTAGAACTTTCGATCCGACGGAGAGATGTATCTTCTAACGAAAGCCTTGTCCAGATCACCTCCTCGCGTTTCCTCAAAGGTTTGGTGTTCAAGGAAAATATCCCTCGAATTCTTGTCATCCAAATTACTCTCGGGGACGGACACGGTTCTTTTGCGATCAGCTCTCGGGTCGAGCCGTTGAACGAACTTATCTTACATGTCCGGGGCGACTATCTGCTCCAATCAATATCTGATTGTGCAGCAAAACTTTGCCAAATGCTTCCTTCTGTTACTGGTTGTATCAATCGCCTGAAAGATCCTTCGACTAAGGCAGAAGTTTTTCTCTCTCGAACCACATATGAGGTGGTATTCCCACGTGTTGTTCATTATGCGAAGGAATATCATACGATCAAATCACTTTTTGTCAGTCCTACTGATCTTCAGGGTTCCGCCTCCATCCGTCTTCCTTCTGGCCACTATCGAGGCACGTTCACTGCCCATCCAGTCTTCCTCGATACCTTGCTACAAGTTCCAGGCTTCATTGCCAATCTGCAAGGTAAAAGACAACCGGCTGAGTCATCGGATGTCAATCTAGGAATTCACGTTGGCGATGTGTTTATATGCTCTGAAATCACATCATGCTCCATCTCGACTACCTCTTTAGATGACAATGCGACCTACTCAATATATTGCACAGGCGTTTGGCTAGACAATCGTACTTTGTCTTTCGATGTTTATGCTGTCAAAGACGGTGACTCGTTACAGGTCATTGCATTCGTGAAAGGCGTGGTATTTCGTCAAATGGCGCTAGAAACTCTTCGGAAAGCGCTCTCTTTAGCCGCTGTGTTAGGCCAACCTCAAGGATCACAGTCCTCACCAGCACTTAGTAATGCCCCTTTACAGTCTCGCGCTCGGTCCCATAGCTCTCCCCCAAACTTCGTAAACGTAGCTGGGGAATTACATTCACGGATATTCGACGCTATAGCGGAAACTTGTGGCGTAACTCGAGAGCAAATCACCGCTAGTACTGCGCTCGACTCTCTCGGAATAGACTCGTTGATGTTGATTGAGTTATCAACCAAATTACAATTCTTATCTTCGAAAATCGACTTAGAGCTCCAATCTCTGTATTCTTGTAAGACTGTTGCAGATATAATTCGCAAATCTTGCTCAGTCCTAGGTCTGGGCAATGCTCCAGTTCTGACCATTGCACCACCCAGTACCACCTGTGTTGAGAGTGAACCTTCCTCACCCAGTACTTTGGTAGCCGACGACAGGTTGTCGGACACCGTGTTTTCGCGCGCGGATGTTTATCTCGACGTGAGGAACGTTATCAATGCCGCCCTCGGTACGACGGTGGCCTTTGGGGATGAAACCGACCTTGAAACTGTGGGTCTTGACTCGTTAGCCTCGATCGAGGTTTTGCATGCCTTGCAAACTCATTACGGTCATCAAGTTCCCAATGACTTTCTTCGCAAATACCGTACCATCAGTGCAATTCAAGAATACCTGGGTCCTTCAAAGTTCAATCTGCCGCATCGTCGATTATTCATTCCGCAATCACCGCCCAAGGAAGCCGTTCAAGCGCGCCTCATCGGGATTCTTCGACTCGGGACAAATCCGGTACGAGTGCAAGATTGCAATAAGATGAATCCACCGATTTTCTTCATACATGATGGTAGCGGTCTCGTCAACTATTACGATAAGGTTGAGTCCCTGCATCGTGACGTCTGGGCAATCTATAATCCAAAATTCCTTTTCGCTCTGCCCTGGGCCAGTCTAAAGGATATGGCAGTGGCGTATGCTGAATATATCTCGGCGTTGTCTACTGGAACAATCTTGCTAGGTGGTAAGTACTTTTTGGGATAATCATTTGTTGTTTTGTGACGCTCGTTTTGTAGGCTGGTCTTTCGGTGGTGTCGTAGCGTACGAAGTCGCTCTACAGCTCGCTAAACGTGGCGTCAACACAAAAGGGATCATCCTCATCGATGCACCCAACCCAATCGGGCACGTCCCGTTGTCCGACGCTCTTATTAAAACCATAGCTAGATACGACCGCAAAAATGGCCCCGTTGAAATTGGAAAACTTGTTCGAACACAGTTCGCTATGAATGCTCAATTACTTTCTGCCTATGATCCGCACGAAACGGGAGGCGTCTGCCCTCCCCTTGTATTTTTACGCTCTGAATTAGGCTATGCTGCCGAAGGCATTCAAGTTGCTGATATTCCATCGTGGCTTGTTGATCGTTCCGATCCTAGCACTACCATCGCAGGTTGGTCCGAATTGTCAAGCTCAGTCAAAGTCTGGGATGTCCCGGGACACCATTTTCAAGCCTTCGACAACGCTAATGTAGGTTGTCCTTACCATGCTATCGACCGTGTTCATTCAATTTTCACGATAGATTGCCTCCGTTTCTGCCAAACTCTTGCAAGCCTGCGAATATTTAGAAACCCTTTGACCTTTTGAAAACTCCTTTCTTGTAGCAATATAACAGGAATCATGTAGCGCGCATATTATTTGATGGGCTTTCCGGGTGGGTATACCCTGGATCGGATGGATTTTGTTGTATCGACAGTGTCTAATGTACTTTTACTTTCGGTTCTACTTCTAACGGATTATCCTGTACATATATTGAACCTTACTGCCTTTTCGAAGTTGTACGATGAAGGCTGCTGTACTAAAAAGTCGAAGTGGCAGGTATTGCATTTTTGGAATCACAGCGGTAAGAAAGGATCGTTGCTCACGGACAACCCAAACTCAGATACTGCGATGCAGGACACATAAGTACGAAAAGTTAATACACAAAGCAGTAACATGAAGTGGTGTACTCAAGACAGAAACTCGGTCTTGGTCTCGGTTACGATACTCGAAGACTGACTCATGATGATCTGTCGTTGTTGTTAGTAATTGCCAATGTTGGCGACGAAATGAATCTTACCCTAAAGTCATACCCCTTGTAGTACTCGAACCTAGTGCACACACGTCAACATCACTTGGTAAGTTCAATTTGAGGACTCACCAGCAACCCGCGATATATAGAGGGTATTTCTGGACATCGACCTCCGCGATTTGCTTCAACCAGTATTCTTTCAATGTATCGTCGCCTATCCCAGGCCCAGTCTCACCAATGGCAAATGGCTTGTTGTATTTCTCGGCGAACGCGGTGTAGAACGAACCATAAACTTGATCGAAGGTCTGCTGAGATTTGGGATACGCATCCATGCCGACAATGTCAACAGTGCTTGAGTCTTTCGGGAACCATTCCGCAAGCGAAGAAGCGTCGGCCCAGTTTGGACACCAGAACATCTTTATCTTGGGATTGTCTTTGACGGCGGCAGCGATGTTGGCCCAGGCAGTTTGGTACGAGTCAACATCTGAGTATGAAGAATGCGAGAGGTGCAAGAATGGGATGCTGAAAACCAAGTAGAGCGTCGCTCACCGCCATGGTAAGTCCCAGAAGTGATGTAATAGTTGACTTCGTGAGCAAAACGAAGCCATACTTCTACGCCCTCGTTCGTGAACTGCTTGAGAACGCTCGCCACTTGTGAAGCGACATTAGAATCAATCGCACTCATGTCCACAGTAGGCATGACTGCAGGAATCAGAACAGCTTTGGAATCGATGATATCTTGCTTCTGGCTGAGCAATTGCGAACCATCCCAGCTTGACCCTGTGATCTGAGCATACCAGCCGTATCTAATGGGCAACAATTGAGCAGTTAAGAATGCAAGAGCATTGAGTTTAAAGTTCAAGAGACTAACGTGCTGGCGGGGCTCATCCCGACTGCTTTGTTGATTTCTGCCATGGTAGTTTGAGCAGAAACATCGGGAAGGAATCCAAACGGTACCCCATTTTTGGTCTTCAGTCCGTCAGAAGGTAAATTGAATGTGCTGGAAGATGTGCCATTGGACTGGGAGGACACACTATCCGAATTATCTCCACGAGAACTGAGAACCCGAAGGCTTCGCCGGTACGGGATGGCAGCCTTAAGATAACTCTCAAACGATTGCGTAAATGAGAGAAGATGAGGTTCACATACCGCGTTGACCTGAGCAAGGCCCACGAGAGCACAGAGAGTTATGGCAATAGTTGCAGGGAAGACTTTCATGGTTGGATGCATACAGCAAAGAAAATTTGTATATGAAAGATGATCAACTTCGATAGACTTCGATGCAGTGACTACTCGAGGTCAACTCGAAAAGTAGTGAATAATTTTGTTCGCAAAGATGCAAATTTTATACCCTGTGGCTTGTCCCTATACTGAGAGTTAGCGCGCTGATGTGTCGCACCTTGGCCTGAGACGATTTTATCCACAGTTATAGTATCGAGATATGTACAGATAGGCCTCCCGAGTACAATTTGATTCCATGATTCGATACTATATAGATAGGGAGAAATTTTGACAATGTCGTGGGTGTCGATTTTCGAAACATATCATTGTGAAATACTCCTTATTCCAGTCAGTTTCAGCTGGATGAAAGTAGATCATGATAGCATATGAAAGAGTTAGAGTAACTTAGGCCTTCCGGGGGTACTGCTCGTCCCCGGCAATCGCTTCGCTCCAATGGCGACTAATAAGCAACGAACTTCACTTCTTTCTACTGTACTCTGTTGAACAGTCAGAAAATCCGATAGAATATCGCAATATCCCTACTATGGGCCTGTATGAATTACATCTGACATTGACACCTTAGCCTTAGCGCTTAGTACCAACGATGACCACGGGGACTATTTGCTATCCTGCCACTTTGACTGATTCTCAAGGCAGTCAAGTTCAAACCAGATTTAAGCTTCGATTGTCTCTGAGGAATTGCTCTCGATAAAGCTGGGGATGAACAGTAATCCTGACTCCAGAAGCGGACACAACTTGCCGGTGGAAAATGAAGTGCTAAAATTTCCAATTCACACAAGTCCATATACGTCCGACGATCCCGCGCAATCCTTGAAGACAACAAACGATGCTCCTGTATGTCTGTTGTACTAGCTATCATTTTCGACGGATATTTCAACACCTATTTCCAGCTGACTTCTAGATTATGGGCAGATGGAGACCAATATCGCTATGCAGTGCCACCAAGAACTGGCGACCATTGGGAGAGGATAATGAAACGAATAGATCTGTATGATGAGGATATATGTAAAGGCTGGCGGGAAGATATCGATACCCTTTTGGTGTTTGTGAGCCTAGAAACCATGGAAAGGAACAGTCGAAAATAACTTTTTATTTCACATTGTACAGGCTGGCCTTTTTTCCGCTGCCGTCACTGCTTTTTTAATCGAATCTTATAGCTGGTTGCAGCAGCCAGACCAGACCACGAACCTACTTCTACTGCAACTCAAACAGCAACTTCAAAGTGGCAACGACACGGATCCGCTCGAGGCCTCCGATATAGGATTTTCTGTTACTCCACTCGCGATCCGCATTAATATCTTTTGGTTCTCCAGTCTCGCATTGAGCCTATCATGCGCGATCGTCGGCATCCTTTGCAAGCAATGGCTTCGCGAATACAGACGCGATGCTGCTCTGAGTCCCAGAGACGCGTTAATGCTGCGTCAAACCCGGCTGGAGAGCTTTGAAAAATGGAAAGTGAATGACATCTTGTCCGCTTTACCTCTTCTTCTACAAGCCGCGCTGGTTCTTTTCTTTGCGGGCATCGTGGATCTCCTATGGTCTTTGAACACCGTTGTTGCAGTTGTGTTGACCTGCGAGATTGGGATTGCGCTGGCAATAGTGTCAATGACTACCGTTTTACCTTCCCTTGCGCTCCTAATGAATGCAAATCTACCCTGTGCCTACAAATCTCCTCAAGCATGGATATTTTACCGCCTACTCCATTCTTCTGTTCGACTTGTTGAACGAATCAGTCGAGGAACACAAGTTACGAGATCATCGTTTCGTTTTCATCTGGACTCCATCTTCCGAATTAAAAATTGGACCGCTGGTGATAGGCTCTGCCACCGCTTTTCCAATACAGCAGCATCAGACAACTTTCTGCTGAACGACTGCCTTGGAGCAGCAATGCACTGGGTCTACTCCGAGTACAGAGATAATGTGTCCATGACTCCTCATATCTTTTATTGTTTAGAAGAACTAGATGAAGAGACACTGGAAATTGCCACCGGTAAAAACAACTTGAAGTCCAACTACTATCTCTATTGCGACCTCATCAAAGACCTCCCTCGATCTCAAGAGCGGCAAAAGTTTGCCCTCGAATTATTAATCCGCGATATCAACGCCAACACGTCTAGTCACGTCCAACAGTCCCTCCACATTTCTCATCTGGCATCCGAATTGCGATTTGGTGTAGCCGTCAATATGGACGAAGGTAGAATTTCCATATTCTCTCTTGGGTGCTCTTATTCTTATTGATGTTCTGTTCAGAATTCGTCCTACAAATAATCCATACCATACGACATTTTGCACAATGCTCATTCGACGGGCCAGCATTGAGCTATCAGCTTCTCCTTGAAGTTGCCTATATCTTCTTGTTCTGCTGGCGCGATGGCTCAGATGATGTTCGTCGGCATTGTTTCCTTGTTCTTGATGATCTCGAGCGGTGCATTGAGCGTCTCGCTAACGCTAACCTCACGCTGAGAGCCAAATTCGGCTTTGACTTCACTTGGCTAATGAATCAATTCACCGGCACAAATCCTGAGGAACACGTCTCACAGCCATCGTTCGATCCTCTCAACTCATTTTACGACCCTCTCATCTGCTCCGAACGATTCTCATTGTTCGTGAAATTCCTCGATGGGTATCATCACCCCGCCGACGACGTTATGGACCCTTCAGATCCAATTGTGTCGGCGTGGAAACAGCAGAAAGCATCGTTGGCAATACAAGGAGGACTTCCCGCGTCACATTTTGACTCGCAACACTTTCAACCCCCACCTGATGGATCTTCCAGTTAATCTGCGCCCGCGTAACACAGATCTCATTCAGTTATGACAATGAAATCTCATACAGAATCCATGCGGGAGCCACAGATTGGCGGGGAGACCTCGGATGATGGACGATTCCCGGGCCCAGTTTAAATTTAAAAACGAAAACTTTGACATATAACTTATAAATACTTTATCATCCACTCCACAGTTGCCTTGAACGAGCCCTCTTTGCCTGCTTTGACTTTGGGGTCGCTCATGTCACCTCGGACTGCAAATCCATGCGTGCACCCTTCAAAGAATTCGCGCTTGTACCCAGGAGCGTATTTGCCATTGCCCAAAAGCTCGTCGGCCTTGGCTTGCGCTTCCAGAGGAAATTGAGGGTCAGTAGTGCAGCTGTTGATAAGCAGTGGCGCAGTAGCTTTAGCAGCAAAAGTCTATATTTGCAGTTTAAGTATAAGGGAGGAGTATGTAATTGAGAATTGGGTACAAACTTCAAGATCTTCGGGAATCTTCAGTAACGAAGGGTGCGCAACTGCCGCTGCTTTGGGGATTTCATCAAAGGCTAAGTCAAAGGTGTATCGGCCTGCGAGAAAGATTAGTACTCCTCAATACTTGTAAGTATGCCCACCCACCTCCGAAGCAATATCCTATAACACCGAAAGATGTGACACCATCTTTCTTCAAGCCCTCAATGATCTTATCGATTGACGGACGAGTGTTTTCCGGTCCGTGCGACTTGAACCACTCTGTCAGGCTCCAGGTGCTCTGGAGATGCATTTACCGTTAAATGATGAAAGCATACTAGATTGAAACTGGAATTCTTACACCGGGATTGAAAGCGCTAACTGGTGCCGGGTCTCCACTAAAAAGGTCGGGAATCACGGTCTATGCACTGGGGTTAAGAAGTCGAAGGGGAGGATGAACACTTCGCGATACCTTGAAGCCATTAGCGGCAAAATCATCGGCGAGAAGCTGTATAGACATGACTTTGTATGAGCTTGGATGGAAATACAACCGCGCTGGTGATGAGTACTGACTCGGTTGTTGATCAGCTGAGGGCCGAAAATGTCAGTAAGGAGAACGATGACTTTGTCTTTGGGATAATCTTTCGAAGGCGTGGCGACGTAGGAGTTGACGCCGTTGATTTCTTCCCATTTGCCTGTTCATAAATGCGATTGAATTCGATCACCTCAATTAGCATATATTCGGACCCAAAACCAAAATTTGATTTCGCACCTGCAGGCTCTCCTTCGTGAGTAACACCTGATACACGTCGAATTCCAGAGATGGTTCTTGAGCATGTTCGATCAGATTTGAGATAGAGAGCTCACCCTTGACGCAATGTTCGCAGAAGCTCATGATGGTGGTTGCAAGGTTGGACGTATCGATGACTATCGATGGTTGATAATCCATGTATGTTATCTTATCTTATCAGGGCAGGCATCATGGACATAGATTTTCCGATTTCGAACATAGAATGATTTAAATGATTTAATTAGTACAGCTTGATCAACCTTCCACAACCTACAGATACTTCTTGAACCACTCCACAGTCGCCTTGAATGCCCCTTCCTTCCCTGCTTTGACTTTTGGATCACTGATATCACCTCGTACAGCGAATCCATGACTACATCCTTCAAAATGCTCGCGCTTGTATCCAGGAGCGAACTTTCCACTTCCGAAAAGCTCGTCGGCCTGGACCTGGGCTTCGAGAGGGAATTTGGGGTCAACGGTACAGCTGTTGATAAGTAAGGGAGCAGTGGATTTGGTGGCGTATGTCTGCATAAAGAAATGGGTTGCGACGTGAGTTACGGATAGGTAAGAGGAGTATATATATAAACGGACTTGGAGATCTTCGTCCACATTGACCAATGACGGGTGTGCGATAGCCACGACTTTGGGTATCCCTTCAAAGGCAAGGTCAAAAGCAAAACGGGCTGCAAGGAATTCTCTTTAGTATCAAGAATGTCTTTCTTTCAGGAAGCTATACTCACCCCCGAAACAGTACCCCACAACTGCAAAATCAGTAACACCATCCTTCTTTAAGCTGTCAATAACCCTGTCGAGTGGAGGACGAGCGCTGTCTGCTCCGTGTACTTTTAACCACTCCATTAGATTCCAGGTGCTCTATATGTGTAAATGGTATGAGGCGTGATGTTAGATTGAAAATTCCGGAAGCATGGTAGAGGAAGACGAAAATGAAATAGTAAACTTACGCCGGGTTTTAATGCATCGACAGGAGCTGGGTCGCCATTGAAAATGTCAGGAATGACAGTCTGAAAGGGAACGGATGGGAGGTCAGAAACTCAAAAGCGAAAAACAACACGGCTGAGTTATTTTACCTTGAATCCATTTGCAGCGAAGTCGTCTGCGAGGAGCTGGAAAGAGGGAGAGATTTGATAGGTAAGAGTCCGATCGACGATAGATGGATATGGAATAAATACTGACTCGGTTATTAACAAATTGAGGACCAAAAATATCAGTGATGAAGATGATGGCTTTTTCCTTGGGATACTCTGTCGATGGGGTGGCGATGTAAGTGCTGACGCCGTTGATTTCTTCGGTTTTTCCTGTTACAATTAATGAGAATATATTCAAAGCTGGAGAAACTGGTATCGTACCTTTAGGCTCTCCTTCGTGAGTGACACCTGCGGGTCATGATTGTGAGCTCGTAGTTCATGGATTACTATGCGAGTCAAATTAGAGTCAAGCACTAACCCTTAACACAATGTTCGCAAAGGCTCATGATGCTTAGTTTTTTTACACGAAAGGTTGTCGGTTTCGTTGGTTGTAGAGAGTTAGAAGAAAAGATTTCTGAGGTCGATGGCAGAAGATTCAAGCGTCGGACGACATTTTATACCCTTTTTTATCGATAAAAACAGGCGGTGGTTGATGAAACGGAAATCTACCGAAGGAGTCCGAAGGACCCATTAAAAATAGACGCTGATAGACGCCTGCGGAAGCTTTCCGACTTGAGATGCCGAGTGCCGATCAAATCCGTTTTTGGTCCGAGGTACGGATCAATGTACGGATCAAATATTCGTTGCGCCATCACTCCGTCCAAAATCCGCGCGCTCGTCGACGCAGGTCGACGCCGTCACAGTTCCCCTTCTTCTCTGTAATTTGACCGACCTCGGTTTTCATGTTGAAAACAAAACACCTACAAATCTCTCAGTGGATTCCGAGCTTGATTTAAATTTCGCTGTCCACTGTGTGCAATCGGAGTACCATAGTGAGTTTATGGTTCTCTAAATCTCAGTGGATGAAAGTCACAAAACCTGCCTTTCATTGTCAACTAGCACGTTCCCTTATCTCAATGCTGCAATTCTGGGGTCTTGACACCACCGTTCACTATGGTAACAAAATTTGGTGATAACTCCACGACTCCAACTCAAGATCCCAATCCGTAGATTGCGTTTCTCACCAGCTTTCATCGTCTAATTTACGTTGTTGAACACTTCTTTTCATGGTTGGCGGAGACATAATCGGAAAAAGATGTTTATCGACTTGAGATGCTGTCAGCAGCTCGTTGAGCCTAAGGTATGTACTGTATGTATATGTTTCTATATGTTTTCAGACTCACTACTTTTGGTTGCATTGCCTCCCGCAGCTGTTCGCGCAACATCATCAGAACACTGAACAGAAATAGACGTCACCCCAATTCTCACCATTACCCCGAAAAATTATTTTGGATTATCATTGAGTCTAGGCAAGCTTTTGATTATTCTCCACAACCACCAACAACCACCCACTGCTCTGCCTGCGTCTGCCTACACCCTTCCACGAGGTTTCATTCCGCTTATTCCTGCAAACAACGCATACAACGCGAGATACGAACTTTCTGTTCCTGGACCCGTTGTTCACGGTTACACACGGTAAACAAACAAACATCCGCCATGTCGTCTGGTCCAACTTCTCCTCCAATATCACCCTCAGCGTTATACGCATACAAACTCCGCGACGACGGATACGATGTGGCTCTTCTTCCACCGAGTCCCAGATCCTCGACTCTACTTGTAGCACCGAAACCGACCTATCCTCCACCTCTAAATACAGATTATGGCGAAGATCTTTATTCGTCGCCCTCCGATTCTGAATCAATTCACGACGACCTGCTTTCATCACCTCCTCCGGTATCCTTGCTACCGTATGCAGCACCCAGTCGACCATCTTCTGCTACGGGATTCCTATTTTCTCGTTCCGAACCTAACTCCGATCCACAACATCCACCGTCTTTGTCGGGCATAACAGAACCTTATCTTTCGCCAAGTACATTATCTATGTCTACGCCACCTCCATCATCTATGTCAACCCCAGGTCCCTCGAATTCAGCCTCCTTCTCGTCCAAATCGTCCAAATCATCTAACGTCCCGCGAAGACAATCTCTTCTCGACCCTCGGGCAAGCATAGGTGCAAAAAGCAGGATGATCTCCTCTCCTCCACCGCGTATGCATATGATTCGCGTTCCTTCAGAAGAAACTCGTGTACTTGCGCGCGCTCAACAGCAGACTAATTTCAAGTTCTCACATCCTAATTATCCCGCGCGTGGATCGGTGGTGCTTTATCGCTTAGATGACCCTACGCAGGACGTGTTGAATATGCGGGACGTGGAAGCATTGCTTCCACCAAATCTTCCATTTGGCAGTGGGGGAGGGGGAAGGAGCAGACAAGACCGATCTGGCTCTGGGTCGATGACTATCTCGAAATCTAGCATGGACGGGGTAGGGTCCGTGGCAGGATCCATGAGGTCGTTTTCATCCAGGCACTCTGTCATGTCAGGAGACTCAAGGATTCCTCTCATTCGTTCCGATTTCCGTGATGGATCTCACAGAAAAGGGCAGGAGATGCAACTAGTGGCTTACGCGTATCAGCCTGACGCTCTACTTGACGGAGAGGACGACGGAGAGGACGATGATTGGCTACACGACCCGAAAGTGTCGTTCTACGCTTCACCTCAGTCTAAAGCAGAAGTCGGAGAAAACAAGGGCAAGGACTCCGAATTATCACCGAGCTTGAGGATGGGAAAATCGGGATACGTAGAAGATTCGATATCAATGAGAGGACTAGGGAATTACTTCACGCTCTGGTTGTTGTTGGTTGGTCTGGTCGCATTGTTTATTTTTTATCCTGTGGTCACGGAGGCGGGGAGGAGTGATTTGTCGGACTCGATTGTGAATAATCCGAACATTAATTCGACGGGGCAGGCCACGGCGAGGTAGTTAGAGTGTACAGAAACTACATAAGATACCCTACATACATACATAATTCTCAGTTTTGATTGATATAATTTAAAGTTTGGCCGAGGTTTGAGGACGCCATCAATTCGGGAGCGTGGGGGCGTCATGTATTTGGTCTCCTTTTGTCCTTCCACTACGACCATGGACGTCGAACGTGGCCAGTACGCCAATTCCACCTACGAAGACGAGCACAACGACGCTGGCGCTGAACACGAGGCTCTTCTACCAACCTTCAGTCCTAATAATAATAATAATAATAATAACAATGATAAAGCTGCAATCGACCCTACACCTTCGAAACGGTTCCTAACTCTTACTCAACCCAAATTCACAATCCTTCACCTCCTCGTCGCATTTACCGTTGGGATCTCCGGCTGCGTGCTTGCTCAATATGTTTTATGTGGGCCGTCGTGTTTTGGTATGAAGGAAAGCACCAGTACTTCTGGAACCGACGCCTTCGCTCTCGCCAACCCTGACGCCGGAAGCACCCAGATCCACGCTTTCCCTCCGCCTTCACCAACAAATGCATTCCCATCATTGTTCCCTTCAAACGTCGGTTATGCGGGAGGTACACCAACTGGTGCCGAGCCAGCGCTGATTGCCACCGCACCACAGTACCCTATACATACTGGAGCCGCTCAACTGGTGAAGCCGGAGACGTTGGGAGACAAAGGAGATGATAAGAAGAAGGAGAAGGGTGACAGCTGGGATCTGTTTAAACATTGGGGGAATCTTGCGCCTTGGTATAGCAATGAACGAGGAACGTTTGGGTTGGATTCGGGTCCAGGAACGCCTGATACATGTCGAGTGACTGGTTTGCACTTTTTGCATAGACATGGCGCCAGGTATCCTACTGCTTGGGGTGAGTAATGTGCTATTCAATCCAAAGAATACTATAAATTGAACTATACCAAAAGCTTCATTCGGTGGGCCAGCGGACTTTGCTGGAAGGTTACACAAGGTCGCGGATGATTGGACTGCAAAGGGGAATTTGGCGTTCATGAATGATTGGTGTGTATCTAAAGCTTCACTGTACGTTATATGAAAGACTAAAACGTCGCTATACAGGACATACAAGCTCGGTGAAGAGCTTCTGACTCCATTTGGAAGACAACAGCTTTACGACCTCGGTATCTCCATGAGACTTAAGTATGGATTCCTACTCAAAAACTTCACCGAAACAAATACTATCCCCGTCTTCCGCACCGAATCACAGTACGTCCGTACTTTTATTGTCGTCCATCGGAAATGAATGCTTACTTTGATTAACTCAAGAGACCGCATGCTGCATTCAGCATTAAACTTCGCCATAGGCTTTTTCGGGTATCCTTTTGAAGGTCAATATCAACAAAGCATCACTATCGAAGCAGACGGGGTGCGTTTCCTGTCCTGTTGTCCTATCTAATGCACTTCTGGCTCATCTCCTTGACAGTTCAACAACACGCTTGCTCCTTATGATACTTGCCACAATGCGCGACATCGCCCTATCTCCGACCGAGGGAAATGGTACGTCGAGCAGTGGGCAAATATATATCTGAACGACACGCGGGAAAGACTCCAGTCACAATTGGAGGGGTACGACTTGAGCGTTGAGGATGTGTATACTATGCAGCAGATGTGTGCCTATGAGGTTCGCATCCTTCTTTCTCTTCCACTACCGGTAGCTTACTGACTGATACTATCACACCCCAATCACAGACAGTAGCAATCGGATACTCCAAGTTCTGCGAGTTATTTACACAATCCGAATGGGAAGGGTTCGATTACTCTCTTGACCTCTATTTCTGGTACAACTCCGCCTTTGGCTCCCCTGTCGCTCGTGTTCAAGGTGCAGGTTGGGTACAAGAATTCATTGCCCGTCTAGAGCACAAACCCATTGCGCCCCATGAGCATCGTTTCAGTACTAATTCCACGCTAGATGATAGTGAGATTACGTTCCCGCTTAATCAGAGCCTGTATGTGGATGCTACGCATGAAGTTGTTGTGCTGAACAGTGCGTCTTCCTGATCATCTTACGTTTGTCTACCATCTGTATGACTGACGTTGTATATGTCATAGTCCTAACCGCATTAAACTTGTCAAGTTTGGCAGCCAATGGACCGCTACCGTACGATCATATACCAGAAAACCAATCGTTCAAGGTTTCTCAGCTGGCGCCTTTCGCCACGAACATCCAGTTCCAAAGTGCGTGATTTCATTATCTTCTTACCGTCCTCTCTCTGTCTTACACATATTCTATAATCAACAGTTTTAGAATGTTCATCACCTTCAATATCCGGCGAACAAGTTCGCATAATCGTCAATGACGCTCCAGTTCCTCTTACCGGTATCCGCGGCTGTCCATCGCAAGCAGACGGACTGTGTCCTGTAGACACGTTCGTCAAGACTCAGAAGGAGATTTTAGAGAAGACGAGCTGGGAGTGGGATTGTTTCGGTGATTATGAGAATGTGGTTGGGGTTGGGGATGAATGGGAAACTGTTACTGGTGATGCTCCGCGGCCGGAATCAAACAGTAGGATTTAGAATTGTGACTAATGGAGGTGACGATCTTTAAGAGGAGATATAGGTTTTTCGGAAGAGTTCGACCTATCGCGAGCTCGTTTTTCTTGCATATTCATTGAATCTTCTTCTGCCTCTGATGGGAGGGGGTGTTCTTCCTTGAGCGGCTTCGATACCAATAATTTATGCATTCGTGGTACTTCATCGTTTGCTCCATCATTCGCTCCGTTGTGTTTTGTCTTCCACATGAACTGTTCATTGCACTATTTGATAGGGATACTCATACCTACACACCATACACACACGTCGTCAATGTCAAATCCAAAACACCTGCAGCATCCTCCATACTGCAATGAACGAAGATAAAAAATCCATCCAGCATGGTACATATTCACTTGATCCATCCTGCAATCCAACCAACTTGGAAATCAACGGAAGCACAAAGTCCAATCCTCCGAGTCCTTTTCCTATATCAAGCCTTCTGATGCAATCTTACTATCAAAGGCAACTGACTACCCGCATCTTTTTCGCTCTTTAACCTCGGTCGTTGCACGACAGTAGATTTGGCGATCACATCGTCTGCGGGGACCGCCAACTCAAATTCGAAGTTCCGTACGAGGATGAATAACAGCGCTTTCATCCTGCGAGAGTTGAGTGAGTTGATAATTAGTGTTGATATTTAGTGTCGACTGGTGATAACCGGGGACTTACTCGACTAGAGAAAAGCGATACCCAATACATGCCCTAGCACCTCCAAGAAAAGTCAGCAAGTTACCCCAGACACCAGGAATCGAGGATACTGCAGCGGGAAGGTTATCCCAACGTTCGGGTCTGAAAGAAATTATGAATAGGATATTGCAAACTTCAAAGAGACTAGCAACTGACTTGAATTCCATGGAATCTTCTCCCCATAAAGATTTGTCCCGATTTATAGCAAGGATAGGTACGAAGATCGTTTGACCCTTTTGAACCCTTTACGCATACGAACAACGATATTATCATCAACACAGTCGAAAGACAAACGGACGCCTGCGTACGAAACGCTATCCCTCGCCACACCCTTTCTATCTATCCACGGCTTGCCCAACGGAATGACATCGTCTTTTGCCGCCACACGCATTGTCCCTGGGACGGGTGCATGCACTCTTAATGTCTCGCGAACGACTTTGTCGAGGTATGGTAAAGAGTTGAGTTCATCCATGCTAGGATTTTCAGTAGAGAGCGTGTACAATAGTTCTTCCCGTAGTTTGTGTTGGACGTCAGGGTGTTGGACAAGTGCGAAAAGCGCCCAGGTGGTTGCTTGAAACAATGAGTTCTTTTCCTTCTTATAAGAAATTGAAGTTACCTGTGCTGTCAAAGAGGGGGGGATGAGTGTCAGTCTCTTTTTTCTGGAGTCTGGGAGCACTTTGCAGAAAACAAATCACACCTGGTTGTTTCGTGTCCTGCGACTAAAAATGTTGGGACCTCTGTTTAGGATTTTGACATAAAGACATTCCATCAATTTCGAAAGGACTCAAAGAAGGAAAGGAAGGAGGAAGGTGAGGCTTACGTGCCAATACATCATCATCGCTCATTTGGCCTTGTTCCCCGCTCATATTTGACCTGACAAGAAGTGATAACAAATCCCTTGAATCCCAGTTTTCTGATTTTTCTCCACCAGTGTCTCGCAGAGAGGCTTGAGTGTCGCGAAGTAAATTATGACCGATACGAGACATTGTCTTCTTGGCTTCTTTAAATCCTGGAGGGTCTTGTGAAGGCTGACGGAACAGGAAGTAGAGGAGGGGGAATTTCCATCAACCATTCGCAGTGATCGGACATTTGACTTACCAGACCACGCAAGGGAGGTAACAAGGTCTGCGCAAGAGGCCATGGTCGTATTTTTTGGGCTTCTGGGTCCCCAAAGATGACTGCAAACGCCTTATTTAGTTCATTAGAACCCCCGTCGTCTTTCAAGGCATTGAATTTGTAGTTGAAACCTAACAATCAGTGAGAAATGATACCTGTTCACTCACGTAGACACTTACCTGCAAGCCCGATTACGTCCAAAGTCATTTTGCTCAATGACGAAAGAACATCAATACGAGCTTCCCCGCCTCCAGCAGCGATCCGGGCTGCCCACACATCCCTCAACTAAACAATCATAGGTCGAGATAAAGCAAATATGGGAAACACAACGCACTTCAATAGATTTATCAACGAATATCTCTGTCAGTTCTCGGATTTGAGAAGGACCGAAAGCAGGATTCTGTTCAGACTCAATGCATGCCTTGAAATCGACTCTCTCTCAACTCACCATGATCTTGCGTTGGAGTTTGTGCTTGTCTTCTTCCGTTACTAGTATGCCTTCGCCAAGAATCTGACTCAAATTATATCGAGCCGCTTCCGGTTTTTGGTAGATGTAGTGGTTCATAAGAACATGGTTCAAAGCCTTGGTATCCATAGTAAACAAACGCTCGCGCTACAACGGATTAGTATGAGCTTCAAGTATTTATATATACAAGTAATGTCAGCGTACACCAAAAAGCATTTTATACTTCAACGTGTGGCCATACTCCTCGACCCACTTTTCGTGAAGTACAGCAGCGTCCTAGGTTTGCAAAACGTTGAGCGATTTGGCGGCAATATACCCATGAGGATGTGCAAGGTATGCGCGTACACTGTCCATAATTTCTTTCATATTACCCCAAAACCAATGTTTACTAGGAGGGCCTGGAACATCCTTTATCTGCGAGTTAATCCGGAACTGAACGATATTGAAGAGAAGGTAAGAGGCATAAAGAACCAGGGTTACAACAATAGAGGAAAGAAGTTGAAATAGGATGTGCATTTCGATGTACTGGCAGCAACAGGAAGAAGAAAAGGAGAAAAGAATCAGCGCTCAGATGCACAACTTGAATGGGTTATTTTTGTCCTGACGACGTGACCGGCCGGGATTTCCAACGGATATTCCGAATTCCATTCTTTATCAGCAACTATCAGTTTAGCTATAACGAAGTAGCGCCGGTGAACGGCAGGGCCCGCTACCAGTCAATGGGTGTCTGTGAGCACTAAGTACAAGGTGGAATGAACGCTGACACAGGATGAGTAGTAAGAGGTAGTGTTTGTAGAGGTCTGTACTACAATGGGACCACACCTGTGATGGCTAATATACTTGTATTGTAGATAGAAAAAGCGGCGCGCGTAGGGCGCGCCGCATGTAGCTGCATCTGCCCAACCTGTACTCTCCAGCAGTAGTAGTACCTCACCAACTCGAAAAGCGAATGACCAAAAGGAGATATATGACTAAAAACCGATGACAAGGGATGGCTAATTTCGAAAAAACTGGGTCTACTAAACCCTTCAACCTCTAAAGAGGTAGCGGGAACAGCATCTGGCAAATAGATATATGACCAAAGTACAGCACATGTGTAAGAATACGATGATCGACAGAAAATATTTGGAAAATAACCCTAGGTTGAAAATCCACTGTTCTTGGACCCCGATCCTTGTCGTTGACTTTGATAGGACTACATGTAGGTTCTCGAAAGATGAGAAAGAGAGGTAATTAGCTTGATCAGAAATAACTAACCCTCAATGCCTTTTGCGACAATTTCCTGTTCTTGTCAACGTGATAAAGGTTCTTCAACTCTGAAAATAAAAAGAAAGGCACGACCACTGCCATTACAGGGAGTGCAACAATCCAGAACCTGAACAAGAGGTTGATGTGGACCGTGGTCAAACATCAGGAGTGTGAAAGTGTGAAGTAAAATATACCAGATATCAGAATGTGTGGGGGCCATAGTCCACCACATTGGCGGGCCTTTGAAATTCATTCCCTGACAACAAGTTAGCTAGCGAGAAGAGTCAGAAAAGGAGAAAAACTTGCTCCATAACCAGTCAAAAAAGTCAGAGGTAAACATATAACAGTGATGAGAGTCAGCCGTTTCCTAAAGAAATTTCATCATCTGAAACATGATTTGGGCGATAAGACACACATTATAACATTCATCTCATGGGAAGTCAACTGTCAAGAAATTTCAAGGGCGCCGATGTGATCTTTGTATTCTGTAATGCACAGTTACAAAAACGCTTACATTGAATGAATATCCAATCAAGTTTTCACCGAGATTTTCAACAACATCCAAACTCCGGAGGATATAGTCTATATGATCATATACATCTGCCTACGATACCAACTTGATTAGCATTGTAAACTTATTGTCAATCACTGAACACATACAAGGTAAGTGAGCGCAGTACGGCTCATGTACCCCTCCATTTTGACATCTACCTCCTCCCCTGGCGGTAAATTTAGCAAGGCAATACATCGATCGAGGTCATATCTTCGTAAACCATATATCACCCGTTTGAGAGGCACGAGGGCACGTTGGTGAAGATTGATATCGCCAGTCAAAATGTGTACTGAACGGCGCCGAGTCAGAGTTCAACGAAAAGGGAGGACATCATATTTACTTACAATTGCTGACTGTGTTTACCTCTGGTTTGAGCAGTAGCTGCTTCTCATATTTTTTCAGCTTGTATTCGCAGGCCTCTGTGATTCCCATGGCCTTGTCAACGGCTGTAGGGTCCGGCATAAGATGCGCAAATCCATTGTGAGGTGATAATAGTGGTCGTACCAAGATCAAGTAAGCTTTGAACCAAAACTGAGGCGTCGCATGTAGAGCGCAAAAGAGTATCAGGTCGAGAAAGTCGATCGCGGATGGGCTCTGTAAGCTTCGCGTTGGTCGTGCGGTGCAGTGTGATGACAGTGCCTACAGGACGTTCACTGTGGAAGTTGAAACGGGAAACGAAAAGCGACGACAAACCATTTTTGAATAACAGGATGAATATGGGGAATACATTGACCTCAACGCGGCCTCTCTATAAGACACAGAAACATTGATTAGAATTTGGAGTATTTTCAGTGATCTAGCTCACCTGCATTAAAGCTTCAACCTGCACCGTTGCAGCCGCATCCAGGCCTGGCGTCGTATCAGAGAACGAACCTGCTTCCCGGTTGAAAGGACGATCCTGAGAGTCTGGCTGTAAATCTTCAATATCCATCGTAGCGTCCCACTCCCATTGCGTTTCGGAAAGTCGAATGACACTATTCTCATCACGCAGTTCAAGACAAAGTATTCGCAGGAATAGATGCTCATGATAATAATCAGATTTGCTCGCAGTGGGTTTAGTGTGCGTGTGCAATATGTTCTCAAGAGCGAGAGGGTGTATTTCTGATTCAACAGGAGTCAGGACATTATGATAGGAACAAGCCATGAACAAACACGAGGCTCACTGTACTTCATTGCGAGCGCTTTCAACACATCCCAACTGATTCCTCCGACATCTATCCACCTTACTTTTGCCCAAGACGGTCTTTCGCTCACTTGCGGATCATTCAACATATCAACGAGTTGAATGTTTGACATACTTCCCGACTTCATTGACACCGACGAATAGTCCACGATACGAATTTCACAAGGTTGTCGAATGCCACGATATCGTAGTTCCGCATTGTAGTGACGAGGGTCCACACCAGGTTCGGCCCCAGCACCCAAAGAGGTGAACATTGTTGAGGTTCGATTCATGGCGATGACTTTGCTCACAGCAGCCCGAAAATGGTCCAGTGGAGTTTTCGTCGCCGTTGCCATTGTGAAGAACCAGAGGGTATATGAAGAACAGCAGAAGCAATCTATTGGAATACATATATACAGCCTCGTTTCAGGCGCAATGCTTGATACCGGCTTATGCATATATAAGGTTCCATGTCATTGTCCGGAGGAGAATGTAATTCAGAGCGAGCAGCCACCGGTAAAAGCCGACACTTAAAGCTTGACCTCTCAGCTCCGTTGTCGGTCTTCTCCGGGTCTTCTCGGTGTCAACCACCATGAAAAATGTTGAAAGCGTTCTTGCGTTGTGGCACACCTTTTTAACCACTTCGATACTCTTCAAATCATTGTGAATTTGCTCTCACAATCCGAGTCTCATCCGCGAAAGTCGAGCGCATCAAAATTATGCTACGGCAAGGCTCGCACGTTCAAAATTTCTTCAAGACTCGGAAAGAGACTATATGTGACTGTCAAAGCAAAATCTGGTGGATCATTGGTTTACATGACTCTAGCATGATAGCACAGTGAAGATTTTTCGTTGGGCATTTTGATTGAATTTTTTTTTCACTGCAGACGTGTCTTCGAGCGATGTTGATGACAAAGTGAGAGATATCTACTGTGTTCAAGTCTTTTGCTGACTGAGGTCCTGGCATTGTTGGAATACAGTGAGCTCATCCATGACTTACTAAGTACATATCGAAATTTAGTATCTTCAAGGAGGCTAATTATATCCCTCAAATTTTTATCCTCAATTCAGCTCCGGTCCATAGACCATGTATTGGACCCGGTGAATTCCTCCGAGAATATGCTTTGCCGTTTGTAGCAAGTATATTAGATGTGAACAGTTGTCAATATTCTTCGAAGCGCGGGTTCCTCAAGGCATGAATGTTCAGATCATGGCAGATGAATTCTTCCCCCCTTCTGTTCTCTTGGTCATGCACTTGGCATGAGATTAGCTCCCACCGAGACCTGCTCAAGGGATGGTAGATTTAGTAATCTCTTTTCACAAGCCCCTCATTCTTTACTTCTTTTTTATTATTCAATTCTAACACCTTGCTTACAATAGACACTCATTTTAATCCATTGTTGACCCTTCCTATGAAGGCAGAAGTGCTATGTATCTCTAACAAGTTACACAAGAAACACGGCTACTCAGAATTATTTCTTTGTTATTGATTTGAAGCACTAGCATGGTATATCATCAAATGCAGCTCAGTGGTGTCAATCTCTATAGCATCTTAGTTTGAGGTTCCGTTGCATAAGTTTCTGATTTTGATGAGGGTCATAAGGCTATAAGTTGCAAAAAATGAGTGCTGCCCGAGCCAACTCAGATGTTATTAAAGGCCGAGCTGGCTGCTTTATTCATGCACTCAGACAGCTTTCTGACCAGAAGAATGTTATGCCTCAGCTGACATTGTCCAAGATGCATAACTCATTGAGCCGAGTTCCAGGTTGAAATTTCCTGTGACAAGATCGGTCTTGGATTGGATATTTTTGTAACAAGCTTAGTGTCAATGTCAACACCAGAACTACATTGAATGTTTGGTTCATTAATATTCAGGTTATGGCTTTTGCTCTGATTTCTCAATGAAGTACTTGCCAGCACAAGGACTATTTTTGCTCCATTTTGAATCTCTCATAATGTACTTCTGATTGATGTAGTATGCAAGCCTGAGATAGAAATGGAAAGCTGAAACTAACTTTAGAGCTTTTCCAGCAAGTCACATTGTTTCATCTTTACTAAAGATAATTTCGTATGACATTTGAACAGGTCTGAGCTTGTGACCTAGCAAATCCTTAGGCTTTAAGATGGATTACATCTGCATCAAGTAATCATGTCCTGCATCTGCAAAACCTGTTTTTTCGGCTAATTCTCTGAGAGCAGCTGAGAGCGCTTCCCAGCAGCCAAAGCACCCAGAGCAGGGTTGAAATTTTGCTCTCGGTGCTTTGGGTGCTGGAGAGCGCTCTCCAGCCAGTACCCTTGCTCTGGTGAACATACAGGTTTTGCAGATGTGGGCTTGCCTTGTGCCAAGTTTTCGGCTTCAGTGCACTTACAGCTGTGGCATTGGCGGTATCAAATAGAAGGGGCATCTGCTATCTAAATCTAGTCCAGATCTAGTGATATTTAATTTATGAAACAATGCAGTTTTTCTGGTTCACCGTGGTTGGAGTTAGTGATTACTGTGGTAAAAGTACCAGAATGATCATGAACTTGATTAAGGGTCCCTTTCTAACCTTACCAAACTTGGCTCAGAAGGGGAAATATTGGAGAAGACAAAGTCAATATTTACACAAGAAATGTCAATCAACTTAATTTTGAGAAAAGGTTATGCACAGACAGATTTAGAAAAGTAATTAGTGTCACGAAGCGGCAGAGGCGGAGTGACTAGCGGAGCAGGAAGCGGGGTGACTAAGCCAGGCAGTGAGGCGGAGCGACTAAGCAGGTGAGTGAGGCGGAGCGACTAAGCGGAGCGGAGGCGAACTGGTCCCAGATAATGACAGAGATATATTGAGTATCGTAGTCATAGGTAATAATAAGTAAGCACATACCTGGTCCCAGATAATGACAGAGAGGTCAAGATAAGGGACCAGGCTGTGGAGGGTTGGCTATATATACATAATCTAGTCTGCGAGAAACAACGATGTAATACTGTACAGTTCAGGGGCAAGGAAGGAGGCGGAAGCCGATAGAAAGAGAAGGTGGGTCAGGTGGATCAGTAATAGATAGATCAGTAATCGATGGAGATTGACAGCGATGGGATGATGTATTGTACAAGTAAAGGCGTCGAGACGGTGAGAAAGGGAAAATGATAGGGGCTGCGTACTTTATGACATTACCCCCCTCCTTATGACCATTGCCCTCGATGGTCAAGGTTTTGCCGCTGTCGGATGTTTTTTGTGAAAGGCCCGAACAATTTTTGGTGCCCGGCTGAGGTTGGGTGCGGGTTCCCAAGAGTTGTGTCCTGCATCGTAACCTTTCCATTTTACTAGATATTCCAACTTCTTCCATCGTACCCGACTGTCCAAGATCTCCTCCACTTCATATTCCGGTTCATCTTCATCTTCTAAGTACACCGGCTCTGGTGGTGTTGGTATTTCGCCATTGATGGGGTTACCTTTCCATGGATATAGTTTGTCGACATGGAAGACAGGATGAAGGCGGTCTAATGACAAGGGAAGGTCAAGGCGGTAATCCAGAGGTCCGACTTTCTCCAGAATACGGTAAGGTCCTAGCTGTCGGTCTCCTAGTTTTTCACTGGATAGCTGCAGGTTAATGTCCTCCGCACTTAGCCAAACTAGGTCCCCAACTTTGAATTGATGTGCTTTTCGCTTCCCACGTTCATATCCCTCCTTTTGTTGCTTCTTTCCTAGATGTAAGGCAGCTCCAGCATCCTGTCGCGCTTCTCGGAGAATCCGTATGCGGTCATCCACCGCTGGAATGCCGCTGCGTTGACCAACCGGGATATTGAACAGGGGAAGGTATCCGTAGGTTAACTCGAATGGGGACATGCCTAGGGCCGAGTGAGTCCGCGAGTTAATCACAAACTCCGCCATGGGGAGGTGTTCTGCCCAGTCATCTTGTCGTCGTCTCACATAGAGGCGGATGTATTTTTCCACTTCCTGATTTGCGCGTTCAGTTTGGCCATTGGACTGAGGACGATATCCGGAGGTTAGATCTGATTTAATTCCCAGTCTAGCGAGGAGGGATCGCATGAGTTTAGCTGCGAACTGAGGTCCGCGGTCGGATTTGAAGTGGAGGGGAAGACCATGAAGACGGAAGATTTCTCGGTAATAGATATCGGCGACACCTTCGGCTGTAATGGAGCTGGTGCAAGGAATAGCATGGATTTGTTTTCCATACAGGTCTGTACAGACCAAGACTGCGTCGTATCCCTGGGAGTTAGGCAATTGTGTTATCAGGTCGACCCCTACCTCTTCCCATAGGCCGGATGGTACATCCAGTGGTTGAGTCACAGCTCGTGGGTGCCGTTGGATCTTCTTGCGGGCGCAAATCTCGCATCCCTCAACGTATTTCTCCACAAAAGAACGCAGTGTCGGCCACCAGAAGTGGGTGCTGACCAGGTCAAGTGTCCCATGTAATCCAGGATGTCCAGCAGTTGGATGATCATGGCATTGACGGAGTACCTCGGTGCGTAGATTGTTGTCTGCTGGTACATATACCCGGCCCCGGTAATAGACCAACCCGTTGTCCTCCTCCCATTCAGCTATCCCATTGGCCAAGCGTTGTAACCCGTGCTTCTTGGCTGTTTCCAGACCTTCCAGTACTTGTGCTTCCCGTTCTGAGGCTTTCCGAATACGATCCTCTAGGGGGTTCCGTAGGATTGAAGCGGCGATTTTGGTGAAGTGGCCAGGTTTAAGGACGGTCTGTTGCTGATTGTCATCGCTATCTGATACATGATGTACTGCCATACGAGAAAGGGCATCAGCTTGGGTGTTTACTCGGCCAGGACGGTGGATCATATGAAAATCAAACCGTGATAGATAGAGGGCCCATCGGGCTTGTCGACGGGTAAGGTCTTGTGCTGTGCGCCAGAATTCGAGGTTGGAGTGGTCGGTGATAATGTCGAATGGTTGTGGAAGTCCTTCCAGGAAATTCCTCCAGTCCTTCAATGCTTCAATAATGGCAAGCATCTCCCGATCATATATTTCATAGTTCCGTTCTGCTGGCTGCATGGATGCCGATCTGAAGGCTACTGGGTGCCACTGACCATCGTCTTGCTTCTGTCAAGTCCATGCCGCGGGCCTCCATTCCGCCGCTCGGTACTCCGAAGATCTGCTCTTATTGTAATCTCTCCCTATTGTTCTTTCTCGCTACACATATCCTTTCGTCCTAGTCTCTCATTATTGTCTTTTACTCTTTCGTTCTAGTCTCTCCTTATTGTCTTTTACTCTACCCTGCAGGTACTACTCGTATAGCTCCTAGTAGTTAGTCTGGCGCTCCGCACCGATGCGCCGTTCCGTAGATATAAATACTGCCTGTACGCTACTGTAGTTCCTCAGTTTAATTATCAACTTAGATCAACTTAGATCTCCCTTCTCAACTTAGCTCTTCTCTAAGTCTTCTGGCTCAACGCCTTGAAATACGTCCTCCTTGACCTTAGGACTTTAACGTCCTCTGGTCCGCTCCTCGTCATCGGCGATACCGCCGCTCCGACCTGGCTGCTACTTAGCTCCTCTCTCTCTACTCTCGCTCTCCGGGGACTAACGGCGTAACGGCGGTGTTGTTAATAACTTCACTACTGTCCCACTCGTCTTCCGCACTTAGGCACCTTGTAGCTTTGGCACGGTTACTCGGTGTACATGATCTTAACAGTATAATTAAACTCAATCCGTTAACGTCGTACTGACATATCATTTTTTATGCCTCCGAAAACTCGAGCTCAATCTAGAGCTAACTCCGAAGAAAATACTTTCTTCACTACAGCCCAATCATTTGCCCCATTCTCCGACTCTATCTCTGCCATCGGTCAACCACGTCGCCGTAATCGCGGTTTCGGTCCAGCTACAGTCCCAACTACGTCAACTCTTCCTGAAGCTATGGAAGAGGAACAACAATTCGAATACAGCACCTTGTACACTGGTGACGGACAACCTGTCCAAGTCTTGACCCCTCGCCGTGGACAACCCCCCGTGGTCGCTCCGGCTCGGGGCCGGTCTACTACTCGAATTGATTCCCCAATCCTCCAAGCCATAGCCCGCCGTACGGGTAAACAACCCCAACGTCGTGCTACTTCTGAATCTCCTCGTGACCCACCTCCTCATTTCGATTTGGACACCGGTGACCACGAGGATCAAGACCCTCCTGTCGACCCCGACGATCCGGGCGCCGACAACAATCATGACGATCTGGATGACGATTCTGGCGGTTTACCGCGTGGTGAGCCTGGTGACCCCAGTGGACCTGGTGGTCCTGGTGGTCCCGGCGGTCCCGGCGGTCCTGGTGGACCTGGTGGACCTCGTTCTCCCATATCTCCTGACATCCCCAACGAGCAACGTGCTATGTTGGAACTCCTCTCGGGGTTCAAGGGTTCCATTGAGACCCTTGGCACCGTCCTCGCCGCTCTCGGCCGCCCTTCTGACAGCTCTGAATCCAAGAGCAAGGTCAAGGAGCCAGAGGTATTCGACGGTTCGGATCCCCGTAAACTCAAGACGTTCTTCGTCAATCTCGCCCTGGTCTTTAATGACCGTCCAAAGTACTTCACCGACCAAAGGAAGGTGAACTACACCCTTTCCTATCTCAGTGGGTCAGCCAAAGAATGGTTTGTCCCTGATATCCTCGACCCGGATCTCGACTCGCTGCCGGCCTGGACGTCCTCCTTCAAAGCCCTTGTAAAGGAGCTTCAGGACAATTTCGGCGTTTACGACGCCCAAGGCGAGGCCGAAGATTCTCTCGGTAATCTGAAGATGAAGGAAACCGAGAACATCCGGAAATACAACATCCGGTTCAACACCCTGGCTGCTAGTACCAACTGGGATTCTGCTGCCCTGAAATGGGCTTATGGACGAGGCTTAGCTGAACGCATTAAGGACGAAATGGCGCGTTTGCCCGAGCCGGCGACGCTCGCCGATTACCGTCAAGAAGTTCTTCGTATTGACAATCGTTATTGGAAACGCGAGGAAACTAGAAAGCGTGAGGCTGGTAAGCCTTTTGTTGCTCGGAACCCGAAGAAGGGTTCCTCGGACTTCAAGACTGGTTCTACTAACCAGCAAAACAACTCTCAGCCATCTGGCTCTTCGGCGCCGTTCACGCCGAAGCCTAAACCCTTCTCTGGTGGTAAGCCTAACAACAATGGTAAGCCCCAGAACTCTTCGAATTCCGGCCAATCCGGCGGTCAGCGCCCCGCGTTCAACCATCTTGGTGCAGATGGGAAAGTCCTTCCCTCCGAGAAGGAAAGAAGGATGAAGAACAACCTTTGTCTCTTCTGCGGTGGTAAGCATCAGATTGCTGACTGCAACAAGCGAAAGGCCCGAGAATCGAAGGGCCGTGCTGCCGAGGTTGAAGAAACCCCCGAAGCAACCGTTGAGGTTGTTGAAGAGGAATCGGAAAACTAGTCCGCAGCTCTTGTTCCCCGGTACGAAACGGGAGCTGCGTTGATCAGGTTCGTACCTCACCTGGGGAGTTATATCTCAACGCGTCCGCTCTTTCTTCCATTGAACGATCT
This sequence comes from Lentinula edodes, assembly GCF_021015755.1. NCBI lineage: Eukaryota > Fungi > Basidiomycota > Agaricomycetes > Agaricales > Omphalotaceae > Lentinula > Lentinula edodes. The sequence continues at coordinate 219,482 of NW_025764312.1, forward strand.
CTTGTAATATCATTGACTACTGAATTTCCTTTGTCCGATTCGGCCGCGCCGGCCGAACCTATCTCTGCTCTTCTTAAATTTCCTACTCTTGTTGATTCTGGTTCTACTGACTCTTTCATTGATACTCGTTATGTTTCACAAAATTCTATTCCTACGACCAAAATCTCTCCTGTTAATCTTCGTCTCTTTGATGGTTCATTATCTTCTAAACCCATTACCGATATGGCAAATATCGCCGTTCGGTTCCCTTCCGGCGAGCTGCTTCTATTACCCTTTTATGTTACTCATTTAGATTCATCTTGTAAAGCAGTATTAGGTTACAGTTTCTTATCCCGCTACAATCCGTTGATTGACTGGGCATCTCGAAACATTATGTTCCGTAACACTTCACATCCTGATTCTCCACAGACGTCTGTGCCTTCTGCTATCAACACCGTTGATGCAAAGGTCGCTGTTCCGTTACCGGAACTGTCGCCGTCGGTTTCACCGACAATTCTGGAGACCCCTCCTGGGGACTCACTTCGCTCTCGCTCTCGCTCCCGCTCTCGGACTTTACGGGCCAAGCCCCTTTCGTCCAAATTCCCCTTTGAACCCATCTATTCTTATCCTACGGTCTCTCAATTCGCTGCTCAACTGGAAACTCCCGAGGTCGACATTGCACTTGTCAGTGCTGCAGTCTTTAACAGGGCTTGCAAGGACGCTGGTATGGAACCCATCTTACTTCGTGCTATCCACTCAGAGGTCGCGGCCCGCGCCGCCGACCGCTCTTCCACCACTCCTACTGTCCCTCCACTCCATCCTTCTATTCCAGAAGAGTACGCAGAGTTTGCAGACGTCTTCGACGAGATAGCTGCAGATTCTCTTCCTGAACACAGACCTTACGACCTGAAGATTGACTTGGAAGAGGGCGCTTCGCCGCCCCTCGGCCGTATTTATCCTTTGTCTGAAAAGGAGTTAGTCGCCCTTAAAGACTTTATTGACAAACAGCTGGCTACTGGTGCCATCACCCCATCATCCTCTCCTCACGGCGCTCCGGTCCTTTTTGTCCCGAAGAAAGACGGCAAACTTCGCCTTTGCGTCGATTTCCGTGGACTCAATCGTATCACCAAAAAGGATCGTTACCCACTCCCACTCATATCAGATCTCCTCGACGCTCCGAAAAGAGCTAAAATATACACCAAATTGGACCTCGCTCACGCTTATCATCTGGTCAGAATCGCTGAAGGTGACGAATGGAAGACCACCTTTCGGACCCGCTACGGCTCTTACGAATGGAAGGTCATGCCGTTCGGCCTTACGAACGCCCCTGCGGCTTTCCAGCGGTTTGTTAATGACATCTTCTCTGACATGCTCGATGTCTGTGTCATCGTCTATCTTGACGATATTCTGATCTACTCTGATACGCCAGAAGAACACCGAGAACACGTCAAGGAAGTCCTTCGGCGGTTACGGAAACATCGGCTTTACGCCAACCCCGACAAGTGCGAATTCAATATGGATACTGTTGAGTATTTGGGTTATATTCTTTCTCCCGACGGATTGACTATGTCCAAGGAGAAAGTTCAGACCGTTCTAGAGTGGCCGGTTCCGAGGAAGGTTAAGGACATCCAGTCCTTCCTGGGTTTTGCAAACTTCTATCGTCGTTTTATTTATAATTATAGTGATATCGTTGTGCCGATGACTCGGCTTACCCGAAAAGGCGCTTCCTGGATCTGGGACAGCAGCTGTCAAGAGGCCTTCGAAAATCTCAAAATCGCTTTCACTTCTGCGCCAATACTGGCCCATTGGGAGCCGAATCGCCCACTTATCGTGGAGACCGACGCTTCCGATTACGCCATTGCGGCTATTCTTTCCATCCAATATGCTGACGGTGAAATTCATCCTCTAGCCTTCCTTTCCAGAACGCTTCATGCGGCGGAACTCAACTACGATACCCACGACAAAGAGCTACTGGCCATCTTCGAGGCCTTTAAAGCTTGGCGTCATTATCTGGAAGGTTCAGGTGATCCGGTGGACGTCGTCACCGATCACAAGAATCTTGAGTATTTCTCTACTACCAAGGTTCTTACACGCCGACAGGTCCGATGGTCAGAATTTTTACATCAATTTAATATGGTCATTCGCTTCCGACCGGGGAAACTCGGCGAGAAACCTGATTCGATAACTAGACGCTGGGACGTCTACCCTAAAGAGGGGGATATCGGCTACGCCCAAGTGAACCCTCACAACTTCCGTCCTATCTTTACTAACGAACAACTCACTGCGTCTCTTCGAGCTACCTTCTTGGAAGGTCCGGTTTTACGAGCCTCGATAATCATGGATATCGAAGCCCTACACCAGGCTATCATTCTCGCTCTTCCCGCCGATCCGAGCTCCGTTGCTGGTTTGGAACTTGCAAAAGATCCTTCCAATGAACGTTGGAGCTTAGGTAGTGACAAGCTACTACGCCTTGACGACCGTATTTATATCCCTAATCACGGCGATCTTCGCCTTCAAGTCCTTCGCTATTTCCATGATCATCCACTCTCAGGCCATTTCGGCCAGAACCGCACTCTCGAAGCTGTACGTCGTCAATACACCTGGCCCAAGGTCAGAGACTTTGTTCGTGACTACGTTACTTCCTGCACTATCTGTGGTCGCAATAAGCCCCGCCGTCATCGGCCTTACGGCTTGTTGAAACCTCTGCCGGTTCCGGTCCGCCCATGGGATTCCATCTCCATGGACTTCATTGAGCAACTGCCAATGTCAAATGGTTACACTGCTATCCTAGTCGTCGTGGATCGATCTTCCAAACAAGCTATATTTATTCCAACTCACGACACCATTACTTCCGAACAATTAGCTGAGCTTTTTGTTATTCACGTTTTCTCTAAGCATGGTGTCCCTAATCATGTTACTTCCGATCGTGGTTCCGAATTTGTTTCGGCGTTTTTCCGGGCTCTCGGTAAAGCGCTCTCCATGGAACTTCACTATACCTCTGGATATCATCCGGAAGCCGACGGGCAAACTGAGCGTGTCAACCAGACTCTCGAGCAGTACATCAGGATTTATTGTTCCTACCAACAAGATGACTGGTCGCCTCTACTTCCGATCGCCGAGTTCGCCTATAATAACGCTCCCAATGCTTCCACTGGTATTACTCCATTCTTCGCTAACAAAGGATACCACCCAAATATCACCGTTCGGCCCGAGGTCGACATGAAGTCTGATCTAGCCAGAGACTTCGTCGTCAATCTCGATGAACTCCACGTCTTCCTTCGAGAGGAAATCCTTTTAGCTCAGTCTCGTTACAAGGAACAAGCTGACAGGAAAAGAATCTCGCACCCGGAGTTCCCGATCGGCTCCGAAGTATTCGTTCTTGCTAAGCACATTCGTTCTACTCGTCCTACTGAAAAATTCTCAGAAAAATATCTTGGTCCTTTCAAGGTCATCAGTCGACCTGGTACTTTGTCTTACGAGCTCAAGCTCCCAGACTATCTTCGCCGCATTCATCCGGTTTTCCACGTCTCACAGCTGGAGCCGGTTACGCCGAATCCTTTCCCGAATCGTACTCAATCTCCTCCACCTCCAATTGAAGTTGATGGGGAAGAGGAGTACAACGTTGCCGAAATCCTCGACTCCAAGCTGGACAGAAGGTATAAACGTTGTCCTCTACGTTATTACATTCGGTGGGCCGGTTATGAAGGTACCGACGATGAATTCTCCTGGGTTGCTGCTGATGAATTACATGCTGACGAACTTGTACCGGCGTTCCACGCCCGATACCCTCACAAACCTGGACCTTGATCACACAAAATCATTTTATTCCATTTTCCTTTTTCGCCGCGCTCCGCCGAAGTTTACTTCGTGCGTTTAGAGGATAAACACGATGATAGCAAATTGAGTGTTTATCTCTTTCTCTTAATTGCTTACTTTCTCCTTCAATGTATCTTTTCACTTATATTTCATTTACATTTACAACTACTTACACTTCGAACTAATTAATTCTTCCGCCGCTTCGCGGCCCATTCGCTTTCCGATTTCAAAAATCGAGTTGACATTTTTTTATATATACAAAGTTCAAAAAACCAAAAAGAAACAAAAACTATACGAAGGGGGCAGGGTTACAAGAAGATTACAAGAAGAGGGCCGAAGGGCCGAAGTCCGATGTCCGTAGATACTCTACTCCGCCCTTTCCTTCCCTTTCTCCGACTGCGCCTTAGCCGGCGCCGGTTCCTCCTCTACCATCTCTTCTTCATCTCCTTCCCCATCTTCCTCCATTCCCATTTCCTCCACCTCTTTCTCTCTCTCGCGATCTTCTTCTTCATCGCTGTCCATTACCCTTCTCCGCTTCTTCGGCAACTCCGACGGTCCGGCTTGCGGCATTTCCGGGGGTGTTCTCCTCCTCCTCGCGGCATCCGTTACCAGCCAATCCAACTTCCGGTTCATGTGTCGATGGTAGGTGTTGGCTTTCACCTGCCCATCCCGAAGTTGTCGGTTGTCCGCCAGTAGTTGAGCCACCTGGCTCTCCAAGACAGCCAGGCGCTCGCCGGTCGGGTTAGAACCACCTTCTCGCTTCACAGTCGACGGCCGCCCGGAGTACGAGCACCGGACTTTCGCGTCGTGACAGGGTTTACATATGACTGAACTTCTCTTGCCAGCCTGCATCTGGCAAGAGATCTTCTTAGCCCTGCATCGTTCGCAGGGCTCCTTGTCGTCGTCGTCGTCGTCGTCGCCCTCATCCCCATCATCGGGGTCCCCGCCGACCGGCTGAAGAATTTTCAGGTTAGTACTAGCGAAATTGATAAGATAAGAACACATACCTCTGCCCTTGCCTTGCCCTTACCCTTACTCTTCGTCCTCCGAATCTCCACCACGGGACGCCGCGGTGAAGCCGACACCTCACTGGGAGAGGTACCCCGTTGACTCCTAGCTGTCGCCGCCGCGGCCAACAGCCTCCTCCTCTCAGTCACCTCCTCCTGCTGTTGCTGCGCCCGGCGGGCCTGCTCTCGCGCCTCCTGCGCCTCCCTCTTTCTCTCCGCTGCCGCCCTTGCAGCCTCCTCCTCAGCTTTCTTCCTAGCGGCCTCCGCCGCCTTCCTCGCTCTCACCCGCTCCACTCGTGCATGCGCCCTCCTGATAATTTCGTCCTCGTCTTCGTCCTCGAGGTCCTCCTCCTCTTGAGCGGCGGAGTCGGATGGTGGTGGTGGTGGTGGCGGTGGAACGGGGCGCGACCGCGAAGGGCCGGCAGTAGCAGAAATAGTGGTTGTAGTAGTGCGGCTAGCGGACATCTTTTGACTTAGAAGATTTTGGAAACTTGGGTCTTATCGGCGAAACTCGGGGCCTTTTATACGGCAAAACTGCGCACGGACCAGCGAAAATTTTCCTTCGAATTGTACTTGGTGTACGGTGAACCGAAAATTTTCACTGATGACTAACGCCAATTCCCGGTACCAACGGCTTTCGAAAATTTTCCTGCTGACTGATGGGCCAAATCCCCGATGCTGACGGCCTTTAAAATTTTTCTTTGGTGACTAACCAACTCCCGGTATTAATGGCTTTCGAGGGCTCAAGCCTAAGAGGGGGATACTGTCAAGTCCATGCCGCGGGCCTCCATTCCGCCGCTCGGTACTCCGAAGATCTGCTCTTATTGTAATCTCTCCCTATTGTTCTTTCTCGCTACACATATCCTTTCGTCCTAGTCTCTCATTATTGTCTTTTACTCTTTCGTTCTAGTCTCTCCTTATTGTCTTTTACTCTACCCTGCAGGTACTACTCGTATAGCTCCTAGTAGTTAGTCTGGCGCTCCGCACCGATGCGCCGTTCCGTAGATATAAATACTGCCTGTACGCTACTGTAGTTCCTCAGTTTAATTATCAACTTAGATCAACTTAGATCTCCCTTCTCAACTTAGCTCTTCTCTAAGTCTTCTGGCTCAACGCCTTGAAATACGTCCTCCTTGACCTTAGGACTTTAACGTCCTCTGGTCCGCTCCTCGTCATCGGCGATACCGCCGCTCCGACCTGGCTGCTACTTAGCTCCTCTCTCTCTACTCTCGCTCTCCGGGGACTAACGGCGTAACGGCGGTGTTGTTAATAACTTCACTACTGTCCCACTCGTCTTCCGCACTTAGGCACCTTGTAGCTTTGGCACGGTTACTCGGTGTACATGATCTTAACAGCTTCTGCATGAGGGCGCCTCCCGTAGCAAAGCCTGATGCGTCTACCTCAATTCGAGTGGGCCGATCTGGCGCCCATAGAGCAAGGATTGGTGCGGAGATGAAGGCCTCTCGAAGGGTGTCAAATGCCTCCTGTTGTGTACCAGTCCAGTTAAAGGTGGTATCCTTCTTGGTTAGGTCGTTCAAAGGTCGAGCTATTCTTGCAAAATTTCGGATAAAGCGCCGGTAGAAGTTTGCAAACCCCAAAAATCCTCGCAGTTCCCGGAGGTTGGTAGGGACTGGCCAGTCACGAACAGCCGCTACTTTGACCGGATCCATTCTCACCTCCCCTTCTGAAATGATAAGTCCCAGGTATTCGATCTGTTGCTGTTCAAATTCACACTTCTCTGGGCGCAAATAGAGGTCGTGCTTTTCTAGTCGCGTTAATACTTCCCGTACCACTTGTCGGTGTTCCTTGAGGTCGTTACTGAATATGAGGATGTCGTCTAGGTAGACTGCCACCTTGCCAGCTGCAATGAGATCAGCAAATATCGCATTCATAAGTGCTTGGAATGTGGCAGGGGAATTCGTGAGACCGAAGAACATAACCTTAGGCTCGAACAAGCCCCGAGTTGTTGCAAATGCGCCCTTCCATTCATGCCCCTTCTTAATCCGCACATTATTGTAGCCCCAGCGAACGTCAAACTTGGTGAAATATCGCGCTCCCTGAAGCCGGCTAATGATATCAGCAACTAATGGGAGAGGGTATCGGTTCTTCACAGTATACTCATTCAGTTTCCGGTAGTCCTGTACGAAACGGAGTTTCCCATCCTTCTTCTTCACGAAGAAGACTGGAGATGAGATGGGTGACTTCGAGGGAACGATGTAGCCTTTCCGTAGGTTTTCTTCTAGAAAGCGGTCGAGTTCCTCCTGCTCGTTCAAGGACATTGGGTAGATCTTTGTCCGCATGGTTGCTGGTGCTCCGGGTACAAGATCGATAGCGTGATCCCAGGGCTGATGGGCAGGTAATCGCTCAGAGGCAGATTCAGAGAAAACCTTCTTGAAGTCTCGGTACTGCTCAGGGACCATCTCCTCAAAGGTTTTAATGGGTTTATCGCGGTTAGCCTCCTCTGCTAGTTGTTGAGAATATGTGAACCCTGCTGAGCACCATACTTCCTCTGTTTGTTCTTCCAATATCCCCGCTTTCACCCATGCCCGACGCGTTTTGTGATTGGCTCGTATTCGGTGTATTGGGGATTCCTCCGTTGCTGTTATGATTTCATTCTCCTCTAGGTCTGCCTCAGTGTGATTGGGTTCGCGTTGGGATCCTTCGTTCAGGAGTTCCTGGATTGGACTATCGGTAGTAGACGCCACTAGGTGAGGGTGTGAAGTCTGCTCATCTTCTACTTCCTCTATATGTACCCGGGGTGGCTTTACTGAAAGTCGTCCCTTCTCCCAGTCAATCTCTGGATTTACCTTCCGTAACCAGGGGAGTCCGAGAATAATATCCTCTCCTCCTAAGTTTGTGATCAGGAAATCCATCCATCGCTCCTGGTTATCCACTGTGAGTGCTAAGCGTGCAAAGTGGGTGATTCGCCCGGCTCGGTTAGGTGTACCATCAATATTGAATACATCGATTGGTTTATGGAGGGGTGCGCAGGTTACGTGATTTCTGGTGGCAAAGTCTTGGTTTAAAAACAGGGCGGTAGCTCCACAGTCTACCATGGCTGCGGTTGTTATACTATGGTTCCTTCCTCTCAGTTTCGCATGAATTCGGAAATGTGGGGAGCTGGAATTTAATTCCCAAATAGATGATATTGTACATGATGGGAGCGAGTCATACGAAGAGGTAGCGAACATAGTAAACTGATTATGGGGTACTCTCGGTGCAGCCGGAGCGGGTACCCTCTTTAAAAACCCTGCTGAAAACCAGAGGACGGAGGAGACATGGCATTAGCACGGTCCAACAATTCCCTTATTTGTCCAATTTGGGTGGAGAAGTCCTGATTAGCGGGGCTCGGTATAGCAGGTCCAGCGACAGGTGTTGGGATTGAGGCGGCAATCTGAACTGATTCGTTTGGGAATAAGGTAAATGGTGCCGCCGTGGCTGAGATCTGCTGACGGCGAGGCTGTTGGCGTCGGCCACGGTCGCGACTAAGTCCCATGAACTTGTCCTGACAGACGGATTCTAGGTGTCCCCGGCGTCCACAGTATCGGCAGGTAGTCTCCTTGTGTGGGCAATTCTGCTTAACATGGCCTTGAGCTCCACAACCAAAACATCGTCCGCGCATACGGGCAAGGAAGGCCTCCCTGCTATTCCCAGTGCTGGTATGAGTAGCATCAATGTCCATGGCGTGAGGGTCGGCAGGGGTAATGTGAGCAGTGTGTGCAGGAGCGTGTCCGGTGTTTCGGCCGGTCATGGTGGGATCATGCAGGTAGACATCCACCGATATGGCTCGTTTGATTGCCTCTTTCAAAGTCGGAGCGATTCCTTGGGCGATGTTTACGATGATAAGGTGTTGTCGGATCTCCGGAAGTAAGGCGGTGAAGAAGCGTTCCCGTAAATCAATATCAGACATTTCAGTCCGATCTCCGATATCCTTGAACTTCTGGGCAAATTCTGCAACTGTCTGCCCTTTACTTTGTCTGAGGTTCTTGATCTCGCTATGGGCTTCCATACCTGGGTCCATTGGTTCAAACCGCTGGCTAAATTCCTTCAAGAACGTATCCCAGTTTCCTCCGAAAGGGGGATTCTCTGCACTGAAGTGTAACAGATGGGGAGTTGCCCAATCTCCAGCACTTTCTGTGAAGAAGCCCAGGGCGGACTTGATAAGTTTAACTTGGCTCTTGGCGAGATCCGGTTGTTCTGACGCCCAATTTTGGAACTGAGCCATGAAGCGACGAGCTTCAGCACCATCTTTACCCTTGAAGACCTCGGGTTTGTTCATGCTTGACTTGGAGGATGAGCGTTCCTCCATGGCTGTAGCAAGGCTGGCTACTTGTCTGATGAGCTGAGCCATGAGATCCTCAGCAGAGGTATTTGGGGCAGGCGGGACAGGAGTCGACATGATGGGAGTAGGCAGTCGGGGTTGGGGAATTGGCAGGAAGGTTATATTGCTCACAGTGAGTGGCTCTCGGATCGAGTTCGAAAGGGCGTTGGGGCAAGGTTGAGACTGGCAATCGCGCCAAGTATCGTTGTTGTTGTGGGCGTGAGCTTGGTCTCTGGGGTCAAGTGCGTGCGGGAGTGTGGAGCAGTCTATACTGGCAGCAGGTGTTTCAGAATCGGGCGGGACTGGGGAAGACGTGGTGTCTACGGATCCTGCAAGGACAACCTTATCGGTAGGCTGTCAGTGCAGTAATGGATCTTGACCTAATGTCACGAAGCGGCAGAGGCGGAGTGACTAGCGGAGCAGGAAGCGGGGTGACTAAGCCAGGCAGTGAGGCGGAGCGACTAAGCAGGTGAGTGAGGCGGAGCGACTAAGCGGAGCGGAGGCGAACTGGTCCCAGATAATGACAGAGATATATTGAGTATCGTAGTCATAGGTAATAATAAGTAAGCACATACCTGGTCCCAGATAATGACAGAGAGGTCAAGATAAGGGACCAGGCTGTGGAGGGTTGGCTATATATACATAATCTAGTCTGCGAGAAACAACGATGTAATACTGTACAGTTCAGGGGCAAGGAAGGAGGCGGAAGCCGATAGAAAGAGCAGGTGGGTCAGGTGGATCAGTAATAGATAGATCAGTAATCGATGGAGATTGACAGCGATGGGATGATGTATTGTACAAGTAAAGGCGTCGAGACGGTGAGAAAGGGAAAATGATAGGGGCTGCGTACTTTATGACAATTAGATCTGTTCAACTAGTATTTTTGTATCACTTATCAAACTCAAGGATCGATAATTGCATTTTTTCAAACCAAGGGCAACTAATATACCTCTCCAGTGGAATAAACACATTGAGATCAAAATATTAACAAGAGAATGTGAACAGCAGTTGGATTAGTGCATTAATATTGCCGATGTTACTAAGTGTTACTATGTAGGCAAAAAAGATAGGTGCTTACGGATGAAAGCTCTTGACAAGTAACTTGCAGGAAATCTCATAGATGCATAAAATGGGGTTAAAGTTTCAAAGGAATTGAAGGCAGCTTGGCATACACAGGTTCATGCTGTAAGCCAAATCCAGCAGTACTCAGCCAACACAGGTGGCAAGCAATCTTGAAATTACCCGACACAAAGACATAAATTAAACCATCAGCATACATGTCCTTCTCCTTTCCAAAAATTTGGCAGCATTGAGTTTTCATCCTGGTTTCAAGGGAGAACCCATCATGCACATTGCCTCGGCACATTCAGCAATGGCATCAAGGTGGCAATTACTATGCAAATGGCATCTGCCATACCTGTAAGTACCAAGCACAATACCAAGGTCGGAAAATTATGTCTTGGCGGCATACAAACACAAATCCGATGCATGAATTTTCATCTCCTGCAGAAAATTCGAGTTTAGAACTCGAAAGGAGAACCCTATAAAGGCCAAGTCTCATCGAGCAAACAAAACCATCAGCACCGCCATGCAGTTCAAGTACCTCACTCTTACCAGTGCCATTGTCACTGCTATCTCCCTTGTAAACAGTGTCAATGCTGTTGCGGTATGGCTTGAGCTCACTGTATTTCACTTGTTGCATCACTGACCACTGGTTTGTCTAGGTTCAACTGAGGAATGGTGAAATTGTTAGTACTAGTCTCTAGAACGCTCAGGCTCATAGAAAATGCTCACGCAAAGATAACTGACAGGTCACCAAGGACAAAATCCTTGAATGGATCGCGACCACAGAGGCCAACCTCACCTTTATTGGTGAACCCATCACCAAACGAATCACCGAGGACACTATGGTTGTCTATTGCAGCGTCAGAACGCAAGACGTATGCGGAGGCGCGTGCACCGTCTATAACGGCGGTGCCACTTGTCTTAACGCTCCGAACACTAACTGTCTCTCGGCCACGAATAATGTGGGATTTTGTGACCGCGGTGGATGTGGAGGTAGTTGCAACCAGCTTTCGACCTGTGGAGTGCGTTTGGATGATGGATTCTGTTACACCCCTGGCACAAGTTCCATCAATGTTGGTTTCTGAGCGAGGACGGAATGGGACCACTTCCAAGGCTCTGCTGAAGACGAGTACTTACCTCGAAAATTGTATAAAATGATGTTTGTCTTGTAAATTGTACGATTATTATTTGGACCGGAATTGTGAAGGAACTTTGGAAAAATTTTGTCGAAGTTTCTCTAGTCGAATTCACGCAGTGTCAATTATGTTCCGCAGCCTTGGAACGTTGAAGATGGATGAGAATGGATGAGATCCTGACTGGGACATACTTCACACAGTCCGGCGGGCGTCACCTGGGCGGCAATATTGCTTCTTTCTTTCGAACGACAACATGGCAGTACGTTCACTCGAGTTTCCAACTGCAAATTCATTACTCACACTGTAATTCCGTTTGCCTCTCATAGTCAGGTTATGGCTGGGGAGGAGGTGAATTCAACTCAAAACTGGTGGTCCTATTCAGATGTGAATATTTGCTTTCTAGGACGCTCCCGATGCTTTGCGTATTGGCAGGAATTCCAGAAGGTCAATAACTCTAAGCGAAATCGATGATTGCTCGCTCTAACTTGCGCATGGATTTCAGTGTTACGCCAACGCAGATTTTCCCACTGACTGTCGTCCTCAAGGTGATGATTATCTAGAATGTTTACACCATACCAAGGAGGTGCGTTCTGTTTTGCTGATATCAAACAGCGAACTCATAGATACATTTCCCCTCTTCATTATCCTCCTCCCACTCGTACCTCTGCTTCCAAACGTCACCCGCTTGGTTCTCCGTAGGCTGCACGCGCAAAGGCTATTCAAGACGAATTTATCCGTCAAGCTGAAGCAAAGGCGAAGGAAGGCCAAAAGACTGCGGATATTCTGTCGGACGGCGTAATAGTAGGAGTAGGCTTGATCCAACGAGGACAAGACCAGTCAAAATGAATGTTCCATGAATTCTACTAGACTCCTTAAGCCCTTTTACAGCGTTAGCATCGCACCATTTAACAGGGAACCAAATATTCTTAGAGGTAAACACGTCTACTTTCCGATGTTTCCGTTGCCTAGGGTTAGGAACTCTCGGAGAGGAGGTATTATTGCGTTCTAGTCCATTAGCACGCTTTCCCATTATGAGATATCGTACAGAAGTATCATAGGTTTCATACACAACACCAGTAATGCCTCTCAGTCGATAAGATACTTGCGCTTAAAGAAGGAACGCAAGTGCATTATTTGCCACGCGCCCAGACCAGCAAGGGATAGTATGGTGAACCAGGCAAAGTTTTGTACACGGTTGTTGGTGGACACTGCAGTAAAATGCTTCAATATATCATTATTTGAGCAGGAGAGTTCATAACGCACTGTTGGTATCCGTGAAACGTAGTTCTCGCTTTTTGAGATACGCCATCTCATCCACGATTTCTTTCACTATGCCTTCTAGCTTGCGCATTTCCGTTTCTAAGCCCGAGAGTGATTCTTGGTTCGCAATTGCACTGGGGGTTTATCAGCCGCAAAGTTCAACGAGTAAGTAGGAGATATATACGTACTTGTAATCTACAGCATCAGCGCCAATGTCGACGTCCAAGTCAATGATACGTGCAGCCTTTGAAGCCTTTTCAGACGGATAACCTAGCAAAACATTCACTTGAGCAAAACAGAAAAGTGCAAATACAATACTACGTACTGCTATCCAGAGTATTCTTGAAACAAACACCGACTTCGCCCTCAGCATGAGACGTGACAGCCAATCGTGTCTCCCCGTTGATATTCTTTTTACTCAGATATACATTCTTCTGAGGACTCGAGTCCACAATCTCCACATCCACCTGCTGTCCTTCACCAGGTCCGACGTTCGCAGTGACGATGATTAGAGCGTTATTATGTATAGGGTTCCATATGCATTTCGACTGGGGATACCGGTAAGCTTGAATTTGAAACTTGACCGCGGAAGCAGGGTCTGCTAGTAGGAGTAAAGTTGTAGTAAGTACAAAGGAGAAGAAGACTGGGGAAAGTCGAGCCATGACCACTGCTGAAAATGAAAGAAATTCGAGGAAGTAGCGGACAGCTTATGTAATCAATGTGGTACTCCGAAAGCAGGGCAAACTTCAAAGAACTTGATGAACCTCGATGAACTCAATTTCGAAAACCTCAACGTTTTGCGTAGTATCGCCCCCAAGTCCTAAATATCGCCTTCATAGCTCGGGGCAACAGCTGCGCATGTTTCAACTTCGCAACATTTGCCTTGAATAGCCTTAAGTGACCACCGGTTTTTCTCTGACAAAAATCTATTAGCGTGTCTGTATCCTGACTATCAAAGAGACCCCCCTCAGCGTTCCGTCCAGTGTATGTGTTTCTCTTGCAAAATCTAGAAATTATCAATGGGTTCGTTGTTCTTTTCCTACTCACTTCAAGTTTTCCTGTGACTGGCTCTACCTGACATTCTCTCCCTTCGAATCGTTCCGACCCCAAATCCGAAGAACAAGCCACCAATATCCTCGAGGTGCATCAATCCGAATTGCAATGTGTCGTGAGAGATCACAATACTGGTGAGGATTTATACGAAATGGAACGCGTTCCACAGCTGGACAAATGATATTCGGACGTCTTAGCGAGGAATATAGAGGGGAACTTTCCTAGCAGTGCTCTGACGAAGACCGTTAATCAAATATCAAATAGTTCTGTAGACTGGCTCCTTCCACCATTGCGATGCCCCTAGAAGTCGAAGACATTGCAGTCGTTGTGATTGTCTCTGGCACGATTCCTGAACATAACAAGCGTTGGATGCGGAACAAGGACGTAGCCTAGGGCACAACTTTCACAAATTATGCACTTGTAGCATTGGACTATACAATTGGACAGGCAGTTTGCATACTCACAGTTGAGCGTTAGTCGTGCAACGAGCCTTTTGAACAACATGTAATTATAAGGCCTAATTGGTCCTCCTATTCATATAATGTATTCCACAAGATATCGTTGGATCCAATTCGACTTGGGTAATGGTCCTTGTAACTACTTCAACACATTTTACTTCATTGATTCGCGAATTTACATTGTAATATAGGTACACAACTTCGTCGAGAACCTGCTGCCGCTGAGTATTCAGGAAGGAACACATTGAGAGTAGTCTTTATCAATCGCGTTAGTCATGCAAAGGTCGTTCGAGAGGAAGAAGGCACTTACAGGCGTTGGTGACAACGCACGAGAATCCAACTACACAAGCACTAGGACCAGTCCAGCCGATACCTACGTTAAAAAAACCAGAGTCAGCCACTGTTCAGATCAGGATCGAGCGCCAACGGCTTACCTCCGCATTGGCCATAAGCACCAGACGCCACAGAAGTACTAGTAGGAGCAGAAGTCGTCGGGGTGACCGTCGTAGTAGGAGCGACGGTCGTCACCGTAGTAGGAACTGTAGTAGGAGATATGGTACCACTACCATCAGTACTGCTAGCGGGCACGCCTCCAGGAATTGAAGTCGGGACTACAGTCGGAACGGTGGATGGCTGGAGAGCGGTATCCCATGTCGCTGTGGTAGGCCAGGGGGTGGAAGCAACGGTCGGAGAAGTGGTGCCGTACGGCGAGGGTCCAGGAACTGTGGCCAGAAATGAACAAGTTACTGAGGAATAAGATGGAAGCAAGCTCACTTTCGTAAGTGTCGAGTTGTTGGTAGATGTTGATGAGGATACCTAGGACCAGTCACAATGAGATTTCCAAGATGTCATTATAGACATTCATGGAAGCATACCCGGGTCTGTAGCACTGTAAGCTCCAGGAATACTGACACCAGAAGGGCTGGCGGTTCCGGTGCCACCAATCTAGTTACACCAATGAACACCACCTTACGGGAAACTAACATTGAAAGTCGACGAACGTTGATTTGGTAACAGGACATGTAGAATCTACAGTACGTGGCGTTAGTAAGTTTAACGTTCGGAATTCATGAAAGTACTAACTGTGCGCCTCCAACAGAAGATGCAACGTGAAGAGCTTTCCATCATTATTAGATCCCGACCTACTCCAAATGCACTGGGAACCACTCACCGATGACTTCTGCACGGAGAAGATAGTTTCCTGGTTTGATATCGGAAGGAATGGTGAATGTGTAATGTCCGCAGTTATCCTGTGTATCCAATCATTAATAAGACCTCGAACAAACTTAAAGGAAACCAACTTACATTGAGAACCTCTGAGATTACAATCAGGCATCAGAAACGAATCAACACTTGCAATAAGAGCTCTTCTGACTTACCGGTACCCCAGTAATCGGGATTGTCAGACGGGAGACCAATCTCTGAAATTTTAAACCAAGAGGCACTTGGTCCATCTGCGGTTGTCGCGTCGTCAACTGGTGCGAGATAAATCTTCGGAGGGGAAATGCAATCTAGTCAGCACCAGGAGGAGCCATCCTAGAAGTCAATTACATTGATAGGCCCATAGTGATCTCCACCAATTGCCTGGTTAGCGCAAGAACGGTCTGCTGGTTGCTGATGCATCTCAACAGTGACTTGATCCCCAGCTATTGTAGAATGTATCAGGTTGGGAAGTGAAGCATACTACAATGTAGTGGAAAGGCGTACGCATTACCGGGCATACGCCGGAAGATGGCGTAGGGGTAACATTGCAAGTTAAATCCTAGAAATACAAGCAACCGATTCAAATCTATAGCTTTGTTGTGCAGGAAAGGCGCTTACATCCGACGTGACATCCGTTACTGTTGGCGGCGAAAGATGACGATCAATAATGTGGGAGGGGTGTAAAAAACATTTCTCTCACCAGGATTATTACTGAGAGGAAGACGCACACAAGAGCTACCTGCATCGACTCCATTAATCCAAAGGTCTTGGAAGGTAGCGTGGGCCGAAGCCGACGCAACAAAACACGCTGCTGCGATGAGCGAGTAGTACATACTTATTCACTGCTCAGAAATCCAAAAAACTAGAGTATAGTAGTAGAGGCGATGTGCACCAGTTTCTGCTTGACTAGAAACTTGGCATTTTAAACACCCGCCGGGCAGTACTTCTCACCCTACAGCGGACCATGTTAAACATTCCTGGTCAAAGACCCAAATATTTATCCGTATTTTCATCGAGTGTATGAAATCAAATTATAATATCCTGCGATAGCGGAGAAACTGCCAATCGACAACTACCTTGATTCATACAGCTCTGATCTGAGCACCGAAATAAAATCACAAGGACGCGACAAGCTTCAATAGTCGGGAAATATCTAGCAGAGAAAGTGCCAACTCGGAAAAAGAGTGTGGAGCACGAGGGGGTTCGTCCTTGGAAACACCGGACAAGAACCAGCCGGGATTGTCCCGATGAATAGCTTTAGGGCTGAAGAGACGTCACTGAGTCCGTTGCCGTTCCATTTCATTCTATTGTCATGCAGTAGGACTGATAGACCGTTTGAAGATATCACTTGGGGCACGTCAGGTAAGATTATTGGTATGGCATTAAACATTCAGGGCGAGGGTTGGTAGAAAAAACAAATCAACAGCAAGTACATGGATCGAGGTGAATAGAAACTATACCGGTAGAATCTATAAACTCTGAAGCAATCATGCTGTATAACAACGGAAAACAGATACACCAGCGATGTATCGTTCATCGGCGACGAGTGATCCAAGATAACGGTGTAAGTGATATGAGACAAGAGACCTAAGAATGAAGAGAAGTGTTTTTTTCTGAAATCGGAATCGGCGAATATGGACAAACAGTCCCAAGGGAAGAGCACTCAGCCTTTTCAGTCTATTATCAAGCGGCGGCACTACCTTTCCGAGTACGGACAACTTTGTTGCGTAATGCACGCTCTTTGAGCTCGTTCTCTCGTTGTGCTAAATCAGCTTGAGACGGCCTGGGTTTCGAGTCCTATTCCTCATTTGATGCTCAGCATCAGACAAGTTCTTATAGAAAGTCATAAAAAGACACACCTCATCACTATTTGGCTTGGCTCTTCTCCTCTCAGCATCCGCCTGTCCTTTGATCTTTAATTCTGCACCGCCTCCTTTACGATCAACATCCATACGCTCTGCGGCAGGGGATTCGCGGCGAGGTGTACGACTGCTGCTCCGACTGCTTCGACTGGGACTCCGAGTGTATCTCCTTGCATTTCTGTCGGACTTATGAGGACTCTCGCGACGAGGTGGGGACCTGGAAGGATTTGCTTTGCGTCTAGGAGGACTGACACTTCTTCTGCGCTTCACATGGCCACGAGCTGGAGACCTCGACCTGCTCGGCGAGCGAGAAGTAGAAGGTCCTCGGGATATTCGTCTCCTACGAGCAGGGGGGCTACGACTGTCCCTATATCGTTTATTACGTGCAGGAGGAGTCATAGAATGCGATCGGTTCCGGCGACGAGGAGGCGCAGGCGACCTGGAGACAGAGCGGGAGGGCGAACGACGCTTGAGGGATCGACGCGGAGGTGTAGGAGATCGCGAGCGGGAAGGAGACCTTCTACGAGGAGGTGAGCGATATCTTCGAGGGGGTGAGCGTGAGCCAGCAGAAGATGGCGGAGTGGGCGATCTTCGTCGAGGGGGTGGAGACCGAGAGAAACGACGTCGAGGGCTTCGACGACTTCCCCAGCCACTATCTCGAGTTCGACCACCACGGTCATCTTCAAAGCCTCCTCGTCCACGACCGCGACCGCGACCACGGCCCCTACCTCTACCTCCACGGCCACCGCGTTCACCGCGATCTTCGTCCCGGATCTCGTCCAGCCTGGCTCTACGATCTCTTTCATCAATGGCACGCCCATCTCGTTCCCGCGCTCGTCTCAGTTCTTCCTTCTTTTCTTCGACAAAAGTCCGAGGAACACCAGTCATATCTGATTGGGCTTCAAGGAGCAAGTTCCAGAGTGCAGTCATGAACGCAGGCGTATCTTTTGTCAGGAATCCAGTTAAATTTATTTGCATCTTTTTCGGATCAGGAGTCTACAAAACAAAATAGAAAATGACATTATACAGTGTCACAAAATATAAATTCTAGGTGCTCACAGGTTCCTGCTTGTCTTCCAAAAGACCCATAGCATACTCAACAACGACTTCATCCTCAAAGCCAACAAGCTCTACGACTTTTTTTGCTATCCATGGTCTAATAACAGTCAAATTGACTTTACGCATATCGACCTGTACTTGCCCTGAGTTGATGTCGACACAAAGCCCATTGAGCTTACCTTCTTGTCAAATTCTGGAGGAAACTTCATGGATTTTAGAAGCTTGAGCTCCTTGTCGGAGAAACGCCTGTCTTGGTCGGCTGAAGTACCTTTGAAGAATCCTGAGAAAGGTAAGCAAAAGGAAATTTGGTGAGTACAACAGCAAAGATCATGCGCATGGTCTTACCAGCGTCGGCCATAATGAACTAGAGAACTCCTTCAATTTGTTGTTCTCTTCAACGAGGTGACAGAAGGTGAGAAAGAAGTTTTTGACCGGCACAATGAGCCGGTCGGTTCTGTCTTTTCTTTCTACCACCACGATTGAAATAAAACTGCATCTCATCTTTGTATCTCATCTGCATATATCAGCGTGATTCTCAAGTATAGGTTCAAAGATCGCCGGAGAAATATAGTAAAATCTGCCTCTTACAACGCGCAAATACAACACGAGACTTTCTATCTCACGTTTTCGAATTCATGTGGCTCTACTGACGTTTTATCCATCGACATGACCTCGAACACTATCACGGACATTGAGGCAAGCCCTTGTCCAAAGGCTATCGTTATTTTACTAATCCTACCACCTATAGACCTTCCGCGTTCCCCCACGTTGGGTTTTCGTCAAAGTCAAAACATCTGATAACATCGTTGGCTGGGGCGAAAGTACATTGGAAGGCCACACTGAGGCTATTGAAGGCGCTTTCGACGATCTCCGCGAACGTTTCATCGGTGCTGTAGCCGATAACATCCAGGATATATGGCAAACCGCTTATATGGGGAGGTTTTATCGCGGAGGCCCGGTTCTCATGGTACTTTCATCCTGCTAGCGATCTCGGGTAGTACTCAAGACATTGATCTTATTCTCGCAGAGTGCTCTTTCCGGTCTCGATATTGCACTCTGGGACATTAAGGGTAAGAGGTTGGGAGTTCCGGTATGGCAGTTACTGGGAGGCAAGGTTCGGGATCGAATCAAAGTATATGGCTGGATCGGAGGAGATCACCCTAGTGCAGTGGTGAGCGCCGCAGTAGAGCGCAAGGCCCAAGGGTTCACTGCGGTGAAGATGAACGGAACTGGTAAGGATCTGAGAAAAGAAAAGGCATACGCCAGACAGTGTTATGGCTTTGAAAGCAGTGATTGTACCATGCTCTACTCATACATACAACTGCTCTACTTTCTTGAAACCAATTACTGAAAACAGTTTCGCAGACGCTATATCTTGGATTGATTCCCCCGAATTACTTGAAGCTACTGTCGAGCGTGTCAAACAAGTTAGGTGCGTCTTGGAACTACAATTTCCCCTATGCGGTGACTATATGCCCTAATGGCGCTTACCCAGATCCACCGGACTCGACGTTGGAGTTGACTTCCACGGTAGATTACACAAGGGCATGGCCAAACAGCTTGCTAAGCTTCTGGAGCCTTTGCATCCAATGTTCATTGAAGGTGAGCCCGAAAACAGACATCAAAGGCATCGATCCGATGTCTTCAATATCTTCAACTTGGTTGCACAGAGCCCCTTCTTCCAACTCAGCCGGAAGAAATCGCCGACCTATCCAACGTGATCTCGACTCCTATCGCCCTTGGTGAACGACTTTTCACACGTTGGGATTTTAGGCCCTACCTGGAACGACGAGCGATTGACATTGCACAACCTGACGTAAATTAGCTTGTTCGAGTAAAATCCCTTGGCTTTGAATAACAGTATTTTCCTAATACAGGTATCACACTGCGGCGGGATCAGCGAACTGCATCGAATCGCCAGCTACACAGAGACCTACGATGTCGCTCTTGCGCCACATTGTCCATTAGGCCCTATTGCACTTGCTGCGTGTATGCAAGTGGCAATCTCAGCTCCAAACTGTGAGCAGCGAAATTTTGGACCGTTCGTTATGTTTGTTCGTTGATTAATATGATCATTCAGTTGTAATCCAAGAAATGAGCTGGAAGGTCAGTGATTGTCCACCCACCACATATGTATCTGCTTATGTTTTTGGTCATTCCCTTGCCTGAAGATGCATTACAACATTGCCGCGGGTGAGGCACTAGGAATTGAAGCGGACCTTCACACCTACATGGTCAATCCGGAAGTGTTTGCCGTCAAGGACGGATACATCGCTGCTTTGCAAGGTATGTGTCTCGATCACGGAAATCAATCTATGTGCTGTGGAGGGTCGGCCCTATTGTTACTTCTCTTCGAGGATCGACGCTAGTCTTCCAGCCACTAATCTTAGTATATTTTCAACCGAGTCCTAACCTGCTCGTTCACCCACGTAGGAACCGGAATCGGAGTTGAGATAGACGAAGACCATGTGCGGAAGGCGAGTGAGATTTATGTGAAGCATGCGCCCTGGAGGAACCCGCTTTGGCGTGGGGAGGATGGAAGTTTGCAGGAGTGGTGAGTCTGACTCGGTTGAGTAGGGGTCCAGGTAGTTGTAACTTGTCAGGTTTCCCGTAATTCATGAGTGACTGCCTCAATTAATGAACAGCCGTATCTAGCCATATAGACCTGGTATAAAAGCTGAAAAGGGCAATGCAGTACGTTCGGAAGAAGTTCGCTGACATAATCCCATACCGACTTTGTTGGGCGCTCTAGACCAAAAAGTACAGGTTCCGGAGGTTCCTCCATTATCGCAAATTCTTTCCCGCTTGTTCCTCACACACGAAAGAAGACGCAAGAAGAGAAGTACACAAGAATCACGAAACTTGACATGGCTTTAGGTTTCACTTCATCTTCATCGGCAAGCAGCTCGTCAACTTCAACGGCCTCTGCCTCCACAGCATCTTCGTCTTCATCCCCGTCAGATAACAATGCTGGAATTCCTTCTAAAGGAGCTAGCTATTTCTTTGGTTTCCTCATCACATTCATCGTCCTCTTGGCCTTCTTTATTTGCTGTGGGTTTGGTACAAGGAGAAACATGGCGCGAAGGAGAGCTTTATTAGCCTGGGGACAATGGGACTCTGGATCTGTTATTGGCCTCGAAGGGCAACTTGATTCTTCGGACGTGCCTGCCTTATTCGAACCGCGGTTTATGAAGAGTGATAGTGATACTTTTTGGCTTTCAGTACAGGTACGCACTATATCTCTTTCGGACTTTGTTTCTGGCTTTGTGCTACATATAACTGATAACCTTTTCTCATTTTTTACAGCCGCTAACCGCTCAGACACTCACGATCTCGTCCGCATCAATCCATCCATGTCATGACACTACACGACCTCTGCCTCCACCATCATCACCCGGGCTACCACCAATCCGTCTCCCTTCGCAAAATCCTCACGCATTACATGGCTTATCCCTCCCTGCATGGATACCCGCCACCTCTCTTAACTTGAGTTCTAATAATGGCGTTGGGAACGAGAAGAGAAATGGGAAAGGTGTCTCCAAACCGACAAACACACAAAACGATGTTACTGTTATGCAGGTCGCCGTAGTGATTGAGATGCCCAGTCGGCCGAGAACAGAAAAAGGGGACGAAGACGGTGTTCAACAGAACTTGGTGATTGGAGTTGCATGTGAAGCTTGGGACTCGTCGGCACATATACATGTCGCTGAAGGAGCTCTATCATAGTATGCAACCTTTGTTCACATTTGCTATTCCTCATGTACTTGTGTTGTACTACTACTGTTGTACTTGTAATTATATTCAAGGCAATGTTGGATAGTCTCTGTACAATTATACTCATGATAATTATCTATTCGGGACATGGCTGACTATGGCATTGCTCGTGCACATTTCGCTCAGTTGTAATCAGGTTGTAATATGAGATGTGCAATATGAAACGCAGTGGACAATAGATAACGTTGGTAAAGCCTATGCCCTCAACCACGGCCTCGTCCCTCAGGCCGTATTTTCACAGGTAACGGTCGAATTACTGATCTTTTCCCTTTGCCTGAATTCAGATTCGCCCCTGGAACATCATGTCCAGACCCCATCCCACTGAGATCATCACTCCTAACAAACAAACCTCGGACTTTCTTTCCTGCCCACCTCGCGCTACTTCCTGCCGACATTACACCACTTCTCACGCCTCGACCGACACCTCGAATGCCTCTCCCAACAACCTTTCCGAACCTGACAACATACTGCATCCACATTCCCATGCCGACCAGCACACCCAAAAACCAGAGACCAGCGGGCGGCGCGGCTTCTGATGCGACAATGAGAAGAAATGCGCCGATGAAGAGGATGGAGAGGACCGAACACATTGCGGGGATCCGGGAGGAGAGAGCAAAATAGCCCCATGATTGGGATGAATGATATGGAGGTGTGGGTTGTTCGATTTGGGGGGATGATGAAGGGGTAAAGGGAGAAGAATCAACATGAGAAGAAGAAGGCAAGGAAGGACGTGCACGGTTCTACAAAGAAATAAGTTTCAGTAGTGTCCAAAAGGTTTGGACAATACCACGATACTCACAACGAACGTGCTAACATCACCCCAAGCATAGATCATTAGAAAATATGCGTCGCATAACAGACCCAACGCAGTGGATATTGTACTGAGACTTACTGCCTCTCTAGCGTAAGAGTCAACAGGGAACAAGGATGATGACGATGCCAAGTCGGCAGCTTTTGCGCCAGAAGCGACATCAGAGAAGGAAGGCGAAGACGAGGAAGGTGATATAGCAAAGATTGCGGCGTCGATACTGTGTCGAAGAAGTAGAATGAATGAGGATTCACTTGTAGAGTACGAGAGAGAAATATACTTACGCAGCTAATCCAAGCAGTAATGTACCAATGTATGTCCACTCAACCTGAAGCCGCTGATAAATCTTATCATACATACTAAATTTTAGTGAGAGATAGCTCCCTTCTGCGTCACCTAACCCCGCAGACAAGGAACTCAAACTTGCGCCGGAAAGCCTTGGACTCGTGTTCGAACCAAGTTCCACCAAGGAAGAATTACCCAACCGAGTTTCCTCGTATTCCGCAATTCTGAGTTCCCGATAGATTGTAAAAAGGCATAACAGGCGCTCCCACCATTCCCATTCCCAAATCTCTTCCTCATCAATCAGACTTGTATCAACATCTGTTTGATGAGCTTCCATCTCCACCATCTCCACCTCTGCCTGATGCTTGTGATCATCTTCCAAGCTGTCCCGGTAACTGGGCAATATACCTGGGTTAGGCTGTGCCATACCTAAAACGCCCAGAATCGGAGCTACATGGTTGAACCAAGGCCACGGAGACCACTCTGAGCTCGGATTTGGATTTGGAGAGTCACTGCCATATTCGCCGGCTTCTTTCAACATGACGTCCGCCTCTGCCTCTGCCTCTGATGCAGTCTCGGAAGCAGATTCCGAAATCCATTTCTCCTCTTCCTCGATTTCGTCTCCGGAGTCGCAAGCGTAGCCTGTGAAAACGCGACGACGAATACGACCACGGCGGCGTCTTCGAAGACCAGACTCGGGAGAAGGTTCTCGGTGAGGACCTTCGTCATTGAGAGTTTTCGAAGAGCCTAGGCTCAAAATGAGCGATTCTGTTTCCTCGTTCTCATCGGTGGCATCTTCATCCTCTTCACTTTCCTCTTCACACGAAGAAAGACCAAGGTATTTGGATGATCCTGCAAGTGTAAGCGGGTTACCCTTAGGAGGGATAACTTTGATCTGTAGACTAGGTCCTGCGGAGCCGATTTTGGAGAATCCCTTATCAGCAGTAGTACTGCTTGTACTATCTCTCCGCAGGCGTTTCATGTATTTTGCTCGAGGTCCCGATCCTAAGGGTTTGAGGCTTATGGAGATGGGCTGCTCTGGAGGCCCAAAAGTGCCTGTAAGTAACGTGGATAACAAGACCGACAAGGAAGGACATACTAGAGCCACGTTCCTGTTCCTTCGCTAGCCTGACCAATTCACCCATCTCATACACACAAGACCCTAGAACGGTTTTGTTCAGCCTTCGGGCCTTCTTTTTAGCAGCTTGCGGGAAGTGAACGACTTCGAATAAAAGTTTGGTATTGGGACGAGGACTTTCACTAGAAAGTTAGAGTGATTATATTAACATCAATCAGAGGAGAATGGATGGAATTACACACATATCTAGCCCCGTCTTGGAATTCGGGTTCTGTCCGTCGCTTCCTAAGGTTGTCTCGTGGATTTCGCAATGATTATGCCCCAAATGAGGGTCAACGGAAATCGTGACTAGCGGTCTCCAGCCGTTCAAATTATTGCTACTTCGACGGTGAAGCAGCTGGTGTAAATTTTGGCTACGGAGAACTAGGTGCCCAGTAGGGTTTATCTCACAATGTCAAGGTACATAGATAAAGCCAAAATACTCACCAGAAATACGCCATATTCTATTGGATCAACGTTCAACACCAATTTTAAGAGAAAGAAGCGCAAAGAGACGTACGAGTCGTTTACAAGCCCTATCTCCATTACCATTGAAACTTGCTACGATGACTAGCAATCTTATACAGACTGCGTTTTGCCAGCTTGAATTTTAAATGATTCAAGGTCGAAGTATTTCGCAGCGCTGCGCCGCAGTCGAATGAAGTGGAACCGGTCGTAATTGAAGGAAATATATGAAGAATCCGAAGCACAGGTATAACAAAAATACAATGTCGTTAAGATATATGGTCGTGAGGAATGAACAGTATCAAAAAATGATCGACCGAGAATGATACTTATGTTCCCGGCAATGTCCGTAGCGCTACGTATTACGGCATTCGGTCGGAGCTTCGGAGCAGCCACAAAGCAATTTCACTTTGACCTTGTACTGTAAATGCTTCCAGAGACGCTATTATGCCTTGTTAATGCTGCCCTCATCCAAGCGGCCACCGCTTCGCTCTCATTGAATGCAATCCTTTCCCTCAACACCCAAGATATTCCCTCTCCTCCATCTTTTTCCCTGCCAGCTGCGCAGAATTTAACGATTACAGTTGCTTACTGCTCCTCAGAAACTGTCTCAACGCGTTTCTTTGTTACCAACAGCACCACAGTGGATGATCCTGGGCCCGATGGAGGGACAAATGTATATGAGATTATAGTAAATCAAGGGCTGGGCACCTTTTCGGCTTCTTTCCTGGACGGAGGAGTTTTGGCTATAGATGGAACCCTTTCAGACGATTTCTCATTTGAGATTGCTGCTTCAGATAGTGGTTAGTGATCTAGTAAATCCCCTGGCGAATTAATTCGTAATTTACGTAGGGCCAATGCACGAGGTACTGGCTACTTTTCCGTTATTAGGCGACACGACATCCAACCAAGCGTTGCTCTTTTCACCTCCATTTGACCCGCCTATATTCATAGACCCTTCTTATCCAAATTACACACTTCCTGGCCCATCGTTAGCATCCCCTTCACCACCTGATTCGTCTCCAAACTTCACTCTGCTAATAGCGCCTACATCATCTCAAACTTTGACCAGCTTACCACAAACTGCTTGCATGATGGCTTCACAATCATCCTCTGGGAATATCGCCAATGAAAGTCTGTGGCTGAGAGATGAGGATGGCTGGCGGACACAGTGGTTAATGGCAGGTCTTTCGCCACAGACCAATTATACTGCGTATGTCATTCAGGATAGCCAAAAGCTCAGTGGTCCGATGTATTTTGTGACCAAGTCCGGTAACCGACAATCCTTCTACGTTCACTTTACTCATCTGACTACCCTTGAACAGCTGTATTCGCTTGTCCCTTGGCCGCTTTCCTTCCCTATTGCCCCGGTGTAACATATGCCATTCCACTTCCTCCTCCGGACAACTCTGAATTATCCATATACGACTCCACCAACCTTCCATCAACGATATCCGACACACTCACCACATACTTTACCAACTTTACCACAACGCTTACTACGCAAGCATGTGGGAGAGATTATTATTCACCACTGCAAACCTGCGCAGACTGTCAGCGAGCGTACTTTCGCTGGCTTTGTTCTGTCAGCTTTCCTAGATGCGGCGAGCAAAGTCCTTCTACAACTACAGCCACAAGCTCCTCGTCTGTAGGAACCTCTTCAGCAGGTCTACCCTCTCCTACCTCTGCCCTGCAAGCACAAACCACATCTTCCGTCCCGCGAAATCCTACGTTTTCTTCGTTGAACATGTCATATTCCGTGCTGATGCCATGCATCGAAACATGCCAAGCAGCTGATAGAGCATGTCCTAATTTTCTGGGGTTCGCGTGTCCGTTGGCAAGGTTTAATGCGAATCAGAGCTATGGGGTGGGGTATATCGACGGTGCTGAGCCAAATCAACAGGGATTGGGTATACCGGGGCAAGCGCAAGATCAGTGGGGGAATGTTTGGTGTAATTTCGTGTAGGTACCGATAGTACTTTTTACGTGGATTCCAGAGCGAGCTCAGTGTATTGTATCTAACGAACGGAAAATATCACTACTACTACATATCATTATTCAAAGCGGCTAGAATTTTCATCCTTCTAAAGCGGGATTTCCCCAAAATCGTACAATACTTGTACAATACACTGAGGTAGTTCATGCAAACTAGAGTGGTCTACTGTCCATGTTATAAAAGTACTCCGGAAAATTGACTACCTCCACACCTCTTCCTCATCATGTATATGGTTATGACTTTGACCAAGCCGTGGCCCAAGATCAAATGCATTCTTCAACCTTACACTCTCTTTGAACGCTTGAACTCGCTCCTGCAGCTCCGCACACGCAGGGTTTGCAGCAATAAGGGCGTAACCCTCTCCTAGATGTGATTCAATTTCTCTCACTCTCGATTCGGACGATGGGTGGGTGTTGAAAAACTCTGGTGAACTGAAACCTCCGCGCGATGCTTGGGACTGTAGTTGACCTAAACGAGTGAACATTCTATGGAGGATAACTTAGTTTATCAATGGAAGAGAGGAATCAATTGCGGACGCACGCTGGGGAGGCTTTGGGGTCATAGCAAGCCTTCGACATCAGCCGCAACCCGATTAAATCAGCTTCCCTCTCTTGCAGTCTCGAGTTGGGAAGCTCGAGCAGGAGCTTATTCAATAATGCGCTGATTCCGAAATCTAGTCCCAATGCGGAAAGAAAAAGAGTTAACGCAGTAGCAATAGTTTGGGAAGAGAGTCGCTCGGCTGCATGACGCGCAACAACGTGGCCGATTTCTAAGAAAACGATTGGGAAATTTCAAACCATTTGGGGATCAAACACATACCATGCGACAAAACAGCAGCCAAGCCCTGCTCATCCTTGCAGATAGGTAAAATTCCCGTAAAGACAATCACGGCCCCAGGCGTTGCGGCAGCATTAACAATCTTGCGATCATCAACAACGATGACAGTCCATTCTTTACCAGCTGATGCAATAGTTGCCGGAGAAGACTTGATCGATGAGGAAGACGAAGAAGAAGACCAAGTATCATCGTCAGCAAAATCGTTGCTGGAGAAGTGCGGTTGGGGCTGAGAGTAACCTCTGACAACTCCCAATTGCGACGCGTCAAGAACAGTTTGCACGACTCTCTTGACATGCATCGTCACTGGGTGTTCATCTGGTAATATTCGACCTTGAAATTGAGCCAATGTTTGTTGGAGTGCGAACTGCCCAACTTGAACTTCAGTTTTTGGGGAGACAGAGATGAACCTC
This sequence comes from Lentinula edodes, assembly GCF_021015755.1. NCBI lineage: Eukaryota > Fungi > Basidiomycota > Agaricomycetes > Agaricales > Omphalotaceae > Lentinula > Lentinula edodes. The sequence continues at coordinate 247,393 of NW_025764312.1, forward strand.
CAGCGACCAGTTTCAGGAACTTGTTCTAAACTGTTCGACAAAGAGTGAAGAGTAAAGAATCATGTAAGACTGGGATATGTACGCAAATCACTGGATACAACAGGTGACAGACCAGGAGACATAATAAATTACACCCACACCAGCAAGTCCTGCACCAACTTTCACCGGCCATGCTCGATCCTCAAAGAAGTTTTTTCCATTTCCCCGCCCTGGCCCTGGATTGGGATTCGGGGAAGAGAATCGAATATATCGTGGAGGAGGAGAAGCTTGTCGGAAAGTTGAGGAATGGAAGTAGTAAGTATTTAGGGAGTTCCTCACGCCCAAATTTCGCAGCAGCGATGGACGAAAGTTACGGCTCCATATACATCTGAGCATTTCAAGGCAAATTCTCAAAATAGACCAGGATTGAAGCTGGAGCTTAAAGCTTAAAGCTTGAAGGTCTGGGATGAGTGCGAATAAATAAATAGGACGTGTGAAAGTTCCGACGCGTCTTCAATGCCGCCTGTGTACGCGTCTTCAAATTTCAAACCTCTTCAACGATTCAACCTCTGTTGAATACACATAACATGGTAGTCAACGTAAACTTTGCGGCGGTCTTCTTTATTAGCTCCTCGTGGGTCTCGAGCATCTAGTAATTTCTTCGACTACTTGGCACCTTGAGCATCAAAACATGCTTTGATTTCCTGGAGGGAAAAGGGGAACTTATACTTGCGGTCGTGGATGATTCAACTGTCATCGGCCGTAGTAAATTTCGATAGATGCCAATCCCGTTCATAAGGTCCTCCGCGCAGCCGCACCTAACTCCTTCACTTTCTGCTACCTTCCATGCTTATCCTCTAGCTGCTTATGGGCGCCAGCTCCTATACGATTTCCCCTTCGGCAATTGCAAATCTAGGGCCTAAGAACGCCCAGGACTCGGAGGTCGCTTTCTTGCGATCTCTTGTCCCTGGCTTTTGTTTTCTGCAGCTGACATAGGCTGACAGGCAATAATTTCCTACATAGAGAACTAGAAGCAAGGAAGGTTCCTAAATCTGGTTAAGTCTATGTACGTAGCATCCAGCACGCTTCTGAATCGATATTAAATTCTGGGTGCCAACCTGTACCACCGCGTTTTGTTTTCGCTTCAGAAACATCCTGGAAGTCAGCGTGTTTTGTATCCTATCTATTATCCATCGATGCACTCATTCATCTTGCCCTTCCATTCATCTTGTCCCCTGCCTGCACCTACCCTCGTGCCATATTCCTTGACCGCGAATTCCAGAACTATATTGACGTTCCCTGTCAGGCGCCACTGTCACACTGGGGTGAAGACTTTGAACAAGGGTCTGAGGTGGTATGAGGATCTCACTTAACACGTACTAACATGTTAGTCTGCTGGGGTATTTAAAGGACGGGGACTCGAGATGATCATGCAGTGATTACCCCAATCATCTTTTTCCGTGTTTACAGATCCTGCGACTCTTTTAAAAATGTGTCGATGGATTGTATATGTTGGCGAGTGCGTCTACTCTTTTCCTATCGTCGTATCTTCTTGTTTTAACACGATGCTTCAGGCAGAGTCTTATGCTCGAGGATTTACTGGTCAGGCCAGATCACTCGGTATGTTTGAACGTTTCCAGCTCACGATCAGTGCTCATATCTACCAATGCTTCATAGATCGTAAAACAGTATGTATATCTCATTAATTCCCAATTAATTCCTGACACTAAGTCTTTCAGAGTCAATAACCGTTTCCTTCCCGGACTATACTACGGATTGGAAGACGACGACAAAGCAGAGTTGGAGATACGTAAGTTTTATTTCCTAATGTCAGTCAACTTCTTTCTGATATCCGTATCGACGCAGAGGCTACGTGGATTAATGTTCACGGCTTCGGGGTGGGTTGGTATACCGACACCCTCGCAGAATTCGACCCCTCCGTCAAAGGCATGCAACCCGCTCAGTTTAGGACTATTGCCCCGATTTCTACCGATCTTGCATTTAGCCAGCTTTGTGCTCATACCGCATCCAAATGCACGCTGGCTCACATCAGAGATGCCAGTTTCCCTCCCGTCGTGGAAGTAAACAACCATCCTTTCATATTTGGGAAATATGCGTTCATGCACAACGGAAGCGTCGCTGATTTCGCTCCCATTGTATGTTTCTTTTCGTGCTTTCGATGATTCGATATAACTCTTCATTTATAGCGATTCGACGTGATGCGGAGAATAGCCGAACTGCAAGCGACAGTGCAAACACTCGCCTTGGCATCCTCTGTCCCGAATTCCAACTACGTGTTCAACATTCGAGGAAACACTGACACTGAGCATTTGGCGACCCTTTACTTCGCTCACCTCGATCTCATCAAAGCAGGGATCAGGTCCAGGCGGGGTCCTGGTGGTTTCGAGATTCCCTTCGACACTGACTCGACTGATGCACTGCTACTTGCTCTTGTCAACACCATTGCTGATCTTCACAAAATTCAGCGTCGTCACAAGACCGGCCCTTTCACTCCTGGCAATGTCCGTGCTGGAAATAAACTGAACCTCTGCATAAGTTCGCCTTTACTGCCCTCCTTCGTTGTCGTATCAAAGCTGATTATCTTGTGAATATAGCCGACAGCGGAAATCAGATGCTTGTGTGTCGCTGGAGGGACGCGAAGGAAGGTTTCCCGCCCAGCCTTTACCTTTCGCTCACCGCTGGCGAGAAGCTGAACAGGAAATATTTCCCTGTTCTTCCTAGTCCCAAGATTTCAGAGGACATCAACAACACAGATGTCAAGATCGATTCAGTCAGAGAACTGGTACAGAGATACCAGGACCTCCCTCCCAGTCAACAAGGTTTGTATCATTTATTGATCGATGAATCTCATACTAATTCTTCTTTTCTCAGGGCGACATGTCATCGTTGGCTCCGAACCTTGCAGTAAGCATCCACCCAACACTTCGAATACTACCTTCATTGCTGACCAACTGTCTGATAGCTGAATATGTCGATGATTGGGGTCTCTTCGATCAGAACCAATGCGTTATTGTCGATGAAAACCACAAGTTGAAGATCATCAATCTGGCGAAATTCTTCCGAGAAGGCCGTGAGCATGAATTTAAGAGGTACCACTTCGACAACGTCTTCGACCAAATTTCCAACTCCGAGAGCAATGCTCCTACACCGGTGATTGGAGTTCCAACGCAACCCATCGATCTGCCTGATTCCAAGTGTGAGGCTTTCGAGGCTGAGCTGGACTTGAAGAAAGTTTGATAAAGACGTGAAGCTTCTCGGAGATGTGATTAACAAGTTTGTCCTTACGCCAGTGTTTGTATGACTAGAATGTATACAATAGTAAGTAGCCAATGAATTGTGGAGAGTTGCGCATTAGTGCCAGAAGCTGTACTAGTCACAGTCGTAAAAACCAACCTAAGATAGACAGATAGATACACTCGAGGAATGCCCCCTGGTTTGAGTTTGATATGATTTTCCATGTCCAATTTTTGTTGCAATCAAATGATATGTACATACAAGACAAAAAACTTACAACAACCATCACAACCGTTGTGCCGTTCTCGTTCTATTTTTTGTTTTGGATCAAATATCGCCCACAACTCCCTTGTATTCGACAAACAGCTTTCTCAGCACTAGCTAGTCTCCATATTTAAAGATGTCAGACCAAGTCAGACTAGGGCACATTGTTAACCCATTGTAACCTTTCCCCCCATTACTTACCCTATTGAGCAAAAGTCCAAAGAACTCCGTCATGAGCAACCCATCAAATTTGAAAAATAAAACAAGTAGCAGCATCAGTGATATAGCTGGGCTGTTTAACAATCTCATAGTAGCCCCGTCCGTATAGTACCCATTCGTCTCGCATATATACCACTGAATTGATTGGGATTTCTAGGCTCACTATCAAAATTCCCGCGTTGAACAGTCTCCGTCGTGCTGGTAGTAGAATACCACCAGCGGCAAAATCTGAAGAAGACAAGGGGGAAGAAGCAGACGAAGAAGAAACGGAGAAGGAGGAGGAGGAGAAAGAAGAAGAAGAGAATGACGATGATTTAGAGGAAGTTCAGATCATCCTGAATCCATCCGAGAGCGAAGGGAACGCTTCGCTGATTGTTGGAAATATTGCTTCACCTAAGTCCCACAATGGTGTTCGCAGTCAGCCAAGGATCTTGAGATCGGACAATCAATCAATAGCAAAGGCGGCGCTAGTTTCAAGTACTAGTGAAGTTGTCCCATCGAGGCGCAACGAATCAAGCAGCTCGAGTACTTCGGTACAAGTAAAAACAAAGGCACCTTCCCAATTTTTGCTTACACCGGTGACTGATGAACTTGAAAACCCTCCTACTGAACTTACTCTTGCTCAACGCCACGGCGCTCGCGAAGAGCGATTACCAGGTCAAACTGTAAGAGCTCATACCTCCACAGCCGGCCAGCCCAGATCGGATTTTCCTCGACCTGTTACAGCAAGGGGACATAGAGGGAGGAGAGATTCGCTTGACCCGACTCTTCAGAGTGAAAAGGTAGAACTAGCGAACTTGAGAAAGAAGGGGAGAAACCGGAATTTCAATCGGAAGACGCGATACGACATCGAGGAGGATTCCACTTCGCATTATTCGCAGAGGGGTATTTCTTCGGGACAACGATCATTGGCATCACGTATAGCACCAAAATTTGTATCGGGGTCAAGCAGAGCAGCTCAAGCCACGAAGGGCACTGAGACCTTAGTTCATAGGCGCCACATTCGGGACTTTTCGTCGAGGTATTCCAATTCACCATATCAGATTGGAGTCCGACGTACTCGACTTGGTCGGTCAGACGCATTCCCAGATGAAAGAATCCTCGCAAATGCCACATCTAGCGCTGATCCTTCATCGTCAGAGACATCAGGAGCACCATACAGTGTTTCGACGTCCCAGGGATCCAATGCTCCGAATGATATAGCGAATACAATTAGGTCGTTTCCCAGATCAACTCCAGATGACGGGAATCTGGCCGATTATGAAGACGAGTCTCCCGTTGTCCAGCCTAGTGGACCTACGTTCGTTCATAAACCGCTGGCGAAATCAGCCTCGGCGATGAGTGTAGACGACGTGGTGTTGCCGGCACCGAAATACGGAGGTCCTCTGGTAAAGACTGATTCGATGATGAGTGTCGACGTTCCTATTACCGCTTCTAGGACGCGCGCGCTGGCGAAGTCAGAATCGGACATGAGCATTGTCATTGAAGATCAGCCCACGAATTTTGGGGGTGCCTTTGTACAACAGACGCAATCTCTGCAGAAATGCGCCTCGGTCACCATGGTCGATGCATGTGATATTAGAGCCTACGATACAAATGAAGACAATAAGATCATGAACATGGATACGGAAAGTCAAAACACACCATCAACGGGCCCCAGTAATGCGCCAGTATTCAGTCCGCCGCCAGCCCAGGCGGCCTTCGCGGGTCATTGGATTTATCAAAGCGCACCTGTACAAGCTTTTGCACATGCTCCAGCTTCTTCTCCGGCTTATCAGCCAACTGCCCCGATTCAGCATCAATACCAATCGACGTTTCCTGTCCCTCAGCAGCAGCCACATCCAAGTGTTATAATGGAGAATATTTCGAGAGCGTTCACCGATCCTCCGGATATTTCTAGCGCAATACCAAGGCCGCTGAACAAAATGGATCCCTCTCCGCCGCTGCCTCCAAGCCAAACAGAGCCCACCATGTTCAAGCCCCTGCCAAGGCAGGACACATTCTGGAACGAAGTAGAGCGCACTACGCTCAAAGTATCCCAGACCAAATATCGTTCACCTCCAAACAGGGGCGGTCAAAAGCGCTCCTGGGAGAATGCAGGACACTGGGCATCGATGGATCAGGATGCCAGCCAAGGTCATAGGCGGAGGAGGATTGATCCACATACGAGAGCAGAATTGAACCATAACAGTCACGAGATCCTACCAACGTCTCCCCTACAGCCGCTGCGTGGACTTCCTATCAGGAAGAAAGATCGCCGAACAAAGTTGAAGGAGAGCCAGGACAGAGAGACTCCTATCGATTTAAGGCATAGATGCTGTGGCTCTGGGATTTTGAGGTGTATAACTTATGTGGTGGATTCATGTACTGCAATCACCAAAAGTTGATGGTAAGTAGTTTAAGACTCTCACGGTCCAAGTCCTCGTATATATTTCGATGTGCCACGGTGAATCAGAACACTATGTATAAATATTTTACATTCTCCATATATTGTGATACCTACGCTACCTACCCACTTACCGAGAAACGCAGAAAACAGAGACTATCACAAATCCAATTCAACTTCGTAGGCATCAGACTTGGACGTAGGCAGATCGATAGAGTGTGCTGGAACTCCAATAACCGGCGCAGAAGCGGTCCTTCCAACGGAGTTTATTTGGTTGAAGACATCGCTGAAGTGATATTTTTCGAATTCGTGCTCACGACCACCTTGGAAGAATTTCGCCAAATTGAGGATCCTCAATTTGTGGTGTTTATCGACGATCACACACTGGTTCTGATCAAAGAGACCCCAATCGTCGACGAATTCAGCTAGAAATTTATCCAATTAGCGATAATATATCATGTTCAGCGTCCTCCAAATTTTGGAAAATAGACTTACTGCAAGGCTCTGAGCCAACAATAACATGACGTCCTAGATGATGGTCGGAAGACCGTTCATTATAAGTCTGTTATAAGTAGATGAAGGAAATTACACAAACCTTGTTCAGTGGGGGGCAGTTTCCGGTATCTCTTTACCAATTCCTTGACAGAGTCAATTTTGACAGTCGGGTCGACAACCTTCTCTGAATCCTGAGGATCAGGCAAAACCGGAGAATATTTCCTATTGAGCTTCTGGCCAGCGGTGAGCGAAAGATAAAGACTCGGAGGAAAACCGTCCTTTGCGTCCCTCCAGCGACAAACGAGCATCTGGTTTCCGCCGTCAGCTGCAGAGGAGAAGTCATCAGATATACAGTCCCAATTGAAAATGACAGTGAAAACAAACTGATGCAGAGGTTCAATTTATTACCAGCAAAATTCTTGCCAGGAGGAAACGGACCAGGTGTGAACGGACCGACTTGATATCGACGTTGAATTGCGTGGATATCGGTGATAGTGTTGATAAGCGCAAGTAGTAACGAATCAGTCGAATCAAAGTTGAAGGGAATCGTGATACCAGAGCCTCCGTGTAAAGGAGGCGGTTGCTGACCAGTCTGAAAGCCATGTGGGAAGTTGAAAGTGGAGATATCCCGTGCTCGTCGAATCGCTGACAGGATCCCAGCTCTAATGACATCAAGGTGGGCAAAGTACAAGGTAGCCAAATGTTCGGTGTCGGTGTTTCCCCGGATATTGAAAACGTAGTTGGAATTCGGAACGGACGATACGAAGGCTTCGGTCTGTACAGTGTTTTGCAATTCAGATATTCTTTTCATCACGTCGAACCGCTGAATGGAAAGATTAATAAGTTAATCTCAATACTTGAGAACGGCCTACGATTTTTGCGAAATTATTGACACTACCATTGTGCATGAAAGCGTATTTGCCAAAGATGAATGGATGATTGTTAACTTCGACAACGGGTGGAAAGCTAGCATCTCTGATATGGGCCAGGGTGCATTTGGATGCGGTATGTGCGCAAAGTTGGCTAAACGCAAGATCGGTAGAAATAGGGGCAATAGTCCTGAACTGGGCGGGCTGCATGCCTTTGACGGAGGGGTCGAATTCTGTGAGTGTGTCAGTGTACCATCCTACTCCGAAGCCGTGGACATTAATCCACGCCGCCTCTAGGTCGATATCAGAAGAAGTACAACAAGATTCAGTGTGAACAAAACTAACGCATCTCCAACTCTGCCTTGTCGCCGTCTTCTAATCCATAGTATAACCCGGGGAGGAAACGGATATTGACTCTAAAATGCTATATATCAGCATCCGTCAAGAGGTACTCAATGGAAAGAATGGCACTGTTTGACTATCTGTTGACGCAGAGCTCAATCATGTTTATGGATACACTCAAAACATAAAACACACGGAATGTTTGGGTTTGACGAGTAAATCTTCAAGCAGAAGGGGCTGTCTGGAGGGATTTGTTAAAGATGTGATGGAATAATATCAGAGGAAGAATCGTACTCGCCGACGTATACAATCCACCTACACATTTTGGATAGTAATACGAAGTCAAGTAGCTGGGACAGTTACTGCAAATAATCTTGGAGAGCTACAATCTCTTTAATATCTCTATCGAGAGATCCACAAATAGAAACATTCTCTGCCAGCAGGCGTGTATTCCTACAAATGACTGCAACCACTTGATATAACTTTGCATGGAGCCTAGTCTGAGCTTGGTATGTAGAATCCCACTAAGACGACAAGAAGAATGCAAAGAGGTGGTATGAATATATTTCATATGCATGAAACCACGCATTATCTACGCATGGAATTGAAGTGTTCCACGGCCAAGTCGGAGAACACTATGTATAACCAGAGTAAAGCAATCTCAATACAGATTACCTTCGAAAAAGATATTAGGATTGGCCATGGGGTGAGTGCCTGTACAATGTATATACAAACAAGTATCATGACGGCTGGGAAGAATCAAAACTTGAAAGGGTAACGATTACTCATCTGGATATTAAGCTTCGCAGTTCAGCGCTCAGCATTCAAGTTCAAATTGGAGACGACCGGGTAGATTACATACCATTGGAAGGACAGAGGAAGAAGTCGAGGATATTGACGGTGACAATGCTTAGCACAGACGGAATTACTGCGCCATTCGCCGAGACTTGCAGCATGGATAAGACTTCTTGAGATGATAGACTGATAGATGGTGTTGTCTTTGCCTGCGAGGCGAGGTTGGCCAGCGCTTGTAAAGCAACATGAAAGAGGAATAGCGAAAAGCAGCACATGTATTACATAATCATACACCACAGAGGGAAAATCTCCCTATTTGGCGGATGAAGAAATTCTGAAATTGAAGTGCTACAATACCCACTACCTAAAGGAGCCTAAAGGTAAGTAGCGCGAATACATATGTACTCCATGTCGATCTATTACACTGCGTACACAGCATCAGCGCTCCGGGCACTATGGTCATCAAGAGGCGAGTGAGATTCAGATCGCGGGTACTTATGTTGCCACGCGAAAGACCCTAAGGCCCAGAAACTTCTATGATGAGATCAGCCGAAAGCTCAGCCGAGTGCACGGCATCTGGTAGCGGCTTGAGAGGCCGTAGAACGACCGTAGAATAGCGTAGAATCTTCATAAAACACCTATTTCGCATTCACTTGTTGTTGATATCATATATTTCATGAGCCAACTAATCAAATACAGTTCAGAAGCCATATTTATTGGTTCAAGTAGTGAAAAAGAGTGAAACATCCGATGTATGTCTTGAATCTGTTCTCGCAAGGCCTGCTTCATGCGACAACGGAATAGCATTTGTCCGGGGCAAATTTAGCTTCTGTGTATGTGTTCGTCCTGGTGTCACACTATCTGTGGGGGGCTCCGGCCTTTTATATGAACGCTTGAATGGTGTTTGAGGTTGGGGCGGATTCACTATTTGGGTAACTGTGGTTGCATCTACGCCAATCTTGTCATCTGGTATACCCAATGCCAACTCCTCTTCTCGTGAAATCGTAAACTTAGGCTCGAATTCCGCAACAACCGCAGATGAAATGTGGTTTTTCCAGCCTGGATGTCGATCTAGAAGATGTTTTTTCATATTATACTTCCAATGGACTTCTCGGCAGGCTGAAAAAGGACAAGTAAGCGGTACATTTGTCGCGGGATTCTTGATGCTCATTGTAGCAGCACGCCAAATTTGGACACGATAAGCACATGGGCAATGCGACTGCACATAACCTTTGTCAATCTGCACAGAACAGCTCGCTGACGAACACGGTTGACCACAGAAGCCACAGGGATAGTTGGGATCAATCTAAGGAGTTTGTTAGATCAGTCATTGTTAAGAAATCGAAACGAACAATATAAGCTTCAGTTCCGGGGAGACCACGACGTTTCTGTAATATATGTTTTGCCATATGAGAGTATAGTTCTGCGATTTTGACCATCTTTTGGCAGACTGAACATGACTTTTGATCAGTGTTTGACGAGGGTTTTGGAAGAGATGAAGATGCGTAAAAACACGCTACGATTGCTGTCAGATCAGAGAATCAATACATGGAATAGAAATGGTACGCACGAGATGTTGGTCCTGATTTGAATGAGTATGGGAAGACACCGCGACTAATGCAGTGAACGGGCATAAGGTCAAGGAGATCGCGGTTATCAATAAGACGCTGAGAAAGAGTTGAGAATGAGGATGATAGTAAAGAATCAGGAAAGCGCCAAGTTGATCTTTGACTGCCGAAATGGGTTTTCGTCTCTGGAGGGAGTTGATCAAACGGAAGTTCTTCAAATGAGTTCCGACGGAAAGGATATGTTAAGCTGCCATTGACCTCGATGCGAAGATTCCTGTTCAGTACTGGTACTAGTCCATGGTTATTATTTTTCGCCTTCTTCTTTGGTTTTCCTGTCTCTAATTCAATCGACAACGTCGTCCAGTCCCAATGTAGCTCTTTTCCATCGAAGAATGGGAGAAGGTCCAACACCTGACCTCCGAGATTGTATCTTGATTCGGAGAGAGGGATTTCGTCAATAGGTGCATGCGTACAAGCCCCTTTGCTGCGGATGGATGTGCAGTGAAGGATTGCAAGAGAAACAAGTTTTTTATCAGGAATATAGATGAGCGTTGTGAATATCGAGCCAACTTTGAAGGAGTTGTCGTTGTCAATATCAGTTGCAACAGCTTTTGTGTCCCAATCCTTGCCTTCAGCAAAATATCGGACACGTAAAAGACGGTCGTGACTTTTTCCATTGTTCAAATCAAACCCCGGGTTCATCTGCTCACGAAGAGCCGTACGTTTGGAGATCCGCAATTTCGGTTTGTCTGGATCAGGGTAAAAGAAAGGTGATGGACGCTGAGCCGAGTTCGAGTGTGACTCTTGGGCACTTGAGGCAGCCAGCTCATCCTCTTTTCTCTCTTCTTCTAACATTGCAGCCGCATCGACTTTGAGAATCTTGAGGATCGACTGTAGCTCTTCCGAGTTCCCAGATGCGGAGCCGAGGGATTCAGCATTATCGGATGTTGCTGATACAAGCTCGGAAGCTTCAGAGATTGAACGGTCAACAGCTGTGGAAAGTCCGGGATAACGTCCACCAACAGGACGCTGCAAATCACAATCCTCTTGAGCGAACAGCTCACGAAAGCTAAATGTCTTTCCAGGAACCAGTTCATATCCAGCACAAGCTAGATCTTCTAACACTTCTGTCTCTGCCTCTGCAAAAACCTTATCCAAATCACACGAACCAGCAGTCAGATCGCCAGTAAAGTATCGTGGGGTGTGGTGGTCACTAGATCCCATTCGACGTGTCATGAGCCGGCGAGGCTTCTGTTCAAGTTCGGGATATTTTGTGAAAATCTTGTCTGCTCGCAAGGCGGACTCAACTCGCTGACCAAATTGCAAGACATCACAATTTGGATCATGGCTACCTAGCATCCGTGTCCGTCCAAACAGTACCTCCAGAACATCATCACCCAAGAGTGCGACCAAGACTTTTAGCAAAGGATCAAGGCTCTTCGTGTGAGCAACAAGAAAAATAGCATTCTTGATCATTGCTTGGATGTCGCCATATAGCTGCGGTGTCATGAAGGACTGACCATGTTTCACGTAGAGGGCAAATGCCAGGTAAGCGAATTTGACTAGTCGTTTCATCTGACTGAAGAGAGAGAGATCCAGGAGAAGAAAAGGTTCTACAAGATAGGCGAAAAGCTTTCCAAGTAGTTTGAGCGAGCGAAATGTATGAATCTCAGATGGATCCAGGTCACTATCATCGAGTTCTCGAAGATCAGCTACGAGGCAGAGCAGCGTGAACGCTCGAGGAACATCTTGGTGATCACCAAAGTTGAAAACATTTTCGATGTCAATTTCTGTCCAGTCATGTCCTTCCAAACGCTGGAACCAGAGACCAAGAATCGATTTGTTAATAATGACACCATTCACAACCATGCCGTCAATAGACGAAAGCAGAGTACAACAACCTACACATAAATCATTAGCGAATTTGAATCGAAGATGGAATAGTTAACGTACGCTTAATGTCGTGCTTTGGATCGAAAGACGGTGTCTCGAAGTTGGGTCCACACAAAAGATTCAATCCAGGTAATTTTCCAAGCCAATTGAACAATATGTCGCTGGGCTGCACCTGTCGCACCATAGTGACAAGGTAAAGGGCAGGACGCCGCTTCGGGTCACCATCTGAGCTTAATGACCAAATATCACCATGTGCTGCAGCCCCAAATGGTGAAAACTTCCATGCCGCAAGGAGGACCGCATTTTGCATCGCAGCTAACTTCCAATCACCTTTCTTGCAAGTCGGCATGATGAGCACAGGTCGGGCACCATAGAAATTTTCGTCGTAAAGCGAAAATGCCGCAACGCTAATCTCCTGCGCAATGTGAATATCCTTCTCAACGCGAACGGCCCGCACAATCTTTTCCACTGATTTCATATCCTTTCCCAGTCTGAGATCCCCAAGACGTTTGGCATGCTCACAGAGACCGAAGACCTTATCCGTAGAAGGGCACCAACATAGCCGGTTTTCACTGGCGGTCTCATCTTGACTGAGGTTTATACCTCGACGACCTACACCCGGAGCATACCCTTCAAATACCGTCTTGATATTTTGTAAAATCTCGGTGATTCGTAGTCCCGCCGTGGATTCTTGAAGTGAAAAACTTTGACGCTGGCGAGAAATTGTAAATCGAGATGGGAGTGAAAGAGGGGAGTGGTTGAGAGCGTATAAAGTAGCTCCACCACCGATTTCGTATAGCAGGACAGCAAGGTCTCTCTCGTATTCGGAGTAGGATTTTGGGTAGTAGCTTCCATCAACTGCATCTTTCATCTTCTTGGCCAACTTATCAACTGACCATCCTTCTTTATTCGCAATATAGAAAATTCGGTTGAGCGCGGGTACTTTGTTGGCAGCAATGTATGCATGGAGACTCCGGTACTTTTCAAGTAGTTCAAGATGATTACTAGAGTCGCGAGAGCTGTGTAACTGCTACAAATCAAAAATTAGATATAGTCCGATGTTACCATTTTCTTCGCACTTACTGTGAGTTTTGCTTTATTGAGAACTGTACTCGTCTGAGTTAGGCGTTCCTGAATCTGATGAATGCTCAGTGAGACAGTCTTCTTCTTTCCAGGTGATTGACGAGCTTTATCATGGACCACATCGACTTTGCTCTGAAGGCTGCCACAGTGCAGACAGCACGTCCATTCTGTTTGAACATGCATACTACAGGAGTACGATCGGAGAGTGACTGTTGATCTTTCTTCATTAGCCGCTGCAAACACATAGCCTGGATCGAAGTCGGACTGCGCAGAATGGATCCCAAATGGATAAGTGGAAAACGGGCTGCCTAACTTCCAGGGGAAGGTGACACCTGTGCATGCAGATAAAGGATTAGAGCTTTGATTACTGTTGGAATTATCTGAAGCATAAAGACATCAGCAAGAAGATTATGGGTTGTGATCAAACACTCACAAGGCGATAGACATTTAGTGCTCCAATGTGTTTTGAGTTGAGCGAATGATAGTTTGTTCGATCCATGATTTATAGGCTTAAGGCAGCGCGGGCATTGAACAAAGCGGATATCGCCATCTACCCACTCTTTCAGATTGTTATAGACATTATTTGGCGTGTCAGGAGTTGTATTGACGGTTGTATAAACATTATGCACAGAGTTAAAGTTGCATTGCTGAGAAGAAATGTGAAAGTCGAGGTGCGTAAGCACGCACTCAAATCAGTGGATTGCTGGGCATGAATGTGCGAGTCGAGGGGTGTAATCACGCGCTCCAAATTAGTAGAGGGGATACAGTTATAGCTGACTGACTGTTAACTGCAAGTAACTGAGATTTTAGAGCGTGCTACACTAAGCTACAATACAGTTCGCCGGTCTTCGGCACAATGCTGCTGCCGCCAGCAGCCGATAGACTCTGCCTGGGCTCTCTATTCATTGGGGGGGGGGGGGGGGGGTCGTGAGAATGTACCCGCGATCTGAATCTCACTCGCCTCTTGATGGTCATCATGCACGTCGCAAATAATTCATTTCGCATCCTATACATAACGAAACCACAAGTTTCCATTATTATCATTGTCAGTGGTTCTTTTCTTTCTTCCTACTCGTCTAGCTTCCTTTCTCATCCTCGTCAACTAATTTGCGCTGGTTTTGGCGCACAGAGTTAACAGGTACTGTAGCTATGATGTTGACTCAGGCTGGAAGCAATGTTGTGATGATTTTTTTGGGATTGGCTTTGAGATTCGGTGTGTAGAATTTGTACGAGGTATTGGATATTGAATACTTATAATTCCTACTTTCTCCAGGCTCTATCTGTGCCCTTCCTCAACAAGCTAGCGTTAGCCTTTTCGAATTCCTTCCCGCCGGCGAATCCAACACCGTGGTAGGGACAGAGTGGGCGCAACCTATCGGGACTGCTAGTGATGGCTCCGAAACCACGTTTATCTTGGAAAATGTTGTTACTGCCTCCGGACTCGTGTCTACCAGTGGCGCGATCATACTAACGACTGTCACTACGACGGCTATAGGTGAGCCAAGAGTCCTCTTTAATCTATCCTACACATTTTTTTTTTACTTTTCACAGAAACTGTCGTTGTCTCTGCCTCTGGATGGGTTCAATCCAATTTTCCCACCACCACTGCTGCCGGTTCAACGCAACTCGGCGGAGGTCTCGATTGCCATTTTACGGCCTCCGCCAGTGGCGAATGCGTCGAAGAGGAAGTTCTTGACGATGGATCCACCTCGACGCGAACGCTCAGTGGAGACGTGATCACTCAAATCTTTCCGATCTCTACTGGGACGTTGCCCAGTGGTGCGGGTGTGGTTGCAAGTACATCTGGGAATTCACAATCCACGATTACTGCAGTGTCTACAACAAGCTCCAGTGGTCAGACCACGACCTCCACTTCCTCCAGCTCGACCTCGGCTTCCTCCAATGCTTCATTATCTGACAAGGGACTTGGCGTTGGATTGCTCACAGTGGTAGTTAGTGGGATGATTTTTGGTGCTTCTTCAGTCGCGTTTCTTTGAAGAGTCATTACGATCTATACAGTATATGACGGACTTTTGCTTTGGTTTGTATGAACTTTCCTAAATTTATTACGTGTGGATTTACGCATATAACCGCGGACAGTTTGCAAATGCGTCATTTGATTCCTCATCGCTGTACTGTGCAGCCTGTGCTCATGATTTGATTGTCTTGATGAATACTCTTCATTGTCCCGATCCCGTGCGCGCACTACGTACACCCAAAAAGCAAACACGTCAATTAATTCGCAGAAAAAATCGACTGCTCCCGTCAAAAGCTATGTGATCTCTTCTCCTCCCCGGCCCCATACACCGCACTACGTCTATTCTAACAGGAACTCATGATGCAACTGAGGACTTGGTAAATCCCAATTTTTTTATTCATGCTAGCGAACTTCAGGGGTAAATGACTTTGCCACTATGATCCTTGATTTCATGCTTCTTCTCTTCCACCCATGCAGTACACGTCCCACCACATTTCTCTGGCCCGGTCATTGAGAACTCAATCCGCGACTTGGCATCAGCTTTCGGGGAGGGGATGTTCTCCCAATCCAATCTCCAGTGAGTCCCAAGTGCTAGCGAGGGGGCTGCGGCTTCAAGAAGCTCGCGGATGACATCTCGGACTGCAATTTGAGACGGAGATACAAATGGTGTGAGAGCCTCGCCTTCAGACACTGTCACAGCTACAGCAAGCATGAGACGTCGGGAGAGAGATCTTCTCGTTGGAGAGGGAGATGAGGTATCGGAAGGTTCGGATGCAGTACTGGTGCTGCTATCTCCCGAGCTGGGGGTCTGTCCTTTGAGTGCTGCGAGGGCATTGGAGAGTTTTTCCTTGATAGAACGACTCTCTTTGCCATCGGAGAAAGACCTCTTCCCTGGAGAGGATGACTGGGTAGGATCAGGTGAAGTACTACTACTGTCCACGGCGGTGGAACCCTGTCCTTTCAGAGCTTCGACGACATGAGTGAGTTTCTCCATGATAGAACGACCGTTTTCGTAACGAGACCTTGATCTCCTCTCCGGGGGTGTGGCGGACGAGGAAGTGTCCGGAGAAGAATCAGGCGAAGGATTACTGCTACTTCCCGAGCTGGGAGTATTACCCTTGAGTGCTTCGAGGGCGTTGTGGACTTTTTCCTTTATAGAACGCCGCTCTTCGCGAGAAGAAGTAGATGTCGCTGGAGGGGAAGAGGTATCCTGGGAAGGATCGGATGGAGTGACGGTGTTGCTGAGCCCCTGCCCCTTGAGCTCTTCAAGGGCACTGGAATTCTTGATGGTGCGTCGGTTCTCGTAATTGCGAGCTTGCAAGGTATTTGTGGAAGTAGTGTTCACGTCCGAGTAATTGTTGACCTAGATTGGAAGAATAGGCCATCAATATCAGTAAGTGAACCTCAAATGTTCCGGCTAGGAGATCTGACTCACTGGCGCTGCACAAACAGTAAGGATAAATCCCTGGAGAATGATATAAATAGCTGAAATACTGATGAGGCGCATAATGAAAACTGATTTGACGGAGTGTGGGAGTAGATGGTTGTGATAGATTCAAAGAGAAGGGCTTGTTCAATCTTTGACCAGCAAAGAGTGGGTATTATGTCGGAGGAACTTGACCTGCAGGTTGAAGAGTATCACTATGAATGAACCCTCTTTTATGCTCCTCTATTCCGAGTCCAGATCCATAGTACATAGAACAATTCTTCGTCCACCAGCGGTCTTCCCACATGCGGACATTATGAATAGCCGCCAGTTTGTGGGAGTTTGTATGCGAGAGTTAGAATACTTGAGAAAAATATGTGGTCTTGAATACGAATTGGCGGTTGTGTTGAAATCTAAGAATCAATTCCGGATTCGGATATCATCGCTCTTGCCATGTACAGAGACTGATATAAAAAGAGCGCCATAACGACAAAAGTTGACCATAGCCAATTGATAGGAACTTGATCCCTGGATCCGTCTCAGTCCATTGGATAAAGCTTATTAGAGCATACCTTCAAGTGACAAGTGTTCAAGCTTCCGGGCTAAATAGACCGATGCCATCGTTGCCGAGCCTGATGCCCGAATTACTCGTTGTAGCTGCGATAACGGATGCGTAAACATGCAAGGGAAACAGTACAGGTTGTATAGGGTAATATATCATAAGGGAAATTAAATCATCCGTTAAATATAGAAACAAGAACCAAAGCAAATCGAAAATAGAACGAGCGCAAACGGCACTAGAAGATAGAAGACGTCTGGGAAAAAAAATGAGTGAAGGTGGTCAAAGTCTATGCAGGTGAAGCCATGTATTTCCTGTGTTGATTATTCGTCAAGGGGTAGAAGGAATTAGAATGATGGTGGAGCGAATATGTGAAAAGTGAACGACACCAGAAAGCAAGAAATGATTCCAACCGATGCAGAGAAATCCAAGCGAACCTCGCCATAGAGAAGTTGAGTGTAAGACCGATGTATGAATGAACAGGAACGACATAAGGGCAAAGTAAAATGGAAAAATATACCATACAGCCAATGAGATTGAGATGAAGAATACCTTCATCAACTGAGACCAAGTGGAGGACCCTTCATGAGAAATTTTCGCGGAGCAAAATCAACGTTACAGACGATTCCTCTTGTTTGTAGCTTCTTCTTAACCCTCCAAAAGCACATGACCTATCCAGTGTCCAACCTTATTTCTCTAAACTAGCTCCAATACACGTATTCTGTGTCCGATAGAGAGTGATACACAAAAGTAGCATGACCACGTCCCCCAATGACCGGCGACGTCCTACCACAGCGTCCAAGCAGCACCCAATAGGCAGCTAAATAGCGCCGATCCTAAGCCGACTGCAATATAGCCCATATCAGAGATTAGCACTGGGGAGCCGTTCGCCAGCGCAAAGGTCGTAGCGAACAGCTGTGTCGGGTTGGGAGATCCGCTCACTGTGACCGTCGCGGCTGAAGGGTTTGTGGATGGTTGGGAAGCGTTGGCCGATGTTGATGAATCGAGGATCGTGAACCGGCTCGAGGTAGCGTACATTGTGCCAGGTGTCGAGTTAAGGAAAAGGAGGAAGTAGTCGTTTGCTGCGGGGACATCTTGTAGGTAAATGTTCAACGCTGAAGTATCGCCCTTTGCGCATGGTACTAGAGTCGAGATTCTTCAGTAGTATTTAGAGCAATAAGGACTGAAAACAGACCATCTCTTGCAACAAAGATCAGACCGTCGTCAGTGAGACGAGCAAGCTCAACGTCAAAAGCGTCGATTCCATCTTCAAGCCCTTTTGTCCACGAAATTAAATTTGAAGCGCCATTTGACCACTGCGACGAGGAATCCGGCTCATTTATGATAAAGTATGCTAAGATGGGAGAATTCGTTAGCTCTTGCACGATTTATGAATCGCCAGATACACACATGATACTTGTGAGAAGATGCAGACAAGGACCAAGCTAATAAGAGCTCTTCCACGGGATGAAATCCTTTTCGGCAGTAACATGGCGGTTTTAGCTACGAAGAAAAGTGAACTGAAGAGTGCGGGGAAGACGGTAGTGTGCGTTTCTTTGTGCGAATCTGCGTATTAGAAGAGAAAGAGGAAGCGAAGGAGAGTTTAAATGGACTCGAGTTGGTTCGACAAACGACAGCGGGCGAGACAGATGGTGGTCGCAAAAGGAATGGCAAATGGTCAACGTCGAAGAAGCGAGGGTCTCGGCGCCGGCACTGCAACTTTTGGATTGATTACCAATCAACGGCGATTCGATCTTCAGCTTCATCCTCAAGCTCAAGGCCCAAGGCCTCAAGCTCCGCTCAAGCCTGGTATTCGATTCCGACGTAGTACATATTCCTACAAGAAACTTGTTAAAAATCTTTGTTTTTATAACTCATCCAATAAGTACGACGGAAATACATTCGTGCTAATGGTATATAATGCAGACATGAAAGGGATGCAGGAGGATGAAGTACAGAGGGGTGGTAAGTCCAGGTGTCAATGGCTGAAACGACCTATTGCCGCTTCGACGACCTAACGCCGTTCCCAAGACAGTGAAAAAATATAATCCACACTTGACCATGAAAGAATCAAAATTTATCGTTATCTCAGTGAAGCTTTCAAAGCTTTGTCTGGTAAGCCCACAGAATTACCAACAGTCGAACCAGGGATATTGGAGGTAGGAGTGGCATCACTTCCGCTAGTTTTGGCCGTTTGAATGCTGACAAGGACTTCTTTGCAGTATTTGAGTTTGTCAACAAGCTTCTGGTTGAACTTAACGGTATCCGGGTTGGCAGTTGAGGTCGACGAAGCCGCACGCAAAGCGTTGTGCATGATATCCGAAAGAAGCCAACGAGTGAGTACACTGTTCTTGTCAATGTGAGTCACGACGAGGCCGGAGGAGGAGAGAATGATTTTAGAGTGATCATAGAAATTGAACTGGAAAAGTATGAGAAGAAATCGTCTGCAGTAATTGATATTATAAAGCGTACCTGAAGAACGTCGTGACTCAATTTGAAGACGATGACTTGCTTCATTCGAAGATAGTTTTGCACCCATATCATTCCCTTGGTTTTTTCGGTGTCTTCGAAAGTATAGTCATATTCGCCGTAGAGACGGTCCATTATATATCGTTCGAAGTGCTTTAGCAGGTACACCTTCGTTTGCAATTCCTCAGGGTACTCTTCGACGGTGAAGGATTTCCTAACAAATACAGTCCCATTTCGCCGCGATGAGATCACATCAAAGTGGCTTGACATCATTTCTGTCAGGATAATTCCACGAAAACGACAAGTTGAACTCACTGCTTGTCCGCACTCAAGACAATGCTGGAGCTATCGTTGAAGTGAACTCCGACACTTCCGTCGGTGAGGGCATATCCCATTCCATATTTGTTGCAATAGTCCACCCAAGACACAATAAACACCTTCTCTTCAGGTAGGGGAATACGTGGATCTTCACGGGGGTCCCGAAAGACTTGACCCACCGCTTTGGACTCGAATGCAAGGGTGAGCACATGAGCCGCTGCATCAAACCCAGCTAATTGGGCTTTGAGCTCTGGGATGGGAGCAGAAGGAACTATTCACGAACGATACTGTCAGTCAAAGACTTCCAAATTCAATCACATCGTGACATCTGACCTGGGAAACGGTTCTCTTTAACTTCTCTAACGCTTGATCTTTTGATTTCCTTTCTTTCTGGTTGAGGATCTTCGTAACGATCTTGAGCACCTGCTTCATATCTTTCTTCCTCTCTCACTGGAGCCATCTGTGCGACAATTCTAGCCTTCTGCGCTTCTAGCTCTTTCGTCTGATTCTTTCTCTTTCTCCCCAGCTCGTCATTCCTATCGTCCTCTTCCGCAATATGTTCCAGGCCACGATTTACCGTGTGCGCAGCAACGGGACGGGATGAGCCCGTTGCGGAACTTTGTCTTAAAGGCGAAGGATTGGGTGGATTTGAGGTCGACACGGCTTGTAATTTCCTGAACAATGGGGACTCCTTTGTTACACCATTGCCTGGCGCACCTGGAGGACCCGTACTTCTGAGCAAAGGGCGCTTAGCTGAGCTCAGTAGCGCAGAGATCGGAGAGCCTGGTTGGACGGCTTTTTGGAACTCTTTTTCTTGTTGAGCTATAGCAGCAGTGACGCTTCGTGTAGGAGCATCGGAGGCTGCGCTAGAAATAGCTAAATCTTCAGAAACATAGGGAACCGCAATGCTAGTGATCTGGTCCGGGTCGAGGAGTGCCGCGCGTCGCACACGACGAAAGTTCGCTTCGCTGGCACTCCTAGTTATAGCTCGGAAATCTGGCACAACGTCATGGGCGGAGGTAGGGATGTGAGGTGGAAATGCTCCTTTGGTGAAGAAATCGTCGTGAACTACGTCTAGAAGAGCAGGCCGCTCTTGTGGCTTGGGAGCAAGAATTGATTGAATAAGTTGCTGAGACGCTTGAGAAATAGGCCGTTCAGTTGGAAATTCATATGCGTTGTCACGTATACGTCTGTCAAACAAAGATAGTCAATCGTTGGAATATTCCGAAATGGCAGAGAAACACTACTTGTATATAGCTTTCACATCTTTCGTCTGAAAAGGTGGTCTACCAATGACTAGTGTGTAAAGGATCACACCGATAGACCAAGTATCCACCTCAAAACTATGCCCGTTCGCAGTGTCGAAGAGGACTTCAGGAGCGATATAGTTGGGCGTCCCACAAATGGTCTTCTTCCTTTCTCCAGGATTTTCAATCAAAGCTGCAAGTCCGAAGTCACCGACTTTGATGTTCATCTTCCCATCAAGGAATATGTTCCCCAACTTAAGGTCGCGGTGAATAACCTGATGTATATGCATGTAGTGACAAGCACCGATTATTTGCACCAGAAAAAAGCGAGTTTCGGCTTCGCTTAGTCGTCGACGGCGACGCAACATATCCATAAGGGAGCCGCTCGTACACAGTTCAAGAATCATGTAGACGTTGTCATCGCCTTCGAAACACTCTTGGAAGGCGACAATATTGGGATGACTGAGTGATTTGTGAATCCTAATCTCAGCATACAGCTATGAAGGGAGTGTCAAGCAGAAACATTCGGGTTAAACTCGGTAGACATACCTTCGTCTTCGTTTTCTTTGTTGTCAACGAGGACCTCGTTACCACCTTGCATGCTACTCTGGTTCCTCTGAAGTCTTCAGCTTCATAGACACGAGCAAAGCCTCCCTAGAGAAAGAATAAACTCGTCTTCACCCTGCATCAATAGGAACAAACCATACCTCGCCCAAGAACCCAACTCGGTGGAATTGAAAATAGCCATGATTATCTCTAATGATACTCGGAGGTGAGGGCGGGGTTGCCTTTGTATTTTGTCGTTGAAGAGGTGGCGAAGTAGGTTGTTTCGGTTTTGCATGAACTTTCTGAGGCGTTGTTGCTGTGGGTGGCAACTGCTGATTGGCAGCGTTTGCAAGAGGAAAACGTTTAGCTGGAACCCTGGAAGGTTTATATGTTTGTATTGGATAGATCTGTGCAGACATTAGAGAGCGCTAGTGTTTCAAAGGCCTAACGCCTTGATCTTGTCGAGCGGAAAGGGAATAAAGGTCGAACAACGCAGGAACAACGTCAACCCAGAATTCAACTTCAGTGGTCAATGATCCACGTGGTAGTCGTGAGGCAGACAATCATGTGATCGCGATCTCCACCTCTGTGTTTCCAAGTTCCAACTGTTTCCAAGCTCGTTCTTCAGCGTTCTTCGATCTTATGGAGCGTCTTTGACTGAAATCCGCTCCAATGACATTGAATGCCACTTCGCTCAAGTGTCCGGTCCACATTCTGTTCCTGTTGATGCTTCTAGCTGGATTTGTCATGTCTGACTCTTGTTTGGATTGATGTTGGACCTTGGTTTGTTACAGTTTGTTACCAGAAGAGTGGAGTAACAACATGATTGAAGCAACCTCAGCAAGTTGTGGAGGGAAAGGTGCGCAGTACCAGTACGAGTCAAGTTGCCGTCGAATCCTTTCTGACCTAGTCTCATGATCACCCTTTTAGGCTAGCCAATCTATGTATACCATTTCGTCGCACTGCACCAACTTCATTCTGTACAAGTATTTTCTCACCCGAGTCTCTTCTTCGTTTATAAGCAAACGACATAGAGTAACATGAGTAATGGAGTCCTGAAATTTGCCATTTTGCAAAGCCTGACAATGATATATCAAGTACAATTCAACATGTATGCAGATTTTTGCAGAGGTATAGTGTATGCTCTTTCAGATTTTGGCTTATGTTCAACACAAAAGGCGATGGAGCAATTCGAGAGACGACGATGAAGTTCCATTTACGAGATTTTTCACTTGAACCTTATCAACTGCAATCGACTGCAGCTTGAATCCAAATCTGTAACAGCTCAGCGAATAGGAGTATAATCTTAATAGATTCTTGTCGCTCGCGGCCTTGTGGCTTAATTTTCGCCCAGATCGGACCCCCTGCCTTATCAAGAACGCCCACAAAACACAGGACGGGATATCAACACGGCTTTGCCATTCCCGATGCGTCTGGTAAAAATATAAGCTCACTAACAGACACGCACAATATTTAGTCGCCAAGTCGCGATTGTATCGGATATACCCCTTGCGCTAGATCGAGAAAGTGGGTGGCATCTATCTGGAAGCACGACCACGTGCATTCCTACCAATGACGCGCAGACGCGTCGCATCGTCATAGGTCTCACTATAGATATATATATACTGTAGCTACGATACTGTTACTTGACTTGGTACCACCACCATCTCTCGCTACATACTCACATATCCCTGATCCCTCCAATCGAGAACTCCTGCCTGTTTGCTCGTCGTTCCGTGAGTTTTTCTCTTTAGTGTTGCTTGTCAGTGACCCTGGCAAGCTTCCACTTTTTTTTAAACATCGCTTTGGTCCTCGAGTCTTAAAAGACACCAAAATTTTTTCGCCACCTCCCATATATTTCTCCCGCTCTTGCCTTTTTTTTTCTTCGACCTCGCTCTTCACCATTATCCATTTACCTCGTCATTATCAACTTCTTGTTGACCTACATATACCCTGTCCCACCTAACATTCCTCGCCTTTACCGAGTTGTTTGGAAACACGCATATATCCTGCTTAATCGGTTCTGTTCCCGGTTGTTGTCTATTTTGACACACCCTACCTGTCACCTTGTCACCTTGTCACCTGTACCTGTCCCATACCCGTCTAACTGAAGCTGACGTGTCACCATGTCCCTCCAGTTCACTGTGGCTTCAAACAACACACCCCAGATTCTTACTCGTTATCGCAGCGCCCTGCTCGCAGACGCTACTCGAACACTCTCAGAACTTCCGTTCTTTGATTCTGATTTGTCGCTCAGTCGCGAACTCGATATCAACCACGGTTTCTACCAAGTTCCAATTCCTGCATATCAACCCTTGTCTCCAGTCTCATCCGATTCCGACTCTGACTCTGACTCCGAATATTATTTGTCTCTCGCTACAACCCATATCGCAATGCCTGCAGTATTCTCCTCCGCACTTGACGAAACTGTCACTTATGCCAAATGGAATAAATCTGGCAATGGGATGCCTGGTAACATGTCCTGTGGAAAGATCACCGTTGAGACTCTCGAAGCCGCTAAACGAGACCTGCGAATCTTTCTCACCAACAACCGTAAGCTCGCCCCGAGCGACTACACTCTTCGCTGCCTGAACGTATGGGAAGACCCGAGAGTTTCCAACTGGATTGACCAAAATCGCGAGGATTTCACGAAACTATCCTTCGACGAATTCTTTGTTGTCGTCCGTAATCGCGTTCTCGATCCTGACTGGCAAGACTCCACGTTCCGTAAGATGCGTGCTGTCAGGATGCCTGACGACTTACAGACTTCCATCTCGGACCTTGCTGTACAACTGATGGTTCTCAACAACCTTCTACAAGGTACTCCTCGTTTCCAATCAGAGGAGAACTTGCAAATGATGCTAATCGACGCGGCTGACACCGGACTGCGTGAAGCTTACAACAAAGAAGTTGACGACCATGCTGGTAACCCGCTACATGGAATTCATTCCAAGGACTTCCACACGTTCACACGTGCTTTCCAAGTTCTTGACCACGGTCGTCATCGCCAACTGGTTATTGCTCGACAAATGGCAGAGCACATGATTCGCTCCCGCCCCAACTCTCGTGCTACCACTCCTCTTGCACCTTCCGCTGCTGCGAACACTCAGAATCGTCGTACCACTAATGGAAACACTGGACAAAACGGTCGTTTGCCTCCCCTCACTACAAATGAAAGGCGACTACTGAGCGAAAACGATGGCTGCTTCAAATGCAGATCCTTCTTTGTCAAATGTCGTACCTCTAGCTCTGAACATGAATTCCCTTTGCCTAATGGGAATGGATACAAGGAACTCAACGCGTCCGACGTCGATACTGCTCGCAAGTTGCGAGGCACCGTGGAAACCAACAAGAAAGCGCGAACCGGGCCCATCGCTGCCATTGGTGTGGCTGATGATGGCGACGACGGTGTTGTTGCCTCCATCATGCCTAGCGCAGTACTGGGTGATGGCACTGACTCCGAAGAGGAGGTAAGTGGCCCTTTCCGCGTTTCACACCTTCGATGGAAGTGCCATGTGGCTGGTCCTAAATCTCCGTTCCCCATTATCGTTAACTCGCTAATTGACAATGGTGCTCACTTGGCTTTAATTCACCCAGATTTAGTTTGCCGACTGGGATTATCACGTCGCATACTAAAGAAGCCTGAAACTGTATGTGCGGCATTTCAATCTGGCTCTAACCAATCCATTGCACCTCTGACTGAATATGTTCAGCTCAAAGTCAGCTCCGTCGACGGTTCTTTTACCTCCCGCAATGTTCCTTTCATCATCGCTCCAAACTTGTGTACTCAGCTTCTTCTCGGTCTTCCCTGGTTAACCCATAACAATATTGTAATAGACTACGCATCACGTTCCTGTACCCATAAGCCCTCGGGCTTTGATTTGTTGAATAATACACCTGTGTCCCATAAATTTGCATTCAAAACGAAGTCCGTCGAGAAAATTCGCGATTCGTTGGTGAAATTAGGGAATCGAGCAAAGGAACACCGTCGGAAGTTGCTCGTTGAACTTAAGGAAAAATGTGCATCCATTCGTCCTAGGTGTCCACCCTCCTCTGTCTCGTCTACTCCCACATCTTCTGAAGTAATTGCTTCTATCCGCTCCCGGATCGAACATCTGGCTACCCTGGAAACCCTGAAAGGACACGAATCGCGTCTGAGAGAAAAGTACCACGCAATCTTCGAACCTATTCCTCACGTCGACGATTTACCCGCTTCAGTGACTGCGAAAATCCAGCTGGTTGACGCATCCAAATCAATAAGCTCGCGTTCTTACCGCTGCCCTCGGAAATTTCGCGCTGCTTGGCAGACACTCATTCAAAAACACCTCGATAGCGGGAAAATACGTCCATCTGACTCTCCCTACGCCTCTCCTTCCTTCGTAATACCAAAATCAGACCCTAATGCACTACCGCGCTGGGTGGCTGACTACCGCCAACTAAATGACAACACCGTAACGGATGCTCATCCCCTGCCTCGCATTGACGACATCCTCGCCGATTGTGCCAAGGGCCAAATCTGGGGTAAGATTGACATGACGGACTCTTTCTTCCAGACCAGGATGGACGAAGACAGCATAAAACTTACAGCCATCACTACGCCATTTGGACTATACGAATGGACTGTCATGCCTCAAGGGCTGAAGAACTCACCTGCCATTCACCAACGTCGTGTTACATCTGCCTTACGCCATCTTATTGGAAAAATTTGCTATGTCTACGTCGACGACATCATTATTTGGTCTAAGTCGGTTGAAGAACACATTATCAACGTCGAAAAGGTTCTCCTTGCCCTGCGTTCGGCGCGTCTGTATTGCAACCCAAATAAATGTGATTTATTCACTTTCAACGTGCACTTCCTCGGTCATTCCATCTCCAAGGACGGAATTTCACCTGACGACAAGAAAGTGGACCGAATTATGGACTGGCCCACACCTAGGACTGTAAAGGAACTGCGAGCCTTTCTTGGCTTAGTACGCTATGTGGCCGCATTTCTACCTCGATTAGCCGAACTTACTGAAATCTTAACCCGCTTAACTGCTAATGATATAGACAAGGACAACCTCCCCTGGGAAGCACGTCATGACCGAGCATTCGAAGCTATTAAGGTCCTTGTTGCAAGCTGCGAATGCCTGACAGTCATCGATCTCGATCTTCTCGACACGCATAAGATCTTTGTCACCACCGATGCCAGTGACAAATGCTCGGGCGCTGTCCTGAGCTTCGGCACCTCATGGGAATCCGCGCGACCAGTCAGTTTTGATTCTTCTACCTTCAAAGGTGCCGAACTCAACTACCCTGTCCACGAGAAAGAGATGCTTGCAATTATTCGTGCACTAAAGAAGTGGCGAGTAGATCTCCTGGGTGTTCCGTTTGTAATTATGACCGACCATCGTACACTTGAAAACTTCCACACACAGCCTGACCTGTCCCGCCGCCAGGCTCGCTGGATGGAGTTCTTCTCACAATTTGACTGCAAGATCGTCTACGTGAGCGGTGATCAGAACTCAGTGGCCGACGCACTGTCCCGACGCACAGATCTGTATTCTGCTCCCGTTTCATCCGCGGATGCTATTCTCGCTTCCCAACACCCGTACGCCTACTGTGCGGACTCCGATGATGATCTGGATCTCCCGATCCTTTGTGTACTCGAAGATTCACCTTGGTCCGGTGCCCGAGCCTTGGCGAATTCTCCTCATTTCGAACCTGCCCTACCCTTGATTGCTGCCACACTCGAAATCACCAGTGATGCTACGCTCCTACAGGAAATTCGGGACGGCTACTCCACTGACCCTTGGTGCAAGGATCTACCCTCGATGGCGGCTAGCATGCCCTTAGTCCGAAAGGAACTCGGGTCAAAACTATGGTACATCGGGGAACGATTGATTATTCCACGCACAGGCCATATCCGGGAAGAACTCTTCCGCCTCGCTCATGACAACCTAGGACACTTTGGGTTCGACAAATCGTACGCGGCCTTGCGTGAATCTTACTATTGGCCTCACATGCGACGTGACCTCGAGAAAGCCTACGTCCCGGCCTGCGACGAATGCCAACGTAACAAATCCACAACCCAGAAGAAGGTTGGCCCTCTGCATCCTCTACCCGTGCCGGAACATCGATTCTCCTCCGTTGCAATGGACTTTGTTGGCCCTCTACCTGAGGACAGTGGTTCCAACTGCATCCTCACGATCACCGACCGGTTGGGTGCCGACTTACGAATCATCCCCTGCCGCACGGACTTATCTGCTGCCGACTGTGCACAACTCTTCTTCGACCATTGGTACTGCGAAAATGGTTTACCTGAAGACATCGTCTGTGACCGTGACCACCTTTTCGTGTCAAAATTCTGGGAGGCCTTACGGTCTCTATCTGGCGTCCGCCTGCGCATGTCTACCTCTTATCACCCTGAATCTGACGGCGCCAGTGAACGAAGCAATAAGACTGTGGTACAGATGCTCCGCTACCACGTCGAACGAAATCAAAAGGGCTGGAAACGTGCCCTACCTCGCATCCGTTTCCAGATTATGAACACCGTCAACTCGTCTATCGGAATGTCTGGTTTCCAGCTACGTTCCGGCTTCTCCCCTCGCCTCATTCCTCCTCTAATTCCCCGACTACCGAACAGCTCCACGGAGTTTGAATTTGATGCTCACAATTTCCTCAAGGACATCCAGGTGGACGTCCTGGAAGCACAGGATTGCCTTCTATCATCTAAATTGGATCAGGTGCGCTCCCATAACCGTCACCGTCGCGCTGACCCTGGTTTCAAGATTGGTGATCGTGTATTGCTGAAAACTAAACACCGTAAAAACGAATACAAACGGAAGGGGGATAAAAGAGCTGCTAAATTTTTCCCTCGTTACGATGGCCCTTACACCATTACTGACATTCACCCACAGTTCTCGGCCTACACCTTGGACCTACCTGCCCATCTCAACATCTTCCCCACTTTTCATGCTGACGAACTGAAAGCTTACTACGACAATGACCCATCGCTCTTCCCCAATCGTGAATTTCCTCGGCCGGGGCCTATTGTTACGGCGGACGGCTTAGTTGAATTGCATGTGGACAAAATCTTGGACGAACGTAAGGTTGGTCGCGGACGGCGCTACCTGGTCCGCTGGCAAGGATACGGGCCCGAATTCGACTCCTGGGAACCTGGGAAGTCACTACAAGAATGCGAAGCCCTGGACATCTGGGAAGGTTTAGCCGAGGGATAGGCTTGGTCACTTCTCCTTCTACCATTACGCACGGCGTCCAAGGGACTAGGTGCGGGTTCCGTACTTATATTACCTACAAAATTTTTTGGGTTGGGTTGTTTTCCTTATTTTTTTTTCCACCGCTTCGCGTTTTAGAGGCGGGGAGAGTGGAAGCACGACCACGTGCATTCCTACCAATGACGCGCAGACGCGTCGCATCGTCATAGGTCTCACTATAGATATATATATACTGTAGCTACGATACTGTTACTTGACTTGGTACCACCACCATCTCTCGCTACATACTCACATATCCCTGATCCCTCCAATCGAGAACTCCTGCCTGTTTGCTCGTCGTTCCGTGAGTTTTTCTCTTTAGTGTTGCTTGTCAGTGACCCTGGCAAGCTTCCACTATCCTCTTCTCCTTTACAACACCCTCTAACAAAGGACGAACCATGCGTTGTCATTACAACACATTTGTGGCGAAGAGGCGGTTAAAATCTATGACTCAAATCCCATCGCTTGATACATATAAATGCAAATGCACTGTGCATCCTTCCACCGCCGCGAATCAACCTAAGCTCTGAACCCCAACGCACTTTGCACATACCATTTAAATCTAAAACAAGGAGTAAACTTCTCACTTTCCGTAGTGTTTGTGATCGCCATACAACCTCAAAGCTGCAGAATTCTGCTTTCAAAACCTGTTTTCGATGGTCCAGAAACCTGCTCGTCGTTCGCAACCAAAAATCCAAGATGCAGGAGCCAATGGCGATGTTTCAGGGGAGACAGAGGAAAATTCCAAGCTTCAGCTCTTCACACCTAGATCCAACTTTTACTCTCGAACTTTACCTCCGCTCGGTGTTCGAGCTTGCAATTTGAATGGAGCAAACGAGATTAATTTTGAGGTGAGTAGAATCGTTCTTGCCCATGATTATCCGGATGTCCCTTACACAGTTTAAATACGACAGATAGATGAGCATGTTTTAGTTCGGAATTTTCAAGAGCACGCCCTGCGTTGGACGGAGTGGATACATGGCACAGTGGTTGCAATTGACGTAGTACGAGGATATGTACGTGCAGAGGTTCAAACGTTCAATGGTTCAACCTATGATTCATCCGCTTTCAGATTGGGAGTTTTGCAAAAAGATACATAGTACAATCGATGTGCACCAATGGACTCGCCATTTCTGCACACCTGCCCTTTCTCTACGAAATATGGCCCGCCTGCTGCTCTGCTCCTTCTCCTTTATTAGCATCTCCTGAAGTATACTTCAAACAACGAGAACGTTTGGTTAGTAATCGATTCTTTTCGCTATTCGTGGCCACTCATTACCCCATTTCAGAACTACGTATTCGCCTTATTAGAACGAACAGTACATGAGGAATCCTTGATGCGGGTATGGATTCCTGCGAGAATTCTGGTACGTCGGTCAATTTATTTCAATCTGTACTATATATCTGCTGTTACTCATTCTATATGTGCAGAAATGGGAACGCGATGAAGTCTCAAACAAGATTGAAGTGCAATGTTTAGCTGGTTCGGACTTGGAGCGCGAATTCTTCGTAGATCAGATACTTCCTTACACACACGAGACCTTGTCTGCTTGTCGAAGTCAAGGTGATCTCGTGATAGAACCAGAAGAATTTCAATCGCATATTCTAAACCATGCAGCTTGAAGCCAGGCATCTAGTAATGTATCATCATATTACCTTACCAAGTTTTTACCGTAATCATCGGTCAGTCATGATAGTAGCGATTTATACTTATGAAATTTGGTGAAACTCAAGAGCTTGCAGTGTTACATAGTACTAAAGACATTCACATGTTGATAGGTATGTTGGATTATGCATGAAACTTCTCGAACCGCCTAAGCGCACGGTCGACGATTTCAGTCATAGCAATGACTGCCTCCTCTTCTTGAGTTCTTCCGATTAGTTGCAAACCAACAGGACAGCCATCAAACAAACCCGAATTGTCTGCAAATGATTTTAACTGTCACTGAAGGTGCGGAAGATATAGAAAGAAAAGCGTACAAAGATTGTATATCGCTTCATCTTCATGGTTGTAAAACTCGTGGGGGGGATGTCTATGATCCAAGGTTGCATCTACAAAGGTGACTGGGAAAACCGATGTCGCATAGTCCATCGCATTGCACAGAGTGGTGTAGAATGAATCCCTATTTAAATGTCAAGTCTTTGAGTCCCAAATGTACTGATGATGCGTTTAGAAAGGAAAACCATACGTGTTCAAGCCATGAGGTACCGCTGCATAAGCTACGGCGGGGGAAATGATCGCGTCGATTGGGCGCCCAGTACCAGTCCTGCTGATTGTTGCTTCCCAGTGATCAAGGTGTGATTTACGCAGTTCTCTCTTCTCCTTATGCAAGTTCCAAAGCTGTAGGTGTATTGATGATGCCCAAATGTATTCAGAAAAAGACTGGCGCTCACTTCGTACGTGTTCCGGTGGTAGGGAGGTCCCACTAGTCTCTTGACATATGGCTCTTCAAGTGCTGTTTCGTGGGCGCCTTCATCGGGCAGCATCGATTGGATAAGCGGCTCTCCAGACAATTCACATGAGACTCGATAATCTTCGCCACCATCTGCGACGAATATTGTCTCCTACATGATTCTAGATAAGTTCAAATTGAGGCGGACCAGTAATTCAGGTTGACAAACAGAGTTTTTGTAAATTTCAAGATGGCGATGGGGCTCCCAATCTAGCACTATGTGGTGTTACATCATTAAATACTTTCGAAGAATGAATTATACTAGATACCTATATGTCCAGCAGCTTCTAGCGCGCGCTTTGTGATCAACATCGCTCGATGAAGAGGCGGGTGAGGTCTAACCACGCCTGTTGGATCCAAAGACCATTTATGTAAAGCCGAAATTTCCGCAGTAAATCGTGCATACCATTGTCCCACATGATTCCAAAACACAACCTTTCCCCTCCTCCATGATATACGAGCCCGTATTCTTTATCTGACCAGTCCTTCCTGACAGCAAGAGGATCTTTCAACCAAGGTTTTGCATCAATTATTGCTTTCGTGAACACTTTGACTCCCGACATTGAATTGGCCATTGGGCCTAGGACCGAAGATATAGATTCTTGTCCTTCAAGAGCATTGACCGCACCGCAATAGGGAAGTCGCTCATAGGAAGGCCGGAGAGTATAGACCACAGAATGCACTGGGAATACGGAGAGATCTGTGCCAAGCACAAATGTCATTGAATGGAGGACAGTATCGATGAATATCAACCTGATATCAACATACCCTCCAATATCAGTGCCGACACCCAGAGGACTTCCCTTTATGGCCAAAAGGGCACCTTATAGAATCAAACGCATGAAGATCACTCGATTCAAAGTGAGGCAACTTCTACCTTCTCCGCCGGATGACCCTCCAGCGGTGAGATACCTGTTATAGGGATTGACAGTACGCCCAAATACATGATTGTATGTTTCCCCCCACTGCCCGAAGAAAGTTAAGCCAAGCCAAACCACAGACAAAGACAAAAAAAATACCATTAAAGTCTGCGGGACGTTTGTGCGTACAAAGGGCACTGCTCCACATTCATAGAGGATTTCGACAAGAACACAATCTGAATCAGCATATCGGCCAATCCAGCCAACATATCCTTGAGTAGAATATGAGCCCAGACTCTTAATCATTAAGATAGCGATAAATAGAATTACCCATGATCGTCTCGAGTCCCTTCATCGTGAACTGATCTGAAATTTTGATGAGAAGTATTGATAGCGTTGACAACTACCATCAGTGTACCTTTGAGAGAAATAGGTAAACCATGAAGAGGGCCAGAGACCTTGCCAGTTGCTTGGAGAATATCGTCTAACTCCTTCGCGCGCTGCAAAGCCTTCTCGACAAAAATTTCGGTCAAACAATTTGTCTGACGGTGTCGAGGCTCATGCCGTGAGTAACTCTGCGCAGGTTCACAAAGGTAAGCAACCTACCAGCTGTTGCGCTATGATAGCACGCTTATAGAAAGCTGTAGTGACCTCTACTGAAGACCACTCAGTAGAAGCCAGTTTTTGCAAGATAACCTCAACATCGACCGTTTCAGTTATCTCCAGCTCACGAATCGACAACAATGCACTATCTCTAGGAATTTGCATCACATTCATTTGATTGGCCGGAGGAGCTTCGATTAACCATTCCCTTGGAATTGAGTCTAATTGCGATTGTTTTCGTCGTGCACACCGAGTTTTCCAATCAGTCATGGTAGAAGGTTAGGATGCGGGTAAAACTAAGCGCCCGGAAAACATTAGCCTCGCGGCCGAATCTACATTGCTCATCTCCTCTCATCTCCCTTCTATTAATTCGGAAGATCAGGAAGGATTGTTTACTGCTACATTCACCCCTCCTTTGAAAATTCCATCAATGACCAGCTGGAGCTGAAGAGCAACGGTCGCATTCGGTGTCATAGACCACAGAGCAACAGCCACGGTACTATAGACGTGGTCAGCGATCTATTTACTTGCCAACAATTTACAAAGAAGAGAATTGACTTTTTTCCGTGATAATCTAGTATGCCTTCGTGTACTGGGAACTTCGATTGAGGGCTGCAATGTTTATTCAGTCAGGAACCATATTCCATAATGTCAACAACTCACCCCAGGTTGGCTACTCTCTTGCCCATCATCCATCCATTGATAAACATGTATGCCTTCATTCACGAATCAGTTCATCATTTAATTCAGGTATTTTGTTCAAATCTACGGACGAACCCGATATGGCTGCCCCAGTGGTTCCGAAAAGGTGAATGACATGGGTATATCATAGCCCTGGGGCATACTCAAATTGAACGAGGCAACGAAAAATCCTATTCCCGCCTCTGAAGAGGGATTTCCAGTGGAAAGCTTTCGTGATGCCCACGAAGATGTGTCAAAACCTGGCAGATGCCACCCGTGTCGCTCTCCAAAAAGCCCGCCTTCGTTCAGCACTCCACGAACTTTATCTCGATAACTGTCCAGAGAAACAATGAGAATTATGAAGGAACGCTGATCGAAACGGTTTACTTGACGTAACCGCCAACTTTGCCTTGCACCCTCCATTCTGTGAAGTTACCGGTATTGAGCTGAAATCCACGAATACCCCGCGGACTTTTGGCGTCATCATTTATGGCTTCCGACTCTGATGAGCAATTGTCTAGTTTGATCTTCAAGGTAATACGACCTACGTTTCGCTTCGTTGATACCCATATTGTCCTCGTTTAAAATGATGATAAGTATGGATATAATGGGACAGGATTTTGGTTTTGAGTTCACCTGTACTACTGTGATAACGTTATCTTGACCTGTCAACAGAGCATCGGTAGGAAGATCAAAAATTTCGTCGGTCTCTTCAATCACATTCGCGTTGTTCGTAGAGCTGATGTGTGAGTATGAGTGTGAGTATGAGAAATGTCCTAGATGGTAGAATGGACTTGCTTCCCAAAGGATGTATTCAGGAAGCGGTCATTCAGCCAAACGCTGGCAGCAAATGCTGGGGAAAACGTGCATATTACTGTCAAGAACGTTGAGAATAATCAGAAACTTTGTGGCATACCCGCCCCGCCGTTGATCGAAAGATTCACACTCTTCTCCGACCCACTTGCGTTGAAGTGGCCTCGCCAAAGGACGACATTTTCGCAGCTAAAACCGAATTAGCCACTGGTAGAAAGAAAAGCAGTATCCCGACGTACAAACCATAATCACATCCATATAAAATTCTCCCATCCCCATAATACATAGGAAACGGAATGTTGGTTGTGGTATGATTTGCTATGGCCCAATTTGAATCATCGAAGTTGGTGTGAACCTCTGGGAGGCTGTTGTTGAATTTCCATTCCAGTGCTTCAAGATCTGGAACTTGAATCGATATCTTGGTGCTGCTAAGTTTTCCTGTCCGTATCATCGACTCGTTTGTAGTCAGCTCCAGAGAAACGTTTTCTCCATTCCAAGTCAACGATTTTATAGTACTCGATGCAATGACCGTCAGTGGCATATGTTCTGTATTGGTAGCGTTTAGATCCCCTTTGAGTGCCAGTTCTGTGCCACTGATCACAGCAGATCTGACGAGGTAAGGACCCCCTACCAAAACGGTTTCATTTGTCCCAATGGACCAATACTTGGCGAAAGGATCTGTCAGATTGTCTGAAGCAACTGTTGGCGCCCAAAAATCAGAAACAGTGTCTTTGTCTGCGAACAGTATCAATTGAGTGTCCGACTCATATAGAGGTATGAATCCCTGAAAGCCTGATTTCACGGTTATGATCGTTGTCGAGGGAATGCCATCCGAGGTAATTTGAACATGAGTGTGATCTTGGACGGTACGATTAGCGCTTCCTGTCAGGTTGAGGGCTACTTCGTGTTCCTGGTCAGAATCTCCGTAGAGAAACAAGACGTCGATCCCGTCAATGGAACCACTAAAAAAGATTAATGCAGTCGAGTACAGGGCTCGAGAGCGCGACCCAAACGCATAATCAGTGGCGATCACTTTTGATTCTCTCCCGTCAAGATTGATAGACGAAGCCACGATAGGAATTGTCAGCTTTTGATTGCCAGCAGTGGTAACATTGAGCTTGAAAGAGGACGACGCCCTAGTTAGGAGCTCAGAAAGGAAAAATCGAGGTTCGACTACAAAATATCGAGATGGGCTCACAAAGAGGTCGAATCGTTTTGGCGAACGATCCAAAAACCTGCACCGGTGTCAAGGTTTCTCAACAAAGTCACAAAAGCGGGAGAGGTTGGAAGACTAGATGGGATGATCGCGCCTTCGGTGAGGTTGCCGGAGGATGTTCCTATCCAGTCGGTTTTATAGAATTCCGGCGAGCTTCGAAGAAATATTCCCTGGAGTTTGAGTTCGGTGTACTTTCGGGTGAGGGTTCTCGCTTCAGTGATCTACACAAAACAATTGCTAAAAAACCGGGGAGTTCATAGAACAACAAACGAACCGCTGCGCCATAATCATATGAAGTATACACCTTGATTCATACCTGCAATGAATACTCATTTGGAGAATCACTAACAACCACGTACCCCACTAAGAATAATTAGGTTGAGATAGATTCTTCCAAAGCATATGACCAGACATACGGATATGGAAGTGCTCCCCACGATGTTCCACCATACAACATATAGTAGTTGACGAGCTTCGCGTTGCTTGCCCAGGTATGCAGATAAAAGACAGATACGAAATCTGCGTCAGTTACCGCTCGCCAATCTTCGTAACCTGTCAAGATATTTTGTCAGTAAAACGAATAAGTTGCTTTTCTCTCAATACCATTTATGAGTATGATAAGAATGCATACCTGTAGCATCAGGACCCCATCCGTCGAACGCACCACTCTGAAATTCTACAATACATCAATCAGCAATCCTGGCCGGCACGGTTCACGGTGATGATTTCGCAGTGCGCACCTGGACTGTACCACGGCTGCGAAGGGTTCGCTTCCTCGTGGTAAGTATGATAGCCCATTTCAATAGGGTTCCAGATCGAAAGATTCGAGGCAACGAGACCTTGAGGATATGCATCCATACTACAAAGCGTAAAAAGTATAATGCTGTTGTTACCAGGGGGCATAGCAGTACGACTTACCCGTACAAGTCGACTGCTCCCTATCAACAAGGATGCTGTGAGACAATTCTGAGAGGAGCGTTGATCAAGAGCAACATACCGTCCCATTGATAAATGCATCCAGCATACCAGGATCATTATGCGTCAGCGGGACTTCGATCCCGCTGCTAGGATCTCGGTACAAGGCCTCTATCTCAGCGAAATACGGTCCTCCCTCTTCCTGATCATATTCATTATCTAACATGGCTTGTTCAAGGAAAAAACTCCATGATCAATTCAATACAAATACCTATTTGAATCGCAATCACTGGACCTCCGTTCGAGATCTGACTTTGGTTGGTTTGCCCAATTATGGCTTGGATATAAGGTGTCCACGCGGCATTCCAATCAGCTGCAGTAGTCCTGAGCTCGCTTTTGACTTGAGAGGTTACCCAATGAGGAAGACCTCCTGCAGTGGTTTCCCCGTTGATATACTGACCAAAGTCTCATTTATACTGTATAGCACGGGGAGTAGAAAACGCACAGGACCTGGTGATCGTCAATTGAGAGTTTGGAATCATAGAAGACAAAGTTCAAATACCTGGACGGAGGACAATCCAAAGTCCTGCCAGCCTTGCTGCTTCATATAGAGCGCTGAGGGACCTATATCCGTCGAAATCCATTACGCCTGGAGAAGGATTGACCAATCCCATATGCACGTAAACACTGATCGCGTTGAATCCTGCCGCTTTGAATTTGTCAAGGATATCAGGCCAAAGCGAAGGTACAGGAAGCCTGAATGTGTGAAATTCGCCGGAACTATGCAGGGGGAAGGAGTTTTCTCAGATCGTGCTCGAAGTTATACAAACTCACTGAAGGAATATCCGTTGACCTTTGAGAATCAGGGTATAGTTATCGAACTGAAGATCAGGACTGAAAGTCTTGAGAGACGATTGACCAGAAGTTCCTTGCAAAGTAAGGGAGAGGATCCACGCCCAGAGCGGCAATACAGTCAGACTGATCAACTTCATGGCAGGAAGAGCACTCAAGTACTCAAGGGCGCAACATCGAAAGCATATTTGTAGCTTGCGTTTTCATAACGTGATATGTTCTCGTGCTCGATAGGGAACATGATTGAGGAACATGATTGGGGTTGGAAGAAGAAATCGCGACTTCGAAATCCCTTGATGTTCCAACAAGCGGTCCGGGGTGCTTATTGCCTCGCGCGTTGAGTCGTTGACGGAGACCAGATGTAAAAAGAGTTGCGTACGCTTGTGATTGAACAGATTTCAACGGAATAAATACTGATACACCGATAGAAACCTATATATGTTATAACAGACAATATTAATACGGACATGACGTTTTGATGGCGCTTTTGACGGGTCTACGGTAGGTCGTGTAGAATATAAGGTTGCGTTTTATTGACTTCACGCATCCTTAAGCTAGTGTAGAGCTCAAAAATGAAGAAAAGCCAATATAATGCGACCTAAGAACAGCATGTCAAGAACGATCTTTGATATCAACAGATGAGGACACGAACCATAACAGCGTTGTCAAGTAGCTGATCGGAGGCAGGATACTCTGGTGATGATGCTTTGTTCGGGATGGTTTCATCAAGGACATTCAATCTGACAACCTTCACTGTCTCCACGGCGGCAAGGAATAGCCAATACAAGCAGAATGTCTGAGAGGGATAGATGATAGGTCAAAAACCGAGAGCTAGATGAGGGGCGGACAACTCACCACAGACATGAACCGTGTACGACCCCGTCGTTCTACCCATAACACGACCATGACAATAGACAACGCGATAGGTGTCACCGGCAGTAACCCAACACCTAGATCCTGAGCAGAAAGTCGAGTCATCTCCAAAATTGTCATTGCAAAAGCTGCCAAGACCAGGACGAGGTAGACATTATGGAGCCAGTAGGGATACGGAAGCCGAATGACGTTTTCTGTGAATTTCTTCTTCAAGCAAAAGAATAGTGGCAGGAGGGCTATAGTAAGTAGAAACGAAGGCAAGGGTACGATTGCGGTATCGAGGGCACAAGTGGAAGGAGAGCCCTGTGAACACCGTCAATATTGCAGTAAGAAATTTATTCATGAAAAATACGCACTGGGAGAGCGATTCTATGGCTACAAAGAACCATAATGGTGGTGGAAGATCAAACGTGAAGGATGCATTTTGTCTGATGTTGAGTACCTTGACCCCAGATAATGGTTTGACGAAGTCTAAGATACGAACAGCATTCAACTTGACGGTCGGCGAATTCGGGCAGCTCAAGATGGAAATAGTTTCCCGCACTCCGAAGAGCTATATCACTCTTTTCAGTGTACGAGAATTCTTCGTGAATTTTGAACCAATTAGCCAGAAGGAAGTCGAGCAAGGATGAACAATATCAAAAGGCTAGGCGAGGAAACCATGCAGAACCCGTCGCGGGATAGAGAATACGACAACAGTAACAGTAGCGACGAGGACAGTGACAAAGGGAAAGGGAAAGGAAAGTATATTACATGGCTCAGTCCACGAATAAAGGTGGACTTCAACAATTTGCGGAAACGGAAAGCGCAGGCTTGCAGAAGATTGGGTATAAAAATGCAGAACGTACCTAAGCATAATTGGGGGGGAATCTTGATACAGGCTGGAGTTCAGAGTTTATCTCAAATATAATGTGTGCTTTTGAACTAGATGGTAGGTCTTCGATACTCCTGGTGTTTGGGATACAAGGAATTTGTCCAATTGATATGCAGAGGAGTATCGGTGTCGCTTTGGATACGAAAGAGAACCCTCTTCTAATTATTGTTGAGAGTGCAATGCTTCGTGTTATTGAACGCGGAGGATGAACCCTTTCTATATGTGCGAGGGGCGCCGGCTTTCGAGTGAACAGGATATTTCGCGCCGTAAATTTGCTGAAACGTTGATGGTCGCGGACACTTCCCCAACGCATTATTGGTCATAGTGATCATAAGCATAAGCGAGGCAGGCGATGAGAAACTCGGACTCCAGCTGAGCCTTCGAGTGCGTGGAATATACAGTAGAGGATAGTGGCAAAGTGGCAAAGTTTGTTGTTGACAATGCGCTCACAGCAATTACTAATCTATCGCTTGCGTTTTCTCTTCAGTACCACTTTCTCCCTTTCCTCTCAATTGTCATGGTTTGTTCAAATCTATATTGAACCTCGCATTAATTGACCTTTTCATATAGTCTAATCCTTGTAAACGACGACTCATCCGAGATTTCAAGCGGCTTTCTTCGGACCCGCCAGGTGGGATTTCTGGCAGTCCATGCCCCGATAATATCATGCTGTGGAATGCAGTAATCTTCGGTCCAGGTGCGTCGTGACCTTTCCTTGTACTATCTTCTACTCATACAATATTCTCTCCTTCCAGCGGACACACCATTCGAAGATGGCACTTTCAAGCTCGTGCTGACATTCGATGAATCATACCCCAATAAACCTCCCACCGTCAAGTTCTTATCGAGAATGTTCCATCCTAACGTCTACGCCAACGGCGAGCTTTGCTTAGATATCCTTCAAAATCGCTGGTCACCAACGTACGATGTGGCTGCTATCCTCACGTCCATTCAAAGTCTCCTACATGATCCGAATCCGAATAGTCCTGCAAACGCCGAAGCTGCACAGCTCTACAGGGAAAATATGAAGGAATATGTGAGGAGAGTTAAGGCGACGGTCGAGGAGAGCTGGTTAGATCCTGGGGAAACTGAGAATGTGGACACGGAGATGGCTACTGGTCCTTCAGCTGCCTCTTAACTTTTGGTCCCCCTCGTGCTATGTACTCATTCCTTTGTTTTTTTAATCCGCCAAATCGACGTGTATAATTCTATAGCAATTGTATTCATCATTTCATTCCTGGCTTAAGAGTCTGGAGACGCTTGTAACACTCATTCCGGTACCATAGCATCGTTCCAGATCTCACTGATTTTACTTCCGACTTACTAGAAATACCTAGCAATACTTCTGCGGCTTGGATTCGAAATCCGTTCCAGCTGAGTATCTCCTATATATATCGCTCCTATTCTCACTGACCATTCCAATTGGGCAGCCGGGTTTGGTACACGACATGGAGAGCCGCTTTTATGGACGTATCAAGATGTCATTGTCAAGACTCTGAGCCGGGACAAATGTTTGCTTATCATCTGATCATCCATTCCATTCACGTCCTCGAGGTTCATATACCTCGACCAACGAAACCGCTGCCCCCAGGCTCTAGACTTGTAATCCTCGTTCGACTCCGGCTAGATTGACTATCGACAGTGACTGAAGACGTCGTTGCACATGAAATACACCTCCGAGTCAACCTGTATCGACTTAGGTTTTCTTTGTGTATCTTGCGATCTCTCAGTCGAAGCCCGATGCTAAACGGAATGCTGAACGTCAGGATATCCGACGCCGCCGACAAGTAGTCTCAAAGGATAAAGACTGCCTGTGCTCAGCAATGTTGCTTGGATACGGTGGAAACTATATATCGTTGAGGAACCACTGGACAAGTCTCGGACCCGGACATCTGTGGTCCGTCCCGGGTCTCCCTCGACCGCCTCTTTCAATTTATGTTTGCAATATTTTCTCGTCTCATCGAGGACTTGTGGAGGAGACCCTTCCGGATATTTTTACTAGTTAAATCAGTTTCTTCATGCGAGTGTTTCGGCTTCCACTTAACATAAAGATAATATCTTGTATATTTAGGGCGGGTCAGGGCTGTTCCTCAATGGGATTGTGTCGGTTTTTCCTTTTCCTTTCCAAATATCGGATGAGCAGTCGGTATTGCTCAGCTTCTTCCAACAGACCTGTGTCGACAATAATTATTACTCGGACTCTTAGAGCTCACACAGCTCCGCGACTATTGGCCCATATTCAACGCTAAGTAAAGATCGACATAGCCTCAATGGAGATAATGAATTTGATGACTTGCGCAGATCCAAAACTTAGAATCGGCTCAGAACATCCATACCTGAACGCACACAGCTTTTTTCCCATGTAATCCTGGATGAGTTTCTCATTGTGAGTGAGTATGACATTACGAGGATAAGAATCGACTTTTGGAGTCGCGTTTACGACTATTTTTATACC
Source organism: Lentinula edodes (assembly GCF_021015755.1). Taxonomy (NCBI): domain Eukaryota; kingdom Fungi; phylum Basidiomycota; class Agaricomycetes; order Agaricales; family Omphalotaceae; genus Lentinula; species Lentinula edodes. Next base: position 288,935 of record NW_025764312.1, read on the forward strand.
TCGCGCGTTTTAGATTTCCAAGGCCAAAGTCGGTGGAGAGAATTAAGTTTGACCGGACGATACTAGTACTAATGACTATATGTCCGAGGAGGTGTAGGTCTTTTTCCCTTTTGGATATGCGTAAAGGTAGAAGGTCGAAGAGACCTGGATACCTATGAATCCAGCACTACCGAGCTTCTGGCTGTACCGAGAAGGCCTGGTATGATTCAAATTAGCGCTTTGCTACCTCGGGACAGCATCGCTTATTTCTATTAGTATCAATGTGCAATTGCTCAAAGGTGAATGTCGAGCGTCTACTCGTATCTAATAGGAGGAAGATGGTACAGGCACAATTGTACTGCACTCCTCAACCCTCGAAGGTAGCAAGTTCCCAATCGAGTCTTACCCCGCCGAAAGTGCAATGCACTTCAAAGCGCTTCGATGTAACCCTTTTCTTTGCGACGGTGGCCCGGATGACTCTTCGACGAGTATAAAGACAAGCTACCAGAGTGAGAGTTGAATCATTGTGTTGCAGGCTTTCTATCATGAATCTCAACCCCTACGCTCAAGCTGGATGGGGCGACTCTAGTGGTGGAAATGGTCCTGCACCTTCCATCTTTGGAGCCCTTCCATTTTCTTCACAGTCCACAGGCCCCTCTACTCATAAATTCCAATTTACTGCATTCAATCCCAATATTCTAGACTGCACTGTACTTGGGCCCAGTTCGAACACTTACTTTCGAGTCCTTAATAACACCCCATCCCAGAATTTCACGCTCGTTCAAAACCGCGAGGGCAAGAGTATCGCCGTCCTAGAATGGAGAGGATCTTCTGGTGTTGTCGTCGAAGTCCGCGATATCATTCGCAAGCAGTTCGTCGCTTCGTGGCTGCAGTTGTCGACAGATGGAAAGTAAGTCATCGTGTATTTCTGACGTTGATTTATCTCATGCGCCTCCAACAGATATCGGTTTATGAATGCGCACGATCGCACTTTTGTATGGGTCCCACAAGATGAGTATGTAGGGGTGAGCATCTCTGCTGAGCACCTTTCGGAGCCACTGAAATTGACATTCGCATTTAGCTCTATACTTATGGGACGACCACCCCCGAGCTTTATGCTAGATTAAGTCGGGCTGACGGAGGGGTTACATTAGAGATCACTTCTACTGCCATTCGGGAAAGTTTACTCGAGTGCTGTGTGGTTGCGACCGTGCTGCTGCAATCTGGACGGTCCATTGACTGAAAATCATCGAAATTTATCTTGCATTTCTCAGACATTTATATATTCGTACCGTTTCTTGTTAATATTTTATTTGTAATGTATTCATCTCTATACCATACAATCTTCCTTCCAAAAATAGAAAATTTTGCGCATTGAGAAGAAAACTGTAAACGTACCGCTTACTTACTGCATACAGTCACACTTGTGACATCACACTATATAGACCTTCCTTCTTCATTAGATACATCTAGAGACCTTACCACCATCTTACGTTGGCTTTAGACTACTCTCGATTGTACCTTCTCTTTCTCTCCTTCTCTCTTCCTGCCTACCAATCATATTTGGTTCCTAGTATCTGGCCCTCTCGTGAGTTCCTTTTTAGTGTTCCCGCCATCAGCGCGGGTTTCCAAAAACCCATAGAAACCCATCCTAGTCACCTTAAGTAGTGTAATTTGAGTATGGTTGCAGGAGACATGCAAAGGAGATATAAAGTACATTTCATTACTGTACAACATTGTACGATATTATCAAATTTAAGACCTTTTCTCCACTTTGATCTCAACACCTTCCTCAAGTGGCCAGTTCTTGTTGAACATCTCATCCTGGTCATGCCTAATCAATTTTCCCACCGTGATCATCTCTAACTTCTGACCCCCTTTGCCTTCAACGACCAGATTGTGCTCTTCGCCCTCCTTCCATTCAAGCATAGTACCAATCATACGAACATGGGAAGTGCCAGCGTCTCCTTTGCGCAGCGGAATCCTCGCCGCTCCGAAAGCGACATGGTGACTGAGGATGGTGATGTCGACGACAACACCGTCGGCCCAATACTGATCATTAATGAAGACACCGGTCAGTTTTCGCGTCTTTTCGACGAGCTCGCCTTCTCCATGCCTACGACCGTGCCACCAATCACCAGAATATGTCGATTTATTAGCATATGTCGCAGTACCTCTGCCATGTCGCTTTCCACCACTAACTTCGCCGATGTAGTCGTAAGATTCCTGGTCGTTATGAATGAATGCCCAACCTTCGTCGTTGAGGAGAGACCAGTCGATCTGCTTCTGTATGCTGGTAAGACCGGTGGGTAGCACACCGTAGTGAATGAAACGAGGACTTTGACTCTTTTCGAATTCAACAAGCGCCTTCGTCAATACGCCTTTTTTCCCTTCCAAGTTCCGAAATTCTGGAAGCAGTGTAGGGTCACAGTAGAAGGAGATGAAGACCGTCTCCTTGGGTTTTCCATCCTCATCAGTATCTTTCTTGTCTTCATCTGCTCTCCAGCGTTTGATGTTAGCGACTAGAACCTCGTACGTGTTGATAGCACCGTCGAGATTGGGTGAGGGAGGAATAAGGACAACGCCAAGCGTTCCACGATTGGCGCGAGTCATACGATGACGAAGTCCGTTGAGGGTTTCTAGCGGGGCGCCATGGGCAGCAGCAAGATCCTGAATACTCTGCAGCAGTCCTAGGATGGACTCGTCCTGCTGACATTCCTTCAAATGGTCGTCTAAACCCACCTTGGCTGCATCCACAAACTCGATCGTAGTTTTTCCAACTTCTTCGGCTCCACCTCGGCGGAAAGCAATGAGATATTTCGCAAGTGCCTGTCGAGAACGTCCGAGAATACCATCGGTGACGAGCTTGCGTTTTTTGCAGGCCGCCGCAAAAGTTGAGCAGCACGCGCCGAGACCCCCGTTTCCAGCTTCAAGTGCAGCCTGAATCCGAGTCCTTCTCCCGGCAAGACGGTAAATCTCGTCATAGGCAGTGAGGATGGCAGCTAGCTCGTCGCTCTCGAGCTCATGGATAATCTTCGCCTCGATAGACCCGTCCACAAAGTTACTCAGGGGTGTGACAGTGATCTGGCAGGGAACACCATCGCCAATAATTGTTGGCCACTGCTTCGCAAGCTCGAACAGATCGCCAATGGTGATAGCATTGGGACGGTCAGAGGCGGAGTAGTCACCGTAAAAGTCGAAATCACGGCTCTCGAGAACGTCCTTGCAAGTTTTGTCGCTGTCGACCGACGCCTTACCCTCTGCAGAGAACTTCGACGCCATGTTCTTCATAAGGGAAGCCGAGAACTCGCCATGAATTTTGGTCTGCGATTCAGAGGAAGAGGCCTTTTCAACGACGTTGGTAACTAGGGTGCCGCCGTAGATGATACCGGTGACAACGTGAGTGGCTTGGTGCTCGACTGCCCGGTTGTAGGTGTCGATTGTGATCCTATCGCTGCCCTTCAAATCCAACCTCTTTAAATTTTTACGGGTGGTGCAGATCATCGAGACCTCACGGGAAGAGACATTGGACTTGCTGGTATCGAGGTATTGGCCGGAACCCTTCAAATCGATCATGCCGCTCAGGATACTGACCGAAAGCTCGGCTGTGATATCCAATGCGTTGGCACGGTCCGAGATGGTCTTAATGTCCTTAAACTTAAGGCTGTTTGATGGATTGGGAACAACTTGTACCCTCTTCACCACATCCTCAGCGAAGAGCTGCTCGTTCATGAGACGCTCGGAGGTAGCGTTGTACAGTTGACCCAGGAAGGCGGGTCTTCCCAAAGCAGGAAGGTCCATTTCTTCTGATCGAATTCCCATCCTACGACATAGCACGGTCAGAAATGAACGGGATCGTCAACTGGCGAGTACTTACTGAGCGACGTAAGATGTTCAGAGTTGTTTAAAATGGATGTAACTCTAAGGAGCACCGGTCAGAGTCTCCCAGTGGTCAAATGGCACAAGAACTTACCTCTTAGGCGGAGCGTTTCCACAAAAAATTTCGAGTGGAAGGTAAGTGAAATACATTGTCCGTCTGCGGCTGGCTTTTAACCGCGTCCAATTCCTCGCACAGTCACATCAGGTTGGATTTAGGACTCGGCAGGCTCCAAATATGGATCTCTGTTTTCGATTCAGAGTCAGGGAAGCGGAAGGCTCCTCACAAGACGCGTACAAAAATAAAAGACCGCTTGCGGGGCTGTCACTGTCAATCACATTATCCAGGTTCCATTTCTGCTGACCTTTGTACTCTTATCGATCTAACCTGGAATGGATAATTGGTCAACGCGGAAGAGGAGCAGGATTATGCAAGCTGCGGGGATTATCATTGCACTCGAGGTCCAGTTTCAAGAGCGAAGCAAGGTTTAACGAACCAAGTAGCATACATAGTAGCTGAGGGAAAACTTGACCAGCAGTTTGCCGATATCATGAGATTAGATTAGATTTTCGAACGTTGAAGCCTGGACCTCCGCGCTTTCTCCTTGCAGACTTCGACGTTCGCTTACGCCGTACGATACAGTGTATAGCTTAATGACTTGAAGTCTTACCCAAGTAACGGCGAAAGTACATTTCCGACTTGAAAGAAATATACAAGTCAGGTCCTGCCAGGAACGAAGTATATACGCCCAGTGCGAGCTAGTGCGCCGTTGTTCCTTTTTGAGTGATCAATAGTACTAACTATTTGACTACGACAGTAATAATTGCATTGTCCATGTCAGGTCTCTGCATTTACTTAGCTCCTCTATATCGAATGCTATGCTTGCACATGCCTGATCTAGCCTCAACACTCCAGAAACGACTACGGAGGGAACATAGGCTGTCCATGTGAACGATGCATACTCCTGAATCTATCCACAGCTCCAGGAGACTCCACGCAACGACAGATGACTTTGCACATCCTTATGCTCACAGTGCATTCTCGTCGGAGCCCTCGTATTCACTTTGGTGCAGAAAGGAAGTCCATATGTCACATCATTCTAACTTAGAAAAAAACATTCATGGCCTGAATCGGAACTTCAAATCTCACTTTAATGTTCCTTGCCTCTTGCTTGGTCGATGGAACTTCTATTGTTCATTCCGTAAACTCTTTCCAATAATTGGAGGGGCCTGATGGAAATACTTAGGCGCAGAAGATAATTTACCGACCCACAAGCGACAGATCGGCAAATTTTCATCGACAGTCTACAGAGCCACAGAACCTATCAACGGATTGACAGGCGCCCTGTGGGGTAAGATACGGACTTGGAAATTAAATAAGACTCCAAAAGTTGAGCCTTTAAGAAGCAGCCTTGAAGCACATCGGCGATTATAGTCAGCTAATCGTCGATTCCATATCCTTACTCATGTCTCAATCAGTCACTCTCAAGTACGTTCGAAACCTTACAGACTCCCCCGATTGCTTTCCTCATCCCCCTTCATAGACCGACTGGCGCTTCCATTGCGCCCGATACGGATGCTACTGTTGCTGGTGGTAAATCGGGAGTGTAAGTCGTCTCGATACTCCAATCCTCGAGTCCATCCAATAATTGTTTGTTTACAGAACTCCGACCACTAGGCCAATGACCATCCAACCCCCTTGGGTCAAGCGCACAATCAATCTGGTCCTCATCGGTGAAACTGGTGTCGGAAAGACCGCCATGTTAGACTTGCTTGCGAACGTCTGCGCGGGGATCAAATTAGAGGACTTCAAGGCCACCCATCAAGCCAAAAGCGAGCGAGGTGGCTCTTCGTCTGGTAGTCAGACCAACGTTCCCGAGTTCTACACCATTCCATGCGCCAATGGAAACGAGGTCAATATCCTTGATACTCCCGGACTCGCTGACACTCGCGGGATCGACATGGATAATGAACATAAAGCCGCCATCGCCAATGCTGTCAAAAAGCATTTCGAAGTCATCGACGCCGTAATCATCCTTGCCAACGGGACTCTTGCTCGACTAGGTGCTGCGACTGAATACGCGTTAACGACCATCTCTGGCATGTTTCCCAACTCTATCGTCGACAACATCGCTTTCATCTTCACCATGGTCTCTGACCCCACGTCGTTCAATTTTGAACGAAAGTCACTTCCTGAGGAGCTCAGGAAGGCCAAGATATGGTCTATTAACAATCCGTTTGCACAATGGACTAAGTACCAAGAGAAGCTCGCGCAGGATCCTCCAACAGTTGATGAAGAGATTTTGCAGGAGATGGACGAGGGTGTACATCGGAGCTATACTAAGGCTCTGAAGATGCTTGGTCAGGTCTTCCAGTTCTTGGACAAGTGCAAGGTTCAGCCGACGAACAGCATCTATGATCTCTACATCATGTCGACCGATATCGAAGCTGCCATATCCAATGTTATCGCACGCATGGACCAGACGGAAATAACACGCAACGGACTCAAAAAACTTCAATCGGATAAAGCTGCCCAGGAGCAGGTTCGTAATTTGCAACTTTTGGTTTTTGACTATGACACCAGAACTTGCCCTTTGACGTTTATAGGGAAAGAAAATCAACGAAAAGTACGAGGAGATTATTAACACTCCATTCTTCGAGCACGAGAATACTGGTTCCGAGCATAACACGCTCTGTGTGGCCGGGAACTGTTACAGCAACTGTCACGAAGGCTGCGGTGTCGGGTTTACTCTCGATCGTGCGACTCTTGGTAGCAACTGCAGCGCATTTTACAACTCAACCGGCACTGGTCTTAAACGTGTCTGTACCATCTGTCATCACCTGGCCGAAGACCACCAACATTATCGCTCCAAGTGGGTGAAGAGAATAAAGTCAGGCAAGGTAGTCGACGAGGATGCGAAAAGGCGTTATGATGAGGCTAAAACGGAGGCAGACCGGATAGCCATAGTGATGGAGGGCGTGGAGAAGAACATCATTGCCCTCGAGAAGGAGATCGTCGATCTTGAGAAACAGCTTTCCGAACTTTGCGAAAAGTACAACCAGCTCGCTCTGTCTGGGAGCTTCATTGGCTACATTACTTCTGCAATTCGTCTGTTGAAGCTTCGTCAGGAAACAATGAAGAAGGAGGGTGCAGACGCAGAGTCATTGCAGAGGATGGCCGATAGGATCAAGCGGTTGGAACACAAGAGACACGTTCTTGAAGAGGCTGAGAAGCCAAGGAAGCAGAAATTAAAAGCTTTCTTCGGTCTTTGAATATGTACTTCACTGATGGTTGAGTGCCACGAATTGTAATGGACCGACTGCTGTAACCCAACAATGACCATTTGGCCTTGGCGTACTTGCGAATGTCTGCACTTTTTAAGCGCCGGCAGTTGACACCATCTCGAAATCTAAAATATCGTACATCTTCTCGATTCAAGGACTCCCAGGTATCCAATGATGTTCCGAATTTCGATTGCATTTAATGAGGTTCATTCACATAGGCTAAGTTGATTGGGAAATAGTTATATATGGTGCAGCAAATAAAGGATCGTTCGTACAACAGGACAATGCGTCTGCAAGAAAATCAATATAGCAAACGGATGAATACACTGTATCATATCGTTCAAGCTGAGAGATACAGTATGAGCAAGAAGGGTCAGCGGAAAATGTACGAAGAACTCACCATAACACGAAGTCCCAAAAGAGGAAGAAACGGAATTTATCATGACTGTTTTCCTTCCATTGCTTCCTCGACAAGTTCTCCGACCCACTTCTCGAACCGTTCTTGGTCCATAGTACCCTCCTCGTCAAAAAAGGCATTATAACCTTCCACTCTCTGAGTTTTACCCTTGGCAAGCAGAGACTTTCCGTTGCTGGCAGAGCGTACATATGAGATGGAGAGGTTGTAAGAGGGTGGAGTCGAAGCCTTGGCAGGGGTCGTTCGTGATGTCAGCGTTATCCTCTCAGAAACGATCTGCAAAAAGGAACGTAAATCGAGGTCTCGTGCGACAAAATCACGCAAAATTGAAGCACGTACTCGTCGAGAAAACGTCTTACGCTTGCCCATGTAAACGATCTCACCCTCGATGAAGTATGCATAGAGAGATTGCACGAGTGTCAAGAAGAAATAACTGAAAAAAGTCAACGTCTGCAGTTTGAACGGGGACCTGATCCAAACATACAGTATCAGCCCCACCCATACGACCGGCTTTGATTTCTCAAAATCAAATTTATATCCGTAGAACGCTGTGCCTCCAGCGACGAAAACACTTGCCCATCCCAAACCCAATCGGACGTCTGTATGGAGATGAATTTGGTTGAATAGTTCTGGGCGGGAAAGGTACTGAAATGCAGTTGAGAATACATTCCAAGAGCTCGAAGATAAAACTTACACGTTTCACTGCATCATCGCAGGCATTTTTTAGTTCTGTGACATTCGCATTGTTGACTTTTATAACTTCGCGGTCTTCGGGAGCGATGATGATGCTCAGAGGGCCAGTTGGTCTGTCAGGTGAAGACGGAGCTGCTGGACTTAATGATCTGGCTGTATGTCCATTTTCGACTTTCTTTGAGCGAGCCATAAATGATACAGGAAACTGTGCAAGGATGAAGAAGTCAAAGTCAATGAGCGTGTCAAGAACAGCGCCACGTGGCGCCTGGAAGATCACGCGTGACGTTCTTTCACCTCAATGAACCGCCATATCGTTGTATTGGGTGGTGGTCTTTCTGGACTTTCATCCGCTTTCCACCTTTCGCGTCGCTATCCTGAAGCACTGATTACCTTGGTGGAAAAAACGCATCGGCTTGGAGGATGGATCTCCAGTGAGAGGGTTCAAGTTCGCGACGGAAGCGGTCATACTGCTGACATTCTACTGGAATCTGGTCCTCGAACGCTAAGACCGAACGCGAAATCAGTACTGGAACTGGTGCGCACGATAAAGGTCCTGAATATATGGGCTATTTACTGAGGTCAGATACATCTCCTTGGACTCAAAACATCAATAATAACAACGCCAGTTACCTCATCAGCAACGAAGAACCGATACCTTCAAATCCCCGAAACGCAAGGGCTTATCACTCTACCAAACACTTTGACATCGGTATTTTCTCCTCCCATGCGGACAATGTTACTTCCGCACGTCTTGAAAGAGCCTGTGAAACGAAGAAATAGACCCAGCGGTATAACTGATGAATCCGTGGACAGTTTCATGACCCGCCGTTTTGGTCCTATTTTTGCTCGCACATTTGGCAGCGCTTTAGTGCACGGTATCTATGCTGCTGATTCCCGACAACTGAGTGTGCGCGCTGCCTTTCCATCATTGTGGGCTATGGAGGATCGAGGTTGGGGCAGCGTGGTACGAGGGGCCCTTTTGCCAGATACTGCAAGTCCCCGAAAAGATTACGATGTTGGCGATATACCCGACATTATGAAGAATGTTTCAGTGTACTCATTCACAGACGGTATAGGCACACTTACGGGCGCGCTAGCAACCCGCCTACAGAATCAACCCAATGTGGAAATACTGTGTGATACCCCCATAAGTTCACTTGGAGTGGCGGAGAATGGTTTATTGGAGGTAAGTCTTTTATTTTCAACGAAAAGGCGGTGATTTTGATGCTTTTGGATAGGTCCACCTGGCTAGTGGACAAAAGGTCAACCCCACACACATCGTATCCGCTTTGCCGCTTCCTGTGCTCAATAACCTCTTGTCCCCAACATCATCACTTCCTCATCTTACGGCGAATCCCTCATCCTCGGTCGTCGTCCTCAACCTCATCTTTCCACAAACACAGCCTCGCTTACACCCTGCCGGATTCGGATATCTCATCCCTCGCCCACCGTCAGGGTACACGCTCGACAACCCCGGCATCCTTGGAACTGTCTTTGACTCGTGTGCTCTCTCAGCGCAGGATTCAGATGCAGGCAATTTCACGAAAATGACAGTGATGATGGGTGGTCCTAATCCTATCACCCCTTCGCATACCGATTTGGATGCTGTCTTGAAGCAGCTCTCCGTTCATCTCACGGCTCCTGATGATTTTCTAAAGGTGCTGCCTGACCCGATATACACACGGACCCACCGCCATGTTGATTGTATCCCTACGCCTACACCTGGTCATTTAGAGCGGATGGAGGAACTGAAGGTCACCCTGGCAAAGGGTGTTTGGTCCGGTAGACTGGAGGTAATTGGGGCTGGCGTCAGAGGGGTCAGTTTAGGCGATTGTGTAGAGTCTGGTAAGAGGGTTGGCGAAAATTGGATATCCTAGTAACTTTGTGTCATGACTCGACTGTAAGTATTTACACTAAGTTCCAATGTATATCATGCTCCCCTTTTTCTTTCTTCCATACTGCTCCAGCCCCAGACCTGGCGGGTGTCTCAATAACCAGGAGGCACTGCGAGTGTGCTGCGACGTTGAGTTTGTCATCTCGGCATTTAACACACAAGGAAACGACGAACAATATTAATAAATACCCAGGTTCAGAAATCCAGACTCCAGAACCAGTTCCAACATTGGCACCGTTGGAAAGGTGTGGTAGGCGGTTATTCATTTAGATCCGTGCATCCGCTCTTCCACATTACAGCGTTAACATCGTCACTTGCTTGTTATTTATCCTGAAGCCAGTTGCAGAATGCGCTTTCTTCAGGGGGCTGCCGCTGTTTCAGGGCACTGCCGAGTCGGCCTAAATTTCTCGAGAGTCGTCGAGATTGGAACGAAGCGGCTGCCTGGTGATTAGCCATCGCCTCGATCTCAATCGTAATTATGCTTGACGAACTGGAAAAACGGAATCAATTTTGGCAGAAGCTTAGGTGATCGCGCGATTTTTACCAAAACGGTGCGCTTGACAGGCTAGTATAAAACAATGTCAATGTCTTTGGACCGAATACCTCTCCCCCAATTCCTCATAGTCACTGATGAGCGACCACGACACCCTACACAACGAATCTCCCTCTGCTCCCAAACTTGCAGCCACATCCAATATGACCAGTCATTCGCAATCACATCCCAGTATCCCTCCTTTCTCTGCATCATTTACGGACAGCAACCTAAAAGTTGCACGGAGTATCTACTTCAAGACACTTATCGGCGGGACAGTAGCTCTTACGGTCGCAATGTTCGCAATATTCTCAATATACTGGGGTGCGCTATGGAAATCGCCGGAGCATCCCTTGCAGGGTTGGATCGTGGTAAGCACCTGGTGGCTCATTGGTACCACATGTTAACCGTTCAAGCCAGGATTTCGACCAATCTACCATTGGAAACGCGGTTGTTCAAGCTTTGGAAGCATCTTCTGCGTCAGGAAAGATTACTTGGAGCCAAGTTCCGTCGTCAAACTTCGCAGGTCCCAGCGAGGTCGGAAATGACGTAGTGGAACAAAAAACATGGATTGCTGTTGTTGGTATGTACAAATCTTTCATCACAGAATTATATATCTCACTGATTTCGACGGGTAGTCAACGCAAATGCTACCTCAAATCTTCAATCTGCCGTGGCTTCTTTCGATTCCTCTTACAATGGATCGTCTGCTATCACTGTGTACGGGAACCAAGCCCGTAGCGAAAATGGATAGTACGTAGGTTTCTATCTCTGCATTATACATATGTTCAACATGATCTTTAGCAATGCCGTCTTATTACCCACCGTACAAGCGGTCCTCTTATCTGCATCCCAGAAATTCGCTCAAAGCTATGCCACCAACCTAGCTTCTTCAAGTTCATCCTCCAATTTGACGAATTTGCTTGCGCGTGCGCCGCAGATTATCACGCAGCCCATCAGCTTCGTTGTTAACGATCTCAAACCTTTCGATATCCCTGTGTAAGAATTCTCTCCAAGGATTGGAATTCACACTGATAAGTCCATTGCAGCGCTACTGCTATGACCTATGTCGGGTTGATTTATACTCTCATCTTATCTTTCTTCATTGTCGTACGTTTTCGTTTTTCAACACGATTGACTCTGCTTGCTCAGGTTGCTTTCTCAGAATATCAGTCTTTCCGCACGGTTGATGTCTGGATTGGAAACGCATCTGACGACAGCTTCTATCATCCGCCTTCGCTTATTGTCCTCTTTTGTTACATATTTATTTCTCTCACTATTTTACTCACTGCTCAGTCGAGCGTTCCAGGTCGATTTTTCACGCAAGTAAGTTTTCTCCTTGATGGTCTTGTAGATTCCCTTGCTGAATACTACCGAAGGTTCGGCGCAGCAGGGTTCGTTCTATTTTGGATGCTGAACTGGGCGGGCATGCTTTCCGTTGGATTAGCCCTGGAAGCAATGCTCACCTTAATGACAATGAAAGGTGTACCATTTTTTATGATCCTACTCATCATCAGTGCGTTGATTCCTTTGTCTTTTCTCTTCGTGGTTATCGGGGCTGACGCATTTCTCCATCACAGGCAATGTGTCTGTGTGCTTCTTACCTATCGATGTATTACCTGGTATATATCGATACGGCTACGCCTTCCCGTTTTATAACATCTCCTGCGCTGTGCGAACCATTCTCTTCGGCACCAAAAACAATCGTCAGTGATTCGCCCTCGAATGTTCTTGATCTATTTCAGATATTAACCTATGCGCTACTAGTTGGACTCAATTTTGGGGTCTTGATTGCCTGGACCGCGATATCTTGTATCACTCTGCCTTTCTTCCAGTGGTTCATGCGAAGGAAACACATCTCTGAGCTGAATGGGACTATGGAGCCTGACGAGAAAGTTGCAGATTAAAATCTTTGGCTGGTACTCGAGGAGCGAAGATCTTAAGAGCAATAATTAATGACACAACAGCACTGTTGCGATTATCTACTTTACATCAGTTTACTAAAACTTACTATGATTTATTTCAGATTGTTCTATACAAATCTGATAGTGCTTGTACGTAGTGTTTCTCGTGCATACAGCAGTGCACACTGCATCCAATTGAACCCCGCCGAAACACAGCTCAAGAAAGCATCACGACCATTGATCATACACAGATATGACTCTCATAAGTCTTTCTCTGGTCTTCGTCTATGGACAATGGCTTCCGGGCATCTACGATTCACAACCTGGATTCAGCTGGATTCCGAGGCTTCCGACACTGAAAACTTGGTTGCCCTTTTGTTAGCTTTTGTTCCTACCACCCATCTTGTAAGTATTGTTCCCAAGTTGAAGATGACACAGACTGTTGATTCTATGACTACTGACTGTGTAATTCAGTTAATAGAATGGTTATGGGCCGGGAAAATCCTCCGAGGTTCTGCGAGGAAAAGAGTACGAGTATTGATATATTGAGCTGCACGTGCTGTCATCATGATTCATTTGGAAATTGATCAACACTCGGTTATCCTCATCAACCTCGAGCTCGATGTATGTTCTTCCAGTGTTGGAGTATCACTGCGGTTTGCTAAGGCCCGATATCAAAGAAGCACGATCCTTTTGTGCGTTTTGTTTGCTGAGACCCCGCTCTATCTTCCTTACAACTACTAAGACCTTGGGGAAGCTGACACGGAGTCGGAATATCTTAAAAAATTTTCGCCTTCGCGATGTGGCGCGTTTCACGGCTGGAGGAATTCGTGCTGAGGATCCCTTACCATCTGCCCTGCTCGCTTAATTGTGGCCATCGCTCAACACCGCTTTACAATGCGCCGACTAAAATTGCACTGTCCCAGATCTATGACCCTTGCTTATTCTCGATCCATACTCGATTTCCCTTGTTCCCAGATAGGGAGCAGTCCCTTCTCCAGTATTCTACGTTTTCCGAGGTGCCCGACCTCTACGCGTTCAACATCAGCCCAACGAAATTTAAGCCTGTATTCCTCCTTTTTTCAATTATGGTATTCAATTTCAAGAATCTCAACCAGTAAACAAATGTGTTTTATCGGATCCCAAAGCTCATTCCTCTTTCTATAAATTCTGGCGGAGCAATCCCGACTTGACCAATATTCAACCATCCATCTATTCACCCTATTGTCTAGTACTCGAACCACTTCACTCAAGGATGTCTACCAACCCTTTCTTCTCTGCATGGGCTTACGGCGGTGACGCACGCTCGTCTCTCTATGGCGCGCTTCCTGCCCCTGACTCCACCACATCCGACTTCCAAATGCTATATTTCACATCAATGAACCCCAACATCCTGAGTTGTACTCTCACGAAAGCAGACGGCCAACCGCAATACTACATCACGACCGACTCATGGATACCAGGCTACACTAACTTTAGGACTGTCGGAGGACAAAGCGTCGTCCTCATTGAATGGAATAGCCGTGGTGCGGAGGTTGAGATTCGCGGAACCTTGAAGAAACAATACGCTTCCGATTTTCTTCAGCTCTCTCGCGATAGAAGGTACGCTCTTTATCATTAGTATCGATAATTCCCTGGGACTGACGGGGCTTCCTAGATTCAGGATCATGACTTTTGGTGGGGAGCAATATGCCTGGGTCGCTCGCGACAATACGATCTGCGTATGTAAAAGTTGATCTCAAAATTTGTTATGGACTTAGAATTCTTTTACAGATGTATAAAGTGAACAGCTCCTCTGCTGACTGTTTGGCGAGGCTATGCAAGGAACAAGGAATCATCAGGCTAGAGATGTCGCCAATTGCCATCCGGAATGGTCTTTTGTCCCCAACCGTGTTGGCGGCGGTTTTGCTCCAAGGCGGCCGTCGTATCGACTGACGTTTCTGTTTCTGTCGTCTCCTGCTGGACGCTCGCCACGCCTGCATACATATTGACATAGACAACATAGCGGACACCCGAGGACACTCTACTTGTATCTTGTTCCTAAACTTTGTATCCATAACCTCACGAAACTGGGGACTTTCACTGTCTGTGTATATTTACGATGTCTTCTTGTAGAACAGCCCTTGTGTATATATAACTTATGATAATGACTGAACTTGCACTTCGAACTTCATGGTTACGGGAACACATTATTGAAAACATGGTATCAGAGAAATGGTATATTCAGGATTCAAGCTATGTAATAACACTGGGCACTTGATGAAGCTGAACAGCATAAATGAGTACTAAGCTAGATAGTCACAATGGCGCAGAAACGCACCACGCTTGCAATTTTTATCCATTCTCCGATCGAAGACATATACTCGTCTTTCCCTGTGTCCACAGGAATATCCGGATGCCACAACAAGAATGACTTGAATTGTGAAGAGGCAAAAAGATCTAAGGCACTTTCAGAGGCTTCTTCCGCCTCATCTTCGGCATCAGTATCCATTACTTCGTCGTCGTCGGCAACTCGTGACCTTGTTGAACGACGCGTAGTTCTTCTCTGATTTTGTTGAACTGCTGCCACTTTCCCTTTTCCATTTGCGACACCTTTGCCCTTCCCAGTGTTCTTTGCCTCCCCCGCTTCATCGCCAGAACGAAAAAGAATTCCTGTATATCCTTCCGGAAGGTCAACTTCTAGTCCTTGTACTGTCCGGCCCCGGAATGTAGAAATGTAGCGGGGGTGGCCATCCGGAACGGGATTTGATGTAGAGGTCTCAGGAGATCTCATTCTTTGTTCTACGGACGAGATAGTATCAATGCCATTGTGTTCGTGTGGAGACTGAGCCACATCCAGTCCGGAGCCAGAGCTTCCTGCAGAAGCCTCAGCAGTTTCTGTACGAGAGGCGTCCTTGGAGAATTCTGGGCTTCCAACGTGTGTCTTCGCGTCCTCAACGCGAAAGTAAGTCGACACCGGTGCTGGCCCAGTATAGTCGATATGGAACGGCATAAGATAAGGTGTACATTGAGGGAGAGCTTTCGAGGTAGTCGGAGCTATCGATATACGAGAATATCTTTTCTGAGCTGGAACTTTAGACGAAGAAACCATGACAGTTCGAGATTAAACCGTCACTGTGACACTGTCACTCAACGCGTCGTGACAGTACGCGAACTTAGATCCAGAATTGAGTCAGCTGCTTCGACGTTGGTCAGAAAACACACGATGCATGCTCAAACATTCGTCGATTAGAATCAATTCAGCACCTCAGCAGAAATTCAACATTCATTACGAAAATCGTCCTTACGGATATATAGCACTTCAACGGATGTCCGGCGGAATCCCCATTCTGACTCAGAGTTGAGGTTCGTAGTCGCCGGGTCTACTTTTTTCAAAAAATTACTTGCCATGTCCCACACCATTCAACTTGCAGAATTACATGACAACAATGATTCTCCTCATTCACCTTCGCCAGTATCCAATGAAGTTCTCATGAACCATACCGATGAAATGCCTGAAGGTGGTTATGGATGGGTTGTAGTGGCTTCTTGCAGCATGATAATGTGTGCACATTTTTGAATCCCCAAATCTGCCTCTAATCACAGGACTCCTTTAGGTTCTTCGCTGTTGGAGGTTTCTATTCCTGGGGTGTGATACAAGCCCAGTTGGCTGCTGAAAGTATCGCCCCAAATTCAACGCTCGCCTTCATCGGATCACTAGGCGTCTCGTTCATTGCTTTCGGGGCTATATTTATGGGTCGTCTTATTCGCTGGATCGGTGCCAGAAATGCCGGTTTCTTATCATGCCTTCTCATGGGAGGAGGTCAAATTCTCAGTTCCGCATCCTCGAAGAACGTTGGCGGGCTTTTTGTGACGAATGGGATAATTGTTGGTCTCGGAACTAGCATGAGCTTCATGGTAGTGTCCTTGGATCACCTCGCATGCCGATATACTCACTACCTTTGAAGTTATGTTCCACCCTTCCTTCGCAATATTTTAGACAAAAACGAGGCCTTGCTAACGGCGCCGTATACGGAGCTGCAGGAAGTTAGTGAAATAACTCTGTCCACACGATTTCGACCCTGATCATTTACAGTTGGTGGTGCCATTTTGAGCGTTGCTCAGAGTGCGCTTATTCGTCGCGTTGGTGTTGCCTGGACTTTTCGTATCATAGGAGCTTCCGTAATAGCTCTTACTTTTCCTGCATGTTGTTTCTTAAAAGATCGTTTGAGGAGATCCACGGCCACAATTGAATGGTCAGTTTACTGTCATGAACAAATTTGAAGGCATAGTCTCAATTTTCCGTTTCATCTTCCAGGTCTCTTTTTCTGGATCCGCGCTTTGTTATGTTGGCGCTAGGATCTGCTATCGGGACATTCCCTTTACTGGTTCCACCGTTCTTCCTTCCCTTGTACACAAACTCTCTCGGCGAAGCAGCTTCAGTTGGGTCCGTTCTCCTAGCTGTATTCAATGTCTCATCTGCCTTGGGCCGGGTGAGCTTTGGGGCTCTGTGTGATGTTTGTGGTCCGATCACGAGTCTGTCTCTCGCTTTGATTCTTAGTGCTTTGAGTTTGTTGGCCATTTGGCCGGTCTCAAGCTCTTTGGTAAGAGTGATAGTAGTGGTGATTATTCAGCTGAAATGAACTGAATATCTCTAGGCTCCGTTAATCATTTTCGCTATCCTAAATGGCTTTGGCAACGGTGGTTTCTTTAGCACGATACCAAGCGTCGTAGCTCATATGTATGGTCCAATACGAGTGACGACTGTGTTTTCTATGGTCCTAACCGGATGGGCCGCTGGCTATCTCTTGGTAAGTGCTTACTGCCTGAATCGGAAGTTAGCGTCATTGACTCGACTCAAGGGTGCGCCCGTTGCTGGATGGCTACTTGATGCCTATGGGGGATCCGGCGCGGGGATTGTTGCTTATAGGCCTGCCATGTACTATGCTGGCTCATTATCAGTGGGGAGTACCGGGTTCATCCTCGGGGTTCGTGTCCTAACTACGAAGACAAATCTGTTTACCTTCGCCTAATGAAAACCCTGGTTCTTATGCTTTCAATCATGAGTTTGGACCACATGGTGCTCCCACATGAGTTTTCGGAAGGTCATGTGCATGGTACGCCTTCTTCGCTCTTAGTGTTGTACCCTCTCAAAACCCGGTGGTATGAATGTGGTCGCGGAGTCGCGGTACGGGACGCCTTAGAATCGGAAAAACTCAGTACGCAAGAATCATATGAAGCTCAACGTTCAACGCTAAACCTCGATCCAATCCTACCCATGTTCACAAGAGCAAACTTGTTCCTGATGGCGCTTGCGCTACAAGCTCAAGCTGTAAGAGTTCCCTTGTCTTCCAAAGAACCCTCGACCGAGTAAAAGTGTAGGGAACCATTATGTGGTTCAATAGCACAAACGGTACTTGAAATCAGTGCCTTATACTATCAATTTTCATGAATCCGCGTGTTTTGCTGAACAGTGATTCCTCTGGGGAACGGTCGATTGGGCGCACAGGTATTAGGCCAGATTCCCGAAGAGGTGATCATTCTGAACGAGGTACGTGTCCAAAATGTGTGATAGATAGCTCACTGATGATCAACACAGGATCGTATCTGGTCTGGATCACTTAACGACCCGAATAACAGGAATTGTTCGACAAACCTTTCTGCATTTCGGCAGTACGTTTGGTGCGTAACATATACTCAGTCTGAGAGTGCGTTGAGCTTGGTGTGTTTACCAATAATGGGGCTTTAGGCAAGATGATCTCTTTAATGCGCAGGCAACTGCAGATGCGGAATGCATGGCGACGCCTATCAGTCAACAAGTCTACCAAAGTGTGTTATGTCTTTTCGTGGTTCTCAGACTGAATATAACACATACTGACTCTTAGCGGCTGGTAATATGTCACTCGCAACGTCGCATTCTGGAGTAATCAGTGGTTATAACCACTCGTTAGATTTGGCCACTGCTGTATCTACTACAACCTACGTCTACGAGGGAGTCCAGTATACACGAACGGCATTTGCCAGTCACCCCGATAATGTCATCGTCATTCTTATGTCGGCCAATGCAACCCAGTCTGTCTCCTTCGATGCGTCTTTTGAGACGCCCATGAGTATACCGGTAAATATGGTTTGTCACAAGCGGCGTGTTTCACCTTAGAAATTCGCTCTACAGACATTCTCTGCGAGTGGAGGAAATTTGGCGATGACTGGTCAAGGAACATCCATGTATGGACTCCCGGGTTCCATCAATTTTATGGTCAAAGCGGAGTTCACCGTTTCTGGGACCATGGCTGAGGTCCACGCAACGTCAGATGTCAAACCAGCATTGTCTATATCGAATGCAGACGAAGCGCTCATTGTTATAGCCATCGACACGAATTATGTTCGATACGATGATTTGTCTGCAGATCCCAACGAGAAGGTTACTCAGACCCTAGCGAATGTTCAGGGGAAAACTTTCGATGCCATGCTGAAAGCTCACGTCGAAGATCACTCTGCGTTATTTGGAAGAGTGAACATATCATTGGGTATTAAGCTTTTTTGAGTCATGTTTACGTGACAATGTCATCTCATTATTTTGTCTTTTTCTTACATTCCTTCCCTTCCATGATAAATTTTCAATACGCATATCTTTAGGAGAACCTTCTTCCAACACATTTTTACCAACCAATATTCGCAAGAACCTAGAAGATGGCCCAGATGCGGATCAGGATATCTTCGCTTTGTACGCGCAATATGGAAGATATCTTGGCATCGCGTCGTCTCGAAACACAGAACCTTCGAATTTGCAAGGAATATGGAACCAGGTTCTCAGTCCAGATTGGGGAAGGTATGATTGTTTTTTGTTGAAGATAAGTCAGGAGCCCAGCTATTTTCGTAGCAAGCACACCGTCAACATCAACCAGCAGGTTTGTAATGCTTAGGTCTCCTTATCCGTTTTAAAGATGCTAAATTCCGCTTGCATAGATGAACAGCTGGTTCGCCGAACCTCTCAATGTAGCAGAAACTCTTGATCCACTATGGTCTATGATTTCCGAAGTCGCTGAACGGGGAAAAATTGACGCGTTGGAAACGTACAATATCAGCCGAGGTTGGGTATGTCATCATAATACTGGCATTTGGCGCGATTCTGCCCCTATCGATGCTGCCTTCTACGGCTTTTGGCCCTACGCGCCCGCTTGGCTTTTGCAGCACATGTACGAGCACTATGCATTCAATCCGGATCCTCAGTCGTCCTTTTTGAAGAATACGGCATATCCTTTGATGAAAGGTTTGTCGGAATTTTACATGGATTTCTTGGTTGAAGCACCGCTGGATGTGGAGCCTAACGGATACATTGTGCCTAATCCAAGTATGAGTCCTGAACATGGGATTGGGAATTATAACGATACGAACGTCTCGTTGACTTATGGTCAGTCAGTTTTTCTTACAGTTACTCGGCATTTAACTCATTTCCAACTCCTAAAATGGATAGGTTCTACGATCGATAATTCGTGGGTGTTGCTGATTAGCTTGTTGAATGTTCCTCCCATAGATAACCTTTTTTTTGCAGCCTTCTGCGAGATCTATTTAATCACACAGTCGAGTTTGCAACCATCCTCGGAGTCGACAGCGAATTCGCAGCAAATTTGTCCACATTGAAAGATCGACTGATACCTTTCCGAATTGGTTCCCTGGGTCAAATCCAGGAATGGGCGCGAGATTATGATTCAAATGGGTTTGTGCTTTATGCATATTGTGCGAAGTATCATTCAATGGCTTCTGAATAGTCCTTTTACCCACATCAGTCAGTTATATGGGCTCTTTCCGGGAGCGCAGATTGACCCCAGGTTCAATGAGACCCTTGCCCATGCTGCCAATGTATCGCTTCTTCTTCGAGGCGACTCAAGCTCGGGATGGCCTACTGCTTGGAGGGCAAACTTATTCGCGAGACTTCTACAAGGGGAAACAGCGTATTACTACATGACGCGTCTGATTTCTCGTTATTCGTACGATAACCTGTGGTCTATTAACAGTGTTTTCCAGATTGACGGAAACTTCGGTTCGTTTCCTTGGCTTTTACTTTCCCAGTATTCTGATTGTTAAATTGGTTACGCTCCAGGTGGAACCAACGCTGTGGCAGAGATGATTCTGCAAAGTCACAATGGGGAGATACATCTTTTACCAGCAATACCTCAATCTTGGACACATGGATCAGTGTCTGGGTTCCGGGCCAGAGGTGGATTCACGCTCGATATCGCCTGGTCCGCAGGATTTCTTTCTTGGGCCACCCTTACTAGCACTCTGGGCACGTTTGCGAGGGTGAGATATAATGGGACGGCGATTAACCTATCCATGCAGAGGAACGATTCTGTACATTTGGCTCTCTCGGATTTCCAGTGAAAATTGAGCAAATGAAGTAGTAACCTCTGGTTGTGAAGTACATAGTATATGCCTGGTATATGTGTCCGAAGTGCATCTCAGTTTCTGATTCAATTGACATTGTACAATGAACATTAGCGAAGCCGGTTGGCGGCTGCCCAGAATGGCATTGATCCGTCCCGAGATGAGAGGCACGTGTGTCAGTCACGTTTTGAATTACCAAACGGATCTCAACGGCGCGAATTTTAAACTCTTCGAACCCCACATCCTTCTTTGTGGTAGACTCGCTCCCAGTGTAAAAGGTTAACGCGTCAATCATGTTTGGGCTATTCAGACGTATATCGAACTCCGTTCTACCGCGTCCAGATAGGCCTTGGGATGATGATGGTGCGTGAACCACTTCTAGAATCTCTGATGATTTGCTGACTCGGATTTGCTGTCTCTTCGTTTCCTTTCCACTGATCTATTCTGGACTATCAAAATTTTCTTTGCGTATCTGTGATGCTCTTACATTGGATCTGAACAACAGCCACGTCGAATGCACCGAAAGTAGGCCGTAAGCGACGGCTGAGCTCAACTGAGCGGGATCTTGCTGAAGATAAGGAGGAACAATCTCGGTCGAAGAAGCATAGGGGTGACACGCCGCAGACCTCCCTAGAATCACCAACAGTCGCTACATCTGTCGAGGAGGAGACAGGAAACACATCTCAGGTCGACTTGGAAGGCGTCAAGGAGGTCACGGAAGGTGTGAAGGAAGTTGACCTCGAGGACAAACAGACAGCGGAACACAGTGATGAGGCGGAAGTGGCTACGACCAGCGACGATTCTAACGATGAGACCGTTGTTGCTCCAGAAACAGTGCCTCTGCCTGAAGAGGTTTCTGGAGAGCTTGACGATACTTCGTCGACTGCCTCCACGCCTCCAGCACACACTGTGGACGAAAATGCTGAAGATGCTTCTAAACAAGTGTCACTGTCATCGGAGACGCCAGTTGCAGAGATGAAACAAAGAACTAGAGTCGATCAGGACACTGTCGACGAGGCCACGTTACTACCAGCAGAGTCCGATGCAAAACATTCGACAACGGATGGATTAAAGGACGAGGCTTCCGCATGAGAACCTATGCAACCCATTTCAGACTTCAGTGCCCATCCTCCCTATTCACACTCACACCTTCACACCTTCCTTAACACCATGCCACGTTACCCACTGTACAACCTTTCTATATATCCTCATTTATGTCTACTTACTGATGGAGGTGTCGCTTTTTCTGCTTTTGTCTCATCCTCTCATATCTTATCACTGCTTTTGGTGTACTATCACATTTACATATAACCCACTCAGGTTTATATCGCTTCACTTGTAGAGCCTGACTTTTGCTATCTTTTTGACGTTTGTAACCTTCTGCCTCAATGTTTTGACCCTCTCCTCTGTTGCTTTCATCTTCCAATCTATCAACACCATTGTCACTGTAGCTGCCCAAGATTCTTAATATTATGAATCTATTTAGCACTCTTGTTGTTTTGCATTTATGCATTTATGACTCTTCACGGTATCATGATCTTGTATGCGCTTTGGTAATAATTATTTATGGGAGCAATCGGTGCAAGAATATCCCGATATGCTCCTAATTTAAACAATCTTATTCTTCGCTACAAACCACCATCACCAACCCATTTTCGCCTCAAAGTTTCCGCTCCATCCTCAACTTTTCTCTCTTCTCTCTCTACCAGACATTCTAGACGTCCAACGTTTCCTCTTGAAATGACCTCTATCGCCTCCGAAATACCAGCTCAACCCATGATCGACATGGAAAATCCGTTGTATTGTCCTGCAGAATCTGCTTCAAAATATCTCAAATCGATTACGACCGGCGGAGGGATCAGAAAGCTCAGGAAGAAGGAAAAATCGATGATATTCAAGGGGACGAAGGAGAAGAAGATCATCGTCTCTTCCTTTTCCAAGATGCTAGCTCAAGTCGCTATCGCAATGCAGAAAGAAAAGGAAAACCAGGGCTTCAAAGAAACATCGTCCTTGTCGCTGTCAAAGGTCTCTACAAGTGATTGCTACGACTATGGTACTCCTGCACGACGACCGGTTCGCAAAACGCGTAAGGACCGCGCTGCTCAATCTCTTCTCGAAGCCAAGCTTGTGACCCCAGTCTCTAGACGCGGTCATTCTCCAAATCTTCATTCCATCTCTATCTCGCTTCCCAAAATTCCGACGGATGACCTACTTTCTTCATCATCAGCATCTACCCTGTCCCTTCCCTTCACCGACGTTAGCAGTGAAACCTCCCTCAATGAAACTCCATCTCCTATCACACCTCCGCTACCGCCTGGCTTAGGTTACCAAATCAAATCCGAACCGACTGAGCAAGTTGAAGACAACATCAGGAAACCTCAATCTAATTTCAACGCCCATTTTCAGCAAGTCAAGATCGAGGCTCCCGTGCTGAAAAAGACGAAACGCAGCCTCGAAGAAGCATTTCCAGAGCTCTTGAAGAACCCGTTCACGTCTACCCGGTCATTCACATCTGATTTTACGAAAATAGGTGTGCATTCTCCGCGTAGTTTTTCCCCAAATTCTAACACCAACACCGACTCAGAATGCAATGAAAATTCAACATCAGATCGTTCGCTCGACCTCGAACCGGAAGACCTGAAAGGCATTGAACGTGGGAGAAAACTCAATTACAGGGTCGGCAATTCCCCAGACAAAGGTACTCGTGTGGATTTCAAAACCAAAGAAGATAACATGGATGCTGCGCAAATGAAACGTCGTTTGCAGGAGTTGGAAGGTTAGTTTGATGTCGACTTTCAAATGTTGATTCTATAAATCTCTTTTAAGAATCGGTCTACGGTCCTCGCATTGGCACGGAAACGCCTAGGGGATTCCAGATCCTTATACAGAGGTTAGACAGGATGATGCCAGGTATTAAACTAGGCAATAGGTTGGAGACGCTGGGGCAAATCGCAACTGCAGGAAATGGTAGCCACCTAAATAACGAGCACAGGATGACGCAAAAGGCGAAAGACGGGCCTCATCAAGCTGCAGCCGACCTCCTTGCCGCTGAAGGTATGTGCATGTGTGTGTGCAAATCGCCAGAAATTGACATCGATCAAGGGCTCCTGAATGAGCGTATCATCAACGTTTTTCGCACGTCCGAAGTAACCCGTCTCGATCTGGGACCATCTCTTTCAGAGGAAGGCGGTTTGAATATTGGTGGGAGAACTGTTTGGAATGGTAAGTACGATCTTTTTTTCGGCGCTGCTTTGCTAATACATATCTTACTTTAGTTTTCACTCGACCACACAGCTTCCTTTTTCTCTCTGAGCTTTCTTTTAATAATACCCCAGTTCTGGATATGGATCTCGTTAAACTGATTGGACTGCCGAAGCTTGCGGTACTTGGATTGAAGAACACTGGTGTTGGTGACGAAGGGTAACCATCTTGCCTTGTTTTCCGTCTCTGCTTAAATGTTCCATCGTTGCACAGAGTATTTCACCTTATCGCGCTGAAGCTCACTCTTACTCGCCTCGATTTGTCTGACAATCCTTGCGTCACGGACGACGCCGTGCCGGCTCTCAATTTGTGTATCAACTCCAAGTTAAATTTTCTAGGACTCGTTGGCACGAGTGTGGCAATGCCTGGGTTACGTCTTATGGCCAAACTCATTCAAAGGGAGGACAGAATCGTTGACGTAGAAATACCGGAGGCGTGCGAGTCGTACATCGATGGTCTGTCGCATCGAGCCAAAAGGCTAACCTCTAACTGACGTTCCTTCTAGACATTCCTAATATTTACCTTCTGTACCCCCAGCCGCCTTTGATTACATCGCCCGCCTTGTGTTCAAGGCTTTCTGCGGCGGCACTGCAGCGCAATCTCGAGGCGCACGCCGAAGTCGCGAACAAACGGCTGGCTACGGTTGGAGCCGAGGCCGCCCCAGTTAAAATTTTCACAGGTGAGACTAAGGAGGAAATGTGTGAACGATTACGGAATCTCCTTGTGAAGAGGGAGGTGGATTTGGTGGTCTGGGGAATGATATATGGTTATGGGGAAGCTGATGGGGGTGAATGGGCTGGGAAGGACGATACCAAAAAATACATTGAAGCCCAAGCTGCCGCCATAGAAGCGCATAAAGGACTCAGGTAACGTAAACTGTCATTCTAACTGTCTTTGTAGCGCTTTCGCCTTTCTTTAGTCGTTCCTTTGAATTCTGTCAATGTTTTCTTTCGTCTTTTTGCATTTTGTGTCGCTATGTTTTCATCATGTTGTTCGCGTTTTAGCACTGCTCATTTTTACTTACCCCTTGTTTCACCCGCTAATCATCGCGTACCTCGTCATTCAAATATCCATACTCCAGAATTCAGACATGCATCTCCGAATCCGTGTCTAATATTATCAATATCAAAAGGAGATCTATCAACTGGAAGAAGCCTACCTATCTCGAGTTCTCCTTACAAACAGTACAATTCAACCCCAGAATTCCGGAAAGTGCTTTGGGACCGAGTTGGCGATTTCGTTCAGCGAGAAACTACAAATATTATATTTTTTGCCAAGTTCTGAAAAGAATGTCAAGGCCCGTGGTTGACTCGGAAATCGTGACTGCGGCCTCCTTGAATCAGGTTGATCATTTGAAGCGGTGGTTCGATTGTCCGAGCTCAATTGAATCAGGTAGTGAGCGTTAGAGTAGTGGAGTTCATACTAAGTAAGTCCTACACCCCTCTAGAACCCTTTCGCAAATGAGTGCATGCTCGAACTTGCTTCTCGCGCTTCAACATATTATGACATTTGAGAACATCTTTCCCGATATGATCTATCATCGACTCAATGACAGGCGTTAGCCCACAAGAGTCTAATTTTAACATTCTTAGGCTTTCTCATTCCTCGAATCCTCGACCGAGAAAAGGAGTTCCGAATACAGAAATCTATATACCACAACAACTACCAGCACTTTATGTACCATCGTACGAGTTATGTATACGCAAATAATAGTATGTCTGTCTGCATCTTCGATATTAGGAAACCTCGCCGCGGGGAGTAATAATATACATATTCTGGTAGCCAAAGAAATCAATGCGTGTTAACAATGACAGGCTGTACCTCCTTTTTGGGCAATGCAATGTTGCTTGTATCAAAGAACACTATAACCGGCACAAGGGCAACTTTACACTACGAGTCCTGGTTGCGAGGATGCCAGATAGATCAACATATTCCTGATGTTGGTGGGGGCACGCGGACTACTAACGAGGCCTTCGATATTCCATTCTTCTACAACTGTACCGCCCCAAGCATGCAGACACCCGAGGATTATCTCTGGTTGCTTCGTCTAGTGAATACGGCATCCGCAACGGAGCAAAAATGAAGGAAATGGCCCCATTTGCAGAGTGCTTTTGATGATGTTAGACCGTAGTACCGTCAAGATTTGCGGATCTACTAGGATCGTTTCCATCTACTTACACAAGGAGTTTTATATACGACTTGTTCAATGTGAGTCTGTGGGTCCTCTGCGTGATGGTCGCGGTAGAGATCAGAAACTCTTGCTGACCCCTCCAGATGCACATACATATATTGCGTCTGTGTTTACCAGTTAGTTTGCTTTATTCTCTCTCCTTGTATTTGAAAATTAGGCTATGACTCCCCCTGCCGAATTTTCATCCCCAGCAGGAAGCCTTGTTAATCAAGTTCTCCCAAATGGCGCACCAGCATTAGAGCATGCTGAAATGCGGAAACGGACTTACCATGACCATGCCAATCTCGATACTGCTGGACTTGAAACCGTACATGGCGGCGCTGCGTCAAGACTGCCTAACTCGGAAGAGCACCGTATGATTTTTTTTTGTCGGCTTCTCCGCTTCTACTGATCTGCTTTTAGAACTTCCAATAAATCACTTGCTTGGCGAGGTGATTGTCATCTGCGTACTCTTCAGTTAGCGATCCCCTCGAGCTGATAACCTCTTTTCTTTAGTTCCCCGTTGGTAACTTCGGTGTCATATCTCATATGACTGCGAATCGCTCTGAATATTTATCGCGTCCCCAAGACGATTACGTCTCTGACCATTACGACACTGAAAATCCAATATTTAATCATAATGTGATTTGCTCTTCAGGACAATCTTCTAACCCCGAAAACAATCATCCTATCGCTTCAACAATAGGTGCTACCTATCGTGCGCCTGCTACAGACTTCTTTCAGGTCACTATGAATACCGGGACTCCCCATAATTCGAACATATATGGATATATGCACACTAGTGCTGTCCACGATTTAGTGAGTCACTCTTTCATCGACAAGATTTGGGATTGATTGTCCTTCAGCACTTCATCGACCCGTCGCAAGATCTCGAACGCATGCCGCATCACTTATCCCCTTCACAACTTATGTCGGGAGAGTATCCATATCCGGATCATGAACTGCGACTTCCTCCAGTCTCTCCACGACTTGATGCCAACGACTTTACACCCTCCTCCACTATTTATTCCGAACCTCCAATCGCCTCGGGTTTTTTTCTCCCTGATGCATACGCTCCCTCCTCGCTCACATCCAACGATGTCATTGGCGCTCAACCTCAGTGGGGAGCCCAGTCATTCGTCGGCGACAGCGGTGGAATGGGCCATGCTTCTGGCACACAGGATATTAGCGTCGGATATCCTCGTCTCCAGGATCGCCGGTCTATGAATTCTTTCTACCAGCGTAACACCCGATTAATGGCTAACCCGGCGCTGAATCCACCACCACCACGTAGGGAAACGCCAAAGAAGCAGACTCTGGCGTGCCATTTCTGCCGCGAACGCAAGATAGCTTGCAGTAAACCCGACCCAGGAAGTCCAACCATGAGTTGCAAGTAAGTGAGGTTGTCATCTACCACTGTGTCGCCAAAGATTTTTTCTGACTCGTGTCCCCTCCTTCTCAGCCAGTGTTCTAGGCGGAATTTACCATGCACGTATCCGACCGAGTCTCGTAGAGGACAGCATAAAAGAAACCCCCAGAGGATGCGCGACCTAAAGCTCTTGTTGTAACGGATTCATAACATGATAACACGGACAACCCATAAAACAAAAGGAAAATACCCTCCCAGCTTCTGTATATATTACGTTTGCATAATCTTGTATCGTCTAACCTGCTCTTCGAACTTCGTATGTATCGCGGGTGTATCGCTTACCACGTTTCTACCTTGACTATCCCTACTTCCTTGTGTATATACTATAGATCGTCTCAATTTTAGCTCTTCATTTCTGGGATCCCCATTCTTGCCAAGCTTGCGACTATGTACCGTGACTCGTGAATCAGAAATTTGACTCTTCAGGCCTTCAGGATGTTAAATGAAGTTGTCCGGGTAAGTACTGCGACGCGGCACCGGCAACGTATAGTTGTGACTAGCGAAGATTCAATATTCAATCATGAGTTGCAACATATCGTGCAACGCGAATGTTTCTGACCAATTGTCAACCATTGACTCAAACCCTACTCATTTCGACTCTACCGAGTCATAATTGCGAAGTTATAAACCGAGATTAACAAGACAGCCGCCCACTTTTCCATAATAACTGATAGCAAAACACAATGACCAGGTCACAGATTAAATTTAATCATCGGGTCGCAAAGAAGGTGGGCTCCAAGTTTCTTGTCTACATGGATGATCAGGATTTATGATTCGGATGACTACCTGGTATTAGTTGAAAAGGACCTGTATAGAAGCTGGCATGTCCCGCAGCGATGCTGCCAAAATCAGCCTTTCGTGCTTACCAGTACCAAGGGTGTCCGGGACGACACGCAGAAATCCTGGTCGGATGGATGGCATGCAGTGGAAATCAGATTCATTTCTCTGTCCAGAGCGTGTTGATGGGTTCGAGTCATTCTGCGGCGGGCCCGAGGCCTACGACATGAACGAAGAGGAATGTTGTATGAACGACGACAGACGCAGCAACCCGACAAGCGAAAGGATGCACACCATATCCCTTCTCGATATTGCCAGACCGGCAAAGTCCAAAGGTGATTATTTGCAGTTCTCTTCTATACGTGAGTCCAGATGCTAAAATGAAAATTGTACATTGCTGCAACTTAGGAATCGCAAAAGAGTATGAGGTTGTGAAAGGTGTGCGCCAGGTCATATTTTTGGATGATGAGGAGGTTTGTCTAGAAGAGCAATGGGAAGAGTGGGAAGAGATTTACGAGCCGAGCGATACTGAAAAACCAACGTACGCTGATGTTTTGAAGAACAAATGACGATAGAAAACCGTAGAAAGCTCTGCCACAGGCCCACAGATAAATACTGTAGCTATAACACTCAAATAACACTTGCTACATTTGGGAGTGTGCGGGAAATTGAATTTGGGAGAACATGATTGGCGCGCTAAAGCCACCTCGCCAATAAACGGGCGCTAATTCTGGTCAGGCTCTCGGCTCAATGACGTCGAACGCGAGTCGACAGAGATTCGGCTTTTTTTCCTCGCTAATACTTTTATCTCCAATACTTATTGGTGCACCGCTGTACTCGTATAAAGAGCATACTTGTGAGTAGAAATTCAAAAGGCACACTACTAGATATATTGTCATGAAATTTGAACTTTAGACTTACCGGAGCCTTTACATGAACAGTCAGTATTTTCGGGTTTCTGCATCTATGTTCGCTGACCCACTGCCTCCAGATATGATCCTGTAACCAACTCCCCTCAAATATCTGAATCCCGCATCTTAGAAGTCTCCCGAATTCTGTCAGAAGACATTGGCTTTCGAACTCCTGGAACTCGCGAACATGCTCTTGGAGAGGACTGGTTATGGGACCAAGTAACAAAAATAAAGAATGACTGCGACGACATGGTCAAAAGGAGCTCGCGTCGACATCTTGAATGTGAAATTTGGCATCAGAAAGGCTCTGGGTCGCATCGTTTCGATATGATGGGTGCAAGGTTGTACAAAACTTATGTCAACTTGGGAAATATTATCGTTCGGCTGTCAAATGGGACAGAGGCAAGCAAGGAGCATTCCGTGCTTGTAAATGCCCATTTGGACTCAACGTTGCCTACACCTGGAGCGGCTGACGACGCAATTTGTGTTGGAATCATGCTGGAGGCAATTAGAGTCTTGATAGAAAGCAAGGACTGGGAGCCGAGGCATGCAGTAATCTTCTGTGAGTAGGGGACTAGCTTGGATATCGAGTCGAAGAAGCTGACTACTCTTGCCAGTATTCAATAACGCAGAAGAGTCGTTACAAGACGGAAGTCATTTATTTTCAACACAACATGAGGTTGCACATACGTACGCGTATAATTCCATTCATTTCGTTCCGTTCTTTGATTTCTGCACAGAGTGCGCGCGGTAATCAACTTAGAAGGTGTGCCGTCCTCCCGCTCCATCTCTCGCAAATCTCATCATCTTTATCTAGCTGCTGGAACGACGGGACGCGATCTTCTTTTCCAAGCCACGTCAAAAGAAATGATCGAGGCTTACTCGCACGTTCCAAGGCCTTTCGGCACAGTCGTTGCCAATGATGTATTCAGCTCAGGTATCATCCTCTCAGATACGGATTTTCGACAGTTCCAGCAGTATCTCGGTGTCACTGGGCTGGATGTGAGCTCAGTTTGTTTATTCGAGAGGTTTTATGGACTTGCGATTGCAGATGGCGATAGTTGGAAACAGTTATCTGTATCATATGCGCAAGGATGTAGTGGAAAATATTCAGCCTGGTGTAGCTCAGGTCAGTTGGCTAATTCTCAATCTCCCCCCCTTGATTGTATCTCCTGCTAGAATTTTGCCGAAAATACACTTGCCCTCCTGCTCCACCTATCATCGCCTCCGATCAATTCTCCCTCAATTTCAAGTTTGACTGGAGGCTTTACTAAACCATCTACGGTGTACTTTGCTTTGTTTGGGAAGTTTTGGATGTATAGCTTTTCGACGGCAAGAATAATCTATGCGATATTGCTAGTGGACGCGATAATTTTGGTTACTGCAACGGCAAGGTCACCGTCCCGGTTAGGCTCCCTTACTACCCTAGGCAAACCCATTCTTGCGGTCCTTTTTGCGTTTGTTGGTTCCCTACTAGGTACCAACGCCATTGCTCTTGTGATGAGATTCATACTTGGCAAACCTCTGAGTTGGTTTAGAAGTGAATATTCGGCGATGGTCCTTTATGGCCCCGCGGCAATATTGGGTACGATCGCTTTTGTACCTACCCCGAAGCAGTAGCTTTAACCTATTCTACCTTTAGGCGCCCTCATTTCTCAATACCCTTTCACCGCAGTAACGGAATTGCAAGCATACCACGCCACTCTCCTCATTCAATCCTTCCTCGCAGTCCTCATCCAATTACTTGGTATTGGGTCTGCTGCTCTCTTTTTTCTTAACGCTACGAGTATTTGGGTCGGATTGGCAGTTACTGCGCTTTTGGGTCTTGTTAGTGTTCGTACCGAGCGAGTGTCGCTTGTGACATACGCAATATCCTCCTTCATACCCCTTTTCATCGGCACCTCCAGCGCCTACCTCACGCTCGAGGTTTTCGTACCACTCACAGGCCGTATTGGCGCCGATGCACCAGCAGATAACCTAATTGCTACTATCGTATCCATTGTTGGGGCGCTTGGATGTCCGCTTTTCGTCCCTTTTGTTTGGAGGTTCCAAAATTCGAACACTAGGGTGTTGAATAGAATGATTCTGGCCATGGTTTTGGTGACAGCTATTCCAATTGCAGTGTTCAGTGTTAGAGAACCTTTTGATTCTATGCATCAAAAGCGGGTGTATGTGATGAGGACTGAGAATGTCAGTAGATCCCTCCTCTGTTGTACATTATCTTGAATTATTTCCAGATAACCACTGGAGAACATCACCTTCACCTATCAACTTCAGATGGCGCGCCTAATTTCGAACATCTGGTGTATGAGGTTGCGAAGGAATTCAGTGCTCCTGCCATACCTGAACCTTCGATATCTGATAATGCTTCGACCGTGGTGGCAGGAATACCAGTTCCGGAACCTATTCGTATGGATTGGTACAATTCAGACTGGGATCCTATGTTCCCGTTTTCATTGGTAATTATTCTGTCGTTCAATTCTTCTTGTCTTTTCTCTAAATTATCTTTGTGTTTCTAGTTTCTAACACCGTACAAAATCCCGCTGTCCGTCGATGTTAGCTATGTTTCTCCGTGGTCTTTAAAGTCAGGCCAAAACCGTGGATCTGGATTCACAATTTCCGCGCTCGACGACGTCGTTGACGTCGAGGCGGGTACAAGGAGCTTGAAGCTGGTTATATGGCATCCGGGATTGATATGGACTGGTGAGCTACTTTTGTTTTCCTACCATGCATTTGCCTGATTTTACGCCTTATTATCTGTAAAGTTATCGCATTTGACGCGCATGTACTCGAGTGGAACTTGGATGATGAACCACCGAATGAATACACACGGCACCATGTCAAGGAGGCTTCGTATTATGGATCCGATACGTGGTCTATCGATCTTGTCATCAAAATCCCTTCGCCACCCACTTCTAATTCTAAAGCAACCAACTCCGACTCACACGTTGGAGCCGGAGAGATTCTGGTCAACTTCATTGGGCTTGAAGAGGAGGGGATGTGGCCTGGTAAGAAAGGTATCCTTGAAGGGAAGAGTGTGAAGGAACCGGGTCTGGCGTTGAAGCTGTTTTCCACTCTAGATGCATGGATTGAGAAGGAGACCGGGGGTAAGGTTGATGCACTGCTGTTGGGGTGTGTGGCGGGTGTTCAGCGCGTGTGATCAACGTCTAATCAGTAGCATCTGCCTACAAGGAAGCAGAATATATTTCGCAATTAATTACATATGCTGTTTATCTACTGGCTGACAAGGAAGATTGCCCTTTTTGACGGTATCAGTGGTAGACCCAACAAGCAGCCTAGCTACGAAGAAGATACTCAGTCCATTCTCTTCCGTCGTCGTCGGATTTTTCGGCCTTGGCCACTACATAGTATGCATATGGTGCTTGCCAGTAAGGAACGAACAACAGGCAAAATGCATACGTTTCGAACACATTCGGACTCTACCGACAATGTCATGATAATTCTAGATTCCCCTCATGACTTTCGGAAGCGGACATAACCCAATAATGCCGAACATCTTCCTTCTAGTTCCTTCAACCAGTACCACTTTCTACCACTACGCCGAACTAGGAATTGAGACTCGGCCCTCCCGAGGCCAAGACAGTACAACTCCTGTCCTTATCTTCCAACAATCGCAGATAGCTTTGTGCCAGTTGGTCTATTTTCGTTCAATCCGATGACTAGTGAACACGCAAGACTTGGGCGTTCGTACCGGAATTTATGCTGCAAATGAATGGAAATTATAATCATTGCTCTTATCAGATAACCCCCTCTGCTGTAAGAACATCATTTGTCCAGCAAAGACCCCATCGAAGGCCTGTCCTGGAACAGGTATAAAAGATTGGGGTTGAGTACTATGGCGGCGATAGAAGCACGGAGTTTTCGCCCATCCTTTTCCTTAGGTCCCTGCTGAACAGCAATTATCATGATTTACCCATTCATCATCGTTTGCTCGCTTCTTTTCGGTGTTACCGCGTCTCCTCTCGCTCCAACCCAAACACCTGGCCTATCTGTTCCCATTCGAAAATTCGTCAATGTAACGAGCGGGCATAATCTTGTCAATACAGGCCGCTCCCGAGCTCAGTCCTTCCGTGATCGTGCTGCGTCAAAGCGTGTTTCCTCCACGAAAAGACAGGAAGTGCCTGTCGTGAACGAGATCATCACATACATCGCAGAGATCACTGTGGGCACTGATAATCAGACCTGTAAGTAGTCCCCCTACCTCTTGCATGCACATGCCGATGATCCCTCAGTCCATTTGCTTGTTGATACCGGAAGTTCAAACACTTGGGTAAGTCTTTCAAAATTTCTTTCACGTTGAAGAATTTGACGTCCAATTTCGTTAGATCGGCGCCAACTCTAGCTATGCGTATGTCCCCTCATCCAGTAGCGTGTGGACAGACGACATTGTCATCGTCGACTATGGCTCCGGATATTTCTTTGGTACCCCGTCTATCATTCTTATGCAAGTTCTGATCTAATTTTACCCTGTATTATGATTTTCTAATTTAGGGTACGAATACTATGATACAGTAGCGCTCTCAAACGATCTGATCATTAAAAATCAGTCAATTGGAGTTGCTGATTTCCAACAAGGTTCTTCTTCATGTCTAGCCTGCCGTTCGTCGTTAACTATCCATCTAGGATTTACATCTATGGATGGGATTTTGGGGTAATTCGTCCTCTGAATTCACGTACTACACTATTTTCACTGACAAGTTCATAATTCATGCTTCTCAGTATTGGCCCTGTCGCCTTAACCGATGGTACCATCCTCGGTGACCTGGTATGTTCCTTTGAACTCATAGCCACACTGTTGATCATAAATTGCGCCTGTCGTGTTTTATTTAGGCCCCAGTGACCACAGTGCCGACAGTGAGCGACAACCTGTTCAGTGAAGGTGTCATCTCCACTGAAGTTGTTGGCATTGCCTTCGTCCCTACCACCGGTGCCGAGGACGAGCCAGAGGGAGAATTGATATTTGGTGGTAGGTCTTCTTAGTACTAAGGTGCTTCCGTTTTTGTTGATAATGACACCCAACTTGGGTATTTTTTTTGCAGACGTGGAAGGCAGCTCTAAGTACACTGGCCAAATAACTTATACGTGAGTCGTGCTAAAAAGGTGAACACTCAGACTTAAACCCTGACTGTATCTTGGTTAGACCGAAGGAGACGGATTACTGGGGAATCACACAGTCCATCTCATACAGTGGTATCGAGATCATGGCGAGCGCAGTCGGCGTTGTTGACACAGGAACGACTTTGAATTACATGCCTACCGACGCCTTCAATGCATATATTAACTCTACTGGTGGAATATTTGATGAGGCCACAGGACTCTACGAAATCACCGAGGAGCAATATGATGCACTCGATGACTTGGTTTTCACTATTGGCGGTGTAAGTTTTGTTGCTTGTGAAGACTGACTCGATCTTGGACTGATATTTCGATTGAAAGACTGATTTTCCACTGCCGGCAAATGCCCAAATTTGGCCCAGGACGTTGAACGCAAATATTGGAGGAGAGGGGGGCAAAATTTATCTTGCTGCAGTTGCTACTGGTATTTACGCTTCCAATTTTTTTTCCTCGTTGAAATGATGAGTGTCTGATAAATTGTACCTTTGTTTTTATTACAGATCCAGTTGAGGACCTCAATTTCATCAATGGTTACGTGTTCCTGGAGAGATATTTCTCGGTTTTCGATAACACCAACTCTAGAGTAGGGTTTGCCCCGACTGCCTATACGAATGCTACAACCAACTAGAACCAACTAGGTGGGAAAAAATCATCATTATGCTTGGGTCTGCATTAATACATAGATCTGTCTGTACTATGTATCAACGGTATATCCGCTACGCGGCGAGGGCTGATAAGTTTATTTTTCATTCACATACCGAATCGAAAGTTGTAGCTTAGCCATGAACTTCCATTAAAACGTTAAAATGTTTTCATCAACGTCGATCTGTTGCGAACCCACCCGCTCCGGTTTGCTCTTGTCTTCGCGATGTTACAACATGAACAATGATCACGTCTTTGGACTGGAAAGAGTAGTTTATTACTTGTAAAAAATGATCTTGATAGTTCCTTCTAGCCGACTTGAACGACTGACCTCGTCATAGTGGATAATATCCATACTAGTGACGCGCTCTACCAACTGAGCTAAGAAGGACAGTGTACATTGGACGTTGCAAGACATGTAGATAGTGAGTCTATCACCTCAGTCCTAGACGTATCGAGAAGTGCAATTGAGAACGACAGCGTGAGTTCCGGTAGAGCGAATCATGGATAAGAAGAAGAGGGAGTTTCTGATATTTAGATCTGTACCCAAACTTTGTCGATCCAGAGCTGATCACTAGTTTCAATAGGTTACGATTCATGGCACCTTCGACGCGAGTTTTTCTCGGGTAAAATTGCGGATCTGCGAGCATTGGAAATCTATTTTGAGTTGGATGGGTGAATTCACAAGGAATGAACGCGGCATGGCAGTAAATAGTCTCAGTCTCAGTCGAGTCTCACCGGTTAATTAGCGCTCAAGCGCTTACGCGTTAATTGTTCACAAGTCAAAGCGTGATATACTGTACCAAATAGGGACTATGTAGGTTATAAGCGGTGACGGGCAGCTGCGAAAGCAGATGTAGAGTTCAGTGATCCAGGATCCTACCCATACCATAAATGTACATTGATCTGTCTATATGGGTTGGGATCCTGTTCATAAGGATCACAAAGCTGAACTGCCGCTGCAACTTAGGTTGCAATATGATTACACGAACTTAGGCTCGGCCCGGCCGTCGTGTGAGGTGAATACCTTAGTCTGACAGAGGGGGATATTAAAAGAGCGGCCCAACAGCGGGTGATAAGTGTCCAAGAAGGAACTTACTGGATTATAGTCATTCTAAGGCACTTCGGTGATCAAAAACTGTGAACTTTTTGTTATTGTTACCATGCGATTGAAAATGGCTGCCTAAAAACAGTCAGCGACGAGCAGAATAACTCATAGTATTATCACGGTAGATTCTACGGACAAACAAGCAGGCTATGTTGCCTCTACTACTTCCTCTCGCCCTTCCCCTAGTGTCATCTCATCGAAGCCCTCCAGCAACTCATCCAGCTGTATCTCAGGGAAATCCGCCTCTTCCTCTTCCTCTTCTTCAATCTGTCGAGGAGTTTCATCGACATCCATCGCAAATTGGGGTTTCTTAGGTCCCCTCTTTGTCTCCGTTTTCATGTTCACATCTGTCGATTTGTAGAGATTAACGGCACTTCTCATCTCTGGATCTTCCTCAAGATCACGAAGGAAATGTTCGTAGTCCTCTTCAACCTTCTTTTGATCGCGACCACCTAGCCGTCCGACGACACCACGGCCACTGCCCGTCTCACCCTCTTCGCCAGCCTCTTTCCCGATACTCCTGAGCTTCCAGCCTCTTGATTTGTTCTTCTTCCGCCGGTTCGGATATGTTTTCTTAACGAGCATAATGTCAGGTATCCGCTCTGCAGGCAGCGAAGCAAAATCGTCCGAATTGTAGTTGGAGTTCGTTAGGAAGTAGCCTAGAGCAGTGTCCCCTGGTTGAAGAATTCCACCGAGATGTGTTCGTGTGTGATATATTTGATTCGTATAACCAGCGCTCTCGTAGTCCATGGAGTCTTCGTCCTGGCCCGCACCGGATCGGAAAGCCCCTGCCAAAGCGACTTGGGCAT
Organism: Lentinula edodes; assembly: GCF_021015755.1. Lineage (NCBI taxonomy): Eukaryota > Fungi > Basidiomycota > Agaricomycetes > Agaricales > Omphalotaceae > Lentinula > Lentinula edodes. The sequence continues at coordinate 326,120 of NW_025764312.1, forward strand.
CTGCCAAAACGAATTTACCCCGCGATCGACCATCCGCTTCGACATCGAGAACAGTGAATTCGACGAGATCTGTCACGGTGGCTAGCGAGTTGAATTCGTTCCGCCAATAGATAGCAGATGTGATTTCGCATGTCTGTAGAGTTGCAGGATCGAGTAGTTGGATAGAACTGCCGACTCGGGTACAGACGGTAAGGGGACTGATATTTCCAAGCTGCCGTGCTTGTTTTGGAGGTATGCAGACCAAATCATCTTTGCATATGGGCATGATCTCGACAGAATAGGTATATTTGAAGTTGGCGGTATTGCTGTGTGTATCCGATGAAAGGAGTTGCTCCGAGGCCTTGGATCTAGAGCGGATTTAGTTTTTGTGAATAAAGTAGCGGACGAGTGGTCATACCGGACTGGGACAACACCCGTTAGGAATTCTACCATTTTGATCGCATGACTCCGTTGACTGTAAAAGAAGTCCAGCCCATCCTTAACTTCCTTCACCGAGATCGTGTCTTTTTGTGCACCGTGCTTCAGAATTAGCTGTTCGAGGAATAGAAATGTTCGTTTATGTGGAACCTTTTGTCGAACTTGAACCAGCGCTTTCCAAGTATTTTTAGCTGCAAGTTTTGCGCAATCGGGGCACTGGCCGTGTTGCACCAAGTATTCTATTTCAAAGGTTTGTTCTAGGATTGTGTTGGTAAGCACCTGATGGTGATGGTCGATGAGTGAGATGCAAGAGGAAAGATAGGCAAGAACACGTACCTCTTTCTGGATCGTCAGCGATACCCGCAATCGTTTCGAATGTGGCTCTGTCCATATGAAATGCGCCTCCGTTAACCGTACTTTGGGTAATCCTTTCAGCTTCTTCAGACACAATGCAAGAAGCTCAGATGATTCAGGTCTTGCGAGAACCCAAGCTTGCGGAGGCGCAAGAAATCGTTCGCAGTTCCTGCAGAATGAGACGGAAGCTAAGAAACAACAATCAGGATTGAATGATGTAAAAATATCTGGAGTGATATATCGAACCTTGCTTGGGGATCCCCTCTGTGATGTCGACCCTACGGATTGATCAGCATTCCTTCTGGACTCAATCCAAGTCGGGATAACATACGTATTTCGCAAGCAAGCGACGCATAAATTGGCAGAGTTGGGTACAATCGGAGTACCTAATAAAAAAATCAAGAATCGATCGGAAGGGCCAGCTTGGAGCAGCACATACCACAATCAGCGCAGAGGACACGATGGACTGCAGGCGCAGGAACAAATTCCATGATTGTTAGTAACCAAGTTTTCAGACCAAGAGTTTACTCAGCAAATTTTTGCGGAACCGATTATCACTTTATTTAAGCGCCTTTGGCACGTGGCTCTAAATCGGGCGCTTGATTGGCTTTCTGAATCTCTGTGCAGACGTGTCTGCTTCGTGGCTCATCGGTTTTTTTGCACCTGTTATCGAATGCCTGCTTGAGTATCTCGGAAATATGCTCTTGCTCTTGCCCTTTGTTCTTTGCCTCAGCAGGTATGCTGTGGCAAGTCCCCCGGTCAAGGTCTCTCTCAGAACTTCATGGCCTGCGCCGCCATTTCTAGTAGAAATTATGTGCGTACAGCTTACTGTTCTTATAATTGCCTCATTGCTGATAATTCCTCAGTGAAACCGTCTCATTAGAAAACTCCAAAGCTTTCTTTCCTTTCCTCGACCGTGTCACAGACCCGGATGTGGTTATTATCACACCAAATGAAGCCCCCGAAGCTATCTATTCGTCTTCCCTGGAAGTCGCAAAGAATATGGGATTGTTCTCAGAATCAGGAGCCCTGGCCTTCGTTGAAATGAGTCTTGCTCTCCATGCTGCTACGCCTAAAATCGAGGCGTTCTATCATCATTACACGGAGACTGTCGAACAGTCTGCGCGTCGTAAGGAATGCGGGTCATGGGTAGACTGGTATGGGTCTGTGGTCTGTGATGTGGAATCGTTGGCACAGCTTGCCGGGTTAGATACGATAGATTCGATGGAAAACTATTCGTGAGTACCGACTCCGTTCAGTGTCAACAGTGTGATTGAAGTTACGACGTTTAGTTCAAATTATACGAGACCCAAGATTCTACCATTCGACCACATTTATCCACCTCCAGATAGTCGATTAGAAACTCCACCACGCACCGCGATCCTATATGCCTCATTGGCCTCTCCGAACTTTCGTGAACTTCATACGTACTTGATGAGGTTGACAAGTCATGCAGAACATCGTATCGAGTACATCCTTAGACACGTCCCGCCCGAAAATCTTGACACATCCAAACGGAGTTATCTTTCCGGATACAGTGTTGCTCTTGACCTGAAAAAGATGGACTACCTTGCATTGGACGATAGACACCTTGGGACACAACGGGACGATCCTTCCCTCTCGGATGATCAGGATGTCGAGGCTCCCGTCGTTGATCCCATATTCTCACTCCTTGACGGCTACCCAGAAAATTCTACTGCGCCTGATGCCAATACCCCTCCTACAGAAGATGAACTCCATACCATCGGTTTCCAAGCATCCCAACTCATCATGGACTCTTCCAATCCTCTTCTCACCCTCATGCATCTTTCGCAAAACTTTCCTAAATACGTAACGACCCTTGCACGTCGTGTTTCTGTCAATGAAGACCTTGCACAGGAGGTGCATGAGAACCAATTGCGGGTTCAGGGCGGTGCCAACGCTATGTGGATCAACGGAGTTTCGGTGGCGGAAAAAGACCTGAACGCGTTCGGCTTGTCGCGGTTGTTGAAAAAGGAACGAGGTATTATGATGCAGTTGACAGGCTTGGATCTTGAAAGGGGGGAGGCGATAGAACTACTTACTCATCCTATACTTTCTGCCGCTCAAGACAGCAAGGATGTTTTGGATGGGTTAGTTGATGCTAGTGACCGGGCTGAAGGTGGAGATGTTATCATATGGTGGAATGATCTTGAGAAAGATAAAAGGTGAATCGACTCGCTCCGATGAATTTATATTTGATTCCAACAACAATATAGGTATAATCAGTGGGGTGCCTCAATAACCGGTGTAAGTCGAACGTCTTCCAATGAGTTTTCGGAATGCCGACATTATCCCACAAGTTATTGCGACCTCTATACCCCGGACAATTCCACATGTTGAAACTCAACCTGTTCAATGTGGTTCTCGTTCTCGACTTGTCTCGCCCAGCAAATTTAGTATTTGTCGCCGGGACTATGCATAGTATCATCGAGAGAGGATTCCCATTCCATTTTGGTGTTGTGCCCATTGTGGAGACGGAAGACGGTAAGCTATGTGATTTGCTTTATAAATCCGTTTGATTGACTCCTCCTAGGTGCTCGAATGGCGAGATTGGTCTACTTTCTGTTGAACAACTTTGGCCGCAAAATTACCATGAATTTCTTAAAACGAGTACTCAAACTGTCTTTGTCGAAACGATTTCGGGAAACTGACGAGTCCTTTTATCCTTTACATAGGTGGCTCATCCATTTACTATGCCTGGTGCTCAGGGATCTCTCCAATGGTCCAATGTTCGCCATGAATACGATGGTTTCATGGTTGCTGAAGCTAATGCCGGTGCAACAACCGACCAAACGTCTGTCGACTTTGAATCCGTAGTTTCCGGAACAAATTCTATATTCAAGTCCTTAGATGGTGTGCAAGCCTACACTAATCGTTTGAGTGCCACTTTATCTGTGTTTCCTTCCGGGCATGGATTCATCAATGGGAAACATTTCGCATTTGATGAGGTATTTGACCACCGGCTGCGCTTGTGTCTGTTGTTTTCTCATTAGATGCTTCTTAGAGCTTCCTTCGCAATATGCAAACAGAAATCAGTCGGCAACTAATGCATTTGCAGGAAGAGGTATGCAGCCGATGTCGTCGATTCATCGAGAACATTCACTCATTTCGTTCAGATATATGAAGGTCACCTGACAGAGGAAGACAATGGGAGAATATCCAGCTACTTTTTCGATCTCCCGACAACTGCACGAAGAAGGAACAAATATATCGTTCCTTCCAAGGAAAACCTTGACATCATCAGTCTTCCGGAACTTCAAAAAGATTCAAGCTCTATTTTCGCACCATCGTCCTTCGTATATCCTACAGAAGCAGAAGTTATCCCAATGACTTTGTTTGTCTTAGCAGACTTGAATGCTAAGGATGGTCTTGACTTTGTGAAGGAAGCACTGCTGTCTATGGTGAGCCGTAATCTTTATCTATGATCTAATCTAATAGTCGTCTGGAGTAGGAGAAAAACTCGACCGCACGTCTGGGGTTTGTACATAATCCTGCGACCGAAGGATTTTCTCAAGGGGTGTCCATATCATCTATCTTTGCTCATCTCGTAGACCACAAGCAGTTATCAAAAACTTCTCCGGAAGAGCTTCTCCAGGCCCTCAACGGCGGTCAACACGCATCTGAAGTAGACGAGTCGAACACACAAGTGCCATTCTCCACAGTCAGGGCGCTAAAAAATGCCCTGAAACTTGACCACCTGGACAATCACAAACCCAATGAGCAATCTGGCTTCTTGGACGCGTGTCAGTGGTTCGTTCGTTCCATTGGGGTTGAGCCAGGTCAAAACGGGATTGTGATAAACGGGCGGGTAAGTGGATTCATTTGATACGCCGACGTTTGTCTATTTTACTCAATCAATTTCCATAGATCGTTGAGCCAATAATCCCTAACGAATTTCTGGCGGCTGATTTCCAGGCTTTACAAGAGTACGAGTTACTGAAACGTATTCAGCCAGTCCTCTCGGCATTGGAAGATATTCGTCCTGGATTCAAAAGTCTTGATCGGTGTGTGAGCTTTCTGGGTATCTCAAAAAGTGCTTCTTGTGAATGTTCTTCTCCAGCGCGACGATTACTCATATCGTCTCAATGGCCTCGTCGATCATCTCCGCAATCCAAGTGCCAGATCCTAGTGAAGTCGGCCTCTTCGATGCTCCTCGAAGACCACGTAACCGGAACTATCAGACGCTAGAAACCAAGCATACGTGAGCCGTAACTTGACGATTAACTTTGGTGAACCTCATGGAACCATGCTGAAAGGTTATTCGAAGTTGGCGACAATTCCACAGCTTTATATCAGGTGGCAGTCATAGTAGACCCTCTCAGCGAGACCGCTCAGAAATGGTCTAGTCTTTTGCAGGCGAGTTTCCAATATACAGATACCGGCTTGTTCTGATAGTGTCATTAGTGGATATCACATATTCCCGACACCTACCTAGAAATCCGCCTGAATCCTACTCAATATGGCGAGGTGAGCTTTCGTATTACTCCTTCAGTACACTTTGCCTCACCGGTTTTGCTAGGTTCCCCTGAAAAGGTTTTTCAGATATAATCTGCGAAGTTCGCTATCGTTTGACGAGACTGGGTATGCATATTGCCTCTAAGTTATCGGTTACTGATCGAGGCTCAGGCAGGAAGTGTCTTCTCAGACTGTATTCGAAAATTTGCCTCTCGAGCCAATTTACACGTTGGCTATGGACGTGCCCTCTTCTTGGCTCGTTCGACCTCGTGAAGCAATGTACGATCTTGACAACATCCAATTGGGAAGCCTTGCTCCTGAAGACTTCAGCGTCGACACTATCTTCGATCTAGACTACATCGTTGTTGAAGGCCACGCCCGAGATACCACAACACAATCCCCTCCGCGTGGCGTACAGATACAGCTTGTCAGTGGCTCCATGCCAATCGACGACACACAGGTCGTAGCCAACCTTGGATATTTCCAATTCAAGACGAAACCTGGGGTTTTCAAGCTTGAGATTCGAGAGGGCCGAGGCAGGGACATCTTTGTAACGGAAAGTGTGGGGAATGAAGGATGGAACAGTCCGTCCGTGGATGAAGTTGGCAACGAGATTACGGTCACTAGTTTCGAGGGTCAGACCCTTTATCCCCGGTTCTCCAGGCTTCCGGGTATGGAACGGGAGGACGTGCTCGCCGAAGAGGAGGAAGAGGAGTCTTCTAGTGTCTTTGAGAGCATGTTTGCCAGGTAAACGCAATTACATTTTTGCTAGGAAAATTCTAATGTTTGGTGCAGTGTGAAATCCTTATTCGGGACTTCTGAGGAAACTGGAATCGTTGAGACTGCCGATGAACAAGCGGACATTAACATCTTTACAGTTGCTTCAGGACTTCTCTACGAGGTAGAATGTCATTCATTCAATGTAATATACAACACTAATGAAGTTACGATAAAGCGGTTCGTGGGCATCATGATTTTGAGTGTTCTACGAAATACGAAGAGCACAGTGAAGTTCTGGTTTATTGAGAACTTCCTCTCTCCTTCGTTCTTGGTATGTTCTGTTCTCCTGAAACCGAACTTTGTGCATTGTGCCGATGTTGCATTTACAGGAATTTATCCCCCATCTGGCCGAGGCTTATAACTTCAAGTATGAACTCGTCACTTACAAATGGCCATCGTGGCTGCGTGCACAGAAAGAAAAGCAGAGGATCATCTGGGCGTACAAGATTCTTTTCCTGGACGTTCTCTTCCCTATGGACCTGAAGAAAGTCATATTTGTTGACGCTGACCAGATTGTCCGAGCAGACCTGCAGGAGCTCGTCGATTTGGACCTTCATGGCGCTCCATATGGATATACTCCAATGGGGGACGATAACGAAGCGATGGAAGGTTTCAGGTTCTGGAAAACCGGATACTGGGCAGATTTCTTGCAAGGAAGACCGTATCATATTAGGTGCGCTGATGTTTTTTGTTCATACTATGCGCTAACAAACACTCGCAACTAGTGCCTTATATGTTGTGGACTTAGTGCGGTTCCGTCAGGCATGTATTCCCATAAACTTTGCCTTGGATGTGGCCTCATCATTAGCATTTATAGATTGCAGCTGGAGTGCGTGATAATGCACCATGAAAATTGCTTCTACTGCCATTAACATTCAAACTAGGATATTCTCCGGGGCTCTTACCAACAGTTGTCCATGGATCCGAACTCTTTGGCCAACTTAGACCAAGGTGACCAATTTGCGTTTTCTTTATGCCAAATTTATTTGACCCGTATGGTACCAGATTTACCGAATAACCTGCAGCGTGAAGTTCCAATAGTGAGTCAATGATCATCCACGTCCGCCATGTCCTTAAACTTACTCGTTTTCAGTTTTCACTGGATGAAGATTGGCTATGGGTGGGTTTCCTGATTTGTCTTTCAACCTTCACGGAAATTGACATCTCGCGTGAATCTTAGTGTGAAACCTGGTGTAAGTCTTCACAAGCTAACATTTGAACAGACTAATTCATGTCGACTTGCAGGCAGCAAAGATCGGCTTCATCGAGCAAAAACGATAGATCTTTGCCAGAACCCACTGACGGTATTTATTTTGTTCTCTCCCGATGTTCGATATCAATATCTAACATTTTCAAATAAATTCATATAGAAAGAACCAAAGCTCGCGCGTGCCAGACAAATTCCAGAGTGGGAAGAATACGATTCTGAGATAGCAAAGTTCGCTCGCAAATTATCGGAGGAAGGAAAAATTCGCTCTCGTATCGCCGCTGCAGATGCTAACGCTCTCGCACGAACGGCTTCAGGAGCTGCTTCCCTGAGCCCTGAGAGCGACGGTCTTGACGATGCAGAAAAGGAAGCTGATGAGAAAAAACCCGATCTTCGAGATGAATTGTAGACCTGATCTATTTATTTATACCACCAAGTGCTATTGGTATTGGTGCCCGTTTTCGAATTGAATAACATACAGGGCATTCAGATCCAAGATTCCATTATCTGTATCAGCAACTCGCCCTCCTTGGAGGCTTAGAGTCAGTCCGAAAATTCACTGACTAAAGATTGGTGAATTTCACGTTCGAGTCACACTCGGCTTCACTTTCCGTGTCAAGTAAGGAAGAACCAGATTGATTTCGAAAATGTCATTTGGCATGTATCAACGTTCACAACCAGTCACAACCTCGACGAGATTCCCTCATCGCGATCTCAGAGCTTTTTGATCAGCATGCCTCAAGCCAGTGAAGCTCCCTTGATCGCAGAAGAGTAGACTAAGACTAACTTTAGAGTCGTTGATCAGCGTTGATCACACAATGGGTGTTGAGAGCCGCACAAGCGTATCAAGCGTATCGTCGCTGTCCGATTGGTTGAATATCTACGACAATTTCCGAGTCGCCCTTTCGAGATTCAACCTAGAGTCGGATAAATCGGAGAAACGTATGAACACGGGGAAGCTTGTACGAATTCTGAAACTTACTGTTTCTTTCCCACTTCATGGACAAATGCAGAAGATAGAGAACCAAATAGCCTTCTGAACCTTGGCCATCACTGCATAATATTCGAGTTCCTTCTTTGGGGTCGAAACGACCGACAGATTGTGTTCCGCTTTATCCGATGGCACATCGGACAAACGGGGCGGCCTCAACAAGGAGCCCGCCGACAGATATACGGGATCCCGTAGGTGTCCTTTGAATCGAGAATGATCCTAAGTCGCATCGCACCCGAGTTGCACAGAGTATGTATATAGAATATCCATGCTGTGCTGGACATGTATATGCGCCATATTTTCCACTGGAGAACACGACTGCCAAAAGTCTACATTTACATATGTGCTGTACATAATTCGTATAGTCTATGGAGAGTGCTAGTGAAGGCCGGAACTTGCACGTTCAGGGTACGGAATAATATCATTCAGAATATGCGACTTCATGCCGAGCACTTGGATGGTCTGTCTGTCTTGGAAGGCTTTGGAGAGCCTTGGCCAGCGCCACATCGAGCTGTTCCGATAGTCAACGGCCAAGATCAATTACAGAAGGCCAAGATGTAGAAAGGAGTAAGACGCTTCAACAGTGGAGCACCTCTGAGTATGTAGTTTATTTTGGACTGATCGGCTTGCAAAATCACTCAATTAACAATCGTTTCCACGATCAATTGTATCAAACTGGAATCCATAGAAACTGGAAGATTGCAAATTTGGAACGAGGAGGCAAAGGAGAGTGAACGGAGGCTTTCCATATTTAGACCCGATGGCATTTTTGGTTTTTTTTTTTTTTTTGCTCGGATTTGTGGTGAATCTGAGCGCTTTTGGCGTGTAAGCATGATGATGAGACCATGCGCACCCATCGCTCGCCTGTGCATGCTGGCGACGGCGTAAACAGCGCATCGACAAGGGCGAATTCGGGTCAACGTGTAATGTGTCCATGTCACTCTAGTCAGCATGCTGGTGAGGTGGTAAATCTGCTAACCCGGGCAATACCACATGGATGTTACCTCGCCAAGCGGCCAATGGAGCTCTTGACATTACACCTCTCGATCTCAACAGTTTCTCTCTTTCCTCCGATTGATTCGATTACTCACTTGCAGCCTTCAACACCTCGGGTTGAATGGCAACGGAAGAATGATGCACTCCCGAGGGGGGACAATCTGACATATAATTATGTTCAAAACATGATATCTGCAGTAGCAGTTCGAGCGACGCTGTGAGAAGTTCCTGCTCACAACATCAAAGATGGGACGTTCTGAAAGTAAACTGCTTGGCGTCGCTTCTAAGCGAATCATCATGAAGGAGAAATTCCGCTGCAGAAATGTGGAATAAAACCCTTAAAATACCTCGGATGAGCTGTTTCAATAATGTCGTTATGCGCATTGCGCAAAAAAAAAAGGTTGGCTATTCAGAACGTACGAGATTATTTTCATTACCAGGAGGGCTGTAGACGCTTGTAGACGGCGACGAACGCTCAATAGTTCACCCGGACCGAAGGGAAAAACGGATAGAATAGAATATTGTGTATGACATCGTGTGCTGGCAAATTTAGCCACAATGTTGACTGAAATTGATTATATGCACAGATACTCCGACTGCCGGACGATAATGCCGAAGTCTAGTACAGAGCTCAGTGAGCGAATGGGTGAAGAGCACGAGCTACAGGAATTTGTTTATACAGGTATCGGCTTTTGGGCGGACAAAAGCAACGCCGAAGATGTTGGAAAGAGTGACTAAACAGCGCGGAAACGGATAACGAACTTTGCGGACAGTTTGCACTTGTTGATGTGTTTGATCGTGTTCAAATTTAGACGGAATAAAAGGCAGACATATTGGCATCAACTCCAACTCTTTTTCCTCCTTACCACCACTACCTCCTCCTTCAGTGTCGTACTGCAGCTGCGCCAGTGTCCGTTCAGGGCTTAGCTCTTAACTCTTCCCTTAATTTCCTTCCCGGTTTATCCGTCCCATAGACTAAATGGCTTCAAACGTTGAAAAGGAACCTGGTCCCCAGGAGCCCACAGCGACTTCGGCTCCCAGCACTCCCGAAGAGCCTGAAAAAAAGAAGAGAGAGTATAAGGATTTCGGTCACGAAGAGGAGGGTCCTACTCGTATGTTTTTGCTCGTCATGCTCTCGCTATCTTCTGATACGATCCAAAATTGTTGTTAGATGCCAATGTTGACATGTCCACTGTTCGTATACCAATATTCCACAGCACCGTCTTGGATACTAAACGGCGATTCTCTTCTTAGATCCAACTTCGGGCTGAGGATCTGTATGATAGAGAAAAGGTCGATTTAGAGACCATCGTCATGGACGATGCCTTCAAGCTGCTTCAGTGTGATGAGAACGGTCTTACAAAGGAGGAGGCGACTAGGCGTCTGGAAATTTTCGGTCCCAACAAACTTGAAAGTGAAGAACAGAACGCGTTCCTTCAGGTTCGTTTTAGCTCGCTTTTTCCATCGGTCCCCGTTGTTCAACCCAAATTTCCAGTTTTTGAGTTTTATGTGGAATCCTCTTTCATGGGTCATGGAGGGCGCCGCACTTGTTGCTATCGCTTTGTCTAACGGTGAAGGTCAGCCACCTGACTGGCAGGATTTCGTCGGTATCGTCCTTCTGCTGTTCATCAACTCTGCCATCGGTTTCTACGAGGAAAGGAATGCTGGTAATGCTGTGAAAGCTCTTATGGACTCTCTTGCGCCGAAGGCCAAGGTCAAACGGAACGGTAGCTGGTCAGAAATTGATTCTGCCGAGCTCGTCCCCGGTGATATGGTCTCCTTCAAGATTGGTGACATCGTCCCAGCAGACTGTCGTCTTACTGAATCAATCAACGTATCCATTGACCAGGCTGCTCTCACCGGAGAGTCTCTCCCCCAGTCTAAGAAGGTCGGTGACCAGTGTTTCTCGTAAGTTTCTCTTATGAACTCTATTCTCTCATGATCTAATTTTTACCGTTAGTGGCTCCACGTGTAAGCAAGGTGAAGCAGAGGGTGTTGTTATCTCTACTGGTGCCAACACTTTCTTCGGTCGTGCTGCATCGCTCGTTGGGCAAGATGATGATACCACCGGTCATTTGCAAAAGATCCTTGCTCAAATTGGGTCATTCTGTCTTGTGTCGATCGGTATCTTCGTCATCCTCGAAATTGTCGTCCTATACCCTCGCTTCCACTACACCTACCGTCGTGGATTGAACGACATCCTGGTGCTGTTAATTGGTGGTATTCCCATTGCCATGCCCACTGTTTTGTCTGTCACTCTCGCCGTCGGTGCTCAGCAGCTTGCTAAACACAAGGCAATTGTTACTCGTATCACCGCAATCGAAGAATTGGCTGGTGTCACCATCCTCTGTTCCGACAAAACCGGTACTCTCACCACCAATAAACTTACCATCGACCGAAACACCATCAAAACCTACGGTCCCTTCTCCGCAGACGAGGTCATTCTCTTCGCTGCCTACGCTTCGCGTACAGAGAATCAGGATGCTATCGATGCCTCTGTCGTGGCTGCTCTAGGTGACGTTTCAAAGGCTCGTGCTGGAATCAAACTCCTCGATTTCAAACCCTTCAACCCGGTCGACAAGCGTACCGAAATTACGTATCGAGAAGAATCCTCTGGCAAACTGAAGCGTGTTACGAAGGGTATGACTGGTATCATCATCGAACTCTGCTCTCGTAACAAAACTGAGGAGCTGGAGAATAAACTTGAGGCCGACGTAGAAGAATACGCCACCCGTGGTCTTCGTGCCCTTGCAGTCGCTTATGAGGAGCTTGACGGCGACGATCATGAGGCAGAAGGTAACGGTTTCGAACTCATTGGTCTCCTCGCCATCTTCGATCCTCCTCGTGAGGACACCAAGCAGACAATCGATGATGCTCTTGCTCTCGGTGTTAAAGTCAAGATGGTTACTGGTGATCAGCTCGCTATCGCCAAAGAAACCGGTCGTCGTCTTGGACTTGGTGATCACATGTACCCTGCCAAAGTGCTCAAGGATGGACCTGCTCCCGGTGGCAAGCATGCTACTCTCGATGAAATGATCATGGATGCTGATGGTTTCGCCGGTGTCTTCCCGGAGCACAAGTACGAGATTGTCAAACGTCTCCAGGGTCTTGGCCACCTTTGCGCTATGACTGGTGATGGTGCCAATGATGCTCCAGCTCTTTCCCGTGCGAATGTTGGTATTGCCGTCGAGGGTGCTACCGACGCTGCTCGTGGTGCTGCTGATATCGTCCTTACTGAGCCTGGTCTTTCCACCATCGTGCACGCTATTCGTGGGTCCCGTATCATCTTCCAGCGTATGAGGAACTACTCCATTTATGCTTGTGCTGTTACCATCCGTATCGTCGTCTGCTTTGCCATCCTCGCTTGGGTCTACCAATTCGATTTCCCTCCGTTCATGGTCCTTATCATCGCTCTTCTCAACGACGGTACTATCATGACCTTGTCCGTCGACCGTGTCTTGCCTTCGAACACTCCGGACAGTTGGGATTTGGCTGAGATTTTCGCCTACGCCGTCGCTTACGGACTGTACCTCACACTCTCGACGTAAGTGTCTCTTGTATCATTTGATTATAACCTTCTGATCTGACATCTCATAGTGTTATCCTTGTCGTTATCATCCTGGAGTCCAACTTCTTCCAGAACAAGTTTGGGGTCACTTTGCTCACTTCTCCCGTCGATCCTAACGATGAACAACTCCACGCCATCGTTTACCTGCAAGTTGCCATTATCTCGCAGGCTTTGATTTTCGTGACTCGTTCGCATGGATTCTTCTTTATGGAACGTCCTTCTTTCGCTCTCATGGGTGCGTTCTGTGTAGCCCAGCTCATTTCCTCGATCATTGCTGCTTATGGCAACTGGGGCTTCACTGATATGCATGGTATTTCTGGAGGATGGATCGGTATTGTCTGGGTTTGGGTACGCTTCATTTTTCGTCGAGTCCTGTTCTTTTGCTGACACACTTCCCCAGAACATCGTTTGGTTCATTCCTCTCGACTGGATCAAGTTCGCGATGAAATACACTATCATCAAGTCGCTCCGTCAACGTCATGAAGCCGCTGCTGCTGCCGCTACCCGTGCCACTTCCCAGTCTGAAGGTGTTCCCATGACCCGTACCACTTCTCGTGCCGCATCTATCCACGAATCGCTTTACTCTAACCGTGTGTCGTTCATCAGACGTGCGGCGCGTAAAGTCGGATTCGGTGGACGAGTCTCAATCAAGCCCGATGAATTGACACGTTTCAGCAGTCACCAAATGCAAGCCTCTGGTCAAACTCTGGCTAGGCACCCTAGTAGAACTGCTGCATAGAGAGGAGAAAAGGTGGATTTTTAGGATGGAGATTCTGAGTCGCCGTGTATGACGGCCCCTTCACTACCTTCCTTCCTATACTAATCATGATTCCACTCCTTTGTCTCGCCCTCTTTGCCTCTTGGCTTTATCTATTAATCGCAATACCCATCCACTACACCGTCGTCAACACCCGCACCTATTCTCTCATGCATCATAATAACAATCAATAAAACACTCAGTGAATTGTATATGACCTTGGATACCCCCCGGAAAGGTCTCTTTCTATGTACAGTACATTTACATGTGTCGGGGGGAAACGATACATGCGTCTGCTGGTGAAAAAGATTTTTCATCTATATTTTGTTTCCTTCACGTATACTACGCTACATCTTACGAATTTTCTGTGTTCGTCTTCTTGAAAACTCAGTAATCTTATGATTCACTTGCATACGATGTTCAAATTCTCACTTGATACATTTTGTTACCTACTTTTCACAAGTCTGTCAGGCGTACAAAATGATGAACCGAATACATATAGAGATTCAGATTTGCAGACAGGCAATCACATTAGAACATATTAATTCGCCTTCGTGGGTTGAACTTGAAGTAATCTTGCTATTCTGGCATTCTATCGTAGCTCTAGTTATTTTCTTGAACACCAATGATATCTGGACAACTAATACGCCACGGTGTCCAAATATTGCATGTCGGTCCCGGGTGTCGAGAACCATGCAAGCAAACGCAATCTCAATATGATTCGTGATGACTAGACGAATGCATATTATACTACATCTGCAAAACCTGTATGTTCGCCAGAGCAAGGGTACTGGCTGGAGAGCGCTCTCCAGCACCCAAAGCACCGAGAGCAAAATTTCAACCTTGCTCTGGGTGCTTTGGCTGCTGGGAAGCGCTCTCAGCTGCTTTCGGAGAATTAGCCGAAAAAACAGGTTTTGCAGATGTAATATCTAGCCAATCATCACTAATCACTTCGCTCTTCACCACAATGAACTATCGCTTACCCACTGATGTTTCTCCCACTCATTACGATCTTACTCTTCTCACCGATCTTACACTGCACAAATTTCGTGGCACAGTGGAGGTCGCCCTCAAGGTTGTGACAGATACATCCAAGATTGTTCTCAATGTAGCGGAATTGCATCTTTCTGATGCTTCTGTGACCGTCGCAGGCGAGGAAGAGGCCTTCGTGCCCGTCTCTCAATCGATAGACTCGATCGACCAACGTGCAACATTTGTTTATCCGTGTACCTTCACGGCCGGCTCTTCTCTAAAGCTGTTCATCGCCTTCGAGGGCAAGCTGAACGAGAGCTTGATTGGCTACTATGAAGGAACATGGGAAGACGGTGGTCAGAAAAAGTTTTATACGGTGACTCAATTCGAGGTACGGTTGTAATATTTCGTCGTTGCATGTCATTTGATAAACTGATCGACCTATGCAGCCAACAGCTGCTCGTCGTGCATTTCCATGCTGGGATGAACCATCTTGCAAGGCAACGTTCGAGATGTCAATGGTTTCTGCTTCTGATACCGTGAACCTTTTCAATACACCTGTAATCTCAGAAGAACAATATGAAGACGCAGACGATGTTCATGGACTTTTGAGACAAGCATCAATCGGTGACTGGAAGATTACGCGCTTCGAGAGATCTCCGCTCATGTCTACCTACCTCGTTGCATTTGCTAATGGCCAGTTTGAATACCTTGAGAGCTCTTTCAAGAGTCCGATTAGCGGAAAGACACGTCCCATACGCGTTTATGGTATGTGGCATTATGTAGCGCACCACAATAAACATTCACTTAACGTGAATAGCGAATCCTTCTTCGATCCATCAAGCAAAATATACACTTGGAGTGACAGCAAAAGTCCTTCCGGTTTATGAACAAGTATTCGACATTGAATATCCTCTTCCCAAACTGGATACACTGGTAGTAAGTTGTCAAGTACGCAGATGCGAATCATACCTAGTTCTAAATCATCTAGATTGAAGACATGGATGCTTATGCCATGGAGAATTGGGGATTGATTACAGGAAGAGCCAGCCATTATTTATTGGACCCGAATGCAAGCAATATACAGCAGAAACAGGCCATTGTCAATATCCAATTTCATGAGGTCGCACATATGTGGTTCATTGATTTTTTTTCCTATCATATTAGGCATGATCCTAAGTTGTTGATTTTCCAGGTTTGGGAATATTACTACGATGGAGTGGTGGACATATCTATATCTGAATGAAGGTGTGTGGAGTAGAATTGTGACCAATGAATTTGCCCTTGACCGCATAGTGTCAGGTTTTGCGACATTGGTCAGTTCGGTATCTATGCATGTATATACGTCGTCCTCAATTTTTTCTCCGCGTACGATCAAGATGGGGGAGTTGATTATTCCTGGTAATCTTGATACTCTCTATGGTTCGTGAAGAATTTTAATCTGAACTATATTGTAGACAGGTCCCGGATACCTTTCAACCATCTGTGTCCGTATATTCATTTCCTCTTTTCCTAGGGGTTTCCCCGAGTGGAATCTCGACGCGGCATTCATTGCTCTCCACATTAACGATGCAATGCTGTTAGATAACAAGCTTTCCTCACATCCGGTTGAAGTGGACTGCCCAGACGCGAATAAGATCAACCAGGCAGGTCTGGGTACTCCTACTCCTCATCTTTCAACTGACGGCCACGAAAGATTTTCGACGCATTATCCTACTCAAAAGCAGCTTCCGGTAAGTCTTGGAATTTTTTCGAGGCGATTTTCGAGTACTCACGCCACCGCTCCTGCCTCCGTTTGGCAGTTCTCCGTATGCTGGCCAATCATGTTGGCGTCGATGCCTTTCTGAAGGGTGTTTCCGTATATCTGAAGTCAAACCTTTACGGAAATAGCGTCACTCACGATTTATGGAAAGGTATAGAGGAAGCGACAGGTATGATTTATGATTAATCTAAGCAATGCACTCGACTAAATGTTTTGCGTAGGATTCGATTCCTCTAATTTTATGGACGCTTATATCTCGAAGGTTCATTTTGGCTATCCGCTCTTGCTGGCCACTCACAAATAATCCTCCAGCCCGGATTTCCCGTCATTAAAGTCACTGAATCTGAAGGGATCATACACATTGTACAAGCTAGGTTTTTGCAGAAGGGGACCATTGACGATACCAATACGATATGGTGATTCTCCTCAAATATCTAGTTCGGCTAGTATTACCATATTCATCCGCAATTAGGAATATCCCATTAAATCTCTTGACCGTCGACTCCGATGGGAAATCTAGCATCAATAAGGTTGTCCTGAAAGAGCGATCAAGCTTCTACGCTGTCAATACCGAGCAATTGTTCAAGCTCAACGCTGGGACTTTTGGCTATTGTAAGCGTTGTTCCAAATTCACGGCGATTGCAAGTTTTTAATGCAACTTATAGATCGTGTGATGTACACTCCTGAACGATTTCGGCGAATTGCTATCGAGGCGGCAAAGGCAAATTCGGTATTGAACACAGGAGATCGTCTGGGACTGGTGCAAGATGCGTTTGCTCTTGCCGGTGCTCAACTCATGAGCTTGAGCGATGCGTTGGAACTCTTGACAATATTCAAGGATGTCCGAGACTGTGAGTGAAATGATCCTTTTTCTCCCTTGAGGCTGTTGAAACTCCGAGAATTTAGACTATGTTTGGTCCTCAATTTCAACTGCACTATCCAATTTGATCAATATATGGTGGGAGCATGCAGAGGTCATAGACCTGTTGAATGAATTTCGTCGGGTAAGAAAACCTCTCCTTATAATTGTCTGACTACATTCCGACATGTACTACAATTCATAGATTCTCTTCAAGCCCATCGTATCTGAGATAGGGTATACGTATTCCGCCGATGAAGATCCTGATACTTCTTTACTCCGAACCTGTGCTGTAATTAACGCGAGTCAGGCGAAAGATGAAGAGTGAGTGGTCATGTCACTTACATATCATACATTCGTGTACACTCGATGGATAGAGTCGTCAACGAGCTACGACAGCGATTCAAGCAATATCAGGCAACTCGGGATAACAGCCTCATTCCCGAGGAGCTTCAAGGCCCAATCTACACCTCGGTGCGTCGTTGGCCCTCTTTGACTCTCCAGACCTTTGTCAAATGCGAATTCTCCATTCAGGCCGTCGAATTCGGCGGAGAAGAGGAATATTTAGCCATCAAGCGGATTGTGGATGATCCAAAAACGCCCACAGAAAAGCTTGCGGCAATGTATGTATGACATACTTGGTGTAGTGGGAAAGCCCTTCTAAATTCACCTTCTGCTTCTTTCCAGAGGGGCAATGTGCAGCGTGGCCGACCGTCAATCAATCACATCTACTATCCACTACATGACCACGGAAGCCCGTGACCAGGATGTACCACATTTCGTCCTGGAGCTGATGAAAAATCCAAAGATAAAAAGAGAATTTGTGGCGCATTTCAAAGAGAATTACGATGTGGTGAGTACACAGGTATGGAAGGCTCAAATTCGACTTTTAAACTTGTACCCCTTTCAAAGTTATACGAGAAATTCAAGGACGGGTTCTCGATCTCGGGACTCGTACAGGTATTTTTGAGTCCTCTTAGCTGCTGCCAGTACCTCACCTCTTCGTAGCGAGTATTCAGTCCACTGACTTCGAAGAAAGATTGGGAAGACACAAAAGCATTCTTTGAGGTAATCCGTTGAGTCTTCGCCAGTAGATCTGTTCTGATATGTTCTACATGGCTACAGGACGGAAGGGACACTTCAAGATACGCCCTTACCGTACCACAGGTACTGGTTACCATTCAGGAGAACATAACGTATATTGAGGTCGGTCGTGTCTTTTTGAGCAGTCACAACTAAGTTGTTTGCTGAGTTGAAATCTTCCGAACAGAGTTCTACTGATGATTTACTGAGCTGGCTTAAAAATTGGAAGAAGACGCAATGATACTGGTGATAGGAGAGGGTATTACGTTTCGTTATCATTGGGCGACGCACGAATGTTATTTTCTGAAACAATACATGTAATAATAGAAACAAAACACACACTCCAAACTACGATGCTTCCGAAGGATGAGAAGATGGTTCCGACGTAGCCTGAGCCTGCGATGTTTCGGGTTTTGTAGTCTTAGAACGAAGAACTTTCATAGGCTTAACTTGGTTAGTTGATGTGGCAAAGGAGACAAACGTATTGGCAAAGTCAGGATAACTAGCCATGTCTTTCCCGATGCGTTCGATGGCTCTGAAGGTTGAGAAGATGTCGGAAAATTCGATGCTGACTGTTTTGCCAGTTTTTCTAGAAGTTGAGTATCAGCATGGTCGAAGCAGAGTGTGGAATTTCACGGTTACTTACTCATTAGAAGGATTATACGAATGGCTGACAACTGTTCCAAACGTTTTTGCAACCTTCAAGACGCGTCTCATTTGTTCTACGTTCTCGAGATGGGATATGGTCATGGTACGAGAAGCACCGACGTTAACTGCCATCCGAAGACTGGCGCTGATGGGACTGGGGGCAGTCCAAGACCATGAAACGGAAACTCCACCAGTGGATGTCTTTGCGTGTTTGAAGGATTCATAAACAATCTTAGCAACAACAGGTTCTAGGAAGTTGATGAACTAAGGAAATAATCAGTAACAGAGTTCGTGCTTCAGTACATATACACACAGCTTTGGCACCCGGTTCGTCAAAGACGATACTCCGTATGGTCTCCCGCTTGAGATCAGGCAAACCGCTCTGGAGACGTCGAAGAAGTTCATTAGTGGTCGCTCCTTTCGGAAGGTCGGTCAGGACCAAGTCGGTTTTGGAATCAGCAGGATACGGAATAGGTATATCGCATTTTTGATCATATCCAAAGTACACATGGCATCCCGCATATGTTTCGCTGGTACGAAGGATGTCTAAAGCCTGAGCAAAACAAAGGAGGTTCAATTGAGTAAACTCTCAAGATGAAAAGTTCGCAGGTACCTTGATGGCCGCATCTATAGACAGGAAATTAATCACGGCCTTTCTTTTGTCGCTCTCGAAGCTCTCAATGGGCCCACATTTCTTCGAGTCGTCGATCAAGCTCTCGGGAATATCTTTTGCAATAGTGGAAGAAACGCGAATTACCCTGCTCGCATTTCTGAGTCCAATTGCAGTGAGAATTTCGATAGGCAGAGGACCAGATGCTTCATATTCTATTGTAGCATCTTTCAGCAGTGGTGCACGCGGCAGTAAACGAAACTTTTGGGTGAAACGGGTTGCCGAGCGGAAGTCCAGGAACTTTATGGCCAGTGAGTCTTTGCCTCGAGGAACAATGCCGTGAAAGCGACCATGAGGGAGACAAGATAAGGCTTGTTTGACCTCTAGAGATGGAGGCAGCTGTTTGAAAACTAGAGAGCGGGCAAGAACATGTTTCTGCTGAATGCTCATGAGCGAAGGAAGACGAAACGACCAACGGGCCGGCTGTCCTTTCTTCCCTTCGGCCGGCCTTCTCTTCACAGATTTGCCAAAGCCTCGAGCTATGTGAACGACAACATAAGTCAAGATTTTGGACCCAAAAGATAAGTTCTTTTGTGAAAAAATATCAAGCTCGCACGCAGTAAGTACATTCGGATTCAAAGATTGGTACTCCGTACACAGAGATCCACCTCCGTCTACCTCCGTCTTCCTCTTTACACCTCTCTTATTCCTCTGACCGTGATCATCTTCCACTAAAGCCCTTCATCGGTACGTGCAAGTGCGTGATGCAAGCTCCCGGAATGACTGAAGCGCTTAACGAAACCTGCAACGCGATGACTCGGAAGCCTCAAAGAAACCACTACGTATCACCATGTCAATGGCTCAAATGCATACGTCTACCCCGTTTCATCGAGATTCGGGCACTTCGATGATCTAT
This sequence comes from Lentinula edodes, assembly GCF_021015755.1. Classification (NCBI taxonomy): domain Eukaryota; kingdom Fungi; phylum Basidiomycota; class Agaricomycetes; order Agaricales; family Omphalotaceae; genus Lentinula; species Lentinula edodes. The sequence continues at coordinate 346,516 of NW_025764312.1, forward strand.
CATTGCTAACCCTCCCACCACAATTCCGGAAATATGTCGCATGATTTAGGTGATTTCAAGTAGAGAAAGCCAGGTTTTTTTGGCAGGCTTTGATAAGCCTGGGTCCGAGTCTAGACCGAGGAAGTTGTGAAGCTCGAGAGGTTGTACTTAATTCGAGGTGGGTCAGTCCATTGAAGCAGCCGCATCCATAGGACCCGGATCGGTGTGTACTTGCACTACCTTCGACCCAACTGAGCCTGATCTCATCCCACCAATTTTCTGATCTCTAGATTCTCCAGCTTTGACCATATTTCACTATTCCCCCTCTTTATGCATTGTTCTTTCTCCTTCTGGAACCAAGTTCGTTCACTCCAATATTCAACGAAGGTCTTCGTCGCTTCCGACCTTGACCTCAGATAAAAGCTTCAGGAAATTTAATTTCTCTATTTCTCCTCACCCTACAAAGAAATTCGTACAGCGGTCAATCAAACTCGACACAAACGCGGCGGATCGGTTCTGTTGGTCTCAATGTAGCGACCGGGATAATAACCAACATGTGAATACACCCAAGATCCTTATTATCAAAAAAGAGGAAAAAACACAGATGTCACTGCTCAAGCTCTGTGCTGTTCTTGAACAAAGAGAAATCATGTACGATGCAGATTGAATTTGCTAAGAGCTGGTTCCAATTCATGAGATTTTCTGAACAGTACGGCGTCAATGGAAATCGGACACCCTACTATGCAAACGAGTGAGGAATAGAATTTGGAGAGGACAGGATGATAGGAGGAAGACCAAACAGGTAATAATTAAATATTCTATATCGACCTCTCCTTCAAAACGCTTAAAAAGAGCTCGGAAACGGGACCCCGAAGCCTTCGTTAGCGCACTCCCGAGGCTCAAAGCGCTCAAACCCGATCCATCCCAACCTGTCCCTAACCTACAGTTTCGCTTTGACCATACCTGCAATTAGCTGCGCTAGAACGTCCTGCCTCACCAAAAATGGACCTTCTTCATAATTAGGTTCTTCTCCAAAAGCCTCAACTAGCCCAGCGCCTGTAGCTCCATTACCTAAGGTGATGCGGAAGTCAATCTCATTAACTTTGTTGAAGGCAGGGATACGAAGAGGGATAGGAAAGATGACTTCAATTTCATGACCTGTGGGAGTGTACTCTTCAAGTGTATTTCTGATGGCTCGCGCGACATTCGTCACTGCTTCACCCTCCAGGAATTGTTTCGTACCGCCCGGAAAGGAAATTTTAATTTTCACCAGCTGAGAGCGGGACAGTAAGTTGGGTTCCTAGAGGGATGTGGAAGTCTGTAAGTTAGAGTTTGAAGAAGAGATTGTGACAATGCAATTTCACCAATCCAGTCACCGGTCGAGCAGTAGCATACGTGATGAACAGAACCCCGAGGATGAAGACCAAGCAGGCTTTGATGTTCGAGCCGAAAGGAGGAAAGCGCATGATGGCGATGATATGAGGGTTTTTGGGGAAGAGATAGGCAAAAAAATATGAGCTAATCAAAGTCGAGGGAACGATTTTTGGTGGAAATTGAAGAAAGGATCTGTGGTAGACGGTGAGCAGATTCGTAACGAGGAGATCGGAACATCATACCTTTGACTAGCAAAGGAGGATCCCAACGACCAGCGTTGGTTTATAGATTGGACCTGAAAGAACAAGAGGAACTTGGGAATCCCATCGACAACAATAGGATGTCCGTTTTAACTTGTATCCATAACATGCAGGATCTGCGTAAACGCCATGATAAAGCATGATAAAGAATCAATCGATCAATTCACGATTAGAGGTAATACCTGGTACGACTTGGAGCCTCATGATCAGGGGTAAGCAATTACCTCGTAGATGTGATGTGGGACGCGAGAGGATCATCTGCAGCAAAGGGTTCAAGCGCCGGTCAGCTTTGAGCGCAAGTATGAAGATGCAAGATGCAGATGAGTGATGCGAAGTAATGAAGCCAGAGTCAACACAGGATACATCGAGAGTGCTTCTATACGCCTAACGCTTTGCCGGGGTCCCCTGTTTTTGTCCATTGATACATAAAATTCATATTTCTTCCTTCAAAATCACGTATGACAACTAGAATACCTAAGTTACACCTTACAAAATTCTTCGATGAGCTGACTCGGAGCTAGAAGATCTATATCGGAAGATATTGGGACATCTACATAAATCTACATCTTTCGAAACATATCTCACTCAAGCAGTGATAAGATGGCGATGAGGCATTTACAGAAAGATGTTGAGGTTACAACCTGTCTGATATTTCCTTTCCCTTGAGATTTCATGATCCAAAAAAGAGGAAAATTGTCCATAGTAAGAATATACCCAAAATATAGCCTGGGTCTCCGATGTATATACTCTATGATCGTCCTGTAACGGGGTGTATTCTGAAAAAAAGATAACGAGTTATGAGCCCGGTACCTGGATTGTTCTGGATCTTTACACCTAACATGATACATCTCCGCTGGGAAGCTTGTGCATAACGAAGCTGTCGGGTGCATGGTGCAAATCACTATCATTCCTGTCGTCTTCAATTCCTGGGACAATCGCTTCGGTTTGACCCACAGGCTGGTTTTAGCCAGTGACACTGATCCAGAGAGCGATTTTTCTGTATTAGGTTGAAGATAGCATACGAGGATGCAAGGGGAAAGCCGTGTCGTTCGAGGGTGCAAGAGGGAAATGGCAAGAAAGTACCGAAAAGTGGGGCTTAACACACAAGGTGGAAAACCGAGGTATCGCAGATAGCGAGGGTGAACGACAATAGTGTAGCTGGAGTGACCGGTGAGGGAAAAAAAGAGATGAATATGAGACGTATGTACAAGAAAATAAGGACATTAATGGAGCATACCTAGTACAATGGGTGAGGGAAGAAAAGAGAGGCGAGAAAAGGAAGTCCAAGGCAAGTACTTATAATAGGTAGAGCGCGACGGTGAATACAAGTCAACTATGTAAATGTCAGGAGATCAGTAAAGAATTCTCCTACCGGTTTGAGTGGTAGGACCGTGAAGCAACCATATCACTTGTAGACCTCAGGAGGACAGACTCATGCATGTGGAGATGGCCCTAGTAAGGTGTGAATGACGAGCACTGAGAGCCAAACTCACCTGCCATTAGCCTTGTGTAAGCTTTGGTTCAAGCACAAATAAAGGGCTCGAAGGAGCTATGGTTTTATCGTTACATGTGGAAGGGGATCGGTAGCAACCGACAAAGATATTGCGACGGCCAATTCTTCAGTTTTATTCCGTTGTATTGTGATCTGATTGTTGCTTCTTGAGTTGTCTCTTGCGCCGACAGAATGTAGCGTTTCGGTGGTTTTGCTTGGTGGGAAGGACAATCCTGACGTGTTATCGCCATGTTCGGCTGATACAAGCTCGACAACAATCTGCAGTAGTAGCTGGGAGAGTGACAGGCCTGCGACGGGTTTATCTGGATATAATCGCGCACTCCACAGGATGCTTCTATCTTTCGGCCTGAGAGAGTTTTCAATGAAAACCGTCGTTGCTTTAGTCCCACAGGCGTCGGAGAAATCCTTGAACTCCACCAGGTCCACCCGGCGAAAAGCGAAAGCTGGGAGGATGAGAAGTCAGTAGAAGGATAACTATATACTGTGTTCAAGAGTTGAGCGCATGTTCATCAGAACATAGCGTACAGTGACAGAGCCCGCTTTGTTTCTTCGAAGTCCTTGACGCTGATGGGGGTTCGGAACATGAACTATGGTCTCAAAGGCCGGATGAACGATTGAGCGGCAAATACATGCCGAGAATAGGCGCGCCCAAGTGCTCATCACGTGGCGTCCCAGCATAGTATGATGTCATCTCGGAATTTCTGACAATTTTGGCTTTAGCCTCAAAGTTGATTCAATGATTCTCTATCGTCCGACCAAAGTTCCCCATCTAACGGAATGTATCTATCTTCCCTCAAATTTTTAGCTTTTACAGCGGGCCGTTCTCACCAAAGGTCCATCGGGGGAAGCTCGGTGGTTGTTTCAAGGATATTTTTCAAGTACATCAGTTCCAAATGTCCTAGCGTGTGTCGCCATCAAGCGAGTACACTTGAATACTGAAAATATCACTCTGGGGTGCCGATTCGGAGCCTTACGAATCTGGTCAAACGTTTCCGCGCTCTTGTGCCATAACAGACCCAATAGTTTCTTTGACCGCTATTTCCAGCAAACCACTCGGGATAATTGCGAAACCCAGATATCAACTCCATCTTTACTTCTTATCCAAACAAGAGTGCCCAAAAATTGTTTTGCATCGAAAATCTTAGTCCTATGGCTCAAGTTTCTTCATCGGGAAACCGGCTCCTGGTCAGTATAAATCCCTGGCTCGCTTGACGAATAGCTGTTATTACAGAGTCTAGCTACTCCCTCTCTCCGATGGCTACAGCTCACTCTTTGGGATCTATGCCTTTCTTCGCCACCCTTTTCGCGTTATGTGTTACTACTTTTCCGACCTTAGCTGGAGGTCTCTCGCCTTCGCCCTTCATCGTTCCGGTTCAAAGGCTGGTCAATACTCCCACTACCGGCCACAGCTTGGTCAGAGCTGGTCAGGCCAGACTTCAGGCTTTCAGCAAAGCTCACTCCCAGGTCAATGGTATCCCTGGGGATCATGCCGCCTTGGCACCTCCTGCTGCTAGTCTTACCGACCAGATCGTGACCTTCACCATTAATCCAGTAGTGAACGGAAAGAACTGTGAGCAGCGTCGTGTTTTAAACCACTCTTTCCTGGACCCACCTATTGTTTAGTCTCATTAATAGTCGATACTGGCAGTTCAAACACTTGGGTGAGTCGCCATTGCATCCAAATATCTTTTTGACTGGGATGATTGACACAAATTGTCAAGGTTGGGGCCGATCCTGCAAACCGCTTGCAGCCTGGTCTTGGCCTTGATCTATTTGAAGTAACATACGGCTCTGGTGCTGTCCTTGGTCAGTTTCTAAATCGTTGTTATCTGTCGAAGACCCTGAATCTTGGTTTCAGGTGACGAAACAACGAACACGGTAAACATTACACCCGGCCTCGCTGTCGAAAACCAATCCATAGGTAATGCACTTTTGTCCGAAGGATTCGACGGAGTCGATGGTATCATGGGGTGCGTGTCTCTTGAACGTACGAAGTCTTTTTTAAATCACCTTATCGTCTATATAGCTTCGGTCCCGTTGACTTGACGCAAGGCACACTTCTAGATAATGCTGAATCGGCGAGTTCTTAGACCAGTTGCTCATTTGTACATGTCAATTTTACTGAAATTCCCGGTATACAGACTATTCCCACCGTCATGGACAACCTCTTTGCGCAGGGGACAATTTCCAACGAGACACTCGGAGTGTTTCTTGCACCAACTACTACAGATGACCCTGTTAATGGCGAGCTCTCTTTTGGTATGCCTTTCCTGAAATTCTCGCTTGATGCTTAAATGATATAATGCTTGCCCTCAGGTGGTGTTGATACCTCGAAGATGACTGGACCAATGTCCTTCTTCCAGTAGGTTTTCTTCGTCATTTACAAATTCAACAGAGTCGTTGATTTAAGTTTTTAGATCGACACTGCCATTTTGGTCCATATCTCAGAGTGCCACTTTCGGCGGGGTTACTATCATGGACACCACCACTTGTGTAGTCGACACGTATGTATCGAGTGCTCGTCTATTTCTTTCATTGACCGAAGGACTCGCATGGCAGGGGTACAACACTTCTTATGCTTCCAGAAGACGCCGTCACAACCTACCAGGACCTCATTGGAGCCACTTTAGATCCCACCACCGGTCTCTTGTCAATTAATGAAGCCCAGTTGAGCAACTTGACGACACTGTCTTTCATTGGCACAGATATCAACGGTGAAACTGTAGGCTTCTACATTTCTCGGAGAATAATGTGATCCGAACGTTCAATTTTTAGCAACATTTCGACCTTACTCCAAACGCACAACTCTTTCCTCGTGCATTCAATACCGAGATTGGAGGCTCAGCGGATGATATCCTCCTGATTACTGCTTCAAGTGGGAGCAATGGTGCGTATCACTTAGTAAGTCTTGATTGGATTACGCTGATCCATATCTGCTTAGATGCATCCACTATCGACTGTATAATGGGACAATCATTCTTACAACGTACTTATTCGGCATTTGTAACGCCAAACGGTAATCCAGACGCAGCTGGCACTGTAGGCTTTGCGACCACTCCCTTCACAGACGCCACGACCAATTGAGAATTGCGGCCATATTCTGACAAACCTCTTTCCTAATACAGATTTGCTACATACAGCTTTGACCTTGAACCATTCTACCATAGTGTCATCAATACCTGTGTATCATTGCATCCTGCTCTTCTCTTCTCAGTCTTCTTCGAACTTTGTATGTGACCTGCATAGCTGATTTGTGGGTCCAAGCAATCGAGAATGTTTCCCACGTCATTGTTACAATTGGCAAATTACGATTTGTTCTCTCTATCCTTGAGCACCAGTGCCCAGACAATGGTGCTTATCACTTGTCACTGCTCACCACGCTTACACCCGCAGGATGAATCCCGCTGTTGACCGTCTCTGTGTCAGCAATCCGGTCTTTCCTCTTCAAGTATGTAAAGATCATGGCGATGTCAGGCGCCGCCGATATCACCTTGCAGAGGCAGTGTTCGTTGCTTCCTTATGTATAAAGACCTTGAGTTGAGGAAGGTAGTCCACAACGATGCTCATGGAAAGAGTCGAAGAAGTTCCCTTCATCTACAATGGCGTAACATACAAAACCTGGGTAAAGATTGTGGGCGATTTAGAGAAAAGCATCCGCACGCCTGTAATTGCACTTCATGGAGGCCCTGGTAAGTTTCTATATCATTCTACATTGTTCCCTAGTGTCATATTGTTCTACATAGGTCTTTCGCATGATTATATGAATCCACACATTGATCTTGCCATAAACTCTTCTATCCCCGTTATTTTCTATGACCAGATTGGCTCTGCCCGTTCTTCCCACTTCGTCTCATATCGTGGGATCGCTCCTCCGAATACACCAGACGAGGCACCTGCTATCACCATCGATCTCTTCGTTGCAGAATTGACTAACCTTATCAACCATCTCAAGATCTCCGCCTTCGATATTGTTGGTCACTCCTGGGGTGGCGTTCTTGGTGTGGAATACGCTATCCGAGTTCAACCTCCCGGACTTAAACACCTTGTCCTAGTCAGCTCACTTGCCTCCATGGCTCTATGGGGCCAGAGTGTCATGCAGCTAAGTGCATCGGTGGTACCAGAAGATATGCGCAGCGAGCTTGTTCAACCATCCAGCATGGGAAAACATCGAGAAGCGCTGAACTCGTTGCACGCCGTGTATGGATGTACATGTGTTCCTGTACCAGACGAAGTCAAGAGATCACTCGACTATGCAGCGAGCGAGGAGGAAATATGCGATACGACGGTCCCTCAGAAGATGTTTGGGGGGGAATTCGGTACTTGGTCTTGCATTGGTCGCCTACACCATGTCCTTGTTCCAACCTTGATTATCAATGGACGCAAAGACCTCGCTCAGGATTTTGTTGTTCAACCATTTTTTGATGGGATTGCTAAAGTCAAGTGGGTTAGGATGGAGAATTCCAGTCATATGGCAATTTGGGAGGAACGGGAGAGGTATATGTCTATTCTTGATGATTTTCTGGGTGCATGTATTTGAACATGCACAGGATAGTGCTTCATTATCTTTATCAATCCAATTTCACATCACCATCCAAAGTATATGTCAGATATAAAATTTAAGCCTAACAGCAGTCTTGTGCTTCAGCTAGCAAGGCCCCGCACATACTCAATCAAAGCCCTTGCGAGAGAGACCGAATCAGCTATGTGCTGCAAAAATAAAATACCACATACCGCACAGGTCTTCCAGTCATGCCCTTCTCCTGATACGGCGTGGGCCTGGTAGCATCCATCGTTCCCGCTATGTCAAGATGCGCCCATTTCATCGCTGTTTCGGCATTACTTCCGTCCTCGGCTTCGATACCATGTGCGAAAGCTTTCAAGAATAAAGCCGCAGTGCAGCTTCCGCCGGGTCTTCCTCCAGTCTGATAGATACAAATTCAGGGAGAAATATCAATGAGGTGTGTATGATACGCACGTTGCATAGATCAGCATTGGAAGAGTAGATTTGAGGACCTATAAAGAACGGAGCAAAAAAAAATTAACAGAAGGAAAACGACATCCAGATTTTTGAAAGCGCACCGTAGTCTTCGCTGAGAGGCATACGCCAGAAACGGTCAAATTCTTGCTCACCAGCAGTGTGCAATTTTTCCCATAACTCGTCGGAAGTCTATGCATCTCGTGGTCGGTCATTAGTCAAGAAGAAGGAAGAAGACATGTACCGAGTATACGCCAGTAAAGATCTCTCCGAGCGCGATGACTATTGCACTAAAATTCGTAGTGTTAGAAGTCATCATCCGAGCGACACGAATGAATCATTACCCAGTAAGTGTAGCGACATCGATGAGAGTATGTGGTTTGTATTCTGTTGAGGCGTAGTAGATAGCATCTGCATATCACTCGTTGAGCAAAACCAGATATGCACATCACTTCGGGACGTACCAGACAAAACCAAACGACCTTCTGCGTCCGTGTTATCCACTTCTACGGACTTGCCGTTCATGGCGTAGACACTGCAGTAGACGTGGGTGAAAGATATTTCCAACAGCACAAAGATCTATACTTACATGTCTCCAGGTTTGGTTGCACTTGGCTGGCAATTAATTGTGTTAGGTATGTTGGCGTACAACAACTGGAAAGACTCACTCCGGGAAGATTTTCTGTCAGCGGGGTGACAGTTACGAGGTTGACTCTAGGTTCCCGTAAGATATGTGTGTAAGTGATATAGCGATTCGAAAGGAGTACTCACGGGAGTTTCAGCTTGGCAATGGCAAGCGTCGCTGAGACTACCGTGGCTGCGCCGCCCATATCGCCACGCATGAGTTTCATGCCCTGTGATTCAGAGGATTAAAAAACAGTAGGCAAAGCCCAAACGAATACACACTTCACCAGGCTTTAGAGATATCCCTCCACTGTCGAAAGTGATACCTTTTCCAACGAACGCGATCGGTTGGGCATCCTTTTGAGATGCGCCCTTGTAATGACTACGAATCGTTGTTAAAAAAAGTAAGGATGGAACAAATAAAAAGTCGGACATTTCCAAGAATTTGGCTGGTTCGTTGGTGCCGTGAGTTACTGATAGGAATGTGTTCTGTCAGTGGACTTCAGTGATGTAGAAAAGGTATTCTTCCAGAGAAACCCACCATTCCCTTGCTGGCAGCCCAGTCTGCACCATAGGAAATCAATACAACATAGCAGTCCATATTTATTATACACACCTTCATCTCGGACAAAGATTTCGACGTTCTCAATTCCAGCAAACTCGGCTTTTGCGCGTTCACAGAAAGCCTATTCAGAAAGTTGGATCAGAGAGTCACACAAAACGACTAGATAGCGAAGCTCACAGTAGGCGTCATCATATTAGCTGGTAATTCCATGAGCTGGTCGAATGTTTCTATCAGGACGGATATGGAGGAATACAACTCGAAACGCACGGTTCGCGCCAGGTTTTGTGAGTACGCATATGCGACTCCTCGATCCCATTCTTTTGAGCTCTCAATGGGCTTGAATTCTAACTTGGGAGGAATCGGTTTCTTCAAGTTCGGGTTGAATGGTGAAGGAGGATTTGTCTTCAAGGAGAAATCATACAAAGCAAGATGTGCAGCGACAGCTGGGAGGACTGTTTAACAGAAGTTATATATTCAGATTACTCCATGTACTCACCAGCAGCATGAGGGTCCGCTGACGCGTCAACAGTTACCTCCTTCAATCCATTTAGAACCTTCAAAGCCTTGACAGCACTTCCAACAGATTTTCGGACAAGTTCTCTCTTCACTTCACCCTTTTTGGCAGAGAAGTTATCACCAAGAGATGAAGCAGCAGTGATCTTTGTTGCAGGAGTGTCGTAGAATATGCTGGTCGTTCCTACATCGACTTTCTCTCCACGTGGAACTGTGGCCCAAGTTTTTGCGATGTCGACGTTGGGAATAGCGGTGGAAGGTGCCTTCGGATCGATGGGAACAATGAAGGCGGAAGTAGACATCTTGCAGGATCGATAAAGTGAGTGCCGAAGTAATGACCTTGGTATCATGCTGTGTATTTTTGAAAGAAGCTCTTAGACGCCGGATTTTCCCGGATTTCCCTCGATCGGAGTGGTTTTGATCAAGTTTTGATGCATATCATTTAAAAATTTTTATCACCAGGCGCATCTCTCTCTATACAAATAACAGCAACGGATCCGGAAATGCAACGAGGTCTCGCAGCAGTTCGCAGCTTTTAACCCGGGTACCCTTTGCTTATTCCAGCTTCTTTGTGCACTTATCTCCATCTATGGTGCACGTCACCTAACTGCCACTACCTGTGTACTAGCGTGGGAATCTTACATAAGCGGCAAAATCGCCAGCTCATTATCAGACACGACGTGCGGGATCAGTGCGGGATACACTAGAATTACGCGTAGACAGGCATCGACTGAATAAATCAATGTAGAATTAATGTTCAAATCTTTACGCTACAAATGACATCCGCTAACCGTAACGCCAAGAAAGCCGCAGCAGCTCGTGCTCGTGCAGGCCGTGCACGACAACATACCTTTCAGACCTTGCGTGAAAATATGCCAAAGGCCTTGGCTTCAATCAAGATCGAGTTAATTCGAAAGTGGGAGCATCGGGCTTGGAGATTTATTGATGCTTACAGTGATGGATTGGGGGCTAAAGATGCAGTGACCCAAATAAAGAAGTTCAGCTCACGTCGCTTTACTTCTCACCGTCGCATTCCTGAATCACTGGCTCGAGCAATGGATCAGTAGATAAATATTGCCATATTAGGGAATTATTATATTACATAAGATTACCATAAAAGGAAACGGCAAAAACGGCCCCATGATTTTTCTGAAATTCAACTTGTTCCAAAATCCCTCTAGAGCGTTTCATCATCTATCTATTTAGTATCTTTTCACAAGAGGAACACAGGATTCGTCTACTCCTTAAGGCTGCTCCCACGCTTGTGCACAGGTAGTGGCAGTTAGGTGACGTGCACCATACGCCACGATCTATGGTCCGATTTATTTAAGCAGGGAAATGTGGGGTGCGTGATTGTTTCGTTCCTTTGTTCTTCTTGGAACCGAATGCTCGAAATATATCCAGGTCTCAAATTCTCCGACCACTCACATTGTTTAGTTCGAGTCGATCCACCGCAAGACCTGCACATTCGCCGACATTTTCGCCCGCACGTTAGTAGTTCTATCCATCCGATTGAACTTTTTTTTTTCACACTTCATAGTACCTGACATGTTTCCTGATTACTCGTAATAGTCAAATTTGATAGTGAAACAGAGCGAAGCTCCTACGAGTCGAGAAATAAAGAGGCTACTGGCCGAATTCAGACCTGCGCTTTATCTGGTTCTTATACACATCCCATCTCTTAAATCTATTCTGATTTGTCCCCGATTGCGATATCGAACCATTTTCGCAAGGTCTTTTCCATCCTGTCCATTTCCGAAGGACTGTTCCACTTCGCGGCGGCTAACAAGGAGCAATTCAATTTACCATCGTACTGCCAGTAAAGATTGGTCATTGTTGGGCCGCTGACATGTGCACGGAAAAGGACTCGTGGAACTTGGGTAGGGCTCGATGAACCCGGCGCGTATTTCGTGAAGAGCCCTAGACCCTCTAGGTGTCCAATGGAAGAGCCAATCGGAGATTTGACCATCATCAATGAAGGATTGAAGCTCTTGCAAATGGCTTGTTTTTCGCGTTCCCTGTGAACGTAGGCTGCATGATCTTTCTGAGGCGCTGCATGAGTGGCTGCCATGTGTGGTATGACTGAGCTCCAGAAAGACTCCTGGTCGCAAGAATTGAAGGTCTTTGTATCGACTGAGAAGCCAACAGCCTTGCGGAAGGTTTCCAGTTTTGCTTGCAAGGGAAAACCATCGGTTCCGAATAGAGTCGTTCCTTCAGGATGGTTGATGGAAGATGATGAGGGCCAAGTAGGACGCTTTGATAGGTCTGTTAGCTTTCTTTCAAGTATTCCAGGTGTCTAGAATTTGCTGACCTGATCTTTACAGCTTAGCGGCATGAACCAGTGGACTGCATTGGTGTAGGCCTCGACTGTAGAGTCAAAGTGAGCTCCACCAACAACAGCTGCGTTGGCTAGTATCGTTTCTACATGTGCCACTGCAAATATAGCATCCATAGCTATCGTAATGGTTGTGTGGTGTGCGCGACATTTCTCCCGCAGAGCAGTCGTCCGAGCGTTATCAAATACCACATGTCGCATTGTAACGTCGTGGGTGCGAACTTTGTTCTCCACAGATGGGGGTAAGAATGGGACCTAAAGAAGTATCAAAAGGTGAGTTGAGACCTGAGGATACAACAATCAATTTTGCGTCGCTTACGAATTCCTCTGTTTGAGTTGAAGCAGGTTCCGGGACACTGTCCATATTTAAGCCTGTCAGGACAGATCCAGCAGACGCAAGTCGAGCTGTTTCTTCGCCCCATTTAATAGATTCCAAGTCCACAGGCATAGTCTTGAAAATCTGGTCATTCAAGGAGCCAACCAACTCGTTGAGTAAAATCATGGACATTCGACCGTCAAACATCCCATGAGGACCGGAAAAGCTTCGACAACATGAGCGCTCTCGGCAGGACCAGAGAATAGATAATTCACCGACCTTAGCATGTATCTTCCCGTTGAGAGTTCCACTGGAGATGCTATCAACCTCAGAGGGTATTCACCACGCGTGAACTCCCATTTTTCGTCGAGGTCATGCTCGAGGCAGTCAATTTTTGTCTCTCGCCAAATCAATGTTTGAGCGACCCATGTGTCGATATCGTCCGAACCAGCGGGTACATCGTATAAAGCCGTCCAAGATGCGTCCTCAGACTGGTACACCGTACGAAGTGCTACCGCTGGAATTCGATGTCGAAGCTGTATCCAAGCTGCACGGAGGCAAGAAGCAAAGGTATCCTGGGACACAGCTATTCCCGATTCATCTCTCAACTGCACCTCCGCAGAACCGGTGAGGGCCAACAAAAAGTCATGCAATCTGTTCACGGGCTTATTTGAGTTTTCTGAAGGCGAATGAGGACACAGCTTACGCGTAAGAGTTGCAAAGGGCTTCAAAACCATGAAGATTACGCTTGTAGGTCTTTCCGTCGCTGGAGGAGAAGGTATAAGCAGCCATTGATCAGAGGACTAAGAAGAATTAAACGGAGGGCCGTTTGGAGACGAAGGTTATTTGTAGGGAATCGAGTAGACGGACACGGAGGAAATGTATGCTTATTTCCCACTTGGCAATGAAACATTCAGGGAAGAAAATAGGGAAACAACGCGCTGTATTTCACTTACTACATGTATCAGAAAATTCTGATATTTATTGTGGGGGAGACCACAGGGTAACATTCAGGGTGATAGAAGGATTGCCGAAAATTCAGAGATTGGAGAAAATCAGGAGAAAGCTGCACAGGAATCTAAGTATCATAGTATCAGTGTATGTATCTTTAGTCCTGAATCACCAATAAGATCCTTACTGATAGCCTCGACGCTGTATATGATTGGACTAGCGGAAATATGTATTTGACGGTCAATTCTGAATACTATACCCTACTATACCGAGCTTTTTTTTCGGGGCGTTTGCTAGTTCTGGGCGAACTTGCCAACTTCACAATAAAATTGCAGCCGCTGGTCTCCGCTGGTATGTAGCCGTTTGTGACCTTCTCCCTCCCACCCCCTGCGGAAATACATCAAGCACTTTTATGCGTGGTGTGACACTCCGCATCTTATTCGTCCTGATTGAGTGAGGATACTGTCTGATACTGTACGTGTATAGTCTTAGGGAAGGATTTCTGTCAATAGCGTGCCTGAGTGTTATTTTACCATTCCACGTACATATCTATCTATCTATCTATCCGTTGAACATTGTATCAGATGGTATCCTATTGTATCTCTCCGAATTTTGAAGGCTTGAAATCAGCTAGACGCTCATGCAAGAGGCCTCAGCTTCTACATAATGTCAAGACATGATTGACTATAATGTTGCATTCATTAAAAAATCGGCTCAAGGGGAAGAAGGTCCCTGATCATTCAAGTTCAGGGCGAACAGCAGGACTGAGTCTGACTGAGGTCGCCGTTCCGCTAGAAGGACGATGGTATCCTGATGGTATCTACACGATTCTACAGGTCTTGTGAATCCAAGTAGGTGCCGCCCTGGTGCCGCCAGTTCCTTGTTGTAAAGGCCTGGCTCAGAATGATTCAATGCAAGAATATCTAACGAGGGAAAATCCGTCTTCAACACACGGTTGGACAAGAACGCGGTCATCACGCACTCAACACAATATCAAGTCCACTGTCAACTCTGGCTGCCGAAAACCCAAAGACCGCTCTTGAATAAAATTTGAATTTATTTTATCCTCGGTGTTCCCAAGTACATCCTGGAACTGCTTCTTTCAAGCTCGTCACAGGGAGTATAAGTATTGAGCCTAGAAGGAACGAATGGGGGACAAGAGGAGCAAACTCGGCCAAAGCCAAACAAATTAATCATCCTGGTTATCCGACCATATAAATTCATTCTATCACATGGTCAAACCATTTCCGCAAGGCTTTTTCCATGCCGTCCATTTCAGCAGGACTATTCCACTTTGCAGCACCTAACAAAGAACAATTCAGTTTGCCATCGTATTGCCAGAAAATATTGGTCATTGTCGGCGTCAATGGACGCGCTCGGAAAAGTACTCGATGCACTTGGGTCAGACTCGATGAGCCCGGTGTGTGTTTTGTGAAGAGCCCCAGGCCCTCTAGGTGTCCGATGGAAGAAGAGATTGGCGATCTGACCATCATTGACGAAGGATGAAAGCTCTTGCACATAGCTTGTTTTTCGCGTTCTCTCTGAACGTACGCTGCAAGATCTTTGCGGGGTGCTGCATGAGCAGCCGCAATTTCTGCTGCAACGACACTCCAAAAGAATTCCTTCTTGCAAGGATTGAAAGAATTGGTATCGACCGAAAACCCGACAGCCTTGCGGATAGTTTCCATTCTTGTTTGCAAGGGGTAACCATCAGTTCCGAAAAGAGTTGTTCCTTCAGGATGACGGATGGAAGATGATGTAGGCCATGAAGGACGCTTTGACAAGTTTTTGAGTTTCCGGAAGTTTATACGTCTACAACTCACTAACCTGATCTTTGCAACTCAGCGGCATAAACCAGTGAATCGCTTTGGTGTAGGCATCGATTGTAGAAGCATAGTGAGCTTCACCAATAGCGGCCGCGTTTAATAGTACCGCCTCTGCGTGGGCTAGTGCAAAGATAGCATCCACGGCCACCGTAACAGTAATGTGGTTTCCGCGGCATTTCTCCCTCAAAGCAGACGTCCGAGCGCTATCAAATTCCACTAGTCGCATCGTGACGTCGTGTGTCCCGATTATATTCTCCACGAATGGTGGTAAGAATGGAACCTTGGATAAATATCGTAAGTAAGAACATTCGAGAGCCCGTATAAGATATCACATATGCACTTACGAATTCCTCCCCTTTAGTTACAGCGGGTTCGGGGATGGTATCCATATCTAATCCTGTTAATATGGCTCCCGTGGACGCTAGTCGAGCTGTTTCTTCACCCCATCTGATAGTTGAGTCCACAGGTGCCGTCTCGTAGATCTGATCATTCAAGGAGCCAACCAGGTCGTTTAGTAAAATCATCGACATTCTACCATCAATCATTCCATGAGGACCTGCAAGACTTTCAAGATAACATGAGCGGTTTAAACAACACGTTCCATTAGCTATCACACAAACCTTATCATGTATCTGCCTGTTGCAACTTCCATCGGAGATACTATTAGCCTTAGAGGATATTCGCCATGTGTGAACTCCCATTTTTCGTCAAGGTCATACTCGAGACAATCAACCTTCGTCTCTCTCCAAACCAACGTCTGAGCGACCCATGTGTCAATGTCGTCCGAACCATTAGGTACATCGTATAACACCGTCCAAGATGCATCTTCAGGCTGGTACGTCGTGCGGAGCGCTACCGCCGGAACTCGATGCCGGAGAAATATCCAAGCACTGCGAAGGGAGGCGATGACTTTTTGTTCAGGAATAGATGTTCCAAATTGATTCCTCAACTGCACCTCAACAGACCCGGTGAATGCCAGTAGAAAGTCGTGCAATCTATTCTCTGGCTTAGCTGAGATTATCCTTCGAGACGAGCCTGAACACAACTCACGCATACGAGTTGCAAATGGCTTCGAAGCCATGGAGACGACGCTTGTATGTTTTCCCATCATCGGTGGAAAAAGTATACGCTGCCATTAATCCGACAAGGGGGCCAAAAGAAGAGGATTCAGTTGAGACTATCTGGGGACGAACCTTGAGGCTGCCATTTTGCAGGGACGGGAGGGGGTTTCCCACTCGGCTCTGCCATAAATTCCCGGGGAGCCCACAGAGAAATCATATGTTTACAATTTTCCAAGAACATTGCACCTAAAAAGGACATTTCAGAGAACCAGAGATTCCAACCGAGAAGTGCACAGGAAGTACTTATATACATACATAGTTTAACGGAAGAAAGTGATGTTCGATTTTTTTTGCATATTTAGCGAAGGCCCGAGTTCGGCGCTGTTCGGCGATTGGAAAGAAACGGAGAAAGCAACGAAAGGAAGATTCAGAAGACAGAAGTCTGAACATTTGAAGTTTAAACTTGCAAAGGGGTGCATCCCGCTAATAGACTTCAAGCATTACTACCAAAGGTTACAGGAGGTTACCCGCTTACTTACGATACTGACACAGTCACTGCACCGACGATCGCTGCGAAAGGATGATAAGGAACTGGTCTTCACTGTTCAGGAATTCGCTTTAGGTTGCTCCTCAAGCTCTACATTTTTTAATTCAGTACCTCTGATCAATCTTCAACCAACCACGAGTAAGTGACAAAACGAAGCCTCCCTACTCACCGGAACTTCCTATTCCGAATTCCACTTGGCAACTCAAACCGTACTGTGCGCTCGGTATCGCTTGAATCACGAGAGGCGAGAGGTGGACGAACGTTATAATGTTTTGAATAAATTGGTCAACTTGGAAGAGAATACATGTACATCTGCTGTAATCGACATCTGCGGAAATCAGAAATAGGAGGATTTAACTTAGTTTGGGTTCAGTTGAATAAAGGTTCGTTTGGTAAGCTGAGGTCTTCAATGCCTTGCTCTTTCCAATAAGCCTCGATGTCCAAGATAGAATCAATCGTATCTACTATAGACTTCCTAAAGGAAGTGTATGAACCCGCCTTGATTCCAAGGTATCTTTCTGTCCTACTGAGATCTGTCACCTGCATGGGGAAGACAGGTGCCTTTTCAGGACTGCATAAGCGATCTGCAAGGTGGGGGCGGGCTTCTATAATTTGAGGGATGACTTTTTTCCAATCATGATCCTCAGGAGCACCAAGGATAAACCGTCTGTCCTTTGGTACAAGCTCGTCAATTGCCTTATTGTGTACCGCATTGATATGAGCATCGACGATATCGCGCACATCCATCCAGCCAGGGTATACGACAAACACCTTGTTTTCAGGTCGGAGTAGGAAGTGAACAAAATAGTTGGAACTCTCTAGACCATAGAGCTTGGGATGGTTGACAATATACTTGTAATTGGGGACGAAGGGACCGAAAATATAAGTCGGATCGACTGAGCTGTAAGTTAGGGGAATCCAACTGCTTGAAATTTGTCACAAGCTCACTGATAACCACCCGAATATCGCGGTGCTTTTCAGCCCAATTCAACATGGTCTGTTCGCTGATGATTTTCTGAGCTATATAGACGACAAAGTGTTGAGCTTCAGTGGTTTTCTGAGCATCTTCGAATGTGACGGATCTCCAGTCTGCATGATCAAAATGCGTAAATCAGTTGGTATACCGGCGACATTGGAAAACTTTAGCAACCTTGGGGACCAATGGGACCATCGATATTATAAGTCACCTGTGATCCGGTAACGATTATTGTCTTCACACCTGCTTTCCGAGCAGAATCCAGAATCCTTTCTGTTCCCTCAGTGGAGAACTTTAAATGTATTAGTATGGACTCTAACCGGGGAAAGGCGCCTCGAATTCACCCTCTTGACAACCTCTATGTCGCCTCGAAAAGAAGGCAGGAATGCGGCCACATGTATCAACACCTCTATATCTACTCACATGAACAATGTAAAACTCTGGGACCGGAAGTTAAACATACCTTCAAAGGCATCACCGAGGTTTGAAGTAGAAAGATCGGGGATATCAATTACCGAAAACTTTTTGTAGCCTCTGAACACTTTCTCCAGCTGCGAAACCTTCTCCCCTCGAGCCGACCTATATATGGTTCGTAAAGCTTCGGTCGGTTGAACTTATATGGAGGTTCAAAAGATGACATTTACCCTCGCACTGTATGACCAGCGTCAAGTAATTTTTGGACAATTTGAGAGCCAAGAAGTCCAGAAGCGCCAGTCACGAAATAATTAGAGTAAACCATTTGATGATGTAGAAGGTTTGATAGAAAGAAAAGAGTATGCGCTCGAACAAACCTAAGTTGAATATATATATATAGTGTTGGATTTGTGGGCTTGAGAATACACAGAATACATGTGTTAATCATGAATGCTTCTGTAGAATGTTTGTATATGATTCCAAACAAGGATTAGCGTGTTTGTAGATCGATCAAAAGTTCAGAACGGTGGCAGAGGGTGGCAGACAGTGACGGACAGTCCCCGCTCTTTCAGGTTCTTTCTCTCCCATCAGTATCGAATATTGACCTTCAATAGCCTATACACAATCACTATCCAAATGACTACCCGTCGTTGCCCCAAGGACTGGGAAGAGGGGAATGATTGCAAAGGGGGAGAATTCACAAAAAGGATCGCTTGACCCAATTCCTTGACCTGGAGTGTTTGAAGAAAAGTAGAAAGGCAAGGAGTAGATCCCAAAAAGGAACACTGGTTCTGGGATTCCACGTGAACATGTGTACAATACATGTGGCATGAGTTGCCTCAGGCGGAGACCGGGCAAAGGGCCAACATTCAATGAGATGAACTGAACAAGTGGTTATCCGATTTACACTGTGACTCTTCCCTAGAAATTAGAATTTCAATAAGTACGTAGATGAATATATGGCGTGGTGCCCGAATATACAGTCGGGCGCTACATAGAATTCAGAGCCTACAAAGGCTCCCAGCTGCTTCCAAGCGGGCAGAGATGTAGTTCACATTTTTGGTACCGTCAAAGGTTAGATTACAAGCTACAACTTGAACAAACTCTTGTTGCGAAGTAGTTCCGCGATCTCGGGCCGCGTGAATTATGCTGCAACACCAACGACAAAGTGCTGAAGCGCTGATACAAATCTCCATCAGGAATTCTATTCGGTCGTACTGTGTACAGCGGTGTACAGTACAGTACATATATCGGCACACATATATAGGTCGTTGACGGCGTCGCAAAATGCTACACACCCTCATTTTGAACACCCGGTTGAATCAGCTTGAACCATCGCAATCCCCAGAATCTATATTGGTCAACCGTACTGGACAAGACACAGAATGGTTCAGGCAAATATAGATAACACGTATGCGCTCTCTTCGATTACAACTTGTGGTTTTTCATGCGCATTAACAGTCTGGGAGCACTGTTCATCGGTCTCATCCTTTCAGCTGTGTACGGTACTCCATCTGCGAACATTATTGAAGCTCATCAGTTTCTTTTCTAGCTTGAACGGAGGCATGCATTATTTCCCATGAAATAGACTCACAACTTGAAAAATGACCAACGTTAATCCCCACAGTGACTTTGTCTCAAACGTGGTTTTACTTCAGCGCTCAACAGCAACGTGAACATTCGGATCCATTATGGCTCAGAGCAACAGTCAGTCTGATCTTCATTCGTAGTTGTCGAAGTCCGAATCAATTTCTCAATCAAATTAGGTTGTCGTTGTGGTCATACTTGACTTCTTGCACCAGCTTTTCACCAGCCATTGGAGTGAGTGTACACGTATTTACGAACTATGCACAATGATCGAATTTTCCCAGTGTATGATTATTGTGTCACGAATTTTGGCAACAGTGCAGCCCTAGACGTGCTTCCTTGGTGAGTACAACTGCCCTGCGCTCAGCGGCAGGCTTCTCTTGCGGACTCTCGAGAATCCAGGAATGGAATGAGTTCTGGTGATTTCCCTCACGGCTTTTACTAATATTTGCTCTCTTTGAAGGAGCTACTATGTGAGTTGGATCATCTTAAATCGTCGTTGAACTAGCCAATTGAACCAAGAACGTAGGGAATGGCATATCCAACGGTGAGTTGTCATCTAGGTACAGAACAACGAGCTTGTTGATAATCAGTCTTTCTTTTCCGTTGAAGGGCGTTGTGACTGTGATAGTACAGAGGTGCGACGTTCCTTGTAGTGCTCACAGCATTGCGATTGAATCAAAATATTAGCTTCTATGTGTGGCGAGTGTGGAAATGTAAGTCCGTTGAAGAGCCTGTCGTCTTTCTGCTCATGGCCGAAAATTAGTGAGCAACAACGTCATTATTGCTGGCGCGATCGTGAGTGAATTCCCTCCCCCGAACATTGATTCAAAGATTATTGGTTTATTGACAACCTTTAGTGGTCCTTATCGCTTGCTCAATTCGGTGAGTTGGCGCCAAGCGTGTCCAATTATGAAGTCAAAGACAAATGCAAACTGACATCTAAATTTAAATTCGAAGGCGCATTCCTTTGTAAGTGTCACTGATCAGTCCGGGGGCTGAAACTGACATTAACTCCAGATTATGTTGCTCGAGTGTGCGTATCAGACATCGAAAGCTAATCTTCGGAAGAAATCTGCTCACTCGAAGACCACAGGTTTGGTGTTCCCAATGCATCAGATCTCTCATTAGTGTTGGGTGTGAGTTGAAGTGGTCTGTATCTTGAATGATCTCTCATCCTTTATGATAAACAAGAACTATGCGATCCTTGTGAATGCCATTGGAGCTACTTGTGACATTGTCATTGCCTGTGCGATGGTGTTTTATTTACGTCAATCACGAACTTCGATTAAAAGGTATGAATTCCATCTATGTATATTATTTGACGGAATGATTGACCGTTTTTTCCAGGACGAATCATTTACTGCGTTCCATCGTAAGTGTGGCTATTCTAATTGTGTGTAATTTGTGTCAAAACTTCCAGTGGTCTCATAGACAATCTTTACTGTTACAACCGGCATTGTCTCCAGGTAGGTGCACAAGTATTGGGGGTATTTTAGATCCTGATCAGGTTTCTGCCTATTTCTAGCGTCTGCGCCATCATGGTTCTTTCTATGGCCGCTGCTTATCCCGGAACAAACATTGAGCTTACTTTCTATTTCATGCTGACTCGGCGTAAGCCCCTTCTAGTATATTCGTACACTCAGAATTCTGATTATTCAGGGACGCTTATAGTCTATGCAAACTCCTTTTTGGCAACTCTCAACGTCCGTGATCATCTCAGGGAGCTCGGTCACGGCGGTATTATCACCACTTCTAACTTCGTACAAACTCGGACTACTGCTGCTGTCCATCGTACCGTTTCGCACGAAATGGATGACTTCCCTCGTCAAAAGGGTACACAGAATGTAAGTTCAACGATTTCTTACAGCATTTCCCAGATACACAACATCTCACATGTCCGGTAGTTTGATAGAGGTCATAGCGAACTTGAAGACCCCGGGACCGTCATTTCCGTGAAGGTAGATAGAATCACGGACGTAGATTACAAGTCTTAATAAGTTCTTGAGAGTCTCAAGATCTACTAAGGACAGTTGCGCATGTATCTAGGTAGTTCATTCTCGTATCAGTGCACGACTTTCCTTCACTCCATGAACCTACGACCTGCGATCTGCGTTGTCAATATATCCGTACATCAGCGAAAATATTACATAGTACAAAGATATCATCGAATACAACTTGTCATAGATAATAAGAATAAGTTATTGGACAAAATTAAATTACACATCAGCCAGTAAGCCACTGACTTCATCTTCATCTTCTGAATCACCTTCATCGTGACCGACGCTCACTTGCGAGACTTGCTCATTTTTTGAATCTCTTCGCAGTTCTTGCTTCGCGTTGAGGACGGGACGGGCTCGAACATTCCGTGGAGTATCTTCTTCCTCTTCGCTATCGGAGCTTATAGTGATGACCTCCACTAGTGGTTTGCGAGTCCTGTAGATATTGGAGTGTGAAACAGCAGTGATATACGAAATGGAAGGATGGACTCACGCTTGTCTTTTGGGCATCGCGCGAGTAGGCGCGGCAGAGGAACGCCGAGAGGAAACCGTTGCCAAATCTTGTTCTTCATCCCTATCGTCGCCATCATTATCATTCGAATCACTACCGTCGGAAGTGGAGAGCCGAGCGCGCCTAAAAATGAAAACGCTATGAGACTGGCAGTAAATCAATATGATCACCCAGTTCGTACTTGGCTTTGCCCTTTCGGGTTCGAGCGGTCTTGTTTGAAGTTGAAGGGTCGTCTTCAGCGGCGGAGCTGGTCACACTGCCAGAACGTCTGAATATTACCATGAGCTCCCACTGGACCATCGTGTATGAGTAAGAAGTAACAACGGACCGCTTTCTTCCACGCCTTACTGGTGGTGCAAACTCATCTTCCAGAGGTATGATGTCGTTTAAGAATTGGGCTTCTGCTTGGTGTTCTTCGTGAGATAGATACTCTGCGGCGCTTAGTCCTTCAAGCTGCTTTTCGTATTTTTTCACAAACGAGGACTGGAATTTAGCGAAGGCATTCTTCGAGACGGCGTCGGCGAACGGTCGACACTAGAATAAGATCGATACTCAGCCTTTGGATCGTAATCGAAGGAAAAACTTACGGAGGGAACCTTATCCATTAAAAGATTCAAATAACGAACGGTGTCCTCATCAACATCATTTGGGAGATACAATTTCGGTAGTTGTTGACACAGGACTTTCTTGTGATCCTCTGCAAATCGAAAAATACTGAACACGTTAGGGAATAAACTGAGCAACGTGAAAGCTTACTGAACAATTTAGAATCTTTGTTGAGAAATTCTTTGACAATGTCTCGGGCAATGGTGAATTGTAAGCAGCTCGATTCACCGGCAGGAACTCCCTGTTCTT
The DNA here is from genome assembly GCF_021015755.1 of Lentinula edodes. Classification (NCBI taxonomy): domain Eukaryota; kingdom Fungi; phylum Basidiomycota; class Agaricomycetes; order Agaricales; family Omphalotaceae; genus Lentinula; species Lentinula edodes. Next base: position 369,698 of record NW_025764312.1, read on the forward strand.
TTTCTTTGTCGACACTGCATTATAGAGTCATTTGAATTTGTTGATCGTTTATAATACTGGAGAACCACTCACTAGAGCGTGTTAGGATGAGTCCAATCCAGGAACATGCCAGCGATTTGAGCTGAGGAGGCCATCTCATCATCATCATCCACATCACATAGTGCGCAAAACACAGGCATGAAAAGCTGAGAGGAGAGATAAGTAGTCAGGTGCCGTGGAACAAGACTTACACGTACTGATGAGATGATTTCTTGATTATCTATGGACGAGGCGCAGTACGCCTGGAAGAAGAACGACAAACACTGCTTGAGCTTCTGATTTTTGACATTCTTGGGCGAAAAGTATTCGATTAAGAGCAGTTTCATGATCTGACCTTGGGGTCAGCGACGAAAGTCACCCAAAGTTGAACGTCAGACACACACATTCTCGTCAACAAGCACACCAGGCAGTGCCAGTTTAGCTAATCCCATGCACAGAACCGCACGGAATTCTTCACTGGAGTCATCGCTCTCTAGCAACTGAGTGAAGTGGCCGATCCAAGCAGCAGGCTAAGGGTTAGCAACAATGAGATTGGGAATATCGGACAGGAGTCAGACTACTGACAGTATGAGGTTCCACCATTACACCTTGGTCATACTTCATGAGCGTGTCAAATACGGCTTGCATAACAATGACCCTCAGTTCCTCAGGGTTCTGTTCAATCTTCATCTGCTTGATGAAGAATGCCAAGGCCATTTTGGCAATATTTTTGGAAATTAAACTGATGAGACCTAAGCATCTGAATCCCTGTTCTCTTAAGTCACCATCCTTCCTTTGGACAGCAGGATAAATCAGCTCTTTGACAATACCATCCAGTGAAGAATTATTTTCCAGGGTCTGACAAAGGAAAATGGTTACTAGTGGGACACCACAAATGTAAAAGAAAGTCCCTACACCGTTCACGCGTTCGAGCATGGACTCGCAGATACGCAAACAACGTTTATCGATTTTGTCTGCATGTGCTTTCTCGGCTTCCGACATCTCTTCACGGCTTTTAGAGGCCGCCTGCTTCGAACGAGTTGGGGGCAGGGTGGGAGCAACGGAGTCAAAGCTTGCATCAGGATCTATGTCTTGCTGCCGTTCAAAGACGTAAGCGGGGAGTAATATCAATTGAAAACAGTAAAAACCCACATCTACGTCCTCGTCTTCATCATCTCCCGGATCCCGTAGAGCTTGTACGATTTCAATAGCGACTACGCGGATAAGATCCCGTTCACTATCGGCAAGACGGCTCAGTACTTCCATGCAAGGCGCCACTAGATCATCAGGTAGAAAGTCGTGGATTAGCATATCACCTTGAAGATATACAAAAATCAGTTTCTGCACGGCGCGAAGAACGCTGTCTCTTACGAATGAGTGAATCCATTTTCCTCCGTCCGATCTCGTCTCCATAGTCCAGCGATATGGCAATTTTAAGCATCTCCATTACCACAGATTCTCTGCTATCTAGCTCGTCCTGTCGAAGGTATCGGGCCTCATCATCCAGATTGCACGCATCCTGATCGAGAGAGCGAATACTATCGACAAGGTCGTTGAAATGTTCTTGCAAGCGAAATGCAAATGATGTGACAACAGGCAGGATTGATTCCAGCCTTGCATCATCTTTGCGACTTTCACAGAATTCAACGCACGTTCGAGCGAGGAATGCTTTTTCAGGAGTGAGTGAGGTCCAATAAGTGTCGTTGAATGTGATACCATTCAGAATGTGGGGATTGGACTCGAAGATGCGTATGATGGCATCTCCAATGATCTTGTCAGTGCGAAGGTCAAACATCTTCAGCAAGCCCACCAGACCTGATTCATCGCCAGGTGCTTTTCCGTTGTCAGTCATATCAGCAGTTTCCACCCATCTTTCTATGAGTTTGGCAGCAGCTACGCGTACATTCTCATTGCGGTCCCCGAGCCCGTTCCGAACAATGGATTCTCGGAGTTCCATACTCAGAGCTCGCGGGTGAGCAAAGCCTATTGTCAATTCTTCTTCATCGCCAATGGTGACATTCCTTTCAAGAACAGTATAGACTAACTTGCGTGTCGTAACGTCTACATCTTGACTGCGTTCTAGGATGGGAGGGATGGTGATCTTGTTCACGGGAAGATTCACTAGTATCGCCCGCCGTACTTCGCTGCATAAAAGTCTTGAGATTCAGGTGTCACGGTATGAGAATATCAAGAACATACGCTTGGGGATCATACGCCAAGGATTCGAACAGTACTTCGGATAGAGGTTCTAATTGGTTCTCTTTCAGCTCCTCTGGATCGTCAATTCCATGGAATTTGCATAACGCGATGGCTGCCTGTGAGCGAATATTGTGTTCCTTGTCACTTATACGGCCCAGAAGCCTGCTGCGTAGCTCGTAGTAGATTCTGTTTCTATAAGTGTGTGAGGATTAGGGGTTGAACGTTATAGATATCCGTAGAACACGTACTCTATCTCGCCCAGATTGAAAACAAGCTCCGAACAAAGTTGGACAGTCCTGTAGCGAGTAACTTTCTCTTTAGAACCGAAGCCTTTGAAAAGTAGTTTGTCCAGCAGGCGCTCGGTGAAACGCGCGGCGGGGGTGTACGCGACGTTGTATTCATCGATATCATCCTCATCGATAGGGTCTTCTCCAGCTATAAGATGAGAATTAGATGTCTGCATACTTATCTGTGTCATTCGCGACCTGCCTTTTTCATTGAGACATTTGACAAAGCCTCCAAAGAACTTGACAACACGGTCTCCGGGTCCACCCTTCTTTGATTCAAGTAACCGAAGCAGGACACTGTATATAGCCTGCTCAAATTTCCTTTCGCCAATTAGAATCGTATCCCCGTCTTTGGTTCGTCCTCTAAGCTGCGCGAGGTCCACAAAGATTTTGTGTAGCGCAACGATGTTCTTTTGGTGATTTGCCGAGGCACCCTGTACCTGGTCAAAGATCTCGGAGACTTCCAGAAGGAGATCTTCTGTATTAGTCTGACTGTCGGGTCGAGTCCTGCCTGGCATAGTGGACAGTGGAGGTGGAGGTTAAAGGCGGGGTTAAAGGAATCGTTGACCAAGTCGCGTTTTGGGACACGGTCACATTTTCTCGCTCAGTCCGGGCCGGTTGCCGATTCGAACACGTCTGTTGTGACGATTTAGGCAAGTGTACAAATTGTTTTTCTGTGTCCACCTGCTTCTCTGAAGTGAGAGCACCTGTCTGCATGCGTTGATACCTTCTATCACCCTCTCTTGTCACAGAACTTACGCCTTCGCTCAGACTTCCAGATTCTTACTAGATTTTTTCTATAACCGCAGTCAGCGCGATGAGAATACCTTCTTCGCTGGCCGTTTTTTTCCCGTTTGTGTTACTCTTCACTTCCGTGCTTGCAGACTCTGGCACTGGAGGCTTATATCCTCCTGGTCTACTCCCGCTAATAAACAGAGCCAATGCTTTGCTGTCCACTGGACAGTTTAACGATGCGGCGAAAGTATATTCAGAAGCAATAGGTGTGTCCATCTCTCATCACTAATCAATTATTCCTGAACACCATTGTACCGTCGCAGAACAATCTCCCACCGACTATCTACTATATTACAAACGGGCTACGGCTTACTTCTCCCTGTCCCGCCATAACGCGGCATTAGACGATTTCGAGAAAGTCCTCTCACTCACTTCACACACATTCGACAATGCGCATCTTATGAAAGCTCGTATCTACGCCAAGGAAGGCGAGTTCGATTTGGTTCGCTCATCGTTAGATGCGTACACGTCCTCTCTCTCATCCCAAGGTCGAACTATCGATTCAACTGCTACGGAACTCCTTCGGTCTATTGACGAGGCAGAAAAATTGCTAGCAAAAGCTCGAAAGGAGAAGAAGGCTCAATTATGGACTGCATGTGCAGATTCTTGCTCTAGCATCATTCGCGACACCGCCAGTCATTCGACCGAGGTTCGAGTCATGCGAGCGGAATGCCAGCTTGCTGCAGGAGATGTCGAGGGATCCGTTGGTGATTTGACCCGTCTTGCTGTACTTCTTCCGCCATCAGCATCCATGGAGCTCCAGGTTCGCATATGGCGTCTGTCCTACTTCTTATTGCCTCCTACTCAAGGAGAGGACACAACCAGTGCAGCGGCTTTGGCTCCTCTGAAATCTTGTTTGCATTACGATCCTGATTCCAGAGTCTGTCTTCCTCTGCATCGCCTAGCGAAGGCACTGGAAAAATCATTTGCCAAGTTGGAAGAAGCTTTGCAGAAAGAGGACTGGCGAGGTGCAGTCAATCTATTGACCGAGTCTGGAAAAGGAAAGGAGAAAGATCTTTGGGGTCGATACGAACAAGCGATGAAGGATCATACCTCTCGCGAGCAACTCCTCGGGAAAGATGCATATGAGTCGTCTTTAAAATCCAAAGAGCCCCCGATCCCTTTGCCTGATCCTTTCACTCACTCTCCGCGTCGCCAAATCCTACTTCGTGCACTTTGTAAATCATACACTGCCATCGGTACCGTCACTGCTCTCCGCAACGCTGATCAATGGTGCTCTATGCTTCTCACAATGGACGGGTGCTCTGAAGACACGGACGCTTTCTTAGGTCGAGCGGAATATCTTCTTTCAACAGAAGATGATGTCGACACTTCCGGAGCTGGTAGCTCCTCGAGTGGAGATGGTAATTGGGATGAAGCGATTCGGCTGCTGGAAAAGGCGTTTGAGGCTAGCGGTCGGAGCAACCGAGATATTCACTCCAAGTTAAACCAGGCCAAGAAGAAAGTCAAGCAAAGGAGGAGAAAAGATTATTACAAGGTACTAGGTGTGGACAGAAATGCGGATGACCGGACAATTAAAAAGGCATTGTGAGTTCTGTATTTCAATCTATCACTTCATGAGTACTATATCCCATTTTAGCCGTAGAGCAGCTAAATCTGCACACCCAGATAAAGGAGGCTCGGAAGCCAAGATGGCTGCTGTAAATGAAGCTTATGAAGTGCTTTTAGATCCTGGTGAGTATCCCCCAAATGGTATTGAAGATATTTCAAACTCATTCCTCTCATCACAGAACTTCGGGCCCGATTCGATGCAGGTGAAGATCCTAATGACCCAAGCGGAGGCGGTGGCCACCCATTCCCCGGAGGGGCCGGCGGAAATCCTTTCGCTCACTTTTTCCAACAAAGCGGAGGTGGATTCCCTGGCGGAGGAGCCTATGGACCTGGACAGGGTGGTTTCAAGTTCCAGTGGAGTAATTAGGCTGTTGAGCAGGGCGTATATGTATTCGGTATGATTTGGACGATGTATCTATAAACCAATCATGATAGGTTCTTTGTTTGTATTTGAGCGTACTGATTGCGTTCACAAGATGATATTCATCTTTGTCCTGAAAGACGTAAGTATGTACTTAGTTATACACGACCGATGTTTCATCCCGACGCCCGTAATTCCCTCACAGAAGTGGGTTCAATAGCTTGTAGTATAGTGTTTGCATAAGTCTTTGGGCTTCTAAATTTTCGCCATCTGTTCATGGGGATCGTCGGGCTCAACGGGCTCTTGCCAAAATAATTTTTCGGCAAACAGGCGGCGAGAATCGAAAATTTCGAAGTGGTTGAGAAAGATACGGAGGTCATAGTTTGTTTTCATGCCCGATGGGCTAGGTCTCTGATGCGCATTGCCACAGATTTCACTGACCGCATTTCATATTCCGTCTTGGCTTCCCCCGAACACTCCGCGCCTCAAACCTTCTCAAACGTGGGCGAAACGGACCTACAACCTTGCTACAAATGGACCTCACACTGATGGAAATTTGAAAATCTCTTCTCCATCAATACACATTCGTCAACAACGAAGAATTTGTTTTGGGACAATCTTATGTGCGGCGGCTGTACAAAAAATATCGCTGTGCTTGCTTCCTTCCTGCTTTCATGCTTATCCCTCTATCGTCTCTCCTTCTTTCTTCCTTGTATCTCTGTTTGTTGATCCCACAGCATGAGGCTGTCGCTTTCGAGTTCCCTGCCTTCAAACGCGCCTCTTCACAATCCTCTACGCCACAGCCACCCGTCACATTGTTTGTGCCCTTAAACTTCGATAGCAACGGCCGTTATACTGTGAACATTTCTTTGGTAGGTTTTGATTGTTTATCATTCCTGAATCAATCATGACTTCGATTCCATAGCCTACCAGCTCTAGTCAAAATCAATCCTTTGCCTTTGCACTGTCAACAAGTACTGGATATACTTCAGTTGCGGGGCAAGGATGCTCATCATGCGGGGGCAGTCCAACGTGAGGACCATTGCACACCTTTGTGTTCATAATATTGATGATCGCTCTGTGATGAATAGCTATTCAGTACCTTCCTCAATCGAAATGGGAACTTCGGTGCAAAATGTGTCTGTACTCGATAGTGGTGTTGCTGGGCCAGTTATGAACCAGACGTGTAATCTCCACTTGCAAAATGGGAGTTCATGGTCATGGACTGACCAGTCATGTATGTTTTGATCTAGGATATAATTTATCATGTGTTTGACGCGATCTGTCCCAGTTATCGTGGCGAATCAGTCAAACTCTATCTTTTCATCAGACATATCTGGTGTTTTGGGAATTGGAACTAACAGCCGGTAAGGTTATTTCTCACTGCTACACTACTGGAAGACCAATGCTTCCCGTAGCGAAGGATCGTTCAACGAAACACCAATGGCATTCTGGCTGGCAAATAACCCGACTCAAACCAACTTTTCCTATGGCCTGGCCTTGAATTCTCCCAATGACGCTTCCTCTTCTTCAAATGACGCCGGGGCCTTGCATTGGCTTGCTCCGGACGAAAATTCTTACGAAGGCGATATTACATGGAAAACGCTGATAGCCTCGAACAGCAGCAGTACTGTCAATGCGGATTCCTTTGTCGAGATGGATAGTTGGAATTTCCAAGGCGATAACGTCAATATATCTGCTTATACAGGGCTACTGACTGTTGTTGATCCACTGTTCAACGATCTAGTCTTTCCTCAAAATGAAGCTCGTACAATATGTGGGCCCGTTTCTTCTCTACATTTCCTCGAACCTAATTTTTTGCCTGGTAGATGGTGCCATTCCGGGCTCCTCGCGGCAGGACACAATATCCGCGACTACTGTGTACACATTGCCTTGTGATACCCAACTGCAGCTTACGTTGACATTCGGGTCGGTTTCTGTTACTTTGACGGAGACCCAGCTTGTTCAGAATCTTGGAAATTCAACATGTCTAGGCGTCCTTCAAGAATGGGCGTCTGACAATGTTACAGAATACATTTTGGGCGCTAGCCTGATATCCAACCTATACATGTGAGTATGTTCGTCGTACTTGTCCATGTAGATTCACTGCTGACGAACACGCCTTTCAGGATATTTCAAGGTTCCAGCTCAAGCAGCTCCTTCGGCTTTGCTAATAGAAAATCTACCTCATCTTCTTTGAACGCAGCATCTATAGCTGGAGTTGTGTTGGGAAGTTTGGCATTTCTCATCATGATCGTAATTGCAGTCATACTTTTCCTTCGTTGGAGACGCCGTCGCAAGCTCAAATCGATGCCACGAGTCACTCCTTTCCAATATGGATCTCGGTCTCCCTCGACAAACTCCTTTTCCCTCGAGGCATCTGAATTGATCCCAAGACCACAACCCCCGACCTCTCCTCCAAACTGGCTACCCCATTATCTTCTCGCTCCTACTGGCTCCGGGGTTGTGAATGATAATAGTGAGGCACTAGCTGCAGCGAACAGGTCGAGCAAACGCAGTGCAGCTACTACTCCAGATGCTCAAGTCTTCAATGTCGTCAATCTTCCTGTCGCAACGCCGACACGGAGTACTTATCGATCCTCGACGCAGTCACATTTGACCCACAACTTGGCAAGTCAAGGGGTCAGATCACCTGGCTTGTTTATTCGAGTGTCTCCACCATTCCAGTCGGGGCTGTATTCTGTTATACAGCAGCAAGGGGAACTCGAAGGAGACAGAGCTTTGCTTTCGAGTAATCCCTCGGTGAACTCACTACCGCCTTACCGCCAAACTGATCCTGATCCTGACGCTCGAGGTCGAATATACATAGACTGAATGGAGCCATTGTGGTTTCGGGACTCCTCTGTATCTTAAATCTTCCAGCTGTATCATTTGTATTTCTAACAAGGGTATCTTGCATGGACTCCCTGTATATAGTTTATTCGTCTTCATATACATTGAAAATTGTTGTAAGAAAAGCAGTATTCTGATTCAAAAAACTCTCCAGATGTATGCTTACGGTCGATACAAGTACTGTTTATTGTACACCCATGAATACTCAGCTTGGACGTGCATGTGCTATATTGTCACACCATTACTTCTGGGGCGCGTCCAAGTCCAGCTCAGTCTCGAAAGCATCAGACTTGGATTCCGGAAGATCAATAATATGCTCCGGTATTCCAATTTTCGGAGAGGTGGTAAGTTTCTCCTTCTTGGCAATTTCGTTCAAGACTTCCGTGAAGTGGTATCGTTTGAACTCGTGCTCGCGCCCAGGTCGGAAGAATTTGGCCAAGTTGATGATCCTCAACTTGCGTTCTTTATTGACCGTCACACACTGGTTCTGATCGAAGAGACCCCAGTCCTGGACATAGTGCGCTGAAAACGTTCAGTAGGAGTTGGAGTCTATTCGGTCATTATATGCTTACTGCAAGGTTCGGAACCAACGATGACATGGCGTCCTGACAGTATACCATTCAAATGAGTAATGAGTTTGTACATAGTACAGACAATATACAAACCTTGTTGAGTGGGCTCGTATCGAGCTACCAGCTCCCTAACCGAGTCAATCTTGACGTCGGTATTGTCGACATCCTCTGACTCAGTTGGAGCAGGAAGTTCAGGGAAGTATTTCCTGTTGAGTTTCTCGCCAGCGGTGAGCGAAAGGTAAAGGCTACGAGGGTAACCTTCCTTCGCGTCTCTCCAACGACTTACGACCATTTGTACTCCACCGTCAGCTAGAAATACAAGATTATTAGCTCTGGTCTTCAACAAGAGTACGAAAACGTACTGATGCATAAATTCAGCGCATTTCCAACACGTTCCGAGCCAGGACCGGGCGTGAAGGGGCCAACTTTGTGTTTGAATTGAATTGCGTGAATATCAGCAATGGTGAGGATAAGAGCGAGGAGCAGCGCATCAGTCGAGTCAGCGCCGGAATAGGGCTTTTCAGCATTGATAATGTCGAGGTGAGCAAAATAGAGGGTAGCTAAATGTTCAGTGTCGGTGTTTCCTAGGATGCCGAAAATATAGTTGGAATCTTGAACAGAGGACTTGTACTGGTACTGTTGCACTTTGGTTTGTAGATCGAAAATTCTTGTCATGACGTCGTATCGCTGGATGAGATACGTTATTTTTTAATCACAATCGAGGAAGCGTAAGATGACCCCACTGACAATGACGCGGAAGCTGTCGACACTACCGTTATGCATGAAGGCGTATTTCCCGTAAATGAACGGGTGATTGTTTACTTCGACAGCGGGCGGAAAACTAGCATCTCTGATGTGCGCCAGGGTGCAGCTCGATGCCGTATGCGTGCAGAGCTGTTTGAACGCAAGATCGGTCGAAATCGGGGCGATAGTCCTGTACTGTGCGGGCTGCATGCCTTTGACGGAGGGGTCAAATTCTGCGAGAGTGTCGGTGTACCAGCCCACTCCGAAACCATGGACATTGATCCACGTAGCCTCTGTATCGTTCTTGCGACATGAATAGGTGCAAAAAGGTACAAAGAAAAGACTACAGACGTTTTTCCAACTCTTCTTTGTCGCTTTCTTCCAATCCATAGTATAACCCAGGAAGGAAGCGGTTACTGACTCTGGAAACTCGGCGTCAGCATTGGGTAGAGACTCAAGGAAAATTTAGCGTACTGTTTGACAATCTTATAGGGCAAAAATCTCAATGCTATACAAATATGCAATGAGAAATATGAAGCATACAGAATGGTCTGGCCTGATGAGCAGATCTTCGAGCATTAGAGACTGCCTGCAAGAAATTACTCTAAGACATAGATTGACGATGAGAGAAAGAGCAGACGCACTCGCCGACATAGACGATCCATCGACACATCTTGGGAAGAGACTTGAGTTGGTGGTTATTGAAAAAGTAGTTGATGGGAGCACACTGTAGATTTTGAGTCCCTCTCTTGTGTCTGTTAAGTACTGCTCGCGTTCCCAGATCGGGAAGGTGTCCAATCTGGTCCATTATCAAACGTTGCGGTCTCAAGACCCTCATTCCTGAAGCTTCTGACCACTGGTCTCCACTCATATGACAGAGGACCCCCGCATCTTGTCCGAGCTGTGGTTATTTCGAGTTCTCTCTGAACCCCAAGAAAGTTTGTAGGACAAACAGATCACTAGGACTGAGCACAAGACGTCTTCAAAAGAACCACGTATTCTTCGGTTCAATTGAGAGTAGATAAAGGGTGCGGTGCAATTGGGATAGGACAGATGTTGTATATGAGGGAAGATCTAGGAAGATAGATGAGACACTTGGGTGTCTGGCTCTGTTTGGCTGTTTAATGAACGAGAAGCAGCAGGAATGGCAGACGTCGAGGATAAGCTGATGGCCTTTCGCGCTATGTTCGGTCTAATAGAAGAGGATGGATCCATCTAAGTTTTCACATTGTCATTGTCTGAATCCACAAGGAAGCTTTGGTTTTGGGGTGCTCCGATTAAAGCCCAAGCACATATTTGTTCCGTCACAATCATGCTGTAGGGTGCAACGAGGCAAGCCAAGATAGGTGGTTGCGAGTAGCGTTTTACAGGATTCTGCTGTGCGATATTGAGGGATGGGAAGAGTAAGGCGTAAACTATGAGTCTGATAGAACATTACCCGGCCCGGGCCAATGTCACAGGCCTTGACTTTGTATTCATACGTTTTCCCTGCGTTTTGCAAGCCATCTGTGGTTATTGGCTTCTTCTAGAACAACAACTCTCAGGACATGGACAAGGGCGTCGAACTGAACATCGTCGATACATCAAATTTGAACGAGGAGGCAAAGCCCGAGGAGACTGAAAGTTGTACATGTGGGCCATACCTCGATTCTGGTGAGTATTGGCTCTTGTCATGACTGAATCCATTCGGGGGTGATATGTATGCACTGTGCAGCATCCTGGGTCGAGCAAAAAAGTTACGAGGCCCACCCTCAGGAAATGATGCCTTTGCGCTCAATCTCTATCAAGAAGAATAGATCATCCATTGGGGCTCTTGTACATGCAGTACCGAGCTGAGAATTTGCGAGTGGTCAACGGTCGTGTTCGTCAATCGATTGAGCGCCGAGGCCCTTCGGTTGGCTACTACGGATGGATATTGCCTAGTGCAATCCTCGCAGCCGCCCAAACTGAGAGCTCGGGCTTTCTGTCTGTATCGCTGCAATAAATGCTATTCTTTCAACTCAAAATCCTGGGCATCGCGGTTTTCTATCCACTTGATGATATGCGGCCAATTCTTCTTTTGGCGCTGCGCAATGATATCAAGATGATCGGGAGCAAAAATCGCGTGGTACTTTTCCGAATTCGATCGAACGTCACTGGAACCTCTTATTAGCTCATCGAAGAAAATGCAACAGTCAAGCCGTCAACGTTTTTGCTTTTGTCCTTCACCTTGCAATTTTTACGCGACACCATGGGCAATATCGCCCTCTTTCCACTTTTTCTTTTTCATGGCCTACTTGGAATTTCTGCGGCAGTGACAATATACTATGTACCTGGCCAAAATCCCTTCTCCACGACCTCGGCCGACGCCTCCTCGTACACTGGTGCTGCGGCTTATAATCCCACAACCATTGACCCGCCCGCTTTGCCTGATCCTCTGCCCTCGCTTTCTCTCGATTTCAATATACAGTCTAACCCTACTGGACTTTCAATAACTCAATCTGGCGCGTTCATGGGTTTTTCGGTTGAAATGTCCGTGGCGAATCAAATTTGTGAGTATCGCTCCTCTGCGCATGAGCGACTTTTTTGTTCTGAGTACGGTTTTCGCTTCTTTCAGTGGGAAAAAATTCGTACGTGGCGCGTCTGCTTCTCTCATGTAGGCTATTTCGGCATTAACAAATAAACGTCAGATCCATTCTTCAAGTCCCATTCTTGAACCTCTTGGCGACCATTGCACAAAGAGCGGGAGCTGTTCGCGTCCGTGTAGGAGGTAATTCGCAGGATACAGCCTCAGAAGTGGCTACTCTGGATGATGGCAAGGTTCTGGAAAAAGACTTGAGTGGCGTCACGAATCCCGTAGGTTCTGCAATGTAATCGAAACAACTTCAGTCGCTGATCCGCTTTTGTTAGACCGAAACCCCGCCCTTGGTGTTTACCCCAGATTTACTGTACATGATGAGAAATATTTCGGATTTCGTGAATGTTCGCTGGTTCGTTGGTGAGCGTTTCACTGAGGATACATTTTCGTTGCTCATCAATGATAAAGGTATACCGTTTAATGACTCTTCGAATTTCCGGCTTGAGATTGCACAGTCCGCTCAAGAAATTCTGGGTGATTACCTGATGGGTGTGCAGGCAGGCGAGTCTGAGTAGGAAATTCATTGAAGTTGGAAACTGATATCCTGAGTTACACAGGCAATGAGCCGGACCTCTACGGTACGTCCCATTATTGAAGCATATACACAAATCCATAATCTACATCTGAATTGTCTATCAGCTGCACACGGTCACCGTTCCTCAAGCTATTCGCAATATGACTACGTGGGGGAGCTCGGGAGTCTTATCGACGATATGTCACAATATTCAAACCTTTCTATCGCCCAAAATCTTCTCCTCATTCCCAGCGTCTGTCAGTCCCATGACACCCGTCCACTACAAATGTTTTCTGTAGCTGACAAAAATTGATGGTACAGCTGGAACTTGGACACCAGAAGAAGTATGGGACACCGGTGTCATGGATACGTATAGCTCGAATATAGCATGGATGAGCGTGGAGCAGTGAGTTTTCACAACCAACTTTCCAACATCTGAACTCACGTTACTCGTTCTTTCCAGCTATCCAACCGACAATTGTTATGCCCAATTTGGTACAGGGACCCCAAGAAACGCCACTGAATTATGGCCAACGTACCTGATGCACTCCTCCGCTCAAAGTCTTGTACAGCCCTACCTAAATTCCACATCCTATGCTCAAACGAAAGGCAAGCCGTTTATCATGTTCGAAACAAACACAGCATCTTGTGGTAAGTCCCCATCCGAATTGTCAATATTTTACCACTAATTGATCACTTAGGTGGCTTCCCTGGAATAAGTGATGTATTTGGAGCGGCTTTGTGGGGACTTGATTATGGCCTTCTCATGGCCGCATCGAACTTCTCGGGTGGTATGTTCCATGTTGGTGGTGAAAGTGTATATTACAACGTAGGTGTCAATCTTCTCCATCTATCATGCTGTAATTGACCATCCAGTTTTAGCCTTTCATCTGTACGTGGACAGTTATATCACCAGTCTTCTCTGTCCGCTCAAATTCAATTTGATATTAGCCCCTCCGACCAATCAATCTTCCTATAGGGAATGGACTGTTGGACCTGTATTCTACTCCTCCCTTGTAATCGCTGAAGCCCTTGGTCCTTCCAACCAATCGCAGGTTCTAGAGGTCGGCGCCGAAAATCAAAGCACGTACACGCCCAATTATGTCATATACGAAAATGGCCAACCCGTACGGATGGTTCTTATCAATTTCTTATCGGATTCATCGGGGAACAGCAACTACACTGCCAATATCGCCATCGGGGGAGGTCAAACAGGGCAATCGAATACCACCCCGTCGCAAGTTACGGTCAAGTGAGCACTGGATTTTTCTGCGGTGTTTCGAGAAAAAGTGCGCGCGACTAACCTATTTGTAGATACCTTACTGCCTCATCGGTATCCCAGAAAGGAGATTATTCATGGGCGGGTCAGGTTCGTCTCTGCGTTATTTTTGCTTGGGGCGCCGTTATGTTTCCCTCTAACATACTTATGTATCTCCCTCAGACGTTCGGTGGGAATTTTGACTCTGACGGCCGACTCGAAGGAACGGAATCTATCCAAACGATTCCTTGCGATCAATCCGCTCAAGTATGTTCGGTCAGCGTACCAGCTCCCGGTGCTGCCTTGGTCTTCCTCACGAACGAGTTGACCGAGACGGAGGGTGCTCCTTCGACCACGTTTGCAACAACGACGGTGACGAATACAGGAAACACGGCTACTGTAGATGCTTCGGTTTTGGCGACGTCAAATGGGCGTAATGGGAACTCACCGTTGGGTAGTTCAAGTAAAGGGAGCGCGAATGGTGGTGTTGTTTTCAGAGAATCTATAGCGGGTTTACTTCTTAGAGTAGGATCAATTGGTGCACTTGGACTGTTCTTGAGGGCGGTATTTGTATTATAATCTTTGCTTTGTCGTGAACTGTTTTCAATCACCTTCAATTATACGTATATACCTAGTCTTGTAACTTAATCTGTATTCCAATAGGACTATGAATCCAGGCTTTCGCAAAGCAGGAGTGCAATAATAAGAACAGATACTGAATACAACAATACTGAATTTAACAATACATTAGCATTAATGATAGCATAGATCAATGTTCTCCGTCTGAACTAGCCATGTCGCTGGTAGCATCATCATCCTTACGGTTAGATGCTGGAGCGAAAGAGATTGGTTTGGCGTCATTCCCACCCTTGTTTTGATTGGTTTTCCAGGCGTGAGCCATTTGAAGGAACTTGAAAGAAGTCGGGTTGTTTTCTCGCTCATCGTCAGCAAATACGAGTTCCCAATCTGGAACACGTTAAATCGTGAGCAATGGCCGGTAGTAAGAAGCAAATGCCAACGAACCTTCGACCATTTGGCCGGTTTCTTGGTCTACGTGCCTCTTCTTGCTGACGATCGGCATCATACCCTGGACTTTGGCCACGTCGTCTGCAGTACCATGAGTCTCCTCGAACGTCTTCCAAACTTCGAGAAGAGCAACGCGCTAAAGTACAAAAATGATGAATACTACATACAAACCATGGAACAGTGAAATAATACCTCATCCTTCAATCCCTTGCTCTTCATTTCCTTGTACGCTCGATCGAACACCTGTCTGGCGCGGTCGGGGTCCCCAGGAACCATCTTCTGTTCAACATCCTCGTCCTCTTCATCATCTTCCCGCATAGCTCGAGGAAGTGCAATTGGCTCCGCCTCGAACAAGGCATATGATATCCAGACCTTGACGTGTCCACTGAGAGAGATGAGTCGTTCATATAATGATCGGGCTGTTTCCCGTTCCCCTTCTTCAATCTCGAAATCAACGTACGCCTTCCAGAGTAGTTCTGGCATCGACAGAGGCGACTGTGAGATTCCAAGCTCGAAAATCGCACGAGTACGGGCAAAGTCTTCAAGTTGTGATTCAATCTCGGCGTATCTGATCCATGCAGAAGAGTTGGCGGGGTCAAACTGAACGAATGTGAGTATTGGGAAAACCAAAGGGCGAAGAGAAACGAACCTCCAGGTACTTCTCATAGAGTTTCCTAACGCGGTCAAACTCCCGGAGCTAAGAAGAAAGGTCAACGATTTTTCCAACTATTGATGGAGACGCGCACATCGGTCTCAAGTTCGATATAGCCTTTGAACAACTTCTCTTTAGGGCACATGCCAATCGCCGTGCCCATTATCTTCCGAGCCGCGGGAAGATCCAGTCTTCTTATCTCGAACTTGGCGAACATAATCCAGAGCTTGGCGAAGGTGAATATTTTATGAGGAACGAGACTTATTGCGGTTTGATAAATTTGGCGAGCACGAGCATAATCCTATTAGGCAATTGTTGGTTGTAGAATTGAAACGAGATCAGCGCGGGCGTACCTTAGTCTCGATCTCCTCGAAAAGAGCATAGTCTAACCACAGATAGATATATCTCCTCCAATGTCGTTTTTCTCCTCCAGGAGGCACCTGTGCTACAGCCCGCTCGTAGACCTCCCTGACACGTCCCATTGCAGTTTCCTCTTCGTCCGTTGTGGCGCCCTCACCTCGAAGATCCCTGAAAGCTCCCTCTTCCAATCGCGCATAGTCAAACCACACATCATAGTTTCTACCGTCATGTGAAAGTTCTTCCTCGTATTGTATTCTCCGCTTTCCCAAGACAGTTGACTCTAGCGTCGTCCGAGTACCGAATTGTTTTTCGAATTTGGTATATGATGCATACAACCCGGCAGATTTGGATCGAGGTATACGGGCCAAGGCAAACTACCAGGAAATATATGAGGGTTCTGATCTCAGAAAGAAGGTACGACGCACTTTGTAAATAACTCTTGCACGCTCAAACTCTTTCAAGCGTGTTTCCATTTTAGCAAACGCACTGAACACAGCTTGTGCTTTCTCCACCTGCTCCTCGTCATCACCAAAGAAGTCCAACGCAGTCTGGAACACTTCCCGCGCCTTGTCCAGTCTCTGCCTCTCTTCTTCAAATTTTCCCCACTTGACCCATACCCTCGGTTCTGGACGCACAGCAACCCACCTCTCGTATATAGTGCTTGCTCTGTCCAGCTCCCCATACCGCTCTTCCATTTTGATGAACGCCTGCCACGCCTTGTCATCAGGCTCCCATTTCATCCACCGCTCAAACACCTGCCGCGCACCAGCTACATTCTGCAACAATTCTTCGAGATAGACGTATTTGTACCATAGCTGGTCAACTCGAGGAAGTAGTGTCACAGCTCGATCGAAAAGATTGCGGGAATGTTGCACGTTTCGGTTTTTGAGTTCCATTTCTGTGTAGCTCAGCCATAGTTGTATGCTCCGGGGATCGACATCCAGTGCGCGTTCATATACCGAGCGAGAGCGAGCAAATTCGTTTTGTGAAGCCTGTGAAGATGTTGGTTGTTATCTGACCCGAAAAAAAACACACAAGTTCTTTTCGTGCATACCTCCCAATTGGCGTATTGTAACCATTCTTTTCTGATATTTGCGTGAGTTGCTTTGTAGGATTAAATGGAAGCAAGAACGTACATGCTCCCTCGTGTTCTCCTGATACGTTCCTCGAATTCCTTTCGTTTCCTTCCTCGATATTCATTAAGTTCTTCAAAATCTTCTACTCGTTGCTTGGGTGCCCGAAATGCACTCTCTTGTCGCTCTTGAGCCTAGTAGCGCGAAGCACTATTAGCTATCGTCCTCCGAGATAGATAGCAACAAATTGTACCTCTCGAAGAAGTTGCTCGGCAGTGATCTACGAAACTAGTCAAATCTACTACGATTTCAAAGACAATGGCGTTTAAAGATACCTGGATCGCGGCGGGCGCGCGGTTTTTAATGCTGAAGAGAGTAAGTATCTAGCTTCCTGTGTGATACTTTGTGGTCTTACCGAGGAGCACGACCGTCCATTGTGTGAGGTGTAGAGCAAGGTTAGGGAACAGGTTAGGGTTAGCAAACCATTTTCTTAACATGGCGCTGACTCAGCCAGCCCCGTACACTGTCTACAATTCAAAAACAGTCCACGACCTGGGTTCATACGTAAGTAAACAATGTACCAGTGCAACCAACAACTTAACAATCCCCTCGCCTTTTACTAGGGGATTCCGTGTTGGTTGTACGCATAATGGTACATTTCTAATCTTTGGGCTTCTTTCTCTTCGAGAGAAATTGAATATTGTTTTCTTACTTTTTGCGCCTATGTATTTTCGACGATTGCAGAGCTCTGCTGTAGCTAGAAATAAAGCGAAGGACGAGTATTCATTTGTTCGATGAAAAGCAATTGGTAATGATTTTTCCTCCTAGTCCATGGATGTGTGTATGGATACAATGGTAATATTATATAGTAGGAAATAGGTACGGTTGAATGAAATAAAATCATGGTCGTAAAGTGGAGCTACCGGGAATGTTTTCTGACGCGTTGCAAATATGCCTCTTCCCAACATGAATCATCTTTTGCTAACGACTTCTCCAGCCATCCCAGCCTCCGCAGGAGCTTCTCCTGATCTCTTCCATTGTAATAGTTATGACCACCTCGTGGATATTGTGGAGATTTTTCTGCATCAACATGGAAGGATGTATACTCAGAGTACCGCGGAGGTATATGGTACAAGCGCATATGGTCATAGTATAATGGAGAAAGGGTAAAATGTCGATATCCCAAGAAAAGCGGGGGGAGGGCAGGGACTCCTGGGCATTGTAAGATGAACATGAATATTGCCGTCGAATAGTATATATGAATTGAACTCACCGTCATTGTAGGCTTTGACGAGATATTCAGAGAAAGCATCGTCGCCGTTCTTCCTCCGATACGAGCTAATGAGCTCCTGGTAATACATCGACAGGTTGGCGTCTCCTGGTCTAGGGGCGCCAAAAGCGACAAGTTTGATCGAAAGGTCAGCGGGTATGAGATCATTTGAGACAAGGATTTGGTCAAGGAGGAGAATGTAAGACACTGCAGCACCCATACTGTGTCCTGTTATGACCAACTCCTGGATTTCTTTATGTTCTTCGAAGCCTTTACGGATACCTTCTAATATAAACGGCCGGATCCCTTTGTACAGTTGCCAAAATCCCGAGTGAACCAGACCCTTGCGTGATTTGTGTCGATGCCAAAGGGTTCGCAAATCCTGTATTGCTTGAATGGCAGTTGAGGTCCCGGAAGTAGCCACAACGAGTTGTTTCGTCTTAGGCCGATAGGCAACATAACCATGGAGGTGCGCCACTTTGCCAAAGAACTCGGATACAAGCACAGAGCCTTCAAGTGCATTATACCCTTCGAGGGGGAACTTTGGATTCATTAAAAGGTTTAGATGCTCGAAAAGGAATTGAACTGGAACAGCATTAGTGTATGCGAGCTCCGTGAATTGACCTAGAGTTGAGAGAAGGTGAGATCGAGCTGGAAAAGCAATCCAAGTATACGACGTACCTATTTCAGCTAGTTCTGAAAATAACTTTTGGTCTGCAAGATCTTTGACGGATAAGATGTAAGAGGAATATGTGGCTGCGACTTTGGCTACCCAGCGAAAGTTCATTAATTTCTCAGAAGCATACATCTGCTTCTGAGCTTCGGTAAGAGCATGCTTTGGTTGCAATTGTTTAAGGATATGCATGAAGGGGGAAGGAGGAAACTGAAAAATGTTTTAGAGGAAAACGAGTAAAATTTAAAACATGAAAGTACACGAACATAAAGCACCGCTGAGCACTGCACCTCGCTCCCGTCGTGTTTCGGTGAATGACGTAATGTCACTGGTCTCGGCGCTAAAGCGCTAATCCCAAATTTCCTCGCATTTCTCGATCGCGTCGACGGTCGGACAATAATGGCTACCACAGTGAACGGAAACATTCCGCTACCTCCTGCCATTACATCCAACACCATTCGCGTGAGAGATTTGGATGTTCATTTTCTTCAAGCTTTGCCTCCGCCAAATCCTTCCATTCCGCAGCCACCTCTGGTAATTCTTCTTCACGGATTTCCAGAGCTGGCTTACTCCTGGCGGAAGGTTATGGTGCCTCTATCCGAGGCAGGATACAATGTCGTGGCACTAGACCAAAGAGGGTATGGTCGTACAGTGATGCTTGGTTCATCTGGTGCTCCTTCAGGACCTATCAATTTCAGCAATGATCTGGCACCTTTTCGTATGTTCAACTTGGTAACCGATATTGTTTCGTTCGTCAGTGTAATTAGTTATCAAAGTGTTGCTGCAGTCGTGGGTCACGACTTTGGCTCTATGGTCGCAGGATATTGTGCGCTTATAAGGCCCGATCTCTTCAGGTCCTTAGTGGTGATGAGTGCGCCATTTCCGGGAGCACCACCATTTCGCTCTTCTTTGAGCAGTAAAGCTGGGTCGTCCCTTGTAGGGCCAGCGGCCTCTCTGTTCACAAAGCAGCTTGCGGAACTGAACCCATCGCGCAAGCATTATACAATGTACTTCTCTACATCAGGAAAACCACCTCCGGAAAATCGGGCACTAATTTTCCTCTCATGGTCGAAATCTTCCTAATCCTATCAATTAGCCGAAATTCACCAAATTAATGAGATCAAAATCACGGCTTCTAAATTTGACATATATTTTGCCAAATTGGAAAGATTAAAATGATGGCTTTTAAATTTGACAAAAGTTTTGCCAAATTACAGAAGTTTGTGATACTACAAGCTACCATAATATCGTGAATTTGAGCCCTCTGCGAGTGCATGGAAAGTCTTTTATGGTAGCATAGTATGTGAATAATTTGTATGCCCAGAGCAATACTCAGTTGATGTGACTTAGTGTGTAATATACCACCAGTGAGCATAGAGCAAGCCTGGAGTGAGCAACTTGAAGCAAAAGAATCTTAAAGGCCTAAGTAGTAGAAAAATTCGAGCAAGTCCAATTCATATAGACGGTGACTTGAGTGTTGAATTGTATATTACCTCGGTTGCAGGTCGCCGTCTCAGTCAATAGTCGGAGTTTAAATTTACTCGATCCCTGCAAATCCCCGTTATCGCTCCGAGTCGTTCTCTTGTGCTTTCTTCCCCCCATCATCATTGCTTCAGTCAGTCTTTCTCTAATTTTCTCCAGTCACTAAACTTTTCCTGCTAGGCATTCAGCTTCCAACACATCTTATGGAGATACAGGCTGGTGTCGAGCAAGTAAGAAACAATGGGTGGCTAAGGGTTAATAGGTGAGCTATGTATTTTTGCTTTGCTTGGTAGAGTTAAACAAAGTCTCGACTCTTCAGTGTGACTCTTCAATACCCACAAAAATATTTCAAAGGTGTGTTGTCATATATTTCTGTTTGCTCATCTCTCATACTGAGTTCCTCACACTAGATTCTCAACAAGTGCCGTGTTCCAATTTTTTTGCTGTGACGTTTGCAGATTGGTACTGTTGGTGATTACTGTGCTGAGGAGTTTCGAGTAGTCTAGTTTTAAATACTATATCTATGTTGTATTTATTGTACACATACCAAATGCATTCACTATTTGCTTCATATGTGGTTATTGAATCATAAAGGGAAATTTGAACAAATTCACGCTCGAAATCTGCTCGCAACTAGGCATTAATTTGAAGAAATCCGACTGTTTAGTGCTGATTTCACCTAAAATATATGGGGGGCTAAATAATCTGGCTAATTTCAAGAAATAACTAATCCATCAAATTTCAGCAATTTTACCAAATTTATGCCCTATTTCCCATGGGTGGGTTTCCTGATGTACACCTAATGCGAACCCAGATATGCTTCAACCGCCACAGGGCCTCCGCAACTTCTTAAGCGATTACTTTTACGCGAAGAGTGCGGACTGGCCCAAGAATAACCCTCACCCACTGCCATCTGCTTCTGCATCGAACCTGGCCACGGTACCCCATTACTATATCATGCTTCTCGAGCATACCATGCCCATGGCGGTTATGGGGGCTGCAAGTGAAGGTACCCGTCCATTACAGGAGTGGTTGCCAGACGAGGACCTCTCTTTCTACGTCTCAGAGTACTCCAGGACTGGCTTCCAAGGCGGTTTGAATTGGTACCGCTGCATGACGGACGCGAAGTGGACTGCGGATATGCAAGCCTTCACTGGGAAACGCGTAACGGTGCCAGCGATGTTTCTCTCTGGAGACAAGGATTGGGGTGTGTACCAAAGTCCTGGTTCTTTGGAAAGAATGAAAGACTACGTATGCGAAAACATGGACAAAGAAGATGTCGTTCTGCTCCCTGACACAGGGCACTGGGCGCAGCAGGAGCAAAGTGAGGCCGTTGTCAATCATCTACTAAGGTTTTTAGCAAAGGTATCATTACATTACATTTTCACTACTTTGTGTGTTACTGACCTTTCGAGCCCCTTCACAGGTCAAAATGATTATAAGTCCGATATAACCAATTTGTATACAGTATACCGTTATTCCTCCATCTATTGTAACATTGAGTACTCGAAGTTTTAACCCTAAAAAACGATTCCTCACCTGATTAGCCGCAAGTTGTCGTTGTTCTATGATTTCCTCGGCCTGTGACCACATATCCGGACGGCCTCGATACGGTGCCTCCCAGTCAAGGACACTCTCTGGATGCGGTAGGCAGACAACGCGGGGATCCACGAGTTTAGTGCCCTGCTCATACCGTTCGAGGTCATCTTCGTCGGTAACAAGACACAAAATTTGTAAGGATGGTGATATGGATAGGATGTAAGCCAACGCGCTAGTTTCGATTGACGAATGCTGCAGTAGAAGCGCAACATGGGTAAGTCCTGGTAAGAAACGCAGCTCCCGTATTAACAGCGAGTCCTCCTTCCAGAAGACGAGGTCAAGATAAGTGAGAGAATGAATCCAGGCACAGTCAGGAAATGAAAGCGTTTGAAAATGCGCAGCTTCTATAGAGAGACGCCGAAGGGGAAGTGGATGCAGAAGTTCTCGAAATGGGGTCGAAGGGGTCAAAGGAAACCGGCCAATGAAATCGACCCAACAAGCTAAGTTTGAGATGCCAGTACAAATTCGTAATATCCTCTGAGCGTCATTTGGGTTGACGGACACCGTCAAGCATAGTCTCTTGACAGAACGAGCAAAGAAATCGGCGGGAAGCATCTCCATGGTACGCAGAAATAATGCGGTATCTCCGGTGCCTAATGTCACCATCTCATAAATCAAAGGTTGGATCCTGTAAGGGTATAATGTGCTACTATCAAAAATATCGGGCGCAAAATTTCACTCACCATTCCTTCAGCTGACGACAGACTAACGACAAGTTCATCGCGGTCTTGAGCTCCAAGCGAGCTGCAATCTCAAAGATAGAGCGTTCCAACTCTACTGGGAGATCTTGAAGACGAAACGCTTGCATCCCTCTCTAGTGATAGGCGTGGTGAATCGGGGAAGAAAAAAAAGAACCGTAAAGATGTTTCTCTAGTTTATGTACGGGGGACTGGCAGACGATCGATGCCTGCAGATGGCCCGCCAACTCCGAAGGTTCCTTGTCGTTTCGAATCAGTCAATGGACAAGAATTCATTATTTACATCACATGCATGGCAGGCCGTTAAAAATTCAAGCTGCGCGAGGAGAGTATATGATTCCATTGTATCTTATCGAGAGAATCAGCTAGGGTACCAAGTTACAGTTGACGTGTAACTTTTTCAGGCCAAACAAGGACCCACCATCTGGACAAGCTCCTACAATTGACTTGTCGCTGACAAGAAGGTTGCAATGTGGGTCTCTGCACGTGTAAGCACCCTGAAAGTCATTTTTGAAATTTGGAGTACTAGTAAAGATCAGATTATCAAGAAATGAACTGAAGGCACACCATCGCACAGGTACAAACGTCGGACAATGTTTAATGCGACCTGAAAATCTGATGAGGACCTCGCTTAATGCCTCGAATGGAGACTGGCGCACTGCATGTACCTTGCAGATTGTAGCTCCATGAAGACAACAAACGATCATGGTCATATTTGCAGTGAGGAAATCATAGCATGCAACAATGAAGGGGAACTCACCATTTGTCTCAGCCTCTCAAGATCTCTCACTAAAGCTCACGAATGATACAAAAAATCCTCCAATTGGTATAGCTATTGTCTCGATCTACAAATTGCGCAACGTAGGGTGTTTGAGAGACGCGCAAATACCAAAGCCTGTGTAATGACCCTCGAAAACCCAATGACAGAATTACATTATTCTCATCGAAGAGAAGATCTATGAGAAGTCTAAAATAGATAAATGAAACTTATACGATCAGTCAGCCAAGCTATGTAGCTGTTGTATTCATGATAGTTAAAGCAACGTATTAGCCTGGCCGTTGGCCGTAATGAGAGGGGTGCTGCGCTGTGAGTTGAGAGATTCTTGTACGCGATGCCAGACCGTAGGACCGCCTGGTACCCATTCGTACGTGGCCTGTCTGACACTTGGAAGTAAGGCAATATTGACGCCTTTTGCTTCCGGTAGGTTTCTATATTTGTCGAAATCCGCCCACTGACCAGAAGCAGTCAGAATGACCAGTGTACAAAGACAAACACAAGATTCGAGGGCTAGCTTGACAGTTGAAGGATAGGTTCGCCTGCCCCAGACGAAACAAATGTGCTGGAGTAAAGGAAGATGAGCAAAAGATAGGGTATCAAGATTAACGTCTGCGGTCCAGAATACGAGCTCCAAATGAGTGAGCCGCGACGTCCAGACGTGAGGTACGGAAGGGAATCTAAGAAGCCGCATGAAGTGCCCGACTTCAATGGATAGCATCTGCAGGGAAAGGGAGACTAACACCGCCGCCAACTCGGTCCGTTCAGAAAAATCTACCCATAGAGCCAGTCTAGAGAGCGAATTGCAGCTGGCAAGAAACCTCAACTGTTCCACTGAAAGTTCGTGGTTGTACGTGAGGCAAAGGCTGGAGACGTTTTTAGCGAATGCTGAGGAAACGTGTCCAGCATAAAGTTGATTTTTGCCAGGAACTGGACCCAACCCGTGTTTCAAATCCCCCTCGGATCTATTCCAATCATCCAAAAGAACGTATTCATGCAATATCTCATTAGTCCTGGAACAGACATTATGCTTTCATTTTAGATAAAACTCTTCGGAGATTACCTGGCACTCACCAAGTTTGTACACGGTGAGCCACAAGTTTCAACGTTGGCACAATAGAAGGATCGGTCCTCATGGCGAAAAGGAAGATGAGACGTTCCAATTCCGGAGGGAAGTCCATTGCGCGACGTATTAGCCTCAACGCTTCTAGACGACGCGTATGATAGAAGGACAAGACAAGGTCAAAAAAGAACACTCCGGGTGTTGGGGATGTGGCTGTTCCAACACAAAACACTTCCGTTAAGACCGTTACCAGGGAATCCAATGATGTGGGGGTCGGCCTGAGTCGGCCCTACGGACGGCAAGAAGTGAATTGCAGATAGGAATACCGGAACGTGATTCCGACCTCCTCCCAGTCTCGTTTGTCGTTGTTCAACACATAGATACTCTATAAATAGTTATCACACGTAGAGATCCTCCTCAGATCTTTTTTTTTTTGGTTAGAATCATTGGACAAAGGGAATTGTCACTAACCTAGCGAGCAGCTCTGAGTCTGTTAATCAGTACAAACCCAGAACCCCTTCCGGATGATTTTCTCGAGGGATTTTCATTTGCTGGAGAACCTGTCGGAATTTGGGTAGGAAAACAAAACGACAGTGCATCGCAAAGGAACATTACTTCGCCGATAACGTCTGAGAAATTCAGCACTACGACTTGACACTACACTGTAGCAAGGATGCCTTGAACGAGTTTGTGAACGACTCAGTGCGCCATATACAACCGTATCGGCGACGAGACGCGTAGGATCCATGACTTGTTGAGAAATTCGGAATATTGGAGACGTTATTTTGTTCTGATCTCGCAATGAGAGCGTGTTCGTGTAGTGAGTTCACAGATCAAGTGAGATTGGCGTCACGAAAATTTGACCTCTACTGAAATCTGGCGGAGTGTTGGAGCTTCAGTGCTCTGTGGAGTTGATGTGGTATCGTAGAATTCAAATAAGCTAACGATATTTCTTGAGGCCTTCCAAAGCAAGCTAAGCATTGTGAGATATAACAAAGGGTGGCCACAATGTGTTGTAGGCAAGGAGGTAAAGTTTGGAGCACCTGCATCCTTCGAAATGCGCTGGAGCCCTGAGAGTTAGATGAGTCTGTTGCCTGACTTTGCATCGGATGAGACCTGTATTCGAAACCTTTAGGGAAGGAGGTCATGTCAATCGTACGCGGGAGGTTGGTGCTATGATATCGATGGAAGACGCGTCGTGGGAACTTTTTGAACTTTTCAGGATTTTGCTCACGACGTCTATGTACTGGCTCAGGCTGTTCAAATGCTTACATCAATCTCCTCTCAGAGTCAAGCACAATCTTCATGACAACAGAAGGCCACTTACTACCTCATCAACATGGAGGAACCAGCTCAAGATTCTTTTCATGGGACGCGACGAGTTTTCGTGCCTTGTTTTGCAGGAATTACATGTAAAGAGACTTTCCTTCTTCCAATCCCATGCTGGGAACTCATTATTTGCGGGTTAGCGCTCAGACGTATGGCAAGAAATACACATTGCCACAAATCCCGATGAGAAAGTTGACCGCGGCTCGCGGCTTTCGGTCTGTGAGTGTTATTAACAGGACATGGATAACAAAACCGAATCTTCTCCAGCTCCCTTGAAAATCTTGGGTCATTCGCTTGCATTACCTGTTCACACGATACCCACCAAAACAGAATTCAAGAACTGGACGGCAAGTGCGTTCGCCTCTGTTACTGCATGGATCCTTACCCTGTTCGTCTGTAGATTCCACCACCATTTTCCGACGTCAATCCTTCTGCTCAACACGTTATCATTACAGCCTCTTTTGGCCGCATACTACCCTTGAAAATGCTCAAGTTATTTGCTTCAGATCGTCGACTCAATGTTCATCCTTCCCTTCTTCCCGCCTATCGGGGTGCTGCTCCGATTCAACACGCTATTATGAATGACGAAAAGGAGACAGGCGTGTGTATAGTGAATATGCTAAAGAGATCAGAAGGCATAGATGCTGGTCCAATTTGGGGGACTCAAACATTGGTGAATACGTGCTACTTTGTCTCTTAACTACTACAGGACTCATCCCATCCCGCAGTCCTTGCCGGAAAATGCAATATTCTCAGACCTACGCGACAAACTCGCGATCAAAGGTGGACAGCTTCTCGTCTCTGTCCTTCGCGACATGATGGCTGGAAAAGCTGTCTCTAAAGCTCAGGCGCAAACGAATATTTCCTTCGCACCGACAATATCATTCAAAGATGCTACGCTCGACTTTACTACAATGTCTGCAGAAGCCATCGTCCGAACGTATCGAGCTATAGGACATCAGGTAATCGTTTTCCTGGTAAACATCAAATGCATATTCTGAAACCTCTCCCTCACCTATAGCGACCTCTCACTGTATATCTGCCTACCATCAAAACCCTACAAATGCATTCGCCCTCAGTACACGCTTCCCCTCCACCCTATACACCTGCCGTTCCTGGGCGAGCGTGTTATTCTAAACCAGACAAGGCAATGTTGATACGTTGTGCTGATAACTCTGTCCTATCCGTACTTAAGGTCAAGCAAGAAGGGAGAGCGCTCCTCGATGCGAGGGAATGGTGGAGTGGGGCAAAAAGTTTTGGTCTGGTGGTTGACAACGAAATCAACTTTGATAGTCAGGACGATGTTGACCAGTGGTTAGAACCGGAGTTTATTGGGTGAAATGTACATGCGTCCTTGGCTATTAGCGAACCTATCTCATTCAATTTCTGTTTTCCGATGCAGCTACGAATCTTAGTGCCGGGCCGGCTGCTCAGTTAATACTTTACCTTAAATGGGTCAATACACTACGCTTTGACCGACTCACATGGTCGCTACGTCAGAAAGAACGCCACACTCATGATTGGAATATGACCAACAATGACCTACTTGGCGCGTCATATTCCCCAACAATTCCGCAGAAATGTGCTCCACCCGACGCAGTATTGCACCCTATAAGAGTCCGAGTAAGAGTATTAGCCCCATCTTCCCATAATTCCATCCATATCTCTCATAACCCACAACTTGAAATTACTTCTATTTTCTACTGAATTTGTTACTCATACATAATGCCTCTCTTCGGTGGACACAAACACGACAAGGTGAACATAAAGTCAAAATTCATGACCGAGTCTGTGTACTCATTCACTATCTTTGCCAGAAACAAAACACTTTGCACAAAGATGAACAGAGGGCTACCGGCACCGGCGCTACTGGCGGTCCAAATAATGATTTGATGGCGGGAGGTCGTGCCTATGCTGCTGATTCCAACGATCCATCTGCTGGTGGGCGAGGACATCATCACCAAGGCATGCATGACCAGCAACAAGATTATCCCATTGCCAATGATGTACGTCTCCCGCCTTCGTTCGCCTCTAGTAATTCTCAACATAATCCTTGTCTGCAGTATGGGAATCCTGGCATGAACAATCCATCAGGCATGGGTAGACCGGAGAACGACCGCTACAATGACTACGGAGGCAATCAAGGGAATATTCCTCCGTCTTCGAACCTGAATGCCTCAGGCGGAGCCGGTCACTCAACGACTGGTAAAGTCGAGAAAGCTCTTGGTGCGGCGGTTGGCAGCAACGCGCTGAAGGCCAAAGGAATGCAGAAAGAAATGTTGGTTATTCATCAATCTGCAGGCTTCTGCAGGTCGTGATTGATTGCTGACTTCTTCTGTCATTTGATAGGGAAGCAAACGCCCTGAAGACCCAAAGTTCTGAATTAGCTGAGGCGGAACGTTTGGAGAGGGAAGCTTTGCTCCGTCGGGAACGAGCAGTCGCGCACGGTGAGTTATAAACCACTCTCGCACTTAATCATGATCTGATTTCTGACATGTGTAGGCGCTCATCCTGAAAATCGTCACCTCGGTGGAGTTGGCGGTCAGAATACCTTGAGCTGAATCGGGAAATTGAAGAAACTGGGGTCTATTTGTTTGAAGAAAGTGTATCACAATAAACAATTCTGTATTCCGTATTATATATGACAATTGTTGATTTAATAGTGTTATACCGTCAGGAAAATATGATTTTCTTCAAATCCTTGTGTAAACACACCTGAAGTAGAAAACATTTCGCTCGACAGAATGACATGTGGAATCATGGAATAACACTGGCCACTGAATGATGCCATGAATCATTGTATTTCAGAGCGACTGAAACGCGCATACATTCCCGTTCAGCTCAACAAAATTGTGATAATTCAGTGGTGACTGAATCATCTACTGAATCATTTTGGTTCTTTTGTCTTTTCCATCGAGCAGAATTTTTCTCCTTCTGGTGTGAAAGTCAATCATTAATTATGTGGGCGCTTGATTCATGGCACAATCTCGTTAATCCACCATCATCAATATGCTGCTCTCTCTACTTCTTGTTAATCTTGCTCTAGTGCTGTTGAGTTGCTCGACCCAAGTCATGCTCACCTCCCAGATGCTTCAACATACTGACGCATTTGACAACATCGACTGGAATTATCATCGCTGGATCGCTCCTGGTGAAGGCGATTTACGTTCGCCCTGTCCGGGAATGAACACGTTTGTCCCTCTATGCTTCTCAGTGAGCTCGAGTAAAACGTTTTAGAGGCTCGCAAACCATGGATTTATCTCTAGAGACGGCAAAAACATCACCATTCCGATGGTTCTCAAAGCTGCCGATGGTACGAGTCGCGTCTTCCCGAAATCCCACAGAGCCACAATGATTGATTACACTTGGAAGTCGTTTATAACAATCCGGCCGACCCAGTCATGAATTTGGCTCTCAAACTAGCCCTTCTGACCACCGATGCTCCTGATAGTTTTACGCTCGACGACCTCAAATTGTTTGTTTCCTTGTCATTTCTTCACCTTTTCCTCATATATGCTACACAGGCATGGCACTATTGAACACGACGCATCCATATCTCGCTTAGATTACGCTCTCGGGGACAATCTGCATTTCAACTCCACTGTCTTCAGCACCCTTTCCGAATCAAATCCAGGTTTCGACGTGTACAATACTACCTCTGTTGGTCAAGTCTTAGAAGAACGGCTCGCGCTTGCGAAGAAAGAAAACGCAGAATTGGTCAACACCATCAAGGAACGCCAATCGCAACTACTGGAAGCAAGTCTGTTCCTCTCTGTCATGGGTGATCCGAGGACTGGGGTCGCGCCGAAAAGGTTACACATTGTGTGCTGTTTCGTTTGGAGTAACAAGCTCACGTTCGCTTCTTGATGCATAGATTTGTCCAGATATTTTTCCGTGAGGAGCGCCTCCCTCTTGCTGAAGGGTGGAAACGTCCATCATCTCCGATAAATTCTGCATCTTTGATAAATCTCATGACCCAGCTGAATGAAGCTTCTCAAACGAAAGGACCTTGGTTACCCAGCTCATTGATTACGTGTCCTTGGACACGTCTTCAGCCGGAGGGTCTAGCAATAGTTTGGCCGCCTCAACCTTTCAATACGTGATTGGATCAATGCACCGTTTGCCCATTATGAAAATACTGGTCTGTTTTGTGTTTTGGTTTCATCCTTTGAACCGCTGTTCTCGTTCTTTTGTAGCTTTCGTATCAATGGTGTATTGCATTCGATGCATATACCTTAAACTTGTATAATACTTGTACCGAGAACAAACTTTGTCGCCTTGAACAACATTCTCGTGATCATGACCACCAAAATCATTATAAGGTCGGCTAAAGGGCATCCCTCGGATACCAAGATCCATATCTTGTTGTTTCTTAAGAATCCTTGCTATTCTCGTCGCTGCTGTACGATGCTTTCAGTTTGAAGCACAGCAAAGTGTTGCAGTCCCCACTCACGTTACAGCTAAACCAAAGAATCCTATCCGACGACCTCAATGCTCTCGTATCAAGTATCCTTTAGTTGCAGCGAAGAGCTTGCCTGAAGGATGGGACGCATTCGATAGGACGAAGGAAAAATCTCAAGCAGATAATTCATTCAGAAGAGCTTCTCCAAAATCGAAATCGCCAAAAGCACTTCCTGCTTGGCGTTGAATATCCTTGGTACACAAATCTATATACTATGATTTTTTTCGCATGCGATGTTTATGTCTAGATAGTTCAGGATAGCCATACTGCTCTCCAACGACAGGCCTAACGCATCTCCACTGAATATTGGGCAAGTCAAGAAGCGCCAGACCAATTCAAGATAAAGCTCAGTTGCCGAAATACCAACATCATAATCAAGCTCCTTGACCATTGGAAGTTATATAAGCTAGGGCTGAAAATTTTCAGGAAAAGGTTTTCGGACCTGGTCAGACCAAATATATATAATAGCACAGTGAGAGCAGCTGACATTGAGTACAAATGTCGTTCAATTTTCGGTCTGGGTTTCAGTATCAACGAAGAAACTACCTCGCGTTTCTGCGGTGTCCGTTTACTTTTCTGCCATTCGAAGGGTCCAGGAGCGCAGGGAATTCGTGTTCCACCGGCGTTGCATCATGACTATCTTACTGATTAAATATGGGGTTTGTAAGCAGAGCCTTACTCATCCTCTTCAAGTTCGAACTTCGCGGATGTAAGAAGGTATAAAAAGGTTGAAGAAAACACCCAATGTTGCAGAATCGTCCTAAATATGTCCTCGACCAAACTCTTCAAGCCCATAGAAGTGGGGAATCTCTCCTTGAAACATCGCGTCGTTCTTGCGCCCTTGACGCGTATGAGATGCGACGATCAGCATGTCCCTCAGCTCCCTGTTATGCGGGAATATTACTCGCAAAGATCGAGGAGTCCTGGTACGCTCCTTATCGCTGAGGGCACCCTAGTAGACCCGAAGGCGGGAGGATATCCCAATGTCCCTGGCATATGGAATGACAAGCAAGCTGCCGCTTGGAAGGAAGTAAGCATTAGATAGCACAGGTATATTGAAGAGACGAAGGTCCTGAACACGTTATGTACCTGCAGATCACATATGCGGTTCACAAAAATGGCAGTTATATCTTCCTACAACTGTGGACTGCAGGCCGAGATGCAGATCCCAAACTCCTTGCTGCCGAGGATCCATCATACACTCCAATTGCACCGTCTGCAATACCGATGGAAGGGCATGACGTCCCTCGCGCTCTGGAAGTCGACGAAATCAAATCGCTAATACAGTCATACGTGAGAGCCGCCTCGAATGCAATAAACAAAGCAGGCTTTGACGGAGTCGAAATTCACATGGCCAACGGATACTTGCTTAACCAGTTTCTGGAAGACGTGTCCAACAACCGTACAGACGAATACGGGGGAAGCATTGAAAATCGAGCAAGACTAGGATTGGAAATAATTGAGGCCGTAACGAAGGAAGTTGGGCAAGAGAAAGTAGGGGTGAGGTTCAGTCCATGGAGCACTTTTCAAGGTAAATCTTGTTTGATCTTCCCTGTTGCTCCAAGATTTAACGTTCTACTGTCAGACATGAGAATGCAAGATCCGATCCCGACCTACTCATACATAGTCAAAAACATCAAAACGCTGTATCCCGACTTCGCCTACGTCTCCGTATGTGAGCCACGAGTTGAGGGCAGCACTACACGGGATACACCCATTACATCGACCGATTCCAACGACTTTATCCGTGATATATGGACACCGAAGCCGCTTATCGTCGCTGGAGGATTCGACCGCGCGACGGCGATTGAAAGGGCTGATTCAACAGGGGATTTGATAGCTTTCGGAAGAAGATACATTTCGAATGTATGTATGTTCACGGTCAGATTCGAGATCGTCGCTGATAATGTTCCTGCAGCCTGACCTTCCCAGACGATTATTCAAAAATTTGCCGTTGACGCCATATGACCGGTCGACATTCTATCTTCAGGGAGATGCCAGCGGAAGAGGATATACAGATTGGCCAGCTGCTGGAGAATCTGGGTCTGGATGAGCTCTGTAGTTCGTAGATGTCATTCAGAACGAAGAAAACCAACGAATTTGAACAGAGAGCGCCCACGCCACATTTTCGCGCGCTAAACTTCCATTGGCGCTTCCATTGTTCCAAGTTGCTTGGAGGCTTATGTTACGAGTCCGAAATGAAATGTACGATTCGTCCTTATGGTGATCCTTTAGCGCCGCGAGCGCGGCAATCCCCGACTCTGAAAGGGTTCATCGCGATTTGGATAGTTTCGAGAGTGAAGGACAAATCAATTCGAAAATATTTGCAACAGATTTGTGTTACAATTTGGTTCATTTAGGTACAGAGGAGGAAAAGAATTTTATTTGGGCATAGGAAAGCTGTAGTTATAGTTCTTGGTTGGTGGAGTAAGAGGAATGGATTGTAATAAAGATGTGATGGGTGGTAAAGAATATGGCATTTGTTTTGGTCGACGTGTGGAAGTCTGGACAGAGGAAGATACAAAAGGTGTAGCACTAATATCGTTTTTGTTAATAATGTCGGGAAAAATAGATGATATAGAGGGAAGGATGTCATCGTCAGATGGATCGTCGGGCTTGTGTCGCTGTAAGGGAGGATTCGATTGACTGATTCTTTGGTTCAGGTGTTCCGGAGAAGGAAGAAATGTCGGTTCTTCGAGTGTGGGATGTGAATGTTCGAGGTTGGGGTTCAAGTTTTCCGGAGGCAGGGAAAGTGTTGAGTCTCTGTGACAAAATCAATGAATTGAGGAGGATATAGCTATGCACGAATGTACTTGGGTGATTTTAAGTCTTGAAATTTTGCGCGAATTTTATTCCTTCGCATTTGTTGCCGTCGATTCTAATTTGTGATATGTTCAGGGCATAAGTTCGTTATAAAATAAGAGTAACTGACACAAAACCAGATCTGAATACGATGGTGTTAGATCAATGCTAAAGCAGTTGTATGGATGCGTACTCTGATTTGATGACAGCTTATGTGAAAGTCGTTTGCTAACTGTTGAATTGTGTCGTCGGTTGGATAATATTTCTGTGTGAAGTTGTTGAGGATATGAAGAAGGCACTGTTCTATAATGTACTTCTTCTATAGCTGTAATGAGGAGAGCGCGCTGCTCTGGGGTGAAGTTCATACGTTGAGATCTTTGAGGAGTAGTAGAAAATTGTCCTTTGGGAAACAAAATATATAAGAGTCAGAAGTTTTGAATTTATCGGTAGCATACCTTGCATTTTTGCTTAAAAAGCCGTGGTGATGTTGGAAGAAGCTCAGTTCATAGGTTCACGCAATAATGTGAACGTTGGATAGAGATGGTGGAAGTAAAGGACAAAGAAAGATAAGGACGCCGGATCTGAATTTATCATTCGAAGTTGAGTCAACATGAGAACCACACGTAGTGACATCGTAACGCCTCTTTGCTTCTCGCTGAACATGAACACCATCATTCAATATTGTAACCAGTTCAGTTGTGGTTAACCAATTGTTAACACTGCAATCATGTAGCTGGAATCCAAAAATTGGTACACGATGGCTATTTCTCAGTCTAGGTCTAGGAATGTCGTTATGTTCTTGAATTGAACAGATTTCGTGACACTGGGACTGTGATTGTACAGAGTGTACAAAGAGGTTGAATTTCACGAGGGCACAGGCAACGAATATACAGAGACAACAAGGTAAGTAAAACATACCTGATAGGAAGGTCAATGGTTTATCGACAATTGTACATCGCTGTTCAGGCGGTGATCAACGAGCCAGAAAGATATAAAGAAGTATGTCAAGCGCACGTACGGTGAGTGGTAGATATGAGTGTGGAGACTGGCTTCCGCTTATCTAGGTAGGAAAAACACTTCGTCAATGTCTGATTGGGTAGGGGAGACAACTCGCCGACGTTTCATATGGTAGGGAGGACAACTTGCCAATGTTCCCTGTGGTAGAGGAGATGGGTTGCCGATGTTTTATCTAGAAGGAAACAGGGTTCGTCGATATGTTATGTGATAGCAAAGAAACCTCTCACTGAAGTCTCATATGATAGGGAGGACAACTCGCCGATGTTTCACATAGTTGGGGGGACGAGTTGCCAATGTCTTGTGTGGTACGAAACAGGGTTTGTCGGGCATCCGGACTGTGTAAGTAGAACACACCTGATATTGAGGTCAATGATTTATTGACAATTGTATATCGCTGTTCGGGTGGTGATCAACAAGTGAGCAAGATATGAAGAAGTATGTCAAACGCACGTATTCTGAATTCATAGGTAGTGTGCAAACTGGCTTCCGCTTATCTACGTAGGGAAAACACTTCATCAATGTCTGATGGGGTAGGGGAGATGGCAACTCGCCGACGTTTGATATGGTAGGTAGGACAATTTGGCAATGTTTTACGTGGTAGAGGAGACAGGTTGCCGATGTGTTATCTGGTAGGAAGCGGTGCGTCAATACGTTATGTGATAGGGAAGAGACCTCTCGCCGAAGTTATGTGGTAGGGAAGATGATTTGTCGATGCCTCATGTGTAGGAAAGACAATTCATCCATGTTTTATGTGGTAGGGAAGAGAACTCGTTGATGTCTATTGTGGTAGGAAAGACAATTCGTTAATGCCTAATGTGGTAGGGAAGGTAAGTCGTCGATGTCTTACGCGGTAAGGAAGACAACTTGTCGATGTCTCATGGTATGAAAAACAATTCGTCAATGTCTTATGTGGTCAATAATTTATTGACAATTGTAGCGAGATATAAAGAAGTATGCCAAACGCACGTACGGTGAGGTTGTAGATATAAGTGTCGAGACTGGCTTCCGCTTATCTAGATAGGGAAAACACTTCATCAATGTCTGATTGGGTAGGGGGGACAACTCGCCGACGTTTCATATGGTAGGGAGGACAGCTTGCCAATGTTTCCCGTGGTGGAGGAAACGGGTCGCCGATGTTTTATCTAGAAGGAAGAAGGGTTCGTCGATATGTTATATGATAGCGAAGAAACATCTCACCGAAGTCTCATATGATAGGGAGGACAACTCGCCGATGTTTCACGTAGTAGGGGAGACGAATTGCGAATGTCTTGTGTGGTACGAAACAGGGTTTGTCGGGCATCCGGACTGTGATTGTACAGGGTATACAAGAATTTCATAATGGCACAGTCAAAAATATACAGAGAAAACAAGGTAAGTCGAACACCCGTGATATCGAGGTCAATAATTTATTGACAATTGTATATCGCTGTTCGGGTGGTGATCAACAAGTGAGCAAGATATGAAGAAGTATGTCAAACGCACATATTCTGAAGTCATAGGTAGTGTGGAGACTGGCTTCCGCTTATCTATGTAGGGAGAACACTTCATCAATGTCTGATGGGGTAGGGGAGACAACTCGCCGACGTTTGATATGGTAGGTAGGACAATTTGCCAATGTTTTACGTGGTAGAGGAGACAGGTTGCCGATTTGTTATCTGGTAGGAAGCGGTGCGTCAATACGTTATGTGATAGCGAAGAGACCTCTCGGCGAAGTCTCATATGGTACGGAGGACAACTCGCCGATGTTTCATGTGGTAGAGGAGACGGGTTGCTGATGTGTTATGTGGTAGGAAACAGGGTTCGTTATCGTCGATATGTTGTGTGATAGCGAGGAGACTTCGCCGATGCGTCATGTGGTAGGGAAGATAATTTGTCGATGCCTCATGTGTAGGGAAGACAGTTCGTCCATGTTTTATGTGGTAGGGAAGAGAACTCGTTGATGTCTATTGTGGTAGGAAAGACAATTCGTTAATGCCTAATGTGGTAGGGAAGGTAAGTCGTCGATGTCTTACGCGGTAAGGAAGACAACTTGTCGATGTCTCATGGTATGAAAAACAATTCGTCAATGTCTTATATTTGGGGTTGTTGAAGTTGAAGTGGAGTAGGTCGATTGTTGGTATTGGGGCTACATTGAACGTATGTTGTCGAGCAGACGTACATTGACAACAACACCAGGCCAAGTGAATACTAAATGTCAAGATGATAAGTGAGTTAACATCGTACGAAAGATAGGACGATTTACTCATGGCTGCAAATAGGTGACAAAATACTTTTAACGCAACAACTAGAGAGAAATTCGGAGCACTTCGAAGTGCGATTACGAATGAAAACTACGGTTGCAGTAGCCAGTTTCGAATGATGATTGCCAGTGGTACTTTTATTGTTTCGGTTGTATGATACTTGATGAAGTCTGTGTTGGTTTCGCAGCAATAGGAGAGTTTTTGGAGGTGATGGTAGAAAGGCATGTCGTTTAAACAGGTGAATGTAGTCTGGTAAGTTTGCAAGATGTGTTTTGGCGCTGGCAATTCGGTGAGAATCATATTGATTTTTGAGTCATTCGACGATTCACCTTTTTCCTCTTATACATATGTACTGAACGAAATCGTTCATTGTTGTCCGACCTGATTTGTGTTGCTTATGGGTGATGTTGAGGAGACAAATATGTCGTCCCACGATTTTCAGATGATAGGTCGTGGATTGGTTGTGGTCGTATTTGGTCGAGATCATCATTCAACTTTACATCTGCATGAATTCATCAACATGGCCTTTGTCTATGTTGAGGGTTCTGTACTTCGTATCCAGTCTTAATTCTGGCGGCGCTGAAGATTAGAATGTGTGGTTGATGTTTCAAAAATACAAGGTCATTCTTATGTTGATTATGGGTGCCGCGACCAGAAAACAACAATATCTCTTCTTGCTCGGTTGGTATGCGACATCTACGTCGTTTCTTAAGCTGACCATGGTTCGAGTTCTCTTGGGGCAGTGAGCATTGCAGTCATCCCAGGTGAACCATCTTTTTAATCCCGTTTGCGTATGGTCATAGCTAACACTAGATAGGAATTTTTCCAGGGGCACCTAGGCAGTGAAGGACGGACTTAAATATCTCGGCCAAGCCTTCAGTGAATTCGTACTCAACTCCCATATCTCGTATCAGCGAATTCGCACTGTTATCCTCGACTTTCATGATGACCACCCCAACTACCGAAGTCCCTACTACAATCGTGAACCCCACGGTCAAGGCTGTTCTGTAAGAACTAATGTTCGTTCAATTTCCGTCAATAGACTAATATTTTACATCCAGTTTTGATATGGACGGCACTCTGATTGATTCTTCGCCTGCTGTGGCTGCCGCTTGGAAACTCCTCAAAGAGACAGGCTACGAGTTCCTCGATGTCGACCACATACTTAAATCAGCCCATGGCTACAGAACTATCGATGCCCTCCGCAAATGGTGTAAGATCACAGAAGAGGAACTCTTGAAGAAAGAAGTTGTCCGTTTCGAAAACGCGATTCTCAGTAATGCCCAAGCCAAAGGTGGTTCAGGAGGAGGTATTATTGCCCTTCCGGGTGTTGCTCAGCTTCTCGACGACATAGAGGCATCAACAAACAACGGGCATAGTCAAGACTGGTCCGTTTGCACGTCCTGTAAGCTTCCCCATTTCAAGTGTCCTCACAAAATGTAAACGGGCATTGTAGCGACCCACTTCTACGCATCACAAGCTCTCCCTGCCGCTGGCGTCCGCAAAGCCGACGTTTTGGTCACTGCTGAGTCTGTTACGAATGGCAAGCCCGCTGCTGACCCCATCTCTTGGGTGCGAAGTTTTTTATAGTTGTCTGAGCCTCAGTATTTATTGTTATGCGAGAGCAAAAGAAAGCAACATATTGATCTGGCATTCCGTTCAAAACAAGTGTCTGAGACTATGTGAACGACTTACAACGCCAGTCGTTGTTCCCACCGGTCGCTTGTACATGGAGGGTTGATCATGTGGAAAACAGCGGAAAGTGGGTCTGAGGTGAGGATCGTTGTCTGAATATGTTTGTGTTACTGATGATAGATTGTTCAGATTACTTGTGTTGTGTGTTGAGGTTCTTGTGTATTGAGGTCGTTGTATGTTGAGGTTATTGTGTGATTTCAACACATCTGTCGAAGGGATTGGTGGGATGTCAGAGACTCGCGATGTCCTTGAATTGAAATTGCACGATCAGGAGTCAGTAGGAACGCCAAGATAGGTCTGACAGTCTTTCCAGTCGCCTACGTTCTGATACTGTATCTTGTCTCAGAGGAGTCGATTGAAGATGATAGGTCATACTTGCCAGCGTTGCTAGCATTACAAGTTTGTTACGCTTGAGGCAACAGGAATCCCTATAGCACTTTTTCATATTTAAAGATACGGACGTTTACAATTGCGATCAGATAAGGATGCTCAGTGTTCATAATTCAGAACCTGACGTTGGTATCGATTTTTCGGTGGATGTTTTACTCGCGGTCATTTAAGTAAGTACGTATATTATCATGTCACCGTAGGCAGCGAATGATGCGGTGGATTTCTATCAGGTTTGGCTTTTGTATCGAAATTAGACATGAAGATGGGTCGCATTACTGACATGGGTCCACCAGAGAAGGCTACTCCAGCACGAGTAATCGTCAAGGATGAATGGCTGGATCTCTTCTTCGTAAAGGTATTCTTAGCATTGGGTCAAGATCTAAAGTAATAATACACTGGACGGATCGCCTTCTTTGAGATGGAAGAAGCGCTTTGTGTTGCAAAAATACAATGAATGGAGTTGCTCTGGTACCCAGACCAGCCATAATTAGTGAGCGAATGTCATTTAGAGGGAGCTAGTGAAAAGTACATGTCATTGAACTGAATGGATGCCAAGGTGATAATAAGGAAAATACCTTGATGACACTAGGCTTGATGGACACAGTTACATTCTGTCGAATTTGAAGGCCTGCGAGGTGCACTGTCGGTATCGCGGTGAGTCTATAGATCGACGCTTCATGAGATGAAATGATGATACATGGACATCGACACTT
The DNA here is from genome assembly GCF_021015755.1 of Lentinula edodes. Lineage (NCBI taxonomy): Eukaryota > Fungi > Basidiomycota > Agaricomycetes > Agaricales > Omphalotaceae > Lentinula > Lentinula edodes. The sequence goes on from NW_025764312.1 coordinate 408,807, forward strand.
ACCACTTGGAATGACTCAATGAACAGCAACCACCAACAAATGCACCTGATCGCTTAAACGTCGAACTTCCTTCAGCCGAGCCTATCAACTGCAGAGAATACTTGTCGGCTTGTAAAGTCGCCTACGCTGCAAGATCGGGGTAGAAGGATTTTGCAGGATGTCCGAATAGATCGATGTGTTTTCGTAAGGCTTGAAAAACAGTCCGAGTATGATGTTTGTCCTCGTTTCCGGGAACGGCGATTGTCATTAATCGATTCGGATCGACGCCATACGATTCACAGAACTTTGTTATTTGCTGATTGTGACAAGACCGTGCCTACAGGTCAATAACTATAGCGGGTCTGAGGTCCGATATGGGCCGGAAATGGCCCGGGATAACTCCGAGGTCCGGAGCTCGAGTACTGGCCTGTAGTACACACTGGGAGTGGGACGTCGGTGAAGCTATTAGCAACACCCTTCACACACTGTTGGTGTCCCCGGGAATATAATGGCAAGAGTGCAAGATTGGTATGAGCAGCCTAAATGGGGTTCCTGATGATCCGGGAGTCCGGAAGCAAAGGGTAAAGAAGATATTAAAGACTGGGATAGGATGGTACACTTGATTTCAAGCTTGACTACAACGTACAAAGTATTCTAGCTTATATACATCCCAGATACAGTCAGAAGACCTCGATGAAAGCTCGGAATAATAAATAAATAGAATGTAGGTCACAAGGTTATTAATCCGAAGTCCGGCCGCTCCGGGCCGGGCCGGGAAGCATATTGGGTGAATTGCATGCATATGACAGTATCCCCCCGTTAGGCCTGAGCCCACGAAGGCCTCTGTGAATATGTGTGCAGTGAAATAGTAAAGTATAGTAAAGCAAAGGGATTGGATTAGATCCAGTAGTGAAGAATAAATTAAAAGTGGAAGTTTCGGAGAAACTGGAAAGGATCGGCCTGCCGATGTAGGGGGTCAAAGAAACTTAATAAAGCAAACAAAAACCAGATTGAAACAAAGTAAACTCGTAACAAAATAATCAACAAAAGAATGGATGACCACGTAACTTCCGAAGTCCGGGCCGGCCGGAAAGTGTTCTGAAGTCTCAAAAGACTAAAACAAGTTCCGAAATTCGGAAAAATCAGGAGCAGCCGGTCCGAAAATTGGAATACAGGACTGGAATACATCAGTATCCCCCAAGTACGCTTGAGCCCTCGAAAGCCATGAATCAAGAGCCGAAGTTGGAGTAAATGGTGATGTAGGAGGATAGGGTAATGGAGTAGGGAAAATTTCGGAATAAAATCCGAGCCGAGGGGCGGGATTGGGCCGGAAAATTTGTCGGAAACTGCGGAAAAGTCCGGCATACCAATCAACACAAAGTGCTGCCAAAAATGATAACCTGAGCTGATATCCACACAAGAGCGATGCCTAAAAAGGCCGAAATTGACACAAAGTGTCCAGAATGATGGTAGAACCATCCCGAGACCGGAAGTTCCAAGGGAAGCAAAGCCGGAAAGCGCTATAAGGATAATCATAAAAAATGAGTTGGAAAAAAGTGTTTCAGTCTACCCGGGAGATCAACGGATCTAAGTGGGAGTAGAAACTGTATCCTAACAAATAATCAATGAAATCCTACTAAAACAGAGGAGCAGCTTGTGGGTGAAGCAAGGAATCAACATAAATAGAAATGATAACAGATAAGTGAATGGAAGTGCTAATGAGCAAGCTTGAGATAATGCCAATAAAATGACGGAAAAATCGGAGCAAGGTCGGAAACATGGAATGGAATAATTAGTAATCAATAATAAGCAAAAACATCGGCCAAATCGGGCCGGAATGAAGCAATAATAGTTATTACAATGAAACATTACCTGAATATTCAAAAACTTGAAACAGAAGTGGAACATATGGAAAAAAAGCGGTCCGAAGCTTAGAAACAAAGTAAATTATACTGTCAACAAAAATTGATCATGGAAAGGTGCAAAATCTCGGGCCGAAATTCGGAAAAAGCGGAAATGCGTTCTAGCATAAAGAAAATGAATATTTGGAGTAGTAATGGCAAAAAGTCGGGCCGAAACTCGGAAATGAAGTAAATCATGATGTCAAACAATCAATAATCATGAAAGGCATCAAAATTGGGCCGAAGTTCGGAAAGAAAGGAATTTGTAAGGTCAAATAAGTGAAAATCATGAAAGGAAAGGAAACTCGGTCTAGGACTCGGGAATGGTCGGAAAATTCGGAATTAAAATGTAGAAAAAATGAGGAATTACTCGGAACCATCATCGGAGCCCGGAACATCCGATTCAGAGTTATCTGCATCGTAGTTCTGTCCTGTACGGGCCTGCAGTTTGAGACAATCTACCTTCATATGTCCTCCTCCACAATAAAAGCACAACCCGAGCACCTTGCGCCTTTCCCTCTCAGAGTCCAAAAGCCTGCCATCGGGTCCGAGGTGAGGATGACCAGATCTGTCATCACCGGGCCGGAGTTCCGGCGCTTCGGAGTTATCAGAGGCAAACGAGTGGAAAGACTCAACCGAGTCTGAGGCTGAGGATGAAGGATAGGAATGTAGGTAACGGAGATCATAAGGGCCGGGGTGATCCGAGTCAAAGTCAGAGGATTCATGAAGATAATCATAATCAAATGGGCCAGGAAATTCCGAGTCATAACTTGACTGGTCAGGATCGGAAATAGTACCGGACTGAACTGATTCTTGTTCAGAATTGTGGTCAGATGGGCTAGATTGGTCCGACGAATCCGAAGTTTCCGGGTCCGGGCCGACCGGATCAGGTAAAGATAAGGCATACTCGAGGAAGGATCCTGAATCAGAGCCAAAGGACATAATGGAGGGGTATTTCGGTGAAGGAACAGTGTAATGAAGTGTAAGCTTGAAATACTGACAAGACCGTGCCTACAGGTCAATAACTATAGCGGGTCTGAGGTCCGATATGGGCCGGAAATGGCCCGGGATAACTCCGAGGTCCGGAGCTCGAGTACTGGCCTGTAGTACACACTGGGAGTGGGACGTCGGTGAAGCTATTAGCAACACCCTTCACACACTGTTGGTGTCCCCGGGAATATAATGGCAAGAGTGCAAGATTGGTATGAGCAGCCTAAATGGGGTTCCTGATGATCCGGGAGTCCGGAAGCAAAGGGTAAAGAAGATATTAAAGACTGGGATAGGATGGTACACTTGATTTCAAGCTTGACTACAACGTACAAAGTATTCTAGCTTATATACATCCCAGATACAGTCAGAAGACCTCGATGAAAGCTCGGAATAATAAATAAATAGAATGTAGGTCACAAGGTTATTAATCCGAAGTCCGGCCGCTCCGGGCCGGGCCGGGAAGCATATTGGGTGAATTGCATGCATATGACAGATTGTCATTCCTTCGATGAACACTCAGCGCTTCCTCAATAGCATACTTGAGTGTTGTACCGCTGATATTGAATTCGAGGTGAAAGACGTTTCGATCGTACTCCTTTCGAGTTCAACAACGGTTGACGATGCACGTGACAAGGAAAGTACGCTCAGGAAATTCAAGACGCAGCGAAGGGTACTGCGGGAACTCTTCGTCTGTAGACTTAGTGGGAGCAGCGAAGATGGGTGGGAAGAGCAAATGTTTAGCCGCATCGTGCCATGTGCCCAAACGAGCTGCATTGACTACGGTATCACTTTCATGGTGTTTCACTGTAATCGGATTGGATTCAAATTCCTTCAGTTCAACAGGTTTCTTTTCTGCGGGTGCTTTGATAAAAAGCGCCTGTTCCAATGCGTCCTAAGTGTGCGAGTTCAGTTTGGTCAATTCTACACCTTCAACGGTCTCACCGTAGGATCCGGCTGCAAACGTGGACACATTCTCCTCTGTAGGGGCTGCGCCGAAGTACATCTTCATAAAAGCCAGATAAGAAACAACGTTTGAGATGACATCCTGGACTTGACCAATGGCGCTTGTCAAGTTGTCCGTGACATCTGGGACGTTGATTATGAAGGGACGAAGTTCCCTCTCTACGATAAGCGTGGTAACCTGGCCCGGGAGATTTGAGAATAACTCTTCTGCTGAGCATGTACTGACAAGGAAAATTGTGGAACGGGGTTTAGCATACTTGAGATCTGAATGGGTCTTCAGGATCGTCTCATTGTCTGATTCATTGTGGCAACGAAGTCAACTTCTCCACTAGTCTGGGTATCATATGGTAGGACCAAGGAGATGGGAAAATCCTCAAAGTTCAATGCACTCCGAGGACCCAAGAGAATACGACTGGCAGTGATCCCTCCGCGCTTGGAAGAGATATCGTGGTCTCTAGAGACGCTAACAGAGGGCCCAGCTCATGGAAAGAGCGCGTTCGACAAGTACGGGGAGGTTCGGAAGCATCGTGCTAGGTGTGGTAAAAGGCCTCGGCTTCTTCATTATAGCAGGTACCAGATCTTCGACCTCGGGAATAAGGGTGGCGACAAAACTCCTTGAAGGAGTCTTATTGAGAAATATACATCTGAGTCTGCGAAGGTGTGGTACGGTGAGAGTGGATAGTTGGTGGGTTAGTGGAGTCCAGTCGCCAGACGAGCTAAAATGGTTGAAGACGTGAATGACATGAGAAGCAGAAAGTTGGTATAATGACTGACTCAAGTGCACTGTTTCTTCAGAAGTAGCAGAAGCCAAGACCACAATATTTTCCGGGAGAATCGGAAGGACAGTAGCAAAATTTGGCAGAGTAGGAGGCACTGTATAAGTCTCACCAGCAGGTGTGACGTTAGGAACTTGGATCATAAGGCTACTTGAGGCTGTTGCGGGAGGAAGATGTGAAAGCGCAAGAGCCATCAGAGAACGCTCCTGCGTCGACGTGTAAGCAGTCAAAACAGCTCCATTGGCGGTATTGGAGCTAGTCCGATTGTTCTCGACGTTGTTCGGATAAGCGCTGTAGAAGTGGAGACACAGCGTTTGGGGCTCGAACAGTGATTTTTTCCATCTACAGAGTTGCTTTCGTTCCGCGAACTTTGTTTCTGATATTGCTGCGTTATGAGCCATGGCGTCCGGTAGCCATCGGCGCGAAGTCCTCGTGAAAGAGACAAGACGATGGATTCCCGTGAGATATGGTCCTCGAAAGCGACTTGAATCAGTAGAAGTGGATGAGGCAGAATGTCAGCCTCCTTCTTGTTTTCGGTGTCGATAGGAGGAAGTAGCACGTATGACTCGTGTCCAGGGGCGTCGCTCATTAGCTGGTGGTTGTTAGGATGATTTTTGTAGTGACTGGCAACATAGAGGGTCATACGGCACTGAATGAAAGCTTCAGAAGCGGGATGGAAGAAGTGTCGCAGTTGATGTGGTACAGCGAGCACACGGTAGGATGAGGGAGCGCGAAGAACAGCGAACTTGCTACAAAACAGCGTCAGCTTCATAGATACTCGGGACAATTAAGATTTTACCAGATCATGAAGAGACATCGAAAGGTAGCAAAGTATTCAGGCACTGTTCTACTTTGTCTCCAGGAGCATATCGAATGGGGTAAATAATTGAACCTCGTTTGATGTGCGGTTTCTACTGCTAGAGTTATCCTTGCCACTGATGCCCTTGGTTGGTGGCCCGGAGGTCGAATTGTTTCTCGACTGCTGAATCAACTTCAAACTCAAAGTTCTCCCTGTTCCTTGGTATCCGTTCGCGGTGCTGGCTGGCTGGGTGGCGTTCCGTCCACCGGGGGCGCTACCCTTGGCTATCATGCAATACAAGCATGTGATGGTTTTTGGTGACATTGTTGTTGACAAGAATGAGTATCCGAAGGTCGGGTTTACGCATGACGAGGGAAAACACTGAACAGGAGAAATAAGATTCTGCCGTTCAAATTATTGACGGTCAACATCAAGATTCAATTTCTTCCCACAATATGTTTGATGACTCTCCATCAGCAAGGATCATTTTTTGTAGATATTGCCTGTTATCAACCAAACAAGCAGGCTTTCCTGTCAATGCCAGCACCCGCCTCGTACGTTGCTAGCCTTCGTTGAGCCTTTTGTTGTTTGTCACGCAAAGACTAATCATGGTATGTTCCAACAGAGGTTATTAGATGTAATACAGAACAAATTGTACTTCTTCGAATCTATGTTCAGCTACAACAAATAGCAAGATGTTTTTCCATAAATGGTTTGACAAATATCTTTTCGCACAAAACATACTTTAGACCCCAAGCATTCCATTCCGCACGGCTTACCCCTATGTCTGCACAAATATCCGCATCTATTTCTTGAAACTGCCTTAACTTTACCGGTGTAACAACTTCATCATCGGTTAGATCAAAGAAGTTACATCTTTGTCGGTGTCTTTCAAGACAAGTGCGGCTCATAAATACTAGTCGGCAATGACATTCCAACCCGATAAGGTTGTACTCAGTTGGGGTTACCGAGAAACCTTGTGAAAGTCGAGCCAATATGCTAGTCTCTTGCTGTAATAACTGCATATGAATGAGGAATATTTCTTGTTCCTGCGCGTACACACGAGCATTTGCACGAGCATGCGAACGAATCCCAGAGAGTGCAGATGAAAGCGGTGCGAGTTCAGGGATATCTTGTTTATGAAACGACTCATGCCCATGCGAGCATCTATCTTGAGGATTTGTGTCGATATTATGTTAAAAAATACACATCAACTGAAACAAAAATAACATACATGCATTCAAAGTTTCAACCTGCCTCATTCCAGAATTTAGAACTACAAACTCTCCACCATATCCCACAAGCACAGGAGCTACAACAAAAGATGAAGGTGCATGATAGTCATTCTTCAACTGTTCCATGGCAAGTGAAGCAAAGCTTTCAAAATTTGCGATCTGGTATCAATATTTTTTAGTCTCATATAGATATGAATGAAATCCACTGACATTGGGACTTGGTAAATTACTAAAATCACTGGTGAGCGAACCTAAGAAATAGATTGCGCTAAAGTTCACTAGTTGCAGTATTAGTAAGAATCTTGTACCAACCAAAGAAAAGCTCACAGAAGAAACCGCAGCGATTGGTGTTGTTGAAATCAGAGCTCGCAAAATGACATACTGCATATATCACGCTTGGATGATTTCCAGTGACAAATCGTGCAGCTGGTGGAGGGTGAATATTTTGGAGTCCACAGAAACAAGCAATATATCTTCCTTTGTCTTCGAAATACTGTTTCAGTGTACTGGGGAAAATCTTCAGACCGAACTGATCTAACGGACTACTCGAAACATAAAATCAGACTGACCAACTGAAGAACTGCCACTTACTATGCCATCCGCACGACATTTTGTGCAACTGAGCTGTACACAATCAGCTCGTTGTATCCTCTTTGACATTTCACTGCTTCAAAACAAGCAGGAGGGACTTCTCCGACAGGTATGAAGAATTCGATGTTCGACGTATTTCCAGTTTCAGAACGATGTAGAGCCATTATTTGTGGTCAGCCAAATTTATTCAGCATATTGTTTATATTCAATCCAGAGATAGACTTCTCGGATTTTAGATGTATCTCCTCATGTAACAGTCTCTGATACTGCGGTAAAGCTTCTTTTGCATTCCCGTGTTTTGGATGACAACGTGTTCGAAGACAGATCAACGGTCCCGATGTAGATTGAATTAGAAGTTCAAACTGACTTAAGTGGCCTAACTGAAACTGGTTTGGTAAAGTAAGCATTCAGAGTATTTTTGGTTTCTAATTCCTAAATCCGTCCTGCAAAGACGGAGTTCTCTCCAAATGTGACAGATTGTGGGGTTCGAAACCCCGCCTACAAGCGAAGACTACCTCCTTTTGGTTATAAAGGCTATAAAATGATTGCTGAAATCAAATTATGAATTCAGTTCCTACGTTCTATCTAAGAATTCGCGAGCTAAGTGTTCCTAAGTGCTGCCAAATTACAGCATTTTATTGTATTGGCCATCATCAATGTCCGATTGTGGCCTTCGAAAAGCGCCTACAAGCCAAGATTCTGATACCGCACCGGTCATTTTGATTCGTTTCCGTTATAAGAGCTATAAAATGATCGCCGAAACCCTAAGTTGTTACGTTCTATCTAAGAATCTGCGAGCATAAGTCTGCGTAAGTGTTCCTAAGTGGTACCAATGCGGAAGTGACCTACAACATGTGATTACATTCAATTGAACAGCAAGTAAAGTTATCGAACTTGTTCATCATTCTTCAATCCTCGATCCTCCTCCACATTCCTTCAGCATTCACACTATTATACATGTTTCATCTCTAATTCTGGACACAGTGTAATTGTTCTTTGCCAAAGTCAATTCCATGAACTTCCCTCATGTGGTAAACGACAAAATTGAATGGCACACTCATATCGAAATAAGTTTCGGTAGCTGTTTCGATGTTCGCACTGGTAAAGAATTCATATAAGAAGCAAACGATGTTGACTTTGACACATACCGACACAAAGTGCATATCCCTTTTGATTCAACAACAATGAACTGCAAAACATCTTGAAGATTTATAGCAATTTGATTTGTGTTCTGTGTAATGTTGGAATCAATGTGAACTGTGTTCACAGTCACTGCTTGAACTGCATCCCTCGGTGCAGCTATGAGAAAAGAGATCGGATATGTGCATATGGCAATGAGAATAAAATTACCATTTGGAACAGTGTCAACAGATGGTGTCGTATCAGAACAAGGCAAAAGACCAGGACTACTGTATCGCTTGGGTGCTTTACGACCAGTGGTACCTCTGACCATGATTTGAATGAGAAAGTGTTGTGGACTGAAAAGGGATTTTTCTGCCTTTATGTACTCATAGAATATATCACCTTTTCTTGCCTCGCGTTTCAAAATGAGTCACTGATCATATAAGGACAGTGGGGCATGGTTGCTGTAAACACGCAGTGTTCCTTCCTTCCTTCTTTCTGATTGACTTTTCTGCAGTATTATTGGTTAGTGCAACCATAGCCATGTACCCGGCATCGTCCATGCTGTGTTCATTTGTTAGCCCATTCGGACAAAGAATCTTCAATATCAGTATTATCTCGAAGATACTCTGTAGTGAATATCTATAATATATTTCACGTATATAACAGCGTCTTGAATCCTCTCAGAAACTCCACCCTCTCACGCAATTGCATACTTCATTTGTTAGAGCTCGCCATGTCGATGATCATTCATAATCCCAGCGTGGTCTATGCTGCTAAACCTGAACCTTTGCTCATTCATCTCATTAATTGTGAAGTGACACACGAATTTGCTGGTAGCTATAATCAATCAACCAATATCATTGAAATAATTTCTGATGTTAGTTCAGCGTATATACAATCACATACATTTGACATCATTGACCATGCATGCAGTACATACTCACATGTATGTGCAGATTGGTTTTGTGTCTTCATTGAGACAGTCATTCAGCGAGGAGAAGTTACCACATCCGCTGCTCTGCTATCTTTGCTCTATATCCGAAGAGCAAAGGGTGCTATCAATGTTACAACAGATTCCGTGGATGTAGATCTGCGAATCTTTTTGGGTGCTATTATTGTTGCTTCCAAGGTATGCATCAAAATCGTCTCGATAATTTCTATCTCAAAAACTGTTTCTAGTTCTTGAACGATGTTGTAATGCGCAACTGGCAGTGGTCAGCATGTGCAGGAATATTCACTGTGAAATCTATCAACACAATTGAGAGAGAGTTCCTCGATATCCTCGATTGGAACTTGAATTTCACGCAATCTGAACTTTTGATAGAATGTATGTCACTAGTTGAAGAGGTTCCTCAACTCCTGTCATGTTCTCCACATATACAGGTAGGATTCGATAATTGTGGTACACAAAGGACACGTGTTGATCATAGTAATCCAAGCGATGAATCTAACCAATGTGATGATAGTAGTTGACATAGATATTATATCCATCATCATGACTTACTATGTCAAACGTCTATAATCACATAGCCCTTGTATTATGCATATGATGAATGTTACATCCATCTCTGCTCGTAACTCTCCTCAATGCCCAAATGCCGTTGGCATTCTGGCCTCGATCCTGAGCTGCATGCAGTGTAGTGATTTGATACAGAACATATAACGATGGTGAATATTATTCAAGGGCGTTGAGAAATCATCTGACGGCGCTAATGCACCAAATTTGGCTCCTTTGAGACGTCCCTTTTCACCATACGCCCATGATGTTATTCGAAGTAAAAGTAAAAGTGCATATAAACATATTGTACACTGACCTACACTGACATACATCTAACTCCCGCCTTAACGCAAACTCTTTTCCTGTTCTGACCATGTCAAAAGCATTGGCTTTAACCCCGCCAGACCTTCGGTGCTCACCGGTCTTTACAATGGTGAAGTTCACATTGATCACATGGAAACAACAGCGCTGCTCAAAATGTTCAACGTTGCAAATGGCTCTGTTCTCTGTATCAAATTGGAGCGTTTGGTCACGTGTTAGAACGTCACTGGTTAGAACGTCACTGGTGACCGTTCTTGACCGTTACATTGTCTCCTGTTCACATACTACTCTGCTAGAACGTTCAAGGATGATCAAATTATCTCCACACAAAGTACAAATACTATACGATGGTAAATTCATATTGCAGCCTTTCAACTGTTTCTCAAATATCTCAGTAGCGTGTCGAAAATAGTTCACAATCATCAGTATAATAGTCGCCCCAGCTCTTTTCATCATCAACACTCCTTTCGGACGTTCTGCTCTCAATGGAAAAAGTATTCTTCTACTTGATGGTGTGTGCTACAAAAACCTACATTGTAATGCTCGCCTTACTAGTCGACAGGTAGAAAGTCATGGATAGCGATGGAAATAGTGGCTCCTCTAATGTTCAGCCTTTTTTTCTTGAAATCACCACTCTCTCGGGGAGAGGCAGTGTCATTTGAACCTTCTCTCGCTCAGTCTATCTTAATAGGGGCCTATCTGGTTCATTATTCCAATCGCGCCATCATTTCGCCTCTCCGTACACCGTCACGGTCCCAATCTCAGATCATAGTTGCAATCGCTGGAGTACTGTTCAATGTCTTGAACGGATCGCTAATGGGAACGTATATCTCCTCTCCAGCGGCATTCGCACATATCTCACACGTTCGGCCGTCATTCTCTGTTGGACTCAGCCTTTGGGCCATCGGCTTCTCTGGAAATATAATCCACGATGAAAGTTTGCAGAATATCCGGCGTAAAGCAAAAACCAAAGGTGCTATTATGTGTCTTCTCATGAGAGAATTCGAGCAGAATTCCGAGAGGGATGCTCAACAAAAATAGACTATTTTTCGACATTTTTTTTACACTAGTCCAACGTCGGTAAATTTTGCTGCGCCATTCGATGCGGAGCGAGCATTTACTGTGCCCTATCCTGTTATTCCCATAGATCTCTGATGTTCTTTGATGACAGTTGTATCAATAAAACCGTCCGTTGAGCACTGTTCGAACTCGACTGAGTTGAGTAATGCTCCGTCGAACATATCGTTGTGAGGCGATTGTCGTGCAAAGGTTAGCAGAAACGCCAACATAGGCAGTAAAAGTGAGCCTTGATTCCACTTTGTTCCCAATCGTCGTTAGCCCAGTGATCATCTGAGGATTCATTCGGTCCCGCCAAATTGAGCTCCCGTTCACCTCCTTATCATCTTCTCCCGCGCTCGTGCAAGAAGGTGCGTGATTTTCCTTCGAGGAACAAGGTAATTAATACATCTTGCAGATCATTTATCAAGTCATCGAACTCAAAACACCAACGGTCTATGTATGGATGTGTCTGTCAATCTAAATACCTGCAGTTTGGCGGTTATTGTTATTTTTGTTCGTCCGCTACAACTATACCACTCGTCAGTAAGTATGTCTTCCTACCCGTGGCATTTCCTATCCACTGACCCTACCTTCTGCAATTCATTTCCCTACCTTTAGAGTAGCGGTCAATTATGCCCATAGGAGAAGACGACGTTATGTTTGAAGAATCGTGGATATCTCCCACCATAGTAGTCGACGACGGTGCTATAAATATCCATGCAACACATCTCAACAATATAGCTAGTAACATCGTGACTAACGCTACCAAACTTCAATGTCCCACGTGTTTCAGTTTCTTTCCTGAGAGGGATTTCGGTGGATGCATAGGTGCACCTGTATCAGAATTTCCTCTCCTCATAGGGCAGAGTGGGACAAATCCATGGAAACGGAAGCGGACGGAGACACAGACTGCACATAAGACGGCGCTCGCTGCGTGCCATGCCTGTCTCGATAATCTTGAAGAGGAAGGAGCAACATGGGGTAGATGCGACAGCCCAAAATGCTGGTCGCGAAGAGAAGATGCCTTTACGATGAAACCAACCTCAGACGGGGATTTTTCGGAAGATGATCACATTGATTCCTTTTTCAGAGGGTCTATGTTCAGACCTACTATGCCTTTCGATCCTTCTCGCGTCCAGCTAGAGGGCAAACGGACGCTGGGGCTCGTCTGTCCCAAATGTTCACCAGAGGGCGGACTAGATTGTTCGCACAAATGGATTTGTGACATATGCGCGTTCTGGAATAAGCACCCATTGGTTTGGGAGTGCCCGGGTTGCTTGGACGATTATTGTGATGAATGCGAGGAGGTTTACTTTGGGGGGTTGACAGGAGAAGAACGATCCCTGCGAAATCATCATCTGTACCCCCGGCGAGATGATTAACCTCCTTACCGTCAATTCTGTTCATGCCACGAACCTCAAGCGAGTGACTTATGTCGTTGTGGACGAAGCGGATCATATATTCAATATAGGTTTTAGAGCCTCAATCATGAAAACCATCAACGACATGCATCCTGACTGTTAAAGTGTGTTCTTCTGTGTAACATTCCCTAAACAGATGGACGGTCTCTCAGAGAAGATTCTTCAAAAGCCGCTTGAGATCACTATCGAACGTTGGTCTGTGGTCACAGCCGAGATTGAGCAGATCATCGAAATTCGGGCATAACATACCAAGTTGACCAGGCTGTTAGAGATTCTGGGGCAAATGTATAACGAGAGTCCCGAGTGTTGTACGCTGGTCTTTGTCGATAGACAAGAAGCCGCACATAACCTACTTCGTGAGCTTATACGTCAGGGATATCTCTATACGTTGTTGCATGGAGGAAAGGACCAGGTTAATTGTGATTCAACGATACCACATTTCAAGGCTGGTGTGGTAACGATTGTTATTGCTCCTTCAGTTGCTGCAAGAGGGTTGGATCCGAAGCAGTTGAAACTCGTCGTTAACTATCATGCCCCGAATCATTTGGAGGACTATGTGCACTGCGCGGGATGTATTGGAAGAGGAGGGAACAAGGGGATGTGTGTGACATTTATTACACCAGAGCAGGAGAGGTATTCTGTGAATATATACTGTGTCCTTAAAGCTGGTAATGTGACTGTTCCCAACGACCTTGAGGAGTTGGCTACGCGTTCCCCTTCAGATTCCATGTACTATCTTAACTATACTTTCAGGTTTCCTGGACAAACTCAGAACTGGGAAAGCACAAGCCGCAGGCTCTGGTTTTGATGGTAAAGGTGTTGACCGGCTCAACAACAAGCGTGACGCCAAACAAAAGGCTGAACGTAAAGCTTATGGTGTACCAGAGGAAGAAGAGCCTGCTGTTATGGAGGAAGCTGCTCCAGGCGGCACCACCGCCAATGCCGCCGTAGGACAATATGATTTTCGGAAACCTCAAAGTCAAAATTAAATGTCGTCCAGCACCGGATTCTTCCAAGGGTTTATTGGGACTTGCAAGCACTGCTACCGCTGCACATAAACTCGCATATGCCAAGGAGGAACAGAAAATACAAGATCAAATATGTGCTGCTGAAGAAGCCGCCGCTAGCACCGGCAAGGGATCTACTGCACATAAACAAGCTTTCAGTGTGGTCGCAAATTCAACACAAGGTGTCCAAGTTGGTCTTGCAATTGCAGTTAGTGTTTGAGTAGCAGGGTGGTGTAGTGCACAAGAAGAACAGTCATGATTCAATAGACTTTGATGCAATAATATTGATTAATGACTATCCGCAGAAGGTGAGGTAGAGTGTTACAAATAAGGAGATGATGGTTCATGTGAGCTGCAATTGGTCGATGTTCAGTGCTTAGTTCTAATACTGAACTATTGTTCGCATAGCTCATTGACATGACTGGTGGTTTTATCAGGAACAACCGCATCTACTATCATCGAGGCAAAAAGCTTCCCCTCGACAGTCTTCCCAAACTCCGTCTAGTGGTCAAGTCAAACCAAGAATATAGAGTAAGCACACAATGTATGCATTCCATTCCTGCACATAGTCAATGTGTCTGTTCATCCACGTTGCACAAGCTGTTAATGAAATCAAATGATTGGTTATTCAGGCTTCTGCAGCTGCTCTTCAAGCTGAAATGTATGAAGTCACTTTTTGTGATATAAACAATCAGCAAACAATAGCTAGTACTATCAAATACTTAATCAGTTGTAGCACTAATTATGAGCTCATGCATGCTGACGTAGATTGTAATTAAGCCGAGTGCGTTCATTACGCCGAGCCCGCCTTTGGTCCCGGCTTCTTGTGGTGACATGAGCACCGACACTATCAGCGCCCCCCCTGAGTCGCATGATAGTCCGCTCTGATGGTAACATAGTGCCATGGAGGAGACCTGAATTAAAGCTCCTATAAATAATTTTCAGTGATATTAAGCGGAAGAATAAAGATTAGGTAGTTGCCATAGTGTATTGTCCCGTGATTCAATATAATATCCATATTGAATAGCGCAGAAAGAAAATTCAGACCATTTTGTTTCAGCATTCAGCACAAACTGGGCACACAGCGAGGGTGTACAGTCATTGTCTCTATGCTGAGGAGCTGTGTAACCACTACAGTTGAAAAGGTTGAGGCCAGAAAGCCCAACTTTTTCACAGAGAGCTGACTGTGATTTGATCTCTCTAACAATATCAGGATGAACAGCACGAGCAGTTTGGAGCATGATAGCAGACATCTACATACAAAGAATAAATCAAAATGCAGATAAATTGAATAAACTCATACCTCAGCTTGTTCAAACATGATGCAAACTCCTTCATATGTTTCCCCAGTAATTCCCTTGTAAAGGGTGTAGTGATCTGCACGTCGACCGCCCGATGGCTCGCGAGCACCAAAAGGAATCATTTGTCCACTGGTCCAATATCCAAACTTTGCTCCTCGGATAACAGGCTGCACTCCCAATGGAGTTTGTGAGTATTTGACAAGCCGTTCCCATACTTTATCTTTGCCTCGTGAAAAGGCTTCATACCATACAAAGTCACACTGATAAAAATGAATTATATCTCATATGACAGTAGTGTGGAGAAACATACCAATTTTCCACTTGCATAGAACAGATAGATCTGTTTACCACATCGATGAAGCACCTTGTTATCAGCAGCAATCCGACGTAGACCTTTTGGACCTATGTTATTGGGGTGAGTGATATGGTTAGCACAGCTAGCCTTACGCCCCTGATAAAAGAAGGATTACAGCAATATTTAATAAATTATCAAAAAATACATACCTGGCGTGGTTTCATGCGATCCCCTTCTGGAACCATAGTAATACCTACCCCCTCCCATTCTTCTATAAATTCCGGGGATTCATTCAAAGCAACATCTACCCGCTGGACACATCTGCATTCTGGAGGTTGATCTTTGCAACTTGTACAATGGTGTATTGAGGGAATGTGAGTCTCGTTATCAATCTGGTTCAAGAGTGAACGTAGATTGAGAGTCCGTTCAATGATTAAAATGAGAATCCCATCCCAGCTCTCCCTCACTCTTGACCAATTATGATCATTGTGGTTGAGGCGCACAAGATACTCAATGCTTCTGCGGTAAAGCATTTTTACATCTGTATTTGAGACCTGGAGATATTTACCAGTGAAATAGCAACTGAACAACAACAATCATATACTCACGTTGTAGCCAGCAGCATCTAATGAGCATGCCAACCATCTCTCCCATGCAAACTCAAAATTTTCCAATGAACAGAGGAAGAAAATTGCTGCAGGATTTGATATATTTGGAATGAGCCTTGGATTATGTTGCAGTGCTTGGAAAAGATCCTTTCCCGTCTTCATTTCCATTTCATTTCCCTGTATTAATCTATTATAAATGATCATGGAAGGTTTGAGCTCATTACCTTGTTGAAAATGGCTGGGGGATTCTGCTCCAAATGATTCTCAGCTTCAGTTAGCCAACTGGCGGGAGTCCACTGGTCCAGTAAATTTCCCAACACCAAATTGAAACCATACAGTCTCAAAAGGCGATGATGATGTGGGTTTTGAGAATGAAGAAATATGTATTGTGGATTTGATAATTTTACTATTGTGGCAGATAAGCCAGATTGCTATGGACTAATTAGAACTTCGAAAGTGAAGGATATTGAGACCTACAATCACAGCTTGAATGAAGTTATGTTGGCGATAAGTCGATCGTCGAGTCTTTTTCATTGACTGAATTGTTATTGCAACCTGACGCTGGCTGACTTCGAAGTTTGATGCTGACATGGCCTCAAGTGCAGGAGAATCATTTGAGAGCTATGCAAAGATTATATTACATCCTAAAAAATCTTGAACAAGACCTACCACAAGTAAATTATCTCTCAAAACTTGATGCCAGGCTTGGCATTGTTCTAGATGTGAGAGTTTATGACTTATGCCAGGAGATGGGGTTGGTTTTTGCTTGTTTTTTTGCTGGGTGAAACGGAGATGTTGATAGTCTGAATCACTATCTGATTCATTTCCATTTTCAGAATCAGTATACTCGGAATCAGTATACTTGGAATCAGTGTTGGAATCAGTGTTGGAATCAGTGTTGGAATCAGTGTCAGAATTAGTGTCGGAATCAGCATTATTGAGTTCATCATCTACGCTGTTGATCATATCCAATGCAAGATTGTGCTGGTGATCAGATGACTGAAGATGGTAGTAAAACAATATGCTATATGACAATACAAATAAATCTTCACCTGTAATGCAATGAAGCGCTGCAGTACAGCCAGTTCCTGATATGCAAGGTCCAATTTACCGTAGGATACCAAAACTTGGATGCTCAGAAACACATTGAGAGCATCAAGTACAGGAATGTTGTGGATCACTTCGATAAAAGTTGCAGTAGATAACCAATCAAATATTGCTGCCAACTGAGCAAAGGTGTAGACAATAGAGCATCAAAAGAAATGAATCTATATACCTTGGCCTCATCTTTTGACCAACGCTCTAACCATATTGTTCTCCAAGGTTTGAGTATCTCCTCTGATATGAGCTTGGTACTCTGGCGAGTTCTTCTACCTTCTTCACCATATTGAGAATGAAGTTGCAGATGAAGCTCATGGCATAGGCCGATGTCCTCAAGAAGTGTTGAAGGAGTCTTCGGTAAAATGGGATATGGCAATAAGATGTAGGACATGACAGTAACAGCAAGAGAGATGGATCGATAACAACGTCAATTTGTATTATATAGTAAACATTTCACGTGCTAACCCTACGAAACTTCCTCCAAATGCATAACTTAGAGGCATCAGAGGAGGACGTCTTCATGGCATCGGATAGGCTAGTGTATCTCTGATGCTCATCCATCGCCAGCAGATCATCATCATAGAAATTCTCATGATGCAGATGAAGGAGTACTTGCGTGATGTGGATGACTTTGAATTCAGCTTCAAAGAGGTGTTTGAGGGAGACAGTGTAGACTTCAACTGTAACGTCTGGATGTTACCTTGACTTTACATATCTTATTTCAAACATGAACAACACTCACAGGAGATATTATAGTATGCGCTGATCATTCCTAAGATGAGCAGGCTCACTTCGTTCGACTTATCCTCGGTAAAACAATCACAACAAGATTACAGTAGCACGAGCAAAGAACTACTCACCAACAGGAATACATTTTCAATTCATGATATTGTTTCCACGAACTCCAACAAACACTCAGAGAGATGCTCGTGGCGACATTATGCGGATTATAATAGTTCAGGCTCTGCGTCATTCGACAATAAAAGGACGTTCACCTCGAGATATGCTAAAACTGCATGAGCAAACACAAGAAAAAGAGTAACAAACAAAAACCCGAAGGCAAAACCACCATTGCGTCATGCACCGCACCCCTCTTGAACAACTTCTGCACGACTTTCATTTGGTTTACTCAAGACCTTGTGTGATAATACCCCGCTCTGTGTCGCAATGCCTGCTTCAACCATTCAAATCCGACACGATCTAGCAATCGCCCTGGCAATTTGCAGTCTTTGTGCTCGTCGACCCGAAAACTGGCTAGCGTTCTCGCAGATGTTCGTGTCCAGTCCTTTTCCAGGGACATGACCTGATCATGGATATCTGCAGTCTTTATAGCTTTACGGATATCAACTTCTGATATTAAGGATTTCCCATAACCGATATTCTCAGCTACCGAAGCATCGAAAAGGTCAGCCGGCTGGGAGATGATGGAAACGCATTGGCATAGCTGTTGGATATTCATTGCGCCAGTATCGATATCTGCAACTTCGACAAAACCGGAGGAGGATTCGCAGAGACGTTGGAGAACTCGAGCAATAGTGGACTTTCCGCAGCTGGAAGCGCTGACTAATGCAACAGTTTCACCAGTAGCAATGGAGGGAACATCAGGCCGTGACGGGTAAGGAAAATCGATGTCGTGGAACACAGTCGGAATAGAGCGCAGGAATACTTGGGTTTCAGATGTGTCAGTAGGCAGTTCAAGCACGGCATGCAAATCTCGAGCAGCCTGTACTGATCTTGCAATGCGATTAACTGAAAAAGTTACTTGTCAGTAAAGATATAAACTCAACGAAAAGAAAAACTCACTGAATGCCACTAACTGACTACTGATTGTCACAGTGAACACAACTAAATTGAGAACCTCGACCATCTAAATAGATGTAGGTACCTTTTGCGACTAGAACGATTCCACGTAAAAGAGGAGCGCTTCTGCCACATATATGAGACCAGACGCCACACGATATGTGGATCCCTTAACCATGGTGCCCTTGACTCCAACCGACATAGCACAGTCCAGGGAGAGGTCGAGACACTGCTGAAAAACTGGTGTCAATCCAGTATAGGAGTTCTTCCTCTCAGTATCAGGGACGAACTTGCTTTGAATACTCATCACATCGACAAATACTTGGGCGATAGCGTGTCCGAAGAGGGTGAACTGCCAGTCAAAAGACAAATGCGGAAATAAGTCCAACGGCGGGTATTGAAAAAACAACAAGTCCTTGATCTGCAACGACAGCAAGGAGGTTCTTTGCGTCTTTAGCAGACTTCGTAAGGATCTGAGTGATTGCGATAGGGGAAGTACGAGCGGCCGAATTGGGCGAAGGCTTTTCTTTGCCGAAAACACCGGTATCAAAGAAACTCTTTGGCATCGAGACGAGTCTCGCAAAAGCAGTTTCAGGGATTCACTATCTATCGTAAGCTCTGCATCAAGAAGAACTTAAAGCCCATGAGAAATCCGTCGAGAGCAGCCATCGGCACTCATTTACGGTGTGAACGTCCTAGATACTAGTGGAGATCTCGAAGGAAGGCCGGGTCAGAAGAAATGAAAAGATTGAGGTCATGGCACTAAAGATGACACAGATCGAGAGATCTACGAAGAGGAGGAAGGTATTGAAGGGTACAAAGCCTAAACGACTTGCTAAAATCCAATCTCGTTCACAATGGGAGTAGCTTCCGAGGCAATGGGAGTGACTATTTGAAGCTTCTTCGCATCGAGACCTAGAACTTTGCGACGAATTTGTTGATGGCGGATGCTGACAGATTGGGTACTACATTCCAACGCTCGCTTTTCGTCCAAGCCTTGCTTTTGCAAATCTGCAAAAGTCAAGCCAGTAGGAGTTGCGGGTTCAAACTGCAAACTTCATCTGCGCTGACGAGGGGCTTTGGATTGCTCACGAATTGCAGCAGCATCGTTGAAGGGAGACATTGTGACCCAAATGAAGCAGCGATGGGATAGAGACGGAAGAACGACGGCGAGGGCGAGTCTGGATGCTGATGGAGAGAGGGAAAAACGCACAAGGAAGAGGAGAGAGAGTCGTGTTGCGGTTTTTAGGAACAGGAGAGAGCGCGCGACTGAAGCGGCTCGGGGAGAGGGCACGGGAATTTCTCGAGGTGTATTTAGACGCTTGGGTTGAATTTGCAGAGCCAACTTTGGTGAGATCGGCGACAACGTCGAACATTCAGCCACCCAGACAAAGGTTGATGGACTTCCAAGGAAGCCGCATTGAAAGCTTCAGATTCAAAGCCCTCTGGAGCGAACTCGATATCCAATTCGATATCAAATTCAGGCGACCGTGGAGAACATTCATCTTCATCGTCTCCAGAGAAAATCTCTTGATTCCTAGCGAGTATACGCGATGAATTTCTAGAATTTTGTACCGATCTTCATAATTTCGCAATTTCTCGTCATGAGTGGCGTTGAATTCATTCTCCTTCTGCTTTATGCGTTCTTGGATTATCTCTTCCATCTTGAAGGATCATGAACGATAGTAGTAGAGAGAATACGCGCTGACACGCACCTTCTGTTCCAGTTGTTCGGTTTTTGCTTCTGCTTTTGTTCGAGCAGCTTCCACATTTGACTAGTCGTTGAAGCGTTTGCGCAGCTCGGCATGCCTCATGAGGTCATCCTCTTCGCCAGACTCATCCATACTATGCTCCAAATCGTAGCTATAACCAGCTTCAACCATCTTTCAGGACGTAGACGAAATCATCTTCATGAATGCGTTGGTAGGAAAGATCGTGAGTAATAACGACTGTGGTTTTAGGTGACGAACGAGATGAGGTTGTTGCACGCCAGCGACGCAATGCAGCATTAACGATGGAGCGAGAGGTAGGATCGAGAACAGAGGTGGGTTCATTGAAGGCAGCATTTGAATTATCAACGAAACAAAAAGAGATACCGCACAGGACTCACCAGGAATCAACAAGGAAGGGTTTCGTAGCCGTGCACGAGCAAGTGCAAGTCGTTGCTTCTGGCCGCCACTAAGCTGAATACCAGCATCGTCCTCCGACTGTCTGCCAACGGATCCATCGCCACCAAGGACAGTATTGTATCCTTCTGGAAGGTCACGAATGAACTCGTGGAGCATAGCAAGTGTGCACGCGTTCACAACTTCCGCTTCTGTGGCACTCTCCATTGTGCGTTCTGGATGTGCAGCAAGAGCAACTGCGACGTTGTCCTGAACGGATTGGCCACCAAGGAGAACCGGAGGAGCTTGACTGACGATTCCTACGTTTGCTGCGACAAAGACTGGGTCGAGATACTCCAGATTTTGTTCGTCGAGTAGAACTTCGCCACTGCTACCTTCCTTGCGGTTGAGTTTGTACAGCCCAACGATGATGCCGGTCAGAGAAGATTTCCCGGAGCCCGAGGAGCCGACGATGAAGGTTATCTCTCCAGCGGGAATGTACATGTCGACATCAATGAGAACCGGATGATTCGGCCGTGAAGGATAAGCAAAGCAAACTTGGTTCAGATTGATGTCCCCTTTGAACCTGGAAGGACGGATTTTGCGAAGAACGCGGGATTTGGTGGTACTAGAGTGATGTATGGAACAGCCGGGACGTGCAGAGTAGGTGGTCAACGTCGCAGACGACGCAGGGGAGTGGGGAGGAAAAGTCGCTGATATAGGAGTAGACGGTGTGTTGTAAGGGTGCGAAGGTGGCAAGACTTCTACATCTGGTTGATAGTCGGGGTTCTCCTTTACTAGAGCCATCAAAGCTGCCATTGCGACCTTGCCCTTGCCGACGGTAACCAGCTGAGGGACACACATTTGAAGGTTGCTCGTCGCGATTAAGCAAGCCCAGAATACGCTCATGACGGCGCCCGGCTGGATAGTGCCTTCGCGCACAAGCTTGGAGCCAAACCAGAATGCCTGGACAAACATGCTGATCATGACGAATTGTGAAGAGCCACTCGAAGGACCCCATATGGCGTTGAAAGAGATTTCGTTAGAGCGCATACGTCCGGTGAGCAGATTGTGAAGCTTGGCCTTGTGAAAGGGCACAGCGGTGAAGGCTTTTACAGTAGAGATGAAGGTGAAGGTACGTTCAAGGAGTGTAGCCAACTGCCCTCCATCCTTGCGTTCATTCATGAGTAAAGGACCGGCAAGACGCTGGGAGATTGCTTGAACAATTGATAGGATGGGGACAGTAGATAGAGTGAGGAGCGCCAATAGCGGAGAACCGACGAAAGCAAGGACGAGGGCAGTGATGGTTGTAACAAGGTGCTGGAGTAGTAAACCAGAAGCTAACGAAGAAGCTAGGTGAATGGAATCGGTATCCCTTCGGGTTCGTGAGTTTAGAGTATTCAGCTCGAGAGAAGGTGCTACTCACTGATTGAACTGTGCCATAAGTCCCGCAGAGCCGACACTATCGCCCTGTGTTTTCATATCGAACCACTTCATTTCCTGACTGAGGACACTCCCGAAAACTCTTCGGCGTACTTCGCGCACGTTGTGTTCTCCAGTCCATATCCACAAGCTACTGGTGATGGCGCTGAGGAGAAAGCTGCCGACTGCGAGACCAAGAAGTTCGAGTGCAGCAATGCCGACGTCGTGTAGCAGCTGGTGCTTTGCGGATTCTGAAGGATTCGGAGTCTGAGGAAACTGAGCGAAAGCGTTGAAGTTTTGATCAATGACGATCGTCATGAATGGTGCGATTCCGCCAGCGATAACAGATAGCTGTGCACGAGCAAGTGGAAATTGTTGCTTGTGGCCGCCACTACGCTAAATACTAGCATCGTCCTGTGACAGTCTGCCAACGGATCCATTGCCGTCAGGGAAGATTTTGTTTGTCGAGTAGAACTTCGCCACTGCTACCTTCGTTGCAGTTATTTGTACAGCCCAGAGATGATGCCGGTCACAGAAAATATTCTGGAGCCCGAAGCGACGACGACGAAGGTTATCTCTTCAGCAGGAATATACATGTTGACATGAATGAGAACCAGGTGAACCCTTGTTATGTCCCGAAAGTTTTACAGCGATATCAAATATGAGGAATCGTGTTTCTGCGCAAAGCCATCGATCGGTAACTACTTTCGTAGTAGTTTGGAGAGGGGGTTGGAGCGACGGAAAGATGGAGACGATGAAGGTTATGGTGTATTCATCGTGGGACTTGGCGTGGCGTTGAAGGTGTTGTGGTAGAGAACTCCTCAAGGTGGAGTTGTCTTTGGAGGGATTGAAAGAGATGAGCCAGAGCTTCCTAATCTGCTTGTCATTGCTGTCACCGCCTTCATTGATAGCAATGGTAAAAGAAAACAATCTGTATTCATTGTCATTTGCAGCGTCGTGGTAAAAGGGACAAAATTTTCAGACTTACAAGTAGTGTTGTGAGCTTGAAGCTGGAGGTTCGGAGATCAGATGAAGATCAGACCCAGGTGCTCAATGTGGAGCAGGGTGTGCTACCGTCTCCCACCGAGACGACTTGGCAGACAAGAGAGAGGGCAGTGCGGGTACCGGACCACCGACCACATGACAAGCACGAGTAGTAACAGATCACGTTCGCGTTCGCGTTGTTTTGTTGATGAGTCCAAACTTTGCTGGACTATAAAACGCATTCCTTTTCCTCTCTTTCTTTTTGGTCAATCCCGATCTTCCACCTGTTAGGTCCCGTCGTCCTGTGGACTTCAGGTCTATATTGCCCACTAAGTGGCCTAACTATGGTGTGTGGATTGGGATTGGTCCCTGTCTTTCCTCTTATCCTGAATAGATATTCTCGATCGGTATGGTTTCTATTTCCTTTTTGTTCCTGTCTCATTCTACGAGGTGCTGTTATTCCTCAGGTCCTTGTTACAAGTTTTGACTTCCAATATATATCCTGTGTCTTTCAACGCATCGCATGCTTGTCCCACACATATTCCAATACTCCAGGTCTTTAATACATCTCAAACCCCATTTTCACAGGATTCAGTAGTTTTCGACACGCCTTCCTCACTGTACTTCTGCCCAACTCAACCGTGCTTTGATGAGACTCACAAGTTTTCGACACGCCTCCCTACTATCTCAATCCGGCTTCCAAATGATTCAAGTTGTCTCCGTACTACTTCAAACCCTGCTTTCATGCTATTCGGAATCGTTCAACATGTCCCAAACTTGTCCCAAAACAAAAAATAGTGTGCAGTTTGATTGTGCATCGTACCCAAAAAATGAAGTAGTCCAATCTCTGAATCTTGGTATATTGACAGTATAATGTTGCTCACCCGAAGATCTGTTGCGCGTGATGTGGTCGATGTCGTCAAGCCTTCCCTCCGAAACTCGCTGTATTTCATAAGTTCCAAGGTCACACTGCTGAGAGTCCTTCGACAACTAGTCCGACAACTTCAACGGCAACTCGCAACACAATCTCTCCTCCCTCCTTCAACCGATGGCCTAAACACTCGTCTTGTATCGCATCGTCACACGGTTGTCCCTTTGGCTTCACTTTCTCCTTTGTACTTCCTTAGAATATCGGTTATACTCCTGGTTGTTGTCCACCGGTTTTTTCGGAGTGCATTTCCAGAACCGTGACGTTCTAAGTGTTCTATATCAGGTTATGCAGTACAAGTCGGACTTTGTTTGAAGTTTCAGAGGTAATACTACAATCCAGACCCAGTTTGAGGAAGTGAAAAAAAATAGATGGTCAATCGCATCGGCTCAAACAGAATCAGAAGGTGTCGGACAAGTGTTGCAAAGTGTTTCATCAGGCCTCAGGATTCAGCCTAGCCACTGAGTCTCGATTGCCATGTCATAATATACAGCATTGATACAATGCTCATGAGTCATTATGGTGAAGATATACCCTAATTCATAAGTTACCAACTGCTTGGCAGTGATTTGGCGCTAAGGATATATACTAATAGGCTTTAGGAGTATCAATTGGTGTTCACACGTTTATGCTGCGGTCGAAAGCAGGTGTTCAGAATGTATTTCGGAGCTGTGCTGTGTGGATACTCAGAACGCACACAATGTGTAATGCAATGGAATGTTCAGGGGTAATGTAATTTAAGCTTTGAGTGGTTGCTTCTAATTGAGCTTCCAATTGCTCCTTATCTACTGTAATTATTCTACGAACCAGTCAAGTTCAAATAATACATATACATAGCACTGCGAGTGTAGAAGATTTTAATTCCATTCCTTTCCTCAGATGTCGTCGAACGTCTTTGGTTACAATTTGTTGAAACTAACAGCACCAAATGACCTGTTGCTGCGGGTTATCAGTGTTGGAGTGTCACGCAAAGTCATCAGTACGTCGAACATTATCTGAATGCCAATTTTGTGTGGCGATTAATGTCAGAATATTTTCCAGAATATATAGCAACAGTGATATACGAAATCATACATGAAGCTTGTGACTCCTATCCTCATGCGCCGTCCATCTCTTTCTTCTACTTCATCGAATCAATCGTGCGACAAGGACATCTCTCAATGTCTGTTGTGTTACTTCTTTTGCTCTATTTGCGGAGAGTCAGGCGTTATGTTTGTATTCGACCGCGGTTGCGTTGGGTAGAACACAAAATATTTATTGGAGTGGCAATAACTAGCACAAAGGTATCTTTCATTCATATGTCTTATCAGTGGTGAATTCTAAACTCATATTATATTGTAGTTTATAGAAGAGAATACTTGGACAAATCTGAACTGGATGTTGTCGACTGGAGGCTTGTTCAATGTCTACGACATAAATCAAATTGAACAAGAATTCCTTATAATGCTTAATTGGCAGTTGTGGTTTACTCCGGAAGAAATCATGACAAATTGCTGTGAACTTGTCGACGTTGTTCCGGAATTGCTGGGTTGCTCTGTGTTGAAACCAACCAATCCTATGCATCGAATTCCTTCGTATACACTTCCTATGCCTGTCATACCATCGTTTGCAGAATTCAAGGTAGTTGATGCAGAAGAATCCAATGATTGGATAGTTTTCGGTTAATGTGAGTATCTCTATATCCATTCACTTTGTTGACTACACTGATCAATGCTAATTTATTTATAACTAGATCTCGTCGAGAGTAGTGTAACATGTTGTATAAATCGAACGACCGAACTACTTACAACCAACAATTCTTAACGTATTTCAAAAATATGTTCTGTCGATCAGAAAGATGATTCGGGCTCTTTGAAGTTGTTTATTGGAAAAGAATCGGGTAAGATGAACATCAAAGACGCTGTTGCTGACAGATGGGACATACTACTCTGCAATGTTTTGCGCTGAGTTCGATTGGGAACTTGACAAATGACAATCTGATGCGGGTCAGGTAGCATCGTTTCGGGAAAAACTTCCGCGAAGATATTTGAATAAGATCTAGACTGTAGTGACGGTAGTAATTGTAAACCGAAAGTCTATGTGCAGCATAGACGGGATTGTAGATGACGAGAAGGCGGCATAGGCGGCAGGATCGTGGTTGATGCCCTATAAGTACTTCTTTGAAATCTTTCATAATCGTCTTGAATGACAGCTGAATGGTAACTTGAAGAGTTCAGCCTTGACTATATGGGGCGAGATCTTGTGAACACCAACCATCTTCCGAATTAAGGATGGCCGACGTTCGAAGTGGAAAGGAAGAAAGTGGTATAACCAGAAAGTCCCAAATAGAAGGAATCTGCAGGAACCTACTCGGCTGGACAAGTTTTCGGCAAGTTCTGCAGGTAGAGGGCGAGGTGTAGGATTAATATCTGTAACGAGTTGATTAATCTGCAAAAAAACATTTTCAGTAAATGAAAAGGCAAGTAGTCACAGGAAATAGGCGAATGTTTGGGAGAAACAACTAAACCTCGTCCTTTCGAAGCGCCACCATACACTGTTTCAATAATGCTAAATAACTGAAGAAAGCGTAAGTTGAATTATCAATCAGCTGTTAACAACATCGTACTTCTTGTTTATTATCCATGGCCCAATTTCTACGTCAAGTCTTCAGCATCAAACACTACCACCGCTGAGAGGTCGGCGGAAACGTACATTTTATTGATGTTACCGGTACCGAAATCAATCATGATATGTTTGTTTCTGAGCGTACAGGAAGTTAGCACAGCCTAACTAGAGTCGCGATAAAATATGAGAGATATGGCTTACCGATAGAAAAACATCACAGTGCATGGATCATATAATTCATACATGTATCACATTAGAATGAGAAAGAATATCAGCAGAGCTTTTCTATTAGTCAAACCTTGTTAAAGGGTGGGACCTCTGTAATATGACATAGATAGATTACACCAAAGTTCTGTACTTTCTCGGCGACGGAATACAGGGTTTCATCCATAGTCATACACTAGCTGTCCCAGTCGTGGCCAAATTGAGTGAAAGCCGCACGATCTTCCTCGGACTTGATAGCCTCATCGACGTGCCGACCTGAAGGTAAATGGCGAAGAAAATAAGACGTTTAGACAGTAACCCCTGCGGTAGACGGTACTAGTGGTAAAAGACAGTGGTTTGAAAAGGATTAGATAAGCTACCTGCCTGCCGGTTAAACGACGGCTGTCGAGAAGTTAGTACCCGAATATTTTGAAGACAACCACCATCACAAAACACGGTCTACACATGCTGACTCTCGTATTTTTCGCCCTGTCAATGACAAAAAACCATGGACATCGACGATGAATTCGTTTCAATTGGTCGATCTATCGACATTGAACTTGGCAGTCACGAAGTTATTACCATCGACCTCGACAACCTTGATTCTAATCCAGAAGACGTTCTTGAACTCCTGAGGGATGGCCAATGTAGAGTGTGGGTCTGGACAAAGCTGACTGGTGAATATTGGAGAAGTGGATTTTGTGAGGCCGCGCAGCAGATTGCATAAAACGCTATTGCCTGTATGTTGTCGTTTTCTTTGATGGTTTACAAGTCATTGACCCATGTTCTTAGCGTTCAAAATGAACGGAAAGGCGGCATTGCTGCCTCCAATCTACTCCTTGCTTGCAAACATTCAAATTGATCATTCTCGGAGAGCTCCGAAGCTAATTCTACCTAATGCTCGTCTGTGGACCTTTTCCCTGAGATTTTTCTGTGTCTCACTGCAAGGACAGGTGAGGACATAATGACCAACCAAAAATCCAACGAAGAATACCATAGAGAAGCTGCGTCTCTGATCAATGCTGCATCTACTTCTGCATCGGAGGCGAGCCAGTCAGGAGAACCAGCAATCAGCACGGAACTCGCATTCCTAACTCGCGGCACGTTTTCCAGTGGTCATTAAAGCTTACACTACTCACATAGAATCAATATAGGTATCCAACAACTTGCCACGGGTCACATGAACAAGGAATTGTGTTCGTTCAAAGACGTGCTCGCAACGAAACCTACCAAACTCGTTGCGCTACTTGGTAAGGTCCCTCCCTTCGAGTCACTGTATGAATCAATTTCCTCAATGAAATACTATGCAGGGCCGAATTCTCTATATGCGTAGAAATTATCCTCAGGCGCTTTTTTTCAGCAAGTCTTGAGATATAATCCACATTGCCATCCAGATCCTCGTCTCAGGATTGCATTATGCTTCTGCGCTATCAAGCTAAAGCCAAGGTGGCCTGGGAACGCAGCTTGGAACTTGTTCGTTCATTTCTAGCCGTAGGTGGGATCTGCTGAAATGCTTTCAGATTCCTTCGGATTGGACTGCACAACTACTACTTGACTGGGAGTCACTGAATTCCAGCAAAGACGGCCATCTCAAGGAAGAAGAGCAGGCACGCTTATTTCTCAGTGGGACTCAATTGATCGAGAAGGCATTCAATGCCAATCAGAAAAACGTCCGCGGCAAATGCTCTCTGCGAAACTTTCGTTCAGAAAGGAGAGTTGAAACGAGTGAGTTCCATCGCATGATTTTTACCATATACAATGTCTTATCTCAGTTTTAGGCGCTCAAACTTGCTGAAAGGACCATTCAATTCGCTCATACCTTGCCCCTTCTCACAGAAGGTCATTTACGCGCAGGACGGGTTTTGCATGCTGAAGGCAACTTCCTAGCTGCTACACCGTACTATTCCTCAGCAACTGAAGGTCAATTGAAGCACGTACTTGCTGCAATTGGGCTTGCTCAAATGCCGATGAACAATGGTAGGAATCCGCAATTTCTTCGTTTCTTCAGACTGATTAAGATTGATCTAGACGAGCCGGGTGGTGCTATCAAAACTCTAAACAACGTTTTGCAGGCTCCGAATCCTCAGGAGTCGCTCGAAGCTACTATGGTGCTTGCTTCGCTTCGCGGCTCACCTAGGCCCCGAATATCCAGCAGCGAGATGATCCAAGAGCGCGCGCGTGCCCGTGAAACTGTTTGACAGAATCAGTAAAACGCTCGAGATCGAAGACGGCAAGCTTAATGGTAGTGGACTGAGCGAACCCTCACGCATGATTAGCGAACATATGAATATGCATCTAGCTGCAAATCAGCTAGAGTGGACTCTGCCAGGCAAATTCGTTTCGAAGAGAGGCAGTGACAGGAAGCGGTGGCGGTAAGTTTTGAGAACTAACCTTTGACAACGCAACTTCAACTCTACTTAGAAAGAAAAAATGGAAGCTCTTCGGAAGGAAGCCGAGAAGTTGGCACAAGAACGGCGATTGGCTAGGGAACAGGCTCTTGAATGGACGCGTGAGGCACGAATGAACGAAAGTGAGGAGGAGAAGGAGAAAAGCCCGAAGAAGGCTAAAAAGTCCACAGGTGATGGAACCGGTAGCGGTGACGAGGGTGATGCACCAACGAAGAGGTAAAATCAGGAAAGCCAATGGCGAACCTACTGAGGAAGGTGAAAAGCCCGCAACCGTATTTTTAGGCGAGGATGAGGCTGAGAGGCCTACAAAGAAGGTGTGTATTTGCCATCTAAGAACGGACCGCGTTTATTGACTTTTTTTTTGCAAAGCCCACGAAAAAACGGGTTGTCGGAGACCATAATGAAGACGAAGTGCAGACAGGTCCTCAACGTAAAAAGCAGTTGTAAGTAGTTGCTGGAGTGGAACTTTTTTTCGGTTGCTGACGACATTTGTAGTAAAAGCAAAGAAGTTTTGTCTGATACTGACGACGATATGGAGGGATGATAGTGTGCTCTAATTCTTGAACTTGTATCATCTCCAATTGCTTTCGACGTCTTCACAATTTGCTCTAACTTACAGATCTACTTTCGTTATGTTGAAAAAGTGTCCGGAAAGAGTGGAGACTCAGAGTTAGTTCTCATCAACATTAGTGCAGTGACAGCCGTATATAACCAAGATACTTCAAGGACAAAATGTCACAGCATAATGTGAATTCTGTGTCGAGTCGCACGTCCACAAAGCAGTTTTACTTGACCTTTCCCTCAAGACATTGCGTCTACTGCCGCGGAACTCGGTCTGTATACCATGCAGTCATAATAAGCTTCCATTGACATAGCCTGACTCGGAAACCTGTTGCAAGAACGAGGCCTGTCGTGATCCCTCCAATGATCTTCGAATGATTCCACAATGGATTGATTTCACGTAATGCTCGCAGATCGCACTAGTGCATGTACCATTTTGCCGTAATCGCGGAAACCAACTTATCACCATGGATTGTTATTTAATGTCGAGTGAATCTGAAACTCTTCTGTGTCCACCCACCATTGATCAACAATGCGTCCTCTCTCTGAAGCCATGATCAAGCTCATCACAGACACTGGATCAACGGTTATTGCCGTGGTGGCCAAGATTCAGGAACTTGACCAGTTAAACGATCTCGCATTACAATCATGGGCAAAAGAGTTTGCTATTGCTGTTGTAAGAAATTTAGGTACAACATACAAATAATTATCACTCATTATATTCTATCTTTTCAGGCACGTTATAGAGGTATCCATCGTATATTGAGCAAAGAGCGCGATACATCGTTGTACATTGAATCAGTCTATCTAAAGGATGCTCTGATTACAGCGGATAACTTTATGCTCGAGAAAACACATTGGACTTGGGACCAGGCTTGGCTTGATCCACGATGGAAACGCGCTGCATTGGAACGTAAGAAGATATGGCAAGCCGAGGAAGAGCATCGCAGAAAGCTGAGGGAGGAGGAGGAGAACCGTATCATGCTTGCAGAAGCTCATACATTCCTCAATACTGAGCTGCTTGTGTTCGACTATCCTACTGAAGAAGAGTGGCAAAAACTTCGCAATCAGCCTCCGCTACAGGAAGACCCTGCTCCCATCACTTTGTTCGATCCGACTTTCGATATTATCTCCAAGTCTTCATTTGGTTCAGTGCGAAATTTTCCATCATCATTTACCGGTATGAGAATCGGTAGTCTTTCTTCTCTTCGTCATTAAGGAGCTTTTAATTCAACAGGGATACCCAAAATGATGGATTCTACAGATATTCCTGAACCTCGACCTTCCACGACGTCAGAATGCACCTCTTGGCAAGCTTCTGATAACGCTGATATAGTCATCCGATCTCCTACAAAACGGGCTACACTTCCCGTTATGAAACAAGCTACTCCTTCCGCTGCAAAACCGGTGACGCGTTCCGTTACAAAACCGGCTACGCTTCCCACTACCAAACGGGCTATGTCTCCTACTTCCAGACGCGCTACGTCTCCTACTTCCAGACGCGCTAGGTCTCCCGCTTCCAAACGCGCTAGGTCTCCTACTTCCAGACGCACTTCGTCTCTCACCGCCAAACGCACTACGACTTCCACTATGAAACGCACTGGGCTGGTCACTACGAAACGCACCACGCTTCCCACTACTAAAAGCACTATGGTCGATCCCGATTTGTCAGGGAAGACTTCGTCAAATAAGAAAGTTGGTGATCACTCCTTTGAAGCAGATAACACTGTATTCATTCACTTATAGCAGCCGCAGTTGTTGCAGGCAACTACTTTCGCAGCCTCAGACATTGGTATTTTCATTCTTTGAGTTATGTTTATTGGTCTCAACTAGACATTATACTTATACACTAGATTGATGATATTCAAATGCCATCCCCAATGTTGCAATCAAAGGCACGACCCAAGAAAAGAGCAATTGACAACGACGATGAAGCATTCGATGATTTTGTGAGATGTGAAGGCGGGACTTTGATTGGAACTGGTCAAACTAATTGTATGTTCTCAGATACAGTTCTATGTGTCTGATTGAAGAATATTCTTTGTTTGTTATTCAGCGCCTTCGTGTTCATCTTGTTCACAAGTCAACTCGAAATGTTTTCGTTTGAACAACAAGATGTGCTGTGCACGTTGCTATCAGGAACATCAACAGTGTTCATTGGACAAGCCTAAGGCTAAGAAATGGAGAAGCAGTGTAATAATGAAATGATGTAGCTGAATATTTTCAAATGATTTCTTTAAAGTTGAATAATTCAGAATTAAACCAAGTCAAGATAATCCGAAAAAATGTAGCTCGGGTAAAGACAATGCTGAACGCTGGTTGATAAGCTAGAATATGACGCTTTCTCATTCTCTTTTTGCTGAATGATGCAAAATAATGATCTACCTCACCATCATTTTTTCTGTGTCCATGCTGGTTAAGGTTTTTCTTCATGAGAGTTCTGTTTATCAATAAATGGGAAGGATGATAACCGATCAATTATGGAATAGGAGTAGGTAGAACAGCACTGGCTCGCTGATTGTCTTTCTCTCCCAGCAAACTGTTGATGGTGAACCAACTAAACAGAGGTAAATGTTGTGGTAAAATTCATCTACTGTATGGTTGGTGAATAAATGAGGTGCACAACATACTCGAGTTCACCTCAAACTCAGCTATAATGTGCTGCGATAGCTGCCATGATATTGAATGCTGAACTTGAGTATGAGCTCATCACACATGATATTGAATGCTGAACTTGAGTATGAGCTCATCACACATGATATTGAATGCTGAACTTGAGTATGAGCTCATCACAGAACTTCCCAGCGAGATAGCAGATTGTTTCCATGGAACATTTCCAACAGACGATTGATCAATAACGCACAAACTCGATGAGTCTCGAAAATGGCAACAAATGGTGATAAAAATACAAGAACAATTTTGAGCACGTACGGTATGTATACTGGCAAACGCATACAGGGAGGTAAGTTAAGCAGCTTAGGTAGGCAGAAAGTCCATTAAGTGATAGCAAAAACAAGATATGGAGCACAATAGCAGGGCACGTATAATCAGGGAAAACACCAACAATGAGGTTCAAATGCAAAAGACGCTGTACCTCAACATGATGTTCTAAATTTGAGAAAAGTTTTCAGAACCGTCTTCAGGATAGAAATCCTCATCGACAAACAAAAATTAGCATGGCATGCACGAAGTTGCATTAGAAACAGCGGTATTACGTCTTTTTTCCGTATCCTGATTGAAGTTCATGATTGTCCATTGAAACAAAGCTGTAGTTCTGATTGTAGCCTCTTACTATGGCAGTGTCTCCGCCCATCCCTGCACCTGAGATACTAACTTCATAGGTGCTTGCCCCGTCATCCTTTGGGGGGGGAGGGGGTATTCACTTGAGACAAGGAACTTGCAACACTCATTGATGAGGCTGCTCGTGCTATGCCTACTGTATGTATCGTCGATAGATGCCATAGATGAGATTGACGATGAAGATGGCACACTTGTGAGAGAGGATACTGAGATCGATGCGAATTCTGACGGTACGTTATGGTATGAATATCAGAAGAAAGCTGCATCATGCTTCGAGCACAAGAAAGAGATGATGGCATTTTGTTATGATGAGTCTGATATTGGCCATTATGGGTGTTTGGGTGCCCATGATGCATCTCAGGTTGTGGAGAGCTAGAAGGATGTTGGTGTTCAGTCAATGACCCACTAGAAGACGAGCCACCGCCATCATAAGGAGATGGATAAGGGCTCATGACTTGTGAATGTCTGCGATGATGCCTTACCATCATAGTAGAGGTGTTAGTCGAGTGATAAGGTAACCGGGAAAGCCTTGGGCTGGGGGAAAAATTTGTCTGTGACTCGAATTAGGTCTAGAAGAAGTCGCATACTCATCGTATGTTATCGGATATCCAGACTGTGAACAAGAGTGCTCTTCGGGTGACAACAAGGATGCCGAGTGCGGTTGCTCTGAGAAGTGTAGAGGGATTGAGGAAAAGGGCGAGCTATAGCTGCTGCCTGAATGAAAAGCAGTATTGATGGTCAGCGTAGGACAAGTGTTCTGGTTGTAGGCATTAGAGCCATTAGAAGGGTTAAGAAAGGACGACAAGCTACTATTGTGAGAAGTCAATAAATTCCCGTTGGAAGGGAACCACTGGCTACCAGATGTATTTTGGTAACTGTAGTTATGATGCATCAATGATTCTGCTTGTGATGGATAGTTGTACAAGGAAGAGGTACGATAGTCTTCAGATGGAGAGAGAGGATGATGTCAGTGAGCTGAATGTGGCATGTGATGTGGCTCCAAAGGTACAGTAAGAGGCAGAGACGAAGTGCGAGAGTAAATCGATATCCAGCCCCCTGAAGCTACGCTCTGAGAGAGCGGGGTAAATGAACCTGGTGCAGAGAAAGCTCTCAATCTACTAACGTAATTGGTTAACTTCGAATTATTCATCCCAGAGGATGGTACTGAAAGAGACACACTACCAGGGCCTAACCCTGGGATGGCAGAGCACGGAGGTGGTATAATCTGCTGCTGTTCTTGCAGATTGCGCTTTCTGGGCTTGGGTAGATGCAGCGGCACGCATCATTTGAAGTTGGCAACAACATTTGATGGTAAAGCAACTGATGGATTCAAAATAGTGTAATGTGTAAGTTATATCTACTGTCCAGTACAAGGCATATGGGGACAGCATATATGGATAGGAATGGTGGTACAGTGAAGTCTTTGGAACTTGAGTACTAACATATACACCAAATCTTGAGATCAGAATTTTTGCCCACTATCATGACTGTACATTATATATTATCTAATGCTGATAGATCCACAACAACTGAGTATAACCTCAGACATGAAATGTCAATTTGAGAAGGCATTCTTTTCCATAATATCGAGAATATATCTCCACATCCAGTGATCTGTTATACTGTGTATGACTGATTATGTCATTGATTGCTAAGTTGTGATAGCTCAAAATGTCCCGATAATCATTTACATCTTCAGAAATATAGATACACAGATAGGATAGATTTGGGGTGTTTGAAAGTATCACATCATAGATATCTGTAATGAGTGATTGCTAACCAATGGTCATAAGAAGTGCTTAATTAGAAGTAATGGTACTCACATTTTCCCCTGTCTGTTGAATACAACATTTGAGTATTCTCAGTTGAGGACATGCAGTAATGAAGTTGCGCAATTCATTCAGTTCATAACCACTCTCCCAGTTGACCATAAGTGATATGTTTATTAATGTGGGTGTATGATGAATGCCATTGAGAAGCTGGATCATTTTTACATCAGAAGGTCTGTGTTCACGAAGACCTAAGTAAACAAGTGGTCTATGTGAATTGCATGCAGATGCAGCAACATTGCCAGTCCCCGTGAAGGATTGTAGATTTGGAATGATTTTGATGTCCCGCAACACACTCTCAGCATTATAGACTTGCCATGAAGGCATAAATGTCATTCTTATTATATTCGGATGCCGTTGCAAGAAATCATCAATATCCACTGGAGCATCTTCAATAACAAACTCCTGCAGGCAAAGAAAAGTGATTTTGATATCATTGAAAAGTTCTTGTAACATGATGTGTTCTCCTTCCACATGAGGAGATGAAAGAATCAATCTGAGAGATTGAATATGTGGGGCATTCTTATGTAATAGCCGGATGACATTGACCAGTGCTTTGAAAGTCACTGACTACAATGTAAGTAGAGAGAATCACTGCTAAAATCTATCAATACAGCACCATATCCATGAATGCTAGTAACATTGAATTCAAATTCTTTGGTGTGAATGGTACAAAGAGTATTCTGGTAACAATCAGAACAATTTATGCAATCATCATCTACCACTTACAATTATATTCATCAGATGATGTTCCTTTTCAGGAGGACATGGTGCTCTGAGTGATACTGTCATGAATCCTACAAAACCAATTGGTGCCACCTCAAAGGCCAGAGGGAAATCCAAATTTGAAGATGAAAACTTGAACAGACGAAGAGGTTTCGAATGCTTTGCAAAGCGCACTATGTTTTCCATTCCAGATTGAAAAAACGTTGTGACTTTCTCAGAATTGAATTTCCCATCAATTAAAACCTCCTCAACACATGCTGCGGGATGTTTACAGTCTGAAAAAATGGGACTACTTTGAGCAAGGGTTTCTAATGCATTCCCATTCACAATACTATATAGGTTTTTGAAAGTAGCCGCATAAAACTGTCTGGATACTAGAGGCAGTGCATGGACAGCATTCCTATCTTCTTTTGCGAAGAATGCAATTCTAGCTATAAGCTCAAATGGTAGACTTTGATTAGATAGGAAAGACATAGTAACAAAGGAATGAATGGTGGGTCTTATCAATTCCGAGATTTCAAAGTGGCTTTTGTTGTTTATAAGTAAAAGCCACTGGAATCACCACATGGTTTTTGATCCATTTTGAGTCACAATGATGTCCAATGAGTCTCAGCATAAATGCAACTTAAATAGTTGGAGCATAGCCTTTTGTTATTGATTAAATGAGTCAAAAGTTGTCATTTTCGACATAAGAATAATCATAGTTCCGAGCAATCCAGAATGATGAGTCATGCTGCTCACCAGCAGTATCGCTATGACAATAACAGCATAAGAAAACAATCATATTGGGGTGATCTTTATTTTCATAATAAAGAGGTGAAAATTGAATCTCCCATCTGAACATATGTTCATGATGCTACTTACTGCAACACAAATGTAACATAATTTTTTCTTGATTTATATTGACAACTTAAGTTTGGAACATAAGCCAGAACATCAACACAGGACCGTTAGAACCAGCAGGGAACATGAATTATAGGAGTAGGATCCCGGGAGGAGGTCCTGGGGTGAGAGAGAGTCGAGGTTGGTGTTGCCAAGCAGTAGAGACAACAACAGAGAAGCAATACAAGGGTGGATGTCATGGAGAGCTTCAATGTTGCTTGGAGTTAAGTTCCCAGTACTTAGGGAGCAAGTAGGGAGCTTAAGGGAGGTATTGGGGAGGTTGGTTCACCCAAATAGTAGATGTTTGTGCAGATTTAAAATTGGTGAAGGGAATTTAGGTACTCACTCAAGATGCTTGAACATGATGTAAAAGTGTAAATTGGAACATAGAAATGAGAAACAGAAGCACACAGATGGAAAGTAAGGAAACAGAGAGTAAGCACTAATTAGTCATTTATTGAATATTACCTTAATGATATGATATATATTACGCTGATTGGAAGATCTTATTAAACATGGTCTACATGCCCTGCATCAAATTCTATATCAGCACAAAGATCTCACTGTCAATAATGTATCTGTTGGTATTTTTGGAGCTCTGAGCTTGTATGAAAATATCACTAGTGTCAGGTTTGTTATGGAAAACAATTATTCACCAGGATTTGCAAATGATGAAATAAAGATGAGTCTCACATCCCGTTGTATTGCATACAAAACTTAATCAAGACCCATGACATATAGTGATAAATATTTGCAGCTTTTTGTATTTATTAATGATAAGTGGCAATTAAATACAGTTCTTGATTGGCTATTGTAAGTGCATACAATGCCAGCAATCTGTCATGCCCCACCCACAAACCCTCCATGCGCCAACCTCCCTATATGCTACTTCCGGTCCTGCCACCCAATTGTCTAATCACCACACTGTTCCTTCCATGCCTCCTCCACCAAATGCACCATCTAAAGCTCCCTATGGCATCCACTCTCATATTGTTTTTCCATTACCACCT
This sequence comes from Lentinula edodes, assembly GCF_021015755.1. Taxonomy (NCBI): domain Eukaryota; kingdom Fungi; phylum Basidiomycota; class Agaricomycetes; order Agaricales; family Omphalotaceae; genus Lentinula; species Lentinula edodes. Next base: position 446,540 of record NW_025764312.1, read on the forward strand.
GCACTGCTAGGGAACATCAACCAATATAACCTTGTCCTGGCACCTCCTTCCCCGGCTTCCACTTCCATCTAAGAGCTCCTGCTCCTACAACCTACATTTCTTACAAGCTTTTAAGGCTCTATGTTGACTTTCTCACCTCCCATGACTTACAATGCATAGCTCTTGCAACATTCCCAGCTATTGATGTTGTCAATGTACTTCAATTACCATCCTACAGACCTCCCTGGACCTCAGCAACCTCCCCCAAGGGTCATTACTTACACTTTGATACTACTACTACTACGCTGTTTCAGTCCTCGGTCATGCATCCTGCAGCTCGCTTTGAGCTCCAGCTTCCTCCTACCATGCTCCAATGACAACATTGCAAACATGTTTACAAAGGTGTTGAATGGCACTATTCACTCCTTACATTACATCACATGGAGTAGGGGGGGGGGGGTGTTAAGGAATACTCTGTGCTCAGTACACCCATGGTAGAAACAGTCTAACTTTCCTAATCCATAATGGCATTATTGCTATATATTATACAGCTCATACTATGCAAACAAGTTAGTTGTCTAACTACCAACTGAGGTGAACCTAATGGTACATTATATACACCACATACTGAGAAGAGTAGTTTAATGCATCCAGCAATTGTATCTATCTGTAAAGGATTTGTTCCCTATTCCTTATAATACAAGCCAGCCAGTAGCACTGGTTTTCAATATGTCAGTCCATTGCCCTAAGTTGATCAGAAGAGCTTTTAAATTGTGGAAGTTTTCATCACATTTTGTTAGTGAAGTGAGTAGATTTATGAGTGAGTCATTAGTGGAGTTTTGGTGTTGTAAAGTATGTAATCAAGTATGGCTCTGTAACTGTCACTATCATATTTGAGTCATATGAAGTCAACAGTAATACATCTTGAGTTATATGTACAATTTTGTTGCAAGTCATTCTTACTGATATGCTTGATACTGATATTGCACATGTTGAGTCAATTTGATGCTGATAAAGGCGGTATATATAGGCTCATAGTGTGAATTATTATACAACAGTATTTGCAATAATGTCCTCAGTTAGAGATTTACAGGCAATGTCTGCTCATCAAGTTGCCTTATTACCAGAGCTATTTCTGGAGATATTGGGATTTCTTAACAGGCAATATCTTCCAGTAATAGCTTTGGTTTCAAAAAGGATCCGGATGTTGGTGTATAGTGAACTGTACAAATCTGTTCCTAGTCGTTCATTGGTTTCCATTGGAATAAAATATGCCCGGAGAATGTTTTGGTCTCAGCATCATCCAGCATATTTTGTGAGGTCACTCACTATTTCTGAAATGGATTTTATCCCGGGGAACCGACGCGTTACAAGAAGGTTCATTCTGAAGCATCTGCCTTGTGCATTGGAGAAAATAGCAGTGCATTCACCCAGAAAATCATTGCGGTTGCTCCGGATTGTGTCACCATTTTTCTCTATCAATGATATATTTCCACATCGTTTGCCTAAAGCAGTGGAGAATATTGACAGTTTAATTGTTCAATGTCCTTTTCCCAACATGAGAATGTATGGTGGTTGTTTAGTAAGTGTTAAATGTTTGGAATTAAATCAGTGTTGATTGTATGTAGAATAAGCTCACAAAGGGACACCTGAAAACACTTGAAATTGATCTCAGTTTTTGTCATTCATACCCTGGTGAGATTGTTGTATTCAATGATATAGGGCATGCATAATCATTGTTTTAGATGAAGATGCACCAATTCAGAATGCATTATTGAGATTGGCATTTAACAGTCCATGTCTTTCACTTTTGCGCATCTCTGTACATCCAAAGTCCAATCTACAAGTGGTCTTTGATAATCCTGCATTCTATTTCCCTGCACTTCAGTACTTTAGTTATCATAGCCGAAAAGGATGTCTAAAGATAGGAAACTTCCTTCAGAGACATGACACAGTGGAATGCTTCACTTATCGTGTTGCAGAGTATCATTCTTCAGAAAGTACAGATTTACTGTCCCCAACTATTCTTCATAATCTGTCAACATTTACTGGTTCAGCTTCAAGTTCAAGTATCTTGTGTGGATCACAAATGCGCCCTATATCAATGATTTGTATAGAAATCATTGATGACCAGGATATATACATTGACAAATTGTTGAATGTTCTGCAAAAATCACATCCCATTAAGAAGTTGATACTAAACATTCAACAAGAGCATCCATTGGATATTATTCAGAAATTTGTAAACACATGCACATTTTTGACATATTTTGGATGTGTATTGGTACCACTAGAGACTAACCCAGAGGTGAGTTTGATTGTGGTGTTACCTTGCAGGGAGATAAAAGAATGTTAGGAAGCATTGCAGAAGTTCACAGCTATGTATGAAGTCATTTTCGAAGGTTCATGTTGTATGCAAAGAGTGGTAATGTGGCTTGGAGATGTAAGTGATGAATATGTGTTTGTCCATAAGGAAGCAGCAAAAAGTGCATTGAAAAAGAGCAACAGAATGATGGATATGCAATTTAATATTGGGAGTACTTCTGCAGAGCTGCTAATGTGTTTTAACCTGATAATGTAATTTACACATATCTGTTGCAAGTTTCTGTATGGATGGATTAAATTTTCAGTGTTTACTTTTTTTTCTTTGTTACTGATTTGCATTGCTTGTACTCCTTACTGTCAATATATGTATGAGACTTGCACAAGTTATATTCTGCTGTGACAAAATGCCCCTAGGAATATAAGTATTCATAAGGGTTATTGTATTCCCATATGGGTGTGCTCGGTGTCTTGTTTTTCTTTGTGTATATAAAGTAATTTGCAATGATCAGTCATGTTTTTTATGTAATGAGATGTGTATATGCATTCAACAATTATTACAGTTGCCAGTCTACATCATGCTAATCATTTTGGTATTATATATAGAAGAGCACAATCACAAATACTTCAGCTGGTAAATGGTATTCTCAGTTTCTCAAGTAATTGGCAAAAAATACATGTCTTGCTCATGCAGCATTATAGAAAATTTATGAATACAATGACTGGTAACAAGTAAGCAATGATTAGTTTCGCAATCACATGTGTATGGCCATTCAAGGACTTTGGTCAACGTCAGATTCATCATTCTGCCATTGTCTATAAGAAGAAAACAATCAATAACAGCTTTCAATAATCATGATTATAAACCTGTTCCTATCATTCCATTGCTGATATTTTTTTCCATCTACTTGCCAGTCAATATCACCACTGAGTGCACATATTTGAATATATCTTTCAACAAAGTGATCGACAGTATAATTCCTGATAAAAGGCCGCAGTACATTGGTCCTTTTTCGGCAGATAGGACAAACATCAGATCCCTTCATGATGTTCAATACAGTAAAGTGATGACAATCTCAAAATGACCATACCTCAATGTAGAGCCATTTAAAACCACAAGGGGCACAAATTGTATGTCCACATGGATTGACTATATGTGCATCTATGCTGTGTAATGTCAGTTATTGTGATATGACATGAATATTCAAACTGTTTACAATATATCACAACATCTATTCAAAGAACATTGATGTCAGACAAGATATATGAATAACAAGTTATAACTACATTGGACACATCAGATCATCTTCATAGAGTTCAGACATTGGCTGATTGTTGATTTCTTGATCATGACTATTCTCTGTAGTTGGATCCTGTTCTGTTGTTTGATTATCCATTGAAAGGTGTTTTGCTTTTTTGCCTTTTTTCTTTGGAGAAGGATTTTCATCATAAGATTCATTGCACTTATGTTTCAGTGTTGAAGATAATCTATCTAAATGTAACTGATGATAAACATAAATGAATCACAAGTGAGAAAATATACTTACCAGATTGTTCAAAAGTTGCAGATTCAATAGTTTGAAGCTCTTGTAAGAATTTATCATCCATAAAGTCATCATCATCGGGGAAGTAACAGCTCTCTGGAGTATTTGGCCTTCCAATGCAATTGTTGCCAGGCTCTAGTGGATGAGATGATGAACCTTCAACAAATTCAGCTATATGTTTCAATTAGCATCTGGCTATAATTATCCATGAAAAATTACACACATGCAAATGTTGATCTCACTCTTTCTGGCATAGTCATATGTACAGGTAAACATCGCTCAGTATCTAGACCCGGTGATCAATATTGTCATATACTGCTATAATAGAACATACCTGATACATCTTGAGTTATTTGGTTAGATTCAACACTGTGGTCCCAATGGATGCTCTCCTCCATGACTGCAAGTAGGATTACATCTTCCAGCATTTCAAGTTCATTGTTGAGCAAGTTCATTGTAGACTGTGGAACAGTGACAATGAAGACTTAGTTACTGCAAATATATATATATATATTCGGATAAATTCATTGCTGTTTATAGTAATACTGAATATGGGCAATGTAATTAAACCTCATGTTGATGGTGCCAAATTTGGTGCATGCAGTCATTAGTACAACGTCGGAAGTGAAGTCATTGACATAGCTTCAAGGAGTAGAGTCACTGACATAACATTGAGAGTGGAGTCATTGACGTAGCCTCAAGGAGGAATTCATTGACATAGTATTGAGAGTAGAGTCATTGACAGCATTAAGAGTGGAGTCATTGACATAGCCTCAAAGATCAAGTCATTGACACAGCCTCAAGTGTGGACTCATTAATATAGCCTTGAGAGGTGGAGTCATTGACACAGCATTAGTAGAGTCATTGACATAGCCTCAAAGATCAAGTCATTGACATAGCCTCAAGTGTGGACTCATTGATGTAGCCTTGAGAGGTGGAGTCATTGACATAGCCTAGAGCGTGGAATCATTGACAGTTTCGAAATTATTTGAAGAGTTAATAGAAATATGAATCAGTCATAAACTTTGACTGCGAAAATTAAGTTCCGAAATCTGTATCTCTCTATTTAGATAAGTGTATGAAATTCCCATATAGAATGAACAAATCTATCATTCTAAAATCTGATTGACTAATATATGGTAACAAACTTAGTTTGGGGTTCTTCAGTAACAGCTTGAGTGTATTTGAGTCAAAAGTTTAAGGGACCGTGTTGTGTATTGTCAGATTGACTACTTATCTATCTGTAGATATCTATCTATCTATAAAGTGCAATGCACAAATCATTATGATCATTGTTTTGCATTATGCCCACAACTAACTATAGTGACAAAGTTTTCCGTGTTGCAACAAAACATCCTGAAGTACTGCACGTAATTCACATAGGAATTACTGGTGATATCATAGGTGAGGTTAACACTTTGTAGGCATTTTTTGCAATACTTAAATACACAGACTACTTGAAGAACTATGTTTACGACATTGTTGACTATGCATTGAATCAGTCCATCACCCGATCTCAATCAGAACGCAAGATGTTCAGTGTTTTTATAAAAAGAGTACTTGAACACACACAAGTATCAATGATAATGATACTAGTTGCTGTTGTATATCTTCGGCGTGCAAAATCTGTTATTCAAATACAAACCAAGCTCTGGGTTGAGGAACGGATCTTGCTTGGTGCACTCATTCTCAGTTCTAAAGTGAGTCATTATCAGATATTATATGTTACATTGTTCAGCATGAGTATATCTAGTTCATTGATAAACATGGCATTGTTAATCACTGTTGGTCAATGTGCACTATCTTCAATTGTGAAGATGTATATGATATACAAGCACAATTTTTGACAGTTTTGAATTGGAATTTGAAGTTTACAGAATTGGACATACTTGTGTGTTGTAAAGAGTTTTTGGAAGCTCATCCAGAGCTTGGACTATAGTATATTCTGTGTAACAAAGTTATATAACTAGAAAGTATACTGCATTGTGAAGTATCAATTGTTTCATGGATTAAACTACAATAGTAATCATGCATTGTACTCGATGTTGAGAATATGATTGTACTTTGAGAACTATATCATGTAAAATTCACAATTTTAAGAATCAGCCCTTCCCCCTTGACTTAGAACCAACAAATGAGGAGATGAACCATCTGAAATGCCTGCAGGCTATGCATACCCATTCACAGATGGGACCTTCACAATGCCATCACGCAGCCGCCTCCTCAACAATGTACACAGGATGCAAAGGAAGATGATTGAGGAAAATCTCTTCAAGAGCTCTAGGACCTTGATCTAGGTAATGTCAGAGCTTCCCCTCATGCCCAACCAAGTGCCGCTCCTCCCTTACCACCTCCACTGCTTAGGGACATGAACCATCACCCCCACCCCCTGGGACCTCTTTCCTGGGCTCATACTCTATCAGGAGCTCTCACATCTGAACCTCCCTTTGTCTACTAGCTATAAGAATCATACATTGACATTCCTAGCTACTACAGTCTGTAGTATGCAATGCTCTTACATCTCCTAGTTCCACTTACCTCCACCTTCCTCAGTTAATATTCTAGGAACCTCTCCGGACCTTCTAGGAACCCCTTCAAGGGCCATGTCTCACAACCAGAACTATCACTATGTCATTCCTATCCTCGGTCGGAGTTCCCGTAGCTCCCTTCAAGCTCCAGCTTGCACCTAGCACAGTACAACATAGACCTCTCATACCAAACCCACCCTTAAGACCATTACTAACCCAGATCTTACATTATACCAAGCTTTCCCGTCACCAAATGGACTCATTGCAACAAAATGTCTGTGACATCAACAGAACAGCCTTCCAGTTCCAAACTAAAATCAAAAAAAACAAAAGAGTGCCTTATCCTGTGGAAACACAACACAAGCTCAAAAGCCGAAACAGGCTGCCAGTTCTACTGCCATCACAGTGGTAGCTGGTCAATGTCTGATGTCCATTGCAGAACAGTCATTCGGCAAGAGACAGCTGCCAATCTCCAGAAAGACCTCAGTTTGGAGCAGAAGACAAGCTCTTCAGAGCCTCGTATTCAAGGATGAATCTGCAGGCAAATATGGTATCATATGCATAATATGCGGCTTTCCAGTCAATGTAAATCTTAATAAGGCGTTCCCTGAAGCAATCATAATGATGAGCGGGAGGAAATGCCAATGGGTTACAGCACTAGATTGGGAGCTTGAGCTCGTAAGATAAAGTACGAGGTTGACTGATGACCTTGAAAGGACCAAGATGTTTTTCAGTAGGACGAGTAGATCAGATATGCTTAGCCAGAAGAAATACTTCAGAGCCAATTGGGAACTCCGGCTGCGAGATTCTTTTCCTGTCAGCTTGTTTCTTGTAACAAGATTAAGCTAAGAGGATTTCCGTTCAAAGAAAAATGACGATTGACACCCTGGAATTGGACGAAGAAGATATTCACAACAAGCACCCTTCGCACATAGTGGGACTCATTATGCAGGACCGTGAAGAAACAAGAAGCTCTCAGAACTCAACCTGGACGAATTTGCCATTAGTTTGTTCAATGCAAACTAAGAACTGAAGCGTCATACTCTCAACGTGATCCGAGATGAGCTACTCAAACCCTTCTCAGAGCAGCGGTCACCATTTCCACCCATCAATGGCTGGAATGTTTTGACTATGTTGGGTGGCGAGACACAGAAAACACTTTGTATTGGTCTCATTGTATCAGTTCTGGTCTTCCGAACACCGCCTGATAGCATTCATGTTTGTCTAGACTCTGGGTTGGAGGGCATTATCAAGCAAGAATATCTGGTTGATGATACACCCGGTGCCGAGAAGCCCGTCAAGGGCAAAATGACACAAGGAGTCATCATTGATGTCAGAATTGATCATGAAAACAACATTTATGAAGTTGAATTGTCTTCACATTGGAGTGATGTTGTAGAAAACGACACGGAGTTCGGAAGGAAACAGCCTGATGTATATTGGAATCGCGCTCAGCACGAGAAGGATTTGGACATCCTGGCTTGGAAACAGAGAGCTGAAGTCACAAAAACACGTCGTATCATCAAGCATCCTAATTTCCACAACTTCAACACCTCTCAGGCAGAACAGTATCTGGATGGTCAACAGCGTGGGGATGTTGTCATACAACCGTCTTCCAAGGGCATCGACCACCTAGCAGTAACCTGGAAAGTGGATGACAAGTTGTACCAGCATATTGGTGCGTAGGAGACAATTTTTGATCATTACTTGTGACTAACTCCATTGAAAGATATAACTGAAAAGGGCTACGGTCCTACCGGACAGAGTTTGGACACTCAGTTTGTCGTCGATGCTAGCCATACCTATATCGATCTTGATGAATTAATTGTCAGACACGTAAATGCAATGAGTTGACGTGTTGAAGATCTCATGGCGCATGACCGTTTCAAACCTGGTTCCGAGGACAAATTGCGTAAGTAGCTCCTTTGATGATGGGTTTCATCCTCAAATGATATTCCGTATTCCAGATCTCTTCTTGAAAAATCAACTTCTCGCCAATCCAGTGAACAGTATATGCAGTTTCACCCTGAATCGCAAGAGACCAGGACACTTTAACTTGTGTTTTTTGGCAAATAAAGACTCTACTGTTCAAACATGGGTATGTGGTCTGTTATTCTTTTACACCCATAAGTAAATGATCCATTACTAGCCTGTTCGGGTCACCCCTGAGGCATACTATCTGTTTGAGGCCCCTGTAGTACACCCCTGTAGTAGGCATCCCAAAATTATGTGATGCTTTCAAAGTTTGGTAAGCATCATTAGGTCTCTTCATATGTTCCCATAATCTTATCTACGCCGTCCAGGCATTTGCACGAATCACAAAATTTAGGAAATGGGGGAGGGAAAATGCCATATGGCGCTGGGCAGTGTACGCCTGCACGTCCTGGATATGCCACCCCTTCTGTGCAGCCTTCACGGATGCCTAACCCATACGGAGGTACCACGCCAGGTCCAAATTATGGCGCTCCACCTTCACAACCCCCTTATGCTGGCTATCAAACTCCTTGTGGTTATCCCGCTCAATCCATGGCAAACATGAATCCTGCACAAGCAGCCATGATGAATGCCTCTGTGGGCTATGAGGGCGGGAGTAAGTGTGACCAGTCATCTTGTTGGTAGGAGCAATAGATCCTGATGTACTGCTCGACAGTTTGATTGACATGCTCGGTCTTGTCACGAAGCAGAGGCGGAGTGACTAGCGGAGCAGGGAAGCGGAGTGACGAAGCAAGGCGATGAGGCAGAGCGACTAAGCGGAGCGGAGGCAAACTGGTCCCAGATAATGACAGAGATATATTGAGTATTGTAGTCATAGGTAACAATAAGTAAGCACATACCTGGTCCCAGATAATGACAGAGAGGTCAAGATAAGGGACCAGGCTGTGAGGGATTGGCTTTATATACATAATCCGATCTGCGAGAAATGACAATGTAATACTGTACAGTTTAGGAACAAGGAAGGTGGTGGAAGCCAGTAGAAGGAGAAGGGTAACAGGTGGATCAGTAATCGATGATGGGGGTCAGGTGGATCAGTAATCGATGGGGTTTGACAGTGATGTAATCATACAAGTAAGGGCGTCGAGACGGTGAGAAAAGGAAAATGATAGGGGCTACGTACTTCATGACAGGTCTGCCTACCGGCTTCTGCATAATATCCAAAGATATAATGAAGTTCCATGGCTTTACCAAAAGCCCGGAAAAATGCCAAAACATGCTTAGAAAAAACATGAATGATCAAAAGCTCAGTTAGTTGTTCAGAAGTAATAGTGTCGAAAGTTGAAATAAACATTGCTTGCTTGGATGATCTATCCAGGACAGCGAGAATAGCTGTGTAACCATCCGATGTTGGCAGTTGCTCAATGAAGTCCATGGAGATCGAATCCCATGGTCAGACCAGAACCGGCAGAGGTTTCATGCTTGTTAGTGAAGATAGGTCAGAAGCTGTGAGCATTGACTTGCGCGTAGCCAATATCCCCCTCTTTGGGATAGACATCAGGATTGGCGTAAAGCCAATGCTTCTGTAACTGCCAAAGAACTTCCTTCACATGTTCTCGGTGTTCCTCCGGCATATCGGAGTAAGTCAGAATGTTGTCGAGGTAGACGGTGACACAAGCATCTAGCATGTCAGAGAAGATGTCATTAAGGAAACATTGGAAAACAGGAGGTGTGTTAGTGAAACTAAAAGGCATAACCTTCCATCCGTAAAAGCCGTATTGGGTCCAAAAGGTGGTTTTCCATCCATCACCTTCTGCAATTCTGACTAGATGATAAGCATGAGCAAAATCCAATTTGGTGTAGATTTTAGCTTGTTTTGAAGCGTCGAGGAGGTTCGAGATCAACGGCAGAGGATAGCAGTCCTTCTTGGTGATGTGGTTAAGACCGCAGAAGTCCATGCAAAGGCAAAGCTTCCCATCCTTCTTGGGAATGAAGAGTACTGGAGCGCTGTGAGGCTGTCACGAAGCGGCAGAGGCGGAGTGACTAACGGAGCGAGAAAGCGGAGCGACTAAGCAGAACGGTGAGGCGGAGCAACTGGACAAGGCAACAAGGCGGAGCGACTAAGCAGAACGGCGGCAAGCTGGTCCCAGATAATGACAGAGATATATTGAGTATCGTAGTCATAGGTAATAATAAGTAAGCACATACCTGGTCCCAGATAATGACAGAGAGGTCAAGATAAGGGACCAGGCTGTGGAGGGTTGGCTATATATACATAATCCGGTCTGCGAGAAACAACGATGTAATACTGTACAGTTTAGGAACAAGGAAGGTGGCGGAAGCCAATAGAAGGAGAAGATGGGTCAGGTGGATCAGTAATCGATGGATCAGTAATCGATGGGGGTTTGACAGTGATGGGATGATGTATCGTACAAGTAAAGGCGTCGAGACGGTGAGAAAAGGAAAATGATAGGGGCTGCGTACTTTATGACATTACCCCCCTCCTTATGACCATTGCCCTCGATGGTCAAGGCTTTGCCGCTGTTGGGTGTTTTTTATGAAAGGCCCGAACAATTTTTGGTGCTCGACTGAGGTTGGCTGCGGGTTCCCAAGAGTTGTGCCCTGCGTCATAACCTTTCCACTTAACCAAATATTCCAACTTCTTCCATCGAACCCGGCTGTCTAAGATCTCCTCTACTTCATATTCCGGTTCGTCTTCATCCTCTAAGTATACCGGCTCTGGTGGTGTTGGTATTTCGCCATTAATGGAGTTACCTTTCCAGGGGTATAGTTTATCGACATGGAAGACGGGATGGAGGCGACCTAGGGATAGGGGAAGGTCAAGGCGGTAGTCTAAAGGGCCAATTTTCTCCAGAATGCGATAAGGGCCAAGCTGTCGATCTCCTAACTTTTCACTGGAAAGTTGAAGGTTAATGTCCTCTGCACTGAGCCAGACTAGGTCTCCAACTTTAAATTGATGAGCTTTCCGCTTCCCGCGTTCGTATCCCTCCTTCTGTTGTTTCTTTCCTAGGTGTAAGGCAGCTCCGGCATCTTGTCGCGCTTCTCGGAGAATCCGTATACGGTCATCCACAGCTGGAATACCGCTGCGTTGGCCCACTGGGATATTGAACAGGGGAAGATAGCCGTAGGTTAGCTCGAACGGGGACATGCCTAGCGCAGAATGAGTCCGTGAGTTAATCACAAACTCCGCCATGGGAAGGTGCTCTGCCCAGTCATCTTGTCGTCGTCCTACATAGAGGCGGATGTATTTCTCTACTTCCTGATTTGCTCGTTCGGTTTGGCCATTAGACTGAGGACGGTATCCGGAGGTTAGATCTGATTTAATTCCTAGCCTAGCGAGAAGGGATCGCATGAGTTTAGCTGCAAACTGGGGTCCGCGGTCGGATTTAAAGTGAAGAGGAAGACCATGGAGACGGAAGATCTCTCGGTAGTAAATATCGGCAACACCTTCGGCTGTGATGGAGCTGGTGCAAGGAATGGCGTGAATTTGTTTTCCATACAGGTCTGTGCAAACCAAGACAGCATCGTAGCCTTGGGAGTTAGGTAGCTGTGTTATCAGGTCAACCCCTACCTCTTCCCATAGACCGGATGGTACATCTAATGGTTGAGTTACGGCCCGTGGGTGTCGCTGGATCTTCTTACGGGCACAAACCTCGCATCCCTCAACGTATTTTTCCACGAAAGAGCGCAACGTAGGCCACCAGAAATGGGTACTGACCAAGTCGAGTGTCCCGTGTAGTCCGGGGTGTCCTGCAGTTGGATGGTTGTGGCATTGACGGAGTACCTCAGTGCGTAGGTCGTCGTTTGCTGGTACGTATACTCGACCTCGGTAGTAGACCAACCCATTGTCTTCTTCCCATTCGGCTATCCCATTGGCCAAGCGCTGTAGTCCGTGCTCTTTGACTGTTTTGAGACCCTCCAATACCTGTGCCTCCCGTTCTGAGGCTTTCCGGATACGATCCTCTAAGGGGTTCTGTAGGATCGAAGCTGCAATTTTTACGAAGTGGCCAGGTTTAAGGACTGTCTGTTGTCGGTTATCATCGCTGTCCGATACATGATGAACTGCCATGCGGGAGAGAGCATCAGCTTGGGTGTTTACTCTACCAGGACGGTGGATCATATGAAAGTCAAACCGTGACAGGTAGAGGGCCCATCGGGCTTGTCGGCGGGTGAGGTCTTGTGCAGTGCGCCAGAATTCGAGGTTCGAATGGTCCGTAATGATGTCGAATGGTTGAGGGAGTCCTTCTAGAAAGTTCCTCCAATCCTTCAGTGCTTCAATGATAGCAAGCATTTCTCGATCGTAGATTTTGTAGTTCCGTTCCGCTGGCTGCATGGATGCCGATCTGAAGGCTACCGGATGCCATTGGCCATCGTCTTGCTTCTGCATAAGGGCGCCTCCCGTGGCAAAGCCTGATGCGTCTACCTCGATTCGAGTAGGCCTGTCTGGTGTCCATAGAGCAAGGATCGGTGCGGAGATGAAGGCTTCTCGAAGGGTATCAAATGCTTTCTGTCGAGTGTCGGTCCAGGTAAAGCTGGTGTCTTTCTTCGTCAGGTCGTTCAGAGGTCGTGCTATTTTGGCAAAATTCCGGATAAAGCGTCGGTAGAAGTTTGCAAATCCCAAGAACCCTCGTAGTTCCCGAAGATTAGTAGGGACTGGCCAGTCGCGAACAGCCGCTACTTTTACTGGATCCATTCTCACCTCCCCTTCTGAGATGATGAGTCCGAGGTATTCAATCTGTTGTTGTTCAAATTCGCATTTTTCTGGTCGTAGGTAGAGGTCGTGCTTTTCTAACCGGGTTAATACTTCCCGTACCATTCGTCGGTGTTCCTCGAGATCGTTACTGAAGATAAGGATGTCATCTAGGTAGACTGCCACCTTGCCGGCTGCAATGAGATCAGCAAATATAGCATTCATAAGTGCTTGGAACGTGGCAGGGGAATTTGTGAGACCAAAGAACATGACCTTAGGCTCGAACAAGCCTCGGGTTGTTGCGAATGCGCCTTTCCATTCATGCCCCTTCTTAATCCGTATGTTATTGTAACCCCAGCGGACATCAAACTTCGTGAAGTATCTGGCTCCCTGAAGTCGACTAATGATGTCAGCAACTAATGGGAGAGGGTATCGGTTCTTCACAGTGTACTCGTTCAGTTTCCGGTAGTCTTGTACGAAACGGAGTTTCCCATCCTTCTTCTTTACGAAAAAGACTGGTGATGAGATTGGTGATTTTGAGGGGACGATATAGCCTTTCCGTAGGTTTTCTTCTAGGAAACGATCCAACTCCTCCTGCTCGTTTAGGGACATGGGATAAATCTTGGTACGCATGGTTGCCGGTGCTCCAGGTACGAGATCAATCGCATGGTCCCAAGGTTGGTGGGCAGGTAATCGTTCGGAGGCGGATTCTGAGAAAACCTTCTTGAAATCACGATACTGCTCAGGGACCATTTCTTCGAAGGTTTTAACGGGTTTGTCTCGGTTGGCTTCCTCTGCTAGCTGCTGGGAGTAAGTGAATCCTGCGGCGCACCAGACTTCCTCCGTCTGTTCCTCTAGAATTCCTGCTTTTACCCATGCCCGGCGAGTTTTATGATTGGCTCGAATTCGGTGTATTGGTGGTTCTTCCACCGCTGCTGATTCACTCGGTTCAAGGGTCGCTTCTAGTGGCACCTCAATGTGGGGGTTTTCTGCGGGAGGTTCCAGTTCCGGGAATTCGAGGATCGGGGTTTCTGTGTGAGTGGCGGCTAGATGAGAGTACAAGATCTCCTCATCTGGGACTTCTTCTATCGTTACTCGAGGAGGCTTTACTGAAAGTCGTCCTTTCTCCCAATCAATCTCCGGATTTACCTTCCGTAGCCAGGGGAGTCCAAGGATGATGTCTTCACCTCCTAGGTTGGTGATCAGAAAGTCCATCCATCGCTCTTGATTATCCACTGTGAGTGCTAGACGTGCAAAATGGGTTATCCGTCCAGCTCAGTTAGGTGTTCCATCGATATTAAAAACGTCGATTGGTTTATGGAGGGGTGCACATCTTACATGGTTCTGGGTGACAAAGTCTTGGTTTAAAAACAGGGCGGTAGCTCCACAGTCTACCATGGCTGCAGTTGTTATACTGTGATTCCTTCCTCTTAGTCTCGCATGAATTCGGAAATGTGGGGAAGTAGAGTTTAATTCCCGGATCGACGATATTGTACATGATGGGTGCGAGTCATACGAGGAAGTAGCGAACATAACAAACTGATTATGGGGTACTCTCGGTGCAGCCGAAGCGGGTACCCTCTTTAAAAACCCTGTTGAAAGCCAGAGGACGAGGAGGACATAGCGTTAGCACGATCAAGTAATTCCCTTATTTGACCAATCTGATTGGAAAAGTCCTGGTTAGGGGGGCTCGGAGTAGCAGCTACGGGTGCAGAAGCAGATGTTGGGGTCGAGGACGCGATTTGGACGGATTCGTTTGGGAATAGGGAGAATGGCGCGGGTCCCGTAGCGGATATCTGTTGGCGTCGAGGTTGCTGGCGTCGGCCTCGGTCTCGTCCGAGTCCCATGAATTTGTCTTGGCAGACTGCTTCCAGATGTCCTCGACGTCCACAGTAGCGACAGGTGGTTTCTCGGTGTGGGCAGTTTTGCTTGACATGACCTTGGGCACCGCAGCCGAAGCATCGTCCTCGCATGCGAGCTAGGAATGCTTCCCTAGTATTCCCATTACTGGTGTGGGTTGCATCAATGTCCATAGCGTGGGGGTCAGCAGGGGTAGTATGAGCGGTATGCGTGGGAGGGTATCCAGAGTTCCGGCCAGTCATGGTGGGATCGTGCAGGTAGACATCCACCGATATGGCCCGTTTGATTGCCTCCTTCAGAGTCGGAGCAATTCCTTGGGCAATGTTTACGGTGATGAGGTGTTGTCGGATCTCTGGGAGTAATGCAGTGAAGAAACGTTCCCGCAAGTCAATATCAGACATTTCAGTCCGATCTCCGATATCCTTGAACTTCTGAGCGAATTCCGCAACTGTCTGTCCTTTACTTTGCCTGAGATTCTTGATCTCGCTACGGGCTTCCATACCTGGGTCCATTGGTTCAAACCGTTGGCTAAATTCCTTCAGAAACGCCTCCCAATTTCCTCCGAAAGGGGGATTTTCCGCATTGAAATGTAGCAGATGGGGAGTTGCCCAATCTCCGGCACTTTCTGTGAAGAAGCCCAAGGCAGACTTGATGAGTTTTACTTGGCTTTTGGCGAGATCCGGTTGTTCTGACGCCCAATTCTGGAACTGAGCCATGAAGCGACGGGCTTCAGCGCCATCTTTACCCTTGAAAACCTCGGGTTTGTTCATGCTTGACTTAGAGGATGAGCGTTCCTCCATAGCTGTAGCAAGGTTAGCTACTTGTCTGATGAGCTGAGCCATGAGATCCTCCGCAGAGGTGTTTGGGGCAGGCGGGATAGGAGTCGACATGATGGGGGTAGGCAATCGGGGCTGGGGAATCGGCAGGAAGGTTATATTGCTCACAGTGAGTGGCTCTCGGATTGAGTTCGAAAGGGCGTTGGGGCAAGGTTGAGACTGGCAATCGCGCCAAGTATCGTCGTTGTTATGGGCGTGAGCTTGGTCTCTGGGGTCAAGTGCGTGCGGGAGTGCGGAGCAGTCTATACTGGCAACAGGTGTTTCAGAGTCGGGCGGAACTGGGGAAGACGTGGTGTCTATAGACCCTGCAAGGACAACCTTATCGGTAGGCTGTCAGTGCAGTAATGGATCTTGACCTAATGTCACGAAGCGGCAGAGGCGGAGTGACTAACGGAGCGAGAAAGCGGAGCGACTAAGCAGAACGGTGAGGCGGAGCAACTGGACAAGGCAACAAGGCGGAGCGACTAAGCAGAACGGCGGCAAGCTGGTCCCAGATAATGACAGAGATATATTGAGTATCGTAGTCATAGGTAATAATAAGTAAGCACATACCTGGTCCCAGATAATGACAGAGAGGTCAAGATAAGGGACCAGGCTGTGGAGGGTTGGCTATATATACATAATCCGGTCTGCGAGAAACAACGATGTAATACTGTACAGTTTAGGAACAAGGAAGGTGGCGGAAGCCAATAGAAGGAGAAGATGGGTCAGGTGGATCAGTAATCGATGGATCAGTAATCGATGGGGGTTTGACAGTGATGGGATGATGTATCGTACAAGTAAAGGCGTCGAGACGGTGAGAAAAGGAAAATGATAGGGGCTGCGTACTTTATGACAGAGGCGAGGAAGATGGGGTAATGGCACCAGTAGCCAGCTGTTTGTCAATAAAGTCTTTAAGGGCGACTAACTCCTTTTCAGACAAAGGATAAATTCTACCGAGAGGCAGCGAAGCCCCTTCTTCCAAGTCAATCTACAGGTCGTAGGGTCTGTGTTCTGGTAATAAGTCTGCAGCAATGTCATTAACAACGTCTGCAAATTCAGCATACTCTTCTGGAATAGAATGAGGAAGTGGAGGGAGAGTAGGAGCAGTAGTCAACCAAGAGCGAGAGCGGAGTGAATCCCCAGAAGGGGCTTCCAGAATTGTCAGTGAAACTGATGGCGAAGGTTCCGGTAGCAAAACAGCAACCTTTGCATCAACAGTGTTGGTGGCAGAAGGCACATGTCATGCCTTGCCCTGAGTCACATAGCCCACAAGCTCCTTAACATAGTTCCCAACCTCCCCAATCCCTTCTTGGGACCATGTTAAGATCATGTACACCGTGAAACCGTGCCAGGGCCACAAGGTGTCTAAGTGCGGAAGACGAGTGGGACAGTAGTGAGGTTATTAACAACACCGCCGTTATGCCGTTAGTCCCCGGAGGTCGGAAGTATAGAAGGGAGGAGCTGAGAAGCAGCCAAGTCAGAGCGGCGGTATCGCCGGTGACAAGGAGCGAACCAAAGAACATTTAAGTCCTAAGGTTGAGTAGAACGTACTTCAAGGCGTTGAGCCTGAAGACTGAGAGAGGAACTAAGTTGGGAAGGGAGATCTAAGTTGATAATTAAACTGAGGAACTACAGTAGCGTACAGGCAGTATTTATATCTACGGAACGGTGCATCGGTGCGGAGCGCCAGACTAACTACTAGGAGCTATACGTGTAGTACCTGCAGGGTAAAGTAAAAGACAATAAGGAGGGACTAGAACGAAAGGGTATGTGTAGCGAGAAAGAACAATAAGGAGAGATTACAATAAGGATGGATCTTCGGAATACCGAGCAGCGGAATGGAGGCCCGAGGCATGGACTTGACAGACCATAATGTTCCGCACCTCCTAAAATAACCTCCTATGAAACTCCCACAAACCACCAGTCCCGAGACTCACGTATGCCATCAGAGAATCCCCTATCAATTAGGCTCATGGGCTCCACACTTCATGCCATCCCCATTAGATGCTCGTTTACTACAATGTTTCTTTACCTATTCATCGCAACTATATAAGGATCCTCGGTAATATCAATGCCCTGAGCTTGGTATATTTTGAACACACACCCTTCTGCATAGGTCCAGTCCCTGTCCCTTTGTACCTGTTACCTATACAGATTTCTCTTTACTCTCTCTTTTTCTATCTCTGTTTTTCTCTACTCTCCTCTGTTGTCTCTACGATCATCTATACGATCCAATATACACTTTTACTTCAAGTCTAAGCCATCCGAGTGAGTCTCCAAGCTCCCTCAAACAATACTAAAGCTCCCCAATGGCTAACGCCTTGGTGAGCCAACCTTCCCCAAGCCTCCTCGATCTCTCCAACTGCTCCACAAGCTCTGGGACCTCGATCTAGGTAACATTGAAGCCACCTCCTACGTCGAACTACGTACCGCTTCTGCGTTACAACCTCCCACACTCAAGGACATCCACCTCTAAGCCCCAGTTCCCAGGAACTCCACTCCCGGGCGTATATCTTCTCAGGAGCTTACACACTCGAGACCCACTTCCATTATGGCCTATTCAATCTTACGTTGACATTCTAGTGAGTACAACTTCTACTACGCAATACTACTAGGCTCCGTATTTCTACCTCCCCTCCCTACGCCTTACAGACCTCCCTGGACCTTATAGGAACCCCTTCAAGGGTCACATCTCTCTACCCCAGACACTACTAGGTCATTCCTGTCCTCGGTCGCAGTCTCCCATAACTCCCTTCAAGCTTCAGCCTGCTAACGGATTCAGTTTAATTATACTGTTAAGATCATGTACACCAAGTAACCCCAGAGGCCACAAGGTGTCCAAGAGCGGAGGGCCAAATGGGACAGTACTGAAGTTATTAACAACACCGCCGTTACGCCACTAGTCCCCGGAGATCAAGAGTAGAGAACAGAGGAGCCAAGAGCAGCCAAGTCAGAGCGGCAGTATTGCCGGTGACGAGGAGGGAACCAAAGACCTTATAAGTCCTTAGGCTAGAAGACTAGAGATTGACAAGAGTACAGGGAAGTCTCAAGTCAAGGATGTTGAAGAGGATAACCTCACTTCGAAAGGGATCTAAATTGATAATTAAACTGAGGAGCTACCACCCTTAACACCATTACTGACTCAGGTCTTACATGAGCCAACCTTCCCAATGTTTCTTTAAAGCTTCCTACTTGCTCCACAAGTCCTGCAACCTTTATTCTGAATAATGTTGAAGCTTCCCATGACACCCCCCGTGTGTTGCCTCTCTCTTACCACCTCCACCTCTTGGGAATACCAGCCACCACCCTCTCTCATCCTGAGCTCCCAGTTCTATAACTCACACATAGCTCTCACAGTTCATAACATGCCATCCTCTCAATGTTCCTCTGTGTCAACTCACTCTGGCTATCATCCTAGGGAACTCCCTGGACCTCTCAGGAACTTCTTCAAGGTTGACACTTTACATTCCCATACTACTACTAGGCCATTCCAGTTCTCGGTGACAATTCTCATGGCTTCCTTTGAGCTTTAGCTTGCTTCTAGCATGCTACAATGTAAACTAGTCACACCAACTCCACCATAAGACCAATTCTGTGGGGAGCTTTAGTATTGTTTGAGGGAGCTCGGAGACTCACTTGGATGGCTTAGACTTGAAGTAAAAGTGTATATTTGACCATATAGACAATCAGAGAGACAATAGACAAGAGGAGAGAGAAACTGAGATGGAGAAACTGACAGTAAAGAGAAATCTGTATAGGTAGCAGGTACAAAGGGACAGGGACTGGACCTATGCAAAAGGATGTGTGTTCAAAATATACCAAGCTGGGGATATTTGTGCTATGAAGGATAATTATATAGGTACAGGAAGTGGACAACAGAACATTAGAGGCCTTGACTGTCAAATCGACTGTGATCTACAGTTGCGTGTTTACCAAGTGTGTTGATGGAGGTCTCGGTATGTTGATGGAGGTCTCAGTATGTTGGTGGAGGTCTCGGGTGTGCGAATGGGGTTATTGGATATCTCAAGGGAGGTTCAGCCGGGTTGTGAAGGTTGTGATAGGGGTGATGGTTGCGGGAGAGATGTATCTTCCTGGGGAGGTATGGAGATGGTTCCAAGATTAAGGGTTAGGACCTTGTGTGGTCTATGATTGTGGGTTGGTGTTAGGTTGGTCTAGTAGTGGTCAAGGCATGACACTGACCAAAGCCACAATTACAGCGACATGGTTGACTAATAGCAAAAATGGATTTGGAAAAGGGGTAAAAGAGCGGGCTGTGGTAAAGAAAGTATTTTCTTCTGAATTAGCTCTAAATTGAGGTTGAATTTTCGGAGGCATAAAAATGATTGGTCAGTATAACTATACTGCCAAGATTCTGTACACTGGAAAGCTGTGCCAAGGGCCATTGAATGTCTAAGGGTGGAGGGTTGAATGGGACAGGAATGAAGTTATTAACAACACTGCCATTGCACTGTCACTGGAGGACAAGTGTAGAAGAGAAATACAGAAAGGAAGTGAGGATCAGCCAAGTCAGTAACAGCAGTAACACCAACAATGAGGAGCAGAGCAAAAAATTATAAGTCCTAAGGCCGGAGTGGAGAGTACTCAAAGTAATAAGCCTTAACACTTCAGAGGACAAACAGAGACCAAATGATGGTGATTTAAATTAGTCCAAGTTAACAATCAAACTGAGGAACTGAAGTACAGTACAAGTGTGTTTATACCAGTTGTTGGGCATATTGGGGTTGAACATTAGACTAGCTACTATGGGCTGTATGCCTAGTACCTTCAGGGTAGAGAAAATAAAAGTAAATTACAGAGAAATGGAATGTGTAGTGAGAAAGAATAATAAAGAGTGAATCTCAGAGTACTGAGCTGTTGGGGATTGTCTTCACAGTTGTAAGGAAAAAAACATCTAATCATGTCATAAGTGATTAGTGCATAACATTACCCCTTGTAGTATGGTTGCACTAATGATACTAATTGCTTGCCATTCTTGCAATGTACCAAATGAGCATTGAATATGCTATGAGAGCTTCAGTAAACAAGTTCAAAAAAAGAAGCTGAGAAATAGATTGGCAAAATCACCTGCTGTTTTTATTCACATGTTATTCATTCCATTGTCACTTAGCATTGATGCATGTAAGAACCTGAGCTCAAGCATTATCACTATATGTCATGGGTCTTCTTGTATAGACTTCAATCAGATGCAAATATGCAAAAGAATCTTTTTTCCGTCATTTGCACATCCTGGTCAGTACCTGCCATTGATGTTGTAATAACGCCCGAGTTCTACAGGGATCATTTAGACAGCTTGCTGAGCAGAAGTCCGATGTACGTCAAGGAACCTATGGCTATACGTTGAATCCCTGATTAGATTTCGAAGCAAAATAACAAAAGTACAGTATTTTCCCCAAGCTACATGTTTTTATTCAAAGAACAACTTGGATAAAGGGGGGAACCAGGGGGGACCACACAATAACAATCCTGCAGATCATTTCACAGATCAAATTTGTGCTATGTCACTCAATACTTAGCATGCTTGCATGGCTTAATGCTTATCATCATTGCTTTGAGCAAAGTACATTATTGTACTGTAAAGCAATGGAGAGTGTTGAGTGTGACTATGCTGTTCACACATGACTAATACAGTCATCATGTCTTATCCTAGTCTATCCTTAGTGTACACTGACATTCTATACCATATGCAGATTCCTTATGTCATACTGTCATACAATGATGTATGTAAGTAGTGGTATTCTGTATTGGAATCCCAACTGATTTTCACCCTGCTTTGATTGTCTCTTGGAGACTATAACATGCCTCCTCGATATTTCTTAACCAAGTGAAGGTACTATCTAGGTGGTCAGTAGATGATTATTTTGACAACTTCAAATCTAGATTTATTGCAAATTTACTGTCCCTTTTCTGACTACAACAGAGTATCCTAAGTATCAGACTTAACTAGCATTCATTTATCAGTTCTTATTTTCACAATTATAACTGCTTCTAAGGTTTGGTACTATCACCATCAATCTCTACATTTTTGGTTTTGCTGGGTCTTTCATTGCTGTTCACATCAACCTGAATACGTTTTGTATCATTTGCTTCAACAGAAGAGTCATCTGATTGCTTTCGCTTTATGCCTTCAACATGGTTTCAGAACATTTTCACATGCTGCACATATTAGAAAACATATAATACCTTGTCCATAATCCAGATCACCCACTGCTTTCATATAACTCCCAGTTGTCTGAGTTCGAAGTTCCTCCAATCTCTTTTTTTTTGCATCTGCTACTGTTTTTGCTTTAATCATACTTTGTTCAATGCGAAGGACTTCCTCCTGTCTGGCAAGTTCACGTGCACGTTCTGCAAGAAGTTTTTCATTCTTTTGTTGATCCAGGTACCGGACTCTTTCAACTGCTTCACCATGAAGCATTAACCTGACATCATCTTCATCTTGGGGTAATATGTGCAGACTCTGGATAATGTTTGAAAATATCCTTGCAGGCTTTGGAATTGCTCTCCCATTATTAGCTCTTGTTATATCCCACCTATATCAGATATCATAATGTTCAGTAAATACAGATAAGATAATAGTTGAAAACACACAAATGAAAACCTAGAACTACTTTAACAATACAACCTGGAATGAACACATCACTATAATCCATGGGGTGAACCAATGATCCTTGTGCATCATAGATAGGAGGAATATGAATTTGAACACCAGATAGGTCATGTTTCTCTGCCAAGGATCGGATAAATCCTTCAGAATCTGGCCAATGACCAAGTGATCTGTCTCCAATATTGACCTCTATATGTAATTATGCAATCAATGAGGTACAGAACTACGTCATTGATACATACCATGAACTGGTTTTAATACTTCTAATGCTTGAAGATTTTTCTCTTTCTCAGATGAACGAAGAACTCCTATTTTTCATATGATATAAAAATCAAATCAATACCTGAACAACATACTCACGTGGATCAGGCAATTTCCCACGTATATTTATCATTGATGATGCCCTGTTTTTCTTCGATGGAACATTACGAAAAATATTCATAGTTTTTCCACGTATACCATAATGTCCTAGATCATGGAGATGTACAAAGGTAGTAACATCAACTGTTTGTCCTGGATACAATTTCTCTAACAGAACCTATCAACTCATTGTGAAACACATAGATTAGACTGCATACTGTCACTGGACTTAGCCATATCAATTTGTTGAGTAGTGCAACTTTGTAGGAAATTCAGTAGTGCATCAAATCGATTCTGGTGTACAACATAAACTCCTTTTGTGTCTTCTGAACAATTTGCAGGAGGATAGACTTGAGTGAAAAATAATTTTGCAGTTGCTTTTCGGAATGAGTCAATACCAATCTGATCAATTAATGTAAACCATATCAATCAAAATATACATGTGATTGCATAAACTGACCTCCTGATTATAAATTGACATGTCAAGATACTCCCCATACTTTGAGTCATCGGGATTTGAGCTGAGTTCTGCAACTATGGCAATGTGGACTATTTGACGGATAGTATCAACCATCCATAAACCACCATAATCAGATAAAGCTGAAACACGCTGCATAGAAACACTCTTTGGATCTGGAATTGGTGACTTCTTGAAAATATCACCATAGTACTGCATTGATGCAGCAACAGGTGATAGTGAATGCAAATTGTGTTCAATCAAATCTTCCACTTCATGAAACAATGTTTCCTGGTTTTCAAAATGCAATGATTCAAAACTGTATAATCCATTCTTGTGTATAGCCGTTAAACATTCCTCAAAACAACAATTATCATATACCACTTACTTCTTTTAAGACATCAGTAAGATCGTCTGTAGGTATTCAAGGCTTAGTCACATAATACATTGGACAAAATTTTGTACCTTTAGAATCAATGTTGATACTAGACATTAGTTTAAGCCTGAACTTGAGTTGAATAATTTTACAATGCTTGCAACATATTTATACTCTGTACTTGGATGCTGACTAAAGTTATAATGATTCACACTGATACATGACTTGCTATTGCTGTTGAACAATTGTATATTAAACAGTGTCTGATTGAGTCAAATTTTACCCAAATGACTCTAACAATTGTGTCGACATTCTAATATAATTCATATGACTCATTGAGTATTAGTTGTACAGATTCATATCAAGTCATTTTGGATAACTATAAATAGATCTCTTGATTACAGCAATGTCACTATAGTCATCCATTACGTATGCTGTAGTTGCATTGACACTTTGAAGTCATTTAATGGAGCAGCATAGTGTTGCAGTTGCAAGTCATTTGCAATAACAATGTTCAGCTTATGACTCAAGTGATTGCTGCAAGGTATATATGTAAGTTAATCACAGTGTGTTTTTATAACAATAAGTTGTACAACAATGTCACTAGAAACAAAGTTGGGAGCAACCTATGCTCATCAAGTATCATCAACAGCAGAGGTGTTTCTAGAAATTATTACACTGATTGAGAGACAATACCTTCCAGTTGTAGCTTTGGTTTCAAGAAGAATCCGCATGTTGGTATACAGTGAATTGTATAGAGCAGTTCCTAGTTCTTCATTAGTTTCTATTGGAGTTACCTATCGCCGAAACATATTTCAACATGAAGCACATCCAGCACATTTTGTGAGATCACTCACTATATCTGACACAGAGTTAACACAAAAAAAGAGAAGAGTTGCAAAAAAATTCATTCTGCAGCATCTTTCTCGTGCATTGGAGAAAATAGCAGCACATTCACCAACAAAATCTTTGCAGACATTTGGAATATCATCATCTTTTCTTTCCATTAATGATATATTTCCACTTCGGATGCCCAAGGCATTGATGAATATTGAGAAACTGATTGTTCAATGTCCTTTTCCTGATGTAAAAATGTATACTGCTACCTTAGTAAGTATTGAATTGCTGGTATCAACTTTTATCCAACTGATTTCTTGCAGAACAAGCTCACAAGAGCAAGTCTGACTATCCTTGAAATTGACCTTGGTTTTTACCTCTATTACCCTGGTAAGCAGAGATATATGCAAGTTATACATGTTGTGGATTTTCTATTTTTTCAGATAATGATATCTCAATCTGTGATTCATTGTTGAAGTTGGCATGCAATAGTCCATGTCTTTCACACATGCGGATGTCTATTCACTCAAAATCCACATTACAAGAGGTTTTTGATAATCCCGCATTTCACTTCCCTGCACTACAACTGCTCAGTTACCATAATCACAATGGGTCACTGCATATAGGCAACTTTCTTCACAGACATGGAACATTGAAATTCTTAACATATCATGTTACAGAATATCAGTTTGCAGAAAGTGCTGATTTACTTGACTCAAATATTTTGCATAATCTGTTAAGATTCACTGGTTCACCTTCCAGTGCAAGTGTTTTATGTAGATCACAGATGCGATCTATATCACAGATATGTGTGGAAATAATAAATAATGAGGATCCATACATAGACAAATTAGTGGAGGCTCTTGAAGGTTCTACACCAATTCAGAAGCTGATATTAAATACACGACAGCAATATCCACTGGATGTTATCCAGAAATTCATGGATACGTGTACATGCCTAAAATTTTTTGGATGTGTGTTGGCACCATTTAATGATGAATCACAGGTGAGTAAATAGTGATATTGTGCCACATTGCAGAGATATAGTTCAATGTTAGGACGTGTTGCAGAGCTTGACTACTGTATATGAGGTTATTTTGAAAGGTTCACATGTTATGGAAAAGATTATAATTTGGCTTGGTGATGTAAGTAATGAACAGCTGCTGCTTCATAAACAAGCAATGCAACTTGCTGCAAAAAAGAATGATAAAGTAACATATGTTGAGTTCAATGTTGATACTGTTTGTACTGAGTTGTCAATGTATTTTTGAAGTAGCAATCTGTACAGGGAGCTGTTATTTTCATTGAATTTATCATGTCTCATTTACCTATAGTCTCTTGAATAAAAGTGCCTCTCAAACATCAGCACATACAGCAACTTTGTAACCTGTACATCAATGTATGCACTTGTTGGGAAAGCAGACATTGTTGTTGTTACAAGAACTATATTGTGTAACTATCTGTCAGCATTAACTCTGATGTAATTAGTATGTGCATATCTGAATATCCTTGCAAGATTACCTGAGCCAAAAGCAGAATGATTGAGAGAGCTTGAGAATGCTGTGGTACATGATCTTTTAAATTTCCTGGCAGCACTCATATCAGACGTGCAGAGTATTGATGATAGTGACTGGCAAAGTGCTGTGGATCCTCAGCACAAACTCCTCACAAATCTTGCTCTGCCCAACTACACACACTTGATACCAAAGGCCAAATTCATGTTCATCACATGTCAGGCTCCTGCTATGCCTGTGATTCACAGCCCTGTCCTCATGCCATCTCCCACTCAATCTATGAACCAACTAGCCTAAACAGTGGTATAATCCTTCTGTCAATTCACTGTTCTATTGTCTCAACCACACTGCCTAATCCAATCATGTAAGATCCCACCCAGACTTCCCCTGCATCACCCACTGTAAATCAGCTCATGACACTACTCATTTAACAAATAACTAACTTGGCTTAAGTCATCGAGGAATGTAATAGATGAAGTAACCATTGGACTCTAGCTACCCAACGTCCTCCCTGTGCTTGAGGGTCAAGCTTCCCATGCTCCTTTTCACATTTAACATAAACTGTGCTTCCAAAGATGTGGAAGTTGCAGATGTCAGGGGTCATGCCAAATCATTCCATTTGCCTTATTTGGTGTCCTGTTCCATACATACACTGTGTACTCCATCATCAATCCCCAAAGCCATTTCGGTAATCCAGATCATATCATGAGGCTGCATACTCCATTGAGTAGCATCCTGTGACTCCGTTCCACTATACCATTGTGATCCAGAGTGTCACGTACCGTAAGACTATGCTTAGTGCCTAATCATTCAAGGTTTGCTGTAAATTCACCACTGAGATATTCACCCCCTTGATTGGAGTGGAGTTTCTTGACCATTATGCCATATTGAGTTTGGAGACCGGTTTGGAGTTGTAAAACCTGGGTCAGAATAGGTCCTAAGGTAGGGCTTGGTATGAAAGGGTTTATGCTGTAGCATGCTAGGAGCAAGCTGGAGCTCGAAGGGAGCTACGGGAACCGCGACTGAGGACAGGAATGACCTAGTAGTGGCTGGGATGAAGGGATTCCTATAAGGTCCAGGGGAGTCCCTAAGGCATAGGGAGGTTAGGTAGAACTACGGAACCTAGTAATGTTGCGTAGTAGGAGTTGTACTCCCTAGAACATCAACATAAGATCGAATAGGCCGTAGTGGAAATGGGTCTCGAGTGTGTAAGCTTCCGAGAAGGTATATGCCTGGGAGGGTAGCTCCGCGGGGACTGGGCTTGAGGGTGGACATCCTCAAGTGTTGGAGGTTGTAACGGAGAAGTGGCACATAGTTCGAGGGTAAACCCCCCCCCCCCCCCCTGAGGGCACTACAAGTCCAAGTAATGTCATGTTAGAGTTAAAGTAGATCTTTGTGCAGGTTTAGAATTGGTCAAGGGAAATTGGGTACTCACTCAAGATGCTTAAACATGGTGTAAAAGTAGAAATTGGAACATAGAAATGAGAAACAGAAGCACAGAGATGGAAAGTAAGAAAACAGAAAGTGAGCACTAATTAGCTATTTATTGAATGTTACCTTAATGATATGTATTATGCTGATTGGAAGATCTTATCAAACATGGTCTACATGCCTTGCATCAAATTCTATATCAGCCCAAAGATCTCACTGTCAATAATGTATCTGTTGGTATTTTTGGAGCTCTGAGCTTCCATGAAAATATCACTAGTGTCAGGTTTGTTATGGACAACAATTATTCACCAGGATTTGCAAATGATGAAATAAAGATGATTCTCACACCCCATTGTATTCCATACAAAACTTAATCAAGACCCATGACATATAGTGATAAATATTTGCAGCTTTTTGTATTTATTAATGATAAGTGGCAATCAAATACAGTTCTTAATTGGCTATTGTGATTGCATATAATGCCAACAATTCTGTCGTATCCCACCCACAAACCCTCCATGTGCCAACATCCCAACATGCTACTTCTGATCCTGCAACCCAATTGTCTAATCACCACACTGTTCTTTCCATGCCTCTGTCATGAACCGGTAGAGGCATAGTGACTAACAGAGCAGGAAAGCAGTGTGCAAGGAAAATGGGGAGAGGTGTTCAATAGTGGACTAGGAGCAGTGATTACACCAAAAGCTATACCCGTGCTGGAGGACAGGAGCCAGCAGGACATACTGAGCCCGAATGCCCAAGTGCAGGTGGTTCTCAAAAAAAGCATGGAACCAGCTGGCAGGGTTACTGTAAAGGCCTTAACCCCGCTGGATAGGGAAGTCACTGACCTCTGTTCTACTGCTCAGAGTTCTGTTACTAACAATGCTGGACAGTACAAGCCTGAGAACTCACTACCGGACAAGTACAAAGCTCCGCGGATTGAAGTGGTACCGGATGAGGAGTAGGCGCAAGCCTGCAGTGAACCCGGCATGGCTAATGACACTCCGGGGTGAAGCATGGATGCTGGCAAGGAAGAATGGCAGGTGACGGAGGCTGAGTTGGAGGAATGGCTCAGGGAAGCCTGTATGCTCCGCAGAGAGGAGACCAGCAAACGGCAAGAAGAGCTTGAATGCAGGCAGTGGGAACGGCAAAAGGTTTCGGATAAGGAGGAGGAACAATGGGATACAGAGTAGGCTGTGTGGCTGAAACAACAGCACGCAGAACCTGGTCTACGTAAATGGTTCTTCTGGCAGAACCGGTTCAAGATTCTGAGTCCTCTATGGAGGTTGCGCATGGAAGCACTAGGGGGAGATAACGCACCCCCCTCGAGGGAAGTTTCTGCAGATACTGGATGTAACAACAAACACGATATTGACCACGTTTCTGCAGAACAGTGAATCCCAAACACAGTAAAACCTGAGGCATAAATGGGGCTGAGTGGAAGCGATCCTGGAACCATGCCTTAGGCTCGCGGGTGCACTCAGTGGGGGGATGTGAAAGTCTCACATGGACACTCAATGACTGATCCTCAACATCCTGACCAAACCCAAACAGCTCCCATCTGTGTGCTCCAAGCTAACAAAGATTACCCAGGCGAAAGTGACATGGGTCTGGACTTCTTCCCCCATTGCACCAATGCGAAGATGTTACCTGTTAACATGTAACGATGGTGAAGAGGGAGCATGTCGGCCAGAGACAGTAAAAGAAATCCTCCACAAAGTTAAGATCGGCCCAAACCTCTCGACGGAACAGAGGGCAAGGGTGTAAGACCTCTTAAGCACATATGCCAACTGCTTTGCAGTATCTGTGTGCGAGGCCAAACCAGTGAAGAATGTGATCCATTGCCTGAACATACCTGAGTGAATAACCTTTCTGAAAAAAGTCCGACAAAAAACCGTAACTCCACTGCAGCGCAGATACCTGCATGCTAAAATCAATGAACTCCTCGAGGCAGAGGTGATAAAGAGATGCAACCCGGAGGATGTGAAACGCATCTCACTGTTGACGCTGGCATAGAAGGCCCACGAGGTGACAGGACTTACAGTGGAAGAGCTAATGCACAGGCTGAATGACGAATGAGTGGCTGTGGGTCTTCCCGTGTCCTTTGATCTTCCCACTCGTCCAGTACAGCCTCCGAAGCTGACGAAACACACAGGATCATCTAAGCCGGCCAAGTGGAGGATATGTCAAAATTTCATGGCTGTCAATAAGGTCACTGATATTGAGCCAATGCCCCAAGGCAACATAAGGTCCAAACAACAAGCCCTCAGTGGCCACACTTTCATCTGCTTATCTGACTTCACATCTGGTTTCTATGCATGCAAACTGGACCAAGAATCTCGCCCTTACACACCATTCTACATTGAGAGTAACGGTTACTTTTGGTGTTGGCTCACCACATCGTGGATGTGAGGCACATTCCGGGTAAACTAAACGTGGTGGCGGACGGCTTGAGCAGAATGTGGGAGGGCCAGGACCGAGTAATGGGAGATAGAAGCGAGTGGACCGTGAGTGAGGACTGGGAAGCAGTCACAGGATTAATTAACGGTGTATTTGGGGTAACCATTGCTAAGGGGATAATGGGGAGTGAGGCGGTAACAAATTGCAAGACTCTCGCGGAGCGCTTTGCCGAACAGCCAGTGTTCAGGGAGGTAATAGATGCACTGAGGGTGCTGGAGAGTCCCAAGGACAACAAAGCAAAGCTGCTTGCTACATGGTGGAGGGTAATCGGCTATGGAAGGTGGGGGGCAATGCCGGGATACGACAGAGGGCAACAGTAGAGTGTGTCACATGGAAGGAAGCTGTGGAGCTGGCGGATGTCCAACATGGGGAGGCAGGCCATTGGGAACGTGACTCAGTAAATTTGGCGCTAATTGACAGGATGTGGAGTCTGAAGCTAGATGAGTCGGTCATGGAGGCCATTACCACTTGTCCGGAATTCAAAAACTTTGGTGCTACCCACATCCATGCACTCCTCAACCCCATTACCCGACGCCACCCATTTGAACTACTAGTGGGGGACTACCTATCAATGTCAAAAGCCAAGGGAGGGTACAAAACTGTGGATCTGTATCTGGATATATATTCTCAGCATGTATGGGCCTTCAAGTTCAAGGTCACAGGGTCCGGAGCCACAACGACATCTAGCCTAACTTCCCTCTTTGGCGGATACCTCCTGCCTGAAACATTCATGACTGAGAACGGATCTCACTTTGCCAACAAGCAGGTAGAAGCGTTGTGTGCGAAATGGGGCACCAAACAGCACCTCACTCCTGCATACTCACCCTTGGTCAATGGCTTACTGGAAGGGACCAACAAAATCCTGCTCCACATTCTGAAACGCTTGTGTGCGCCAAAACTGGGGGAGGACTCGGAAGAGTTCCAGAAAATGAGCTGGGAAACGCTCACGGAGAAATGGCCAGAATTTCTTGACAAGGCAGTGCGTATTATCAACAACAGGAACGAAGCCCAGTTCAACACGACAGTCAAATTAACGAAGACGGATGAGAAAACGATCTGAACCATACTTGCTGGATGTCAGTCAGTATGAGATCTTTGTTTCTCCCAGTGTACTCATTTGCTTCAGATAAGCTTCACAATTGCGATGTCATGATTCGTGAAGATGTGAGCATTGAAGCTTCAGTCTCTGATAGTTGTTCTAAATCACATGTTAGATTACCACAGATGAATTTATTGATGTCCTTATAGGTGTGTTCACCTGGGACTTTGGGAGAGATCCCAATTTGATTCCTGCCGCTTACAGGAAATCGAAAATACGTTCCTTGTATCTGTTCATCACCCGCCTTTCTTTATCACCAAACCCCTGCTCATATGGCTTAGATGTATACAATAAAATGACTCCATCAGCCCCGAACAAGTAGACAAAATAGCTCGCACCCCCCAGAGTCTAGTGATTAGTTGCGAAATGGGTTTAAAGCGAGCAAAAAATTTTCTGCGACATAAACTCCGAGCCTTCTGACACTTCTGCTTTATATCAGTTTGGATTACCTGGTCTCAAAAACTGTAAGAAACACACACTTGAAACAACATCCTCATCTTGTACAGCATGCGCTAAGCTCACTTTCTGTGCATGTGGTGAAAACTTGCTTGATTTATCCCTACGTACAGAAGTGAATGAGGGCTTCTCGGTGTTGAATGTTAAACGACACTGACCAGACAAGAGCATATCTGAAGTTTGGTGCTAAATATCTATGGATTGTATTACAGACCGTCTGCAATTTCAGCATCTTGAGAATGGCTTCATTGGTATCAAACAAAGATCTTTCACCTCGATAGTCGAGCCTTTACATAGACAGACAGGATCATCCAGGTCTGGATGAGCTCCCCACTTCTTGGTGTATACCTTGACCATTGCAAGTTCTTTTGCAAAATATACAGTGGGCAGGTTTGAGGAGCATTGAACATCACAGGAGCAAAGTAAACATCCTAAACTAAACAATTCCATAAAAGCTACAAAACTCACTTTTTTGCAAAATACACTCACAGCACATTAGAATTAACAAAATATATTTCAAAATTCAATGGATCACAGCTAATCAAGGTTTGTCTATACTATGGACAGCTTGTCTTTGGTAGGGAACTCTGAATCAACTTCCATTGCTTCCACTCCACCCCCAACCCAACATGCATGATGCCCACTATCCTGCATCAACAAGTAGATGTCATTGTTGTTGCCTTCAGCGGCAGGGAGCCAAAAAGAGGAGTAGATGGAGAAGAGGAGGTGGCAGAGGTAGCCAGGTTGGAAAGGAAGAGCGGTACAGTGGGAGGGGAGAACCGACCCCAGCAGGGGGGTATCAGTAATGAAGTAGATGAAATCCAGCATCATTGCCTTGCAAAGTTGCATAAGCAAATTTAGAGAGGGGACAGCCAGGACCAAATCCTTCATAATGGGGAACTGCCATGTCAAGGGCAAACATGCACCAATGAAGAGGGTGTTGAGCAGGCAAGGAGTGCGTAGTGGGAACACCCTCCAGTACCATACCTGGTAGTAGAGCTTAGTGTCTCAGTGAGGCAATAAAAGTAAGAGAGAAGCGAGTTGGATTCCAGTACAGGATATGGCCTGTTTATATACATAACTGTATGACAGTATTACATAAGGAAGTACAGAGGAATCCGCATATAGTAAATGACTAGATATGACTACATATGATATATTATAACACATGATCATAATAGTGGCATGTGAACAGCATAGCCGCGTTCAACACACCCCCTTGCTGAGCAGCACAGTAAAGTACTTTGCTCAAAGCAATAGCGGTAGGCGTCAGACAGGACAGACAGCCTAAGGATTGGTGGACGAGTAGAACTCAAGTCCAAGCATTGAGCGGAATAGCTCAAATTTGATACGCCCAAGATTCTTTGTGAAAAGATCTGCAGGGTTGTTACTACCATCTACGAAGAATACTTGCACAAGGCCACGTTCGACAACTTCACGGATATAATGATACCGGATGTCAATGTGTTTCGAGTGCTTGCTAGTGACAGGATTTGATGCCATGAAAATGGATCCTTGATTGTCTCCAGCAATAGGAATAGCGTCAAGTTTATAGCCTAGTTCTTCAAGTAGATTACGGATCCAAACCACTTGACGGCTGCAATCAGACAATGCCATATACTCAGCCTCTGTAGACGAGTGAGCAATTGTCTTCTGCGCATGGCTGGTCCAAGAGAAGATGCCATTGGCAAGCTTCATGAAAAATCCAGTCTGTGACCGGCGTGTATAGGGATCGGAAGCCCAATCCGAATCAGTCCAAGCGCTGAGACCGATACCCGATTCACCATCATAGCAAAGTGCATATGATCTAGTACCTAGGAGGTAGCGGCAAATATAGAGTGCCTTGTTAAGGTGCTCTTGAGATGGGTTAGCTGCATGTTGTGCAAGCTTGGTAACAGCAAAGGAGATGTCGGGACGTGTACCCAACATAAGGTAGAGAAGGGAACCAATAACCATTTGAAACTTGCTACGAAGAGCAGAATTCGATTGGCCTATGGTGGGTTCAGGTTGGAACCCTGCAGGAAGTGGTGTATCAGCCATTTTAGCATTTTCCATACCGCAACGCTTAAGGACTTTGTCAAGGTAGGCGCATTGATCAATATAGATCTTTTTGCCATGACGATTAATCCGCATGCGAAGGAATTCTTTGGCTTCACCAAGATCTCTGCATTCCCAGTGTGACATGAATTTCCCTTTAAGGGAATCTACGAGTTTCTTGTCAGGTCCAGCGAAGAGTGCGTCATCAACGTAGATGATGGCGATGACTAGAGAGCCATCTTTTCCTCGTCGGATAAAAATACCTGCATCAGAGCTCAGGCGTTTGAAGCCGAGTGTTTTCATGTATGAGTCCAGTGTTCGCCACCAGACAAGACCTGCTTGTTTCAGTCCATACAGAGCTTTGCGCAGTAAGAGGACTTTATCCTCTTTGCCTTTGATTCGAAAACCTTCAGGCTGTTCCATGTAGATAGTCTCATGTAAGACGCCATATAGATATGCATTTCGAACATCGAGTCCAGTGAGATACCAGTTGTTCAGCGCAGTCAAGGCGAGCAACAGTCTAACAGTCTCAAACCGTACTACAGGAGAGAAGACTTGGTCATAATCAAGACCTTCAATTTGTGAGAACCCTTTGACAACAAGGCGTGCCTTCTTACGACCATCAGATTTGATGTCGAAGACCCAGCGGTTCTTAATGACCTTTCGGTCTGCTGGACGATCCATGAGTTCAAAAGTACCACGCCGTTTGAGCGCTTCAAGCTCTTCTTGGCAGGCCTTAAGCCATTCCTCACGCTCAGCCTTAGGTAGGCGAGTAATGTCCTTGTAAGTCCATTCACGGACATTCTCAGAGCTTTTCAGCTCCCCCTCAAAGGGAATGGCCTTAGCCATGAGAAAATATATTAATTCAGCTCCTCCTTCCCGACATAGTCTGATCAGGGTATTAGCTTCGTCACCGGGAGTGACAGAGGGTTGTTCTCCATTTTCAGGAGTAGGATGCTCAGTACTAGGTCCGGGAACCTGTTCTGGCTCAGGACGTTCTTGCTCAGCCGAGGAGCTACCTGGCTGTGGTGCGCGTCTCTGAATATCCCTCTTTGGTCTCTCTACCTGTTGTTCCGTAGGAAGCTTAGTGCTGCTTCTAGGATCACCGGTAAGACGAGTAGGTGGTCTCCGCACACGACCTGAACGTCTCAACTGTTCTTGAGCAGGAGGTTGTTCATTCCGGGGTTGTGGCGGCGGACTAGGATCTCGTGCTGGCTGTTCAGCTGGCACAGGCGGTGCAACGTCTTGCTCCGGATCCTGTCTCATTTGGGGAGTGGTAGGTTGATGAGAGATGGGAACATCATCATCACCAGGTGGAGGAATAGGATCTTTAGGATCTGGGTTGCGATCTGGTAGTCGCGTAGAGCGATGACGCTCTGAGGATTTACAACGAGGAAATAATTTCTCGTCAAACACAGCGTGCGTAGCAGTGAACATGGCATTGTTCGACCGCATGTAGATATTTCCGTGTCCACCGTCAGAAACTCCGAGATATGTCATTAGTTCTGACCTAGGCGATTGTTTGTTTGTCCGTATTTCTTCATGAAGATAGACATACGCGCCACAGCCAAAGACACGCAAGTGATCTATGCGCGGAACTTTGTTGTACAAAATCTCATATGGTGTCTTCCATTTGTGACGACGCATAGGAGTGCGGTTATACACATGCACAGCGTGTGCAACAGAGAATTCCCACCAGGAATCAGGAATACAGGCTTGAAAGCGCTGTGGTTCACTTTTCTCAATAATAGTCCGGATAAACCTTTCGGCTCTTCCATTCTGCTGGTGGATATGAGGAGATGACCATTGTGCTTTGATACCTTCGTTCTTAAAGAACTCATCAAGTGCATTGGATCTAAATTCTCCGCCACCATCAGACATCCATTCCTTGACGTTAGTCTCGTATAGATTTTTGACTGTGGCAATGAATTGCTTTATCACCGGAAGAGCTCCGCTCTTCTTTTTTAAGTGGCAGTAGAACCCATGCGAAGTATAGTCATCTATGAAGAAGATCGTATACTTGTACTTGTGGTACGAAATGGTAGGCCATTCTTTGAGGTCTGAGTGAATAATCTCGAAGGGACGTGATGCCCGACGATTAGTTGGCGGAAATGGACGTAAAGTCATCTTTCCTTTGGCACAACCTTCACATAGATCTTCCTCATGGGGAATGCTAAAGGTGGGAACACCTTCTGCATGTTTCCTCAGTTGAGTGAGTGCTTCGCGCGATGGATGACCCATGCGACGATGCATGGTAGTGTAGTCCACTGAGTGGATCACTAGGTTTACAGCCATAGGCTGTGGCGAATAATCTTTGAGAATGTAGATTGTATCGCTGTGAGTTCGTGGTTCAAATGACAGGAATAAACCGTCTTTGTCCCAGAAGTCAACTTTGTCTGCGTTGCCGCGAACAGTTTTGCCATCTTGTAGGAAGCGTCCTTGTGCTATAAGGCGATGACTCAACTCCTTCATATAGAATACTGGAGCGATTCGTGCCGAATGCATGCGACCTCTAACATCCTTGAAATTTATCAAGACAGTCCCAATGCCAGTAATGTAGGCAGTTGTGGTTGCAGTTGCTATGAGCACTTTTTCCTCAAGGTCTTCATACTCAATGAAGTCACTCAAGTCAAAGGTAGTGTGTTCAGAACAACCAGAGTCGTTCATCCACCATTTAGGTTGATTTCTCTGTTTACCCTTACACTTCTTGCACACAGAGTATGAAACGTCATGTACACAAAAATGTTCATTGGATATATACTTGGCATCGATACGGTAATTATACAAACGGGACAAGAGATCAGGCTCAAAGGCCGACTTGCATGTCTTCGCCACTGCAACCGATGAAGGTGCGTTAGTATATCCCATATGGTCAAGATCAGAGGAGGGTACTGACCCCATGGTGTCCATGAATCCAGTGATTGCCAAAATTTCACGATCCAAGTCGAAGTTCATCAACTCATCAGGGTCGAAAGAGGCAGTTCCTGGGACCTCAAAGTCCATAGGAGGAGATGGAGGAGGCGGCGTAGGAGCCTTACTGCCATTCTCAACATCATCCACAGGAGACATTGCACGAGTGCGCTTTGTTGGAGGATCAAGTTCATCATCACTGTCCAACTCCGAAATATGCCCAGCTGGCTCAAGGGTGCGAATGACTTCGGCAGTCGCACGGACGCCAATGTCACGGGCACGTTTGATGGCCATCCTTGTCTTCTTATGAAGATGAAGGGACGTAGCATTAGGAGGAGGGTTGTAAGGAGGATGGATGGAGTGCTTGCGCACATCTTGAACAGAAGGAGTAAGATCAGTACGTACCGGACCAAAGTCAACAGTACTGCCAATCGGACTGAAGTCCATAGAGTCTGCATCAGCGTGGGCAGCGTTTGCATTCTTCTTAGCCTTCTTGTTCTTTCCACTGCCACGCTTACGCTTCTTCTTGTTGTCATCGTTCCCATTCTGTCCCTTCTGCTGCTGGTTACTACCGTTACCATGCTGCTGTTGGGAGAACTTGGGATCGTTTCCCTTGCGATGAACGTTCGAAAACTTGTTCGCGTTCTGCGGTTGGGAGTTGCCAATGGTGTCTCCGCTGAAAGCGTTCATAACTGCGATACGAACTTTAGCAAAGGTCAATTTCTTGAGCTCTGCAGTTTCAAGCTGAGACATGGTTTGGATAACGACAGAATAACGTGATGGGAGCTTAGATAAAAGAATCAAAGCTTCGAGGTGGTCAGCAAGACCAATGCCAGCTTCATCCATACGGGTGAAGTACATGCCAATCTCCATCATAGAGGACAGCGGATTTTGCTTGTATGGAATTTTAATAGCCATAGCGGCAGCAAAGTCATTAAAGACTGCGCCCAGACTCTTGACATTGTAAGTCTTGGCTAGATAGTTCCAAAGCTTCTTAGCTGTGTCGCTGTATTCCTTGGCAAGGATGCGGATGGAGGGAGAGATACGGAGGCGAATGTTACCAATAGCCTTGGTGTCGATCTCCTTCCAGGCTTTGAAAACAACCTCATAGTTCTTCCAGGCTTCAACACTGGCGGCGTTTGCAGCAACAAGTGGAGATGGTTCACTGGGTTGGTCAGTCGTAATTGCTGATTCAAGCCCTGTAGCCTGAAGGAAGGCTTCCATTTCGGAGGCCCAGGTGTCGTAGTTATCACCTTTGAGGGTGGTGGTAACAGCGGTAAACAGTGCAGAGGACATTGCGATCTGGATAAAATCAACAGAAAATGTCAGCATGCAATTCATAAACGCTCAATGACAACAGATGGAAACAAAATGTCATGAATGTTATTGCCAGTAGTGACAAGCTGCGACATATGTCTAGCAAGCTGTCATCTACAGTGTCAAGCACTCTTGGGTGATGTCATAATCAGCACTGTTAAGTGCGATATTGACTTCAGCACCAGAGGCGACGTTCCAGGTAAAGGTCTGTGTCAGAGACAGCAATCAAATAGATGCGTCAATGACAACAGTAGACCAGAGAGCACTGCGAGCTTAGAGCTCAGCAAAGCGTTCATCCGGGGCCCATAACCTGTTGAGCAGGCAAGGAGTGCGTAGTGGGAACACCCTCCAGTACCATACCTGGTAGTAGAGCTTAGTGTCTCAGTGAGGCAATAAAAGTAAGAGAGAAGCGAGTTGGATTCCAGTACAGGATATGGCCTGTTTATATACATAACTGTATGACAGTATTACATAAGGAAGTACAGAGGAATCCGCATATAGTAAATGACTAGATATGACTACATATGATATATTATAACACATGATCATAATAGTGGCATGTGAACAGCATAGCCGCGTTCAACAGAGGGGGCTGCAGGGAATCCTCAAAAGGAGCCACAAACCTACATGCTGAGTAACAGTAACAAAAGAAGCATCAATGGGGAATCAAGAGTGCACTAAAAAGACAATAACCACCCTCCTCCCTCTCAGCAGTGTTATTGAAAAACCACTGAATGCTGCTCAAAGAACAAAGGTGGACCTTGGCACGGACATCACGAGCACCTTCTGTATACTGTAGGGCAAGCTGGAAGCTTTGGGTAACAACGTCTGATTCCAAACAATCCAAACCATGAGAATGGAAGGAAATGACAACATCAATCAAGACTCCAGTAGGGTTGCTATGATAAAGTCCATGCTTAAATTCAACACTGCCACAGCATAAACAAGCTAACACAATGTCAACAGCTCCAATGAATGAAAAGTTATGATGGGGTCAGAGAAGTTGAAAACTCCAACAAGCTCCAACATTTTTGATGCACTAAACAAATATCACTACTATCACAAACTACCACTTCTAGATACAATTAACCAATTTATATACCTACATTGCCAGATACAGTCACAGTTTAACAGTTACAACAGTTATTGCTGTAATATTGTTCATTGACAGTACATTGATTGAGCAACATATGTGTAATTCACACTTGACATGTGGGTTTGGCATCTCAAAATGTTTACTGATTGTCTGAAGCAGTAAGAGGCTTGCCTCTGTACATCCTCAACAATTCCCTAAAAACCACACAAGAAAACAACAAACTAAGCATCACATAGATCTCAACAAGAGCTATTCATACACACTCACATCTGTAGGAATATGTATGGAATTGGTTTCCCAGACAACTATTGACTGATGAATGCTATGAAACATACACCAAAAAAGTTACTACTGACCACTTAGCTCAACTTGAATGGTCCTCATTATAACTCATATTAAATCTCATCTGAACATCTTTTCTTGTTTTGCATATCAGCAATACATCACATGTCTATCACATTGATTCTGTGAGGCCCCAGCACTGAAAGCCTGCTCTGGTGTTACCCAGACTAGGCCTAAGCAAATGTGGTAACCGCCTAGGCCGGATGAGGAGGTATGGGGCATTGTCAATACTACTGAAGGGCAAACTAACCACAAGTAGTTATGGAACTTGGGTACCCCCAATAAAGTGTCCCACACGTGTATAACCACCACTTTGATATGGAGGGGGAGGTGTAACCAATGCAAGTGGGGTTTTCTGGGGAGCTTACGAAGCAATAAAGCAGAACCGGGAATCTAATGGAAACTTCCAGAGGATGAAAGATTTACCATAGGAACCCCACCGTCTACAATATTCAGTACACCAGGTGGCAAACCTTAAATTGTGTGTTGTATGAGTATCACACACTGCAAGACTTTATTGATTCTCCTCACCTGCTCACCTGCTTGTTGACAAAGTTCAGCAATGATCATGGCTGCACCAGGATCCTCTTCTGAGGACTTCAAAATTAATGTGTTTCCGGTTACAGCTGCCATTGGTATGCTCCAAAGCGGAATCATAGTGCACATTAACACCATGGAAAAAAGCTACATATTCAGAGCAAAACAGATCATACGCCAGAAAATTAAAATGTGCAACACTAACACAAACACCAAGTGGTACTTTGTGAATGTATGTATCCATATTAAAATTTACTGGAATATATGCATGAAATTCAATTCGAGTGACAGAAGCTAGGAAGAGACCCATGGAAACTTCCAGAGGATGAAAGATGACTTGTAGAGCCTCAAAGGAGAACCATAGACAAAGCATTGAGAGAAACAAACCAGACATGGGAAACAGAGAGGTCAAATAGAATTGAGGTCAAACAGAGATTTAAAAAAATAGATAATAAGGAAATATATGCAGATGAAATGTGTCAGACCCTGTTGCCGGGTACTAGTACACTGTACTAACAGGAACCAGAATTTCCAGGTAAGATTTGACAATGACATCTTCAGCAACTCCAAGGAGGGTCCCCAACCTATACACTGTACATGAGGCTATCACAAAGATATGTCATGTAGCAGCTGGAGTGACTGTTTATATTTACTACGAACATCATAAAAATGATGCATAGAATATCAGAAACACAAACAAGTGATGAAGCGGAGTTGTGGAAATACAAGGGGAAAGTCCACAGAAGCAAGACATGACAGATTTTGATAGGTAAATTGGCTATAAGTACTTGAGCAATAGTGTTGAGAACGACATCCAATGATCCAGCAACAAATAACCTGTCCCAGTCCCACATTCAATAATGCATATACTTATCATAATGGTAAATTCAAATACACACAAAGATTAGCATTCAACAATTTGCCCAACACTTTGAATCTTACACATCCACAATATTCTGTAGTGCATTGTTCACATATTTCAAGGCAACAAGATGCCTCAATGTTCAAGTGTAATTCCTTCGCCTTTGTCCGTGCCATAATCGAACATGCTGAAGTGGCATATACAAGATCGGATTTATAGCTCTAAAATAAATGTTTATGGATATCCTTGATTTACTTTCCTCCAATTGTCACAAAATTGGCTAACTTCTTCAGATACACAATCTCTTTGACAATAGCATCAAGTACATACTGGGAGTTTTACTACCAATATGCAATAAACCTTATGCCACCATCGCAATCTGATTTAAAATTTTCTATTTTGACAGAAAAGCCAACAACAGGACATTTCCTTGAAAAATAGAAAGCTTCCAATGATATTGACTATACTGAAGATGATGTTTGCTGATCATTTCTATAGTCCAATCTCACAGTGTTTGCATCATTGCCGACTTGTCCTGAAGCTTGATGGCTTCAGGAGTGTAACATCATCAAAAGCCATATCTTCCACAAGGTCAACAACCTCCTGAAATCAATTCGGACCATTGTTAAATTTGTTCATTGAACAGCCTGAAGCTGCAGTTTGACCCTTTGTCATAGAAAGCAAACTGAGCATAATCAATGCATACAAGACTTCTGTTGAGAATTCAGAATGTATGAATAGTGTTAATGCATCAATATCAATGGTTCTTCACTCACTTATATCTGTCATGCCCTGACCAACCTACCATACCCCTACCCGATTCCAAAGAACCCCCCCCCCTCATTCTTCTAGCTCCCCACGGGACTGCCCCATTCACCCCAGGACCTCCCGGGCACCTCCTCCATAAGCTTCCCTGCCTCAACTCAGCCTCGACAATGCACCCCAGATTCTCATAATACATCATTCCATAAGACCCTTCCGCCGCAACAATCCCCATTTAGTCCTCATCTCGATCATTTACCTCACACATACCAGATTCCCCAATGCTCCCTTGTTCACTTCCCATACCTATTTAAGTAGTGCTGCAACATCTCCAAGTCGCAGCTTGGTATATCTTGAACACACACCCTTTTGCATAGGTCCTGTAACACTAATGAACTATTTTGTCATAAACATATACATATATATAAGCAATATACTCTTTCAATGTTCTCAAGTCCAACTTCATAATATCATTACTTGGATGATGACGACTAAATTCTCCACTATTCACTTGACTATCAAACTCCCAGATACCATTTTCATTCAACATTCTTCCGACAAAATGATTACATCCATAATATACTATTGCATTCAATTTATATTCAAGATTCACACTTCCATCACTGGATGGCACGGTAATTCGGAATGAAGGCTGCAAATATTGAACATCATGTAATTCAAACATCATTAATTGTGCTATTTCACCTGCACAATTGCGTGGTGAAAATGTATTTCCAGTGCAGAACAGCATCTGATACCTACTGTCTATAAAATCCTGCACATTCTCAATATTATCACAATACGAATATAGAGGTTCGGCAAGCTTGCTGATGAGATTATATGATGCCACTGAGCTATACCTCCAAACTTCTCTTTCATTTGCAGTATCCAAGAATGAAAATGGAACATCATTATTGTTTGATAAATGATACTGCAAAATGGTTGATATTGAAAGTAACACATTACCATATCTTTCACACTCTGAACCATATATTGAAAACAGCACATCTCGCCACCTATCTCGCATCTTACACCATATTGACTGCAATTTTTGCAAATGTATATCATTATGTAGCAATAACAATATGTCAAATGATTCTCTGCATTGTGATTGTGAAGTCCAATTACGCCGTCCTTCTATTGACATTGTGCAATAGCAGTTATACAGTACTACTAATGCAACATCAAATGCACAACTCCAATTGACAGGATCCCACTTTGGACCAATGGTGGCAAATCTTTGATGAGCTTGTAAATATGCTATTTCATTATCACGAAATTTGTAGTCGGAACCAGTTGAATTATTGTATTCATATGATGTTTTCCTTTTTTTTGAATGATTTATGGTGCTAGTATTCTCTTGACTCATGTCATGTTTCATATTATCAATGTGAAAATTATAATGTATCTTTGAAAAACTGCCCCTATTCTCAGATTCTGCATCAGGTATCTCTTGCAGTTCCCCTTTCATGAATCCCCACTTTAACTTAGTATTGTGTGCCATTACTTGAAACCTTTGAGTTTCAAACCATAATTCATATGGAATCCCAGGACTGTTAAGATTATCCAATGTCACCTTTTTGGTAATAAACAAACCTTTCCGGGATCTCACCCTAGAAGCAGCTACATATGCACCATATCCACCCAAGTGTAACAGACAAAGAACAAATGCAAGTGTATATCCTTGTGCAGACTGACCTGTAAGTGCAAAAGCAGGCTCAAATGGTACTTGAAACCTTGTAACAGATACCAATATCTGCTGATTTTCTTCACTGAATATGAATGCATTATACTGCCATCTACGAGGTTTGATCGGATATACACCTTTTGGTAATCCATCAAGCTGTACTTTACTATTTGGAAATTCAACCAATGCACCTATACAATAAGTGAAACCATTTACATCAGAACCAAGTTCAAGCTTTCTAATAAATCCCTTTGCACCATTTGTTATGCCAAGCTCAGTATTCAAATTCTTGTGCTTTAAAACAACTGGCATACCTATGTATAACTTCAAAACACCAGGAAGTCCTTCTCTCAACTTACCAGAAGATGTATCAATACCCAACAACTGCAATTGTTCAAATTTACTAGGATAATGTTTACACCCAATCATATTGATATCTGGATGCTTTTTATATTGAATTTCATCATATGCATGAACATGAATAAGTTGAGGAGAGCCTTCTTTCTCACATATAGCACTAGCTTTGAAATCATTCAGAGACTGCCTGATAGAATTCTTTGCAACAATGATAGATGCTTGATATTCTTCATTAGTTTCAAATGTAACTCCATTTGGATTGTTTGCAGTCTTTATTACTCGCGTGTTGAAAAGTTCAACATCTGCTTCTGTGCATTCTCTAATCCGAAGCCGTGAAACAGCTGCTGCATATTCTACATCCACCTCCATCCTCTTTTGTTCTGTCAATATTACAACTTCATTAATGGCCTTCCATGCAAACCTACCTAGACGACGTTTCATTTCATTCACAGTTTGTGGTCCAGATGATCGAATTGGAGTATATAATGCTGTACCAACAGGTGGATACTGAAATAAATCTCCAGCAAATATTATATTTATACCACCAAAATAATCATCTGGTTTTTCCTTAGCATATCGTAATGCTGCATCAATCTCTGCTAAAAGGATAGAATCCAACATAGACACCTCATCTATCAGTAACAAACATACATCTTTCCATTCTGCCCTTAATGTTGTCTTTCTGTTCACACTAGCAAAAACAGATATATGCTCATCATCTTGTCCTACCTTCCGCTTAGACTTTCCATTATTATGTTCATTAACTTGAATGTTCAAACCATTGTGAATTGTCATTCCATCAATAAGTGATGCTGCTGTACCAGTTGGTGCAAGTGACCGATAGCCATTTTGCATGCCATAATAATCCATAATCTTTTGCACTGCACGAACAACATGTGTCTTTCCTGTACCTCCCGGTCCAGTTAATAGCATTACTAATGCATCCCGGCTCATCCAATCTGGTAACTTCATAACTTCCCGATAAATTATAGTAGAAGCTATAACTTCAAAAGCCTGCTGCTGAGATTGATTCAATTCAAACTGTGTCATTATTTCCTTCTTCAACTCCAATGGAGTTAATGCTTTTTTTTGTTTTTTACTGTTTCCTGACATTGT
Source organism: Lentinula edodes (assembly GCF_021015755.1). Lineage (NCBI taxonomy): Eukaryota > Fungi > Basidiomycota > Agaricomycetes > Agaricales > Omphalotaceae > Lentinula > Lentinula edodes. The sequence continues at coordinate 490,872 of NW_025764312.1, forward strand.
GTTACACATATTGGGGTAATTCTCATATGTATCATGCATAACAATTGAAACCGCATTATAGCTATCAGATACTTGATTGTTGATGTCTGTGCGTTGCCGACGCATTGCAGAAAATTTTTCACCTAACTCCTTAGCTTCTTTGCACCACTCATCCATTTGTTTATCAGTCAAGGTGTCAATACAAATTGATGTATCTGATTGTAGTTCACTTAACATATTTCTTGGAGGAGAACTCAACCATTTTGAAAATAACAAATCAGTGCGCAGTAGCTTAATATATTCCAGCTGCACATTCTCTTTCTGCTGAACATTATTACTTCTAACTGGTAGAATATTATTGATACTCTCACCATCTTCAACATGGTCAACTTCTCTACTATCATCAGTATGCATTTTTGATGCAACATTTGCTTGTTTCCGCAAACGCTCTGCATCTCGCTGGTCTGTACATTCATGTATTTCTTCCCAGTTCATCATCACTCTTTTATGGTTTGTACCAAATTGCATCATTGAAAAAGTGTCTTCTATTGAATACTGAGTATCTATCAATGGCATCGATACTGAAAATGGTTTAAAATGGGCAACAACAAACAACATATAATCATCTGATGTTGCCCGAGGTGCACCCATTCCAATCATGACAGGTACTAACTCCTTCCCAACATCACCCTGCTCAATATAAGTCCGTCTTATAAGCTCATGTGAAGCATGCAAAGGATGTTGCATCAATAATGAATATCTCCTCAATACACCAACCCGTGTATCTGATGTATACACAGTACGGGTATTAGATTTTGGTTGAATAAACACATATTTTATGAAATCATAGAAACACATATCACTCAAACCAGGGCCTCGATACCAGTAATCAATAACCTGATTATTCTGTGTAAATTTTCCACTCCTATCAACTGTAAACTGCAATGGTATATCATCATTAATTCCACTTTCTGTCTCATTACTATGATAATAGTTACTCCGGACAAAATACATTAAGTTAGCTGATGGCATTGGTACTGTGCAATGAGAAGACATACTATCATCTAATCCACGAAGATATCGAACACATTGTTGAGCATGAATCTGTTGCTTTTGCCCAAAATGAGTTAAACACCGATGTAACAATCTTTTTGTGTTTGAGATCGGACTACCATCCAAATCCTCTGGTGTTAGAGATGCAACTGCGTTTGACAATAATGACAATAATTGATCTGTGTTAATAGGCATTTTTGTTATATAATCAGATATATAGAACATTGCTGCTTTAGCTGCTTTACCAGATAGAATACATTTAATATCATGATTATGCCGTCCATATACTAGCAAAACAGGATTATGACCATTGACATCACATTCCTTACGAGCAAGAATAACTGAATTAGTTTCTGCATCAAAATATGAACTTTCAACAATATCATGTGGGAACCCAAACCGGCATTGACTATTAGATATTCTACCTTTGAAACAAACAGGGCGACATCTATGCCTCTGAACTTTTTCACCCAGTTTCTTATGTTCCTCATCAAACAATTGCTGCCATTGTGCTACTGCATCTTCACTTTGATTATCAGGTACTTCAGGAGCCATCTCAGTTCTAGGTTCATATTTATCAACTATATCATAATCAACACTAGGTAAATGATGATGTATAATATCTTCAAAAAATGAAAAAAACTGTTTACAATATTCAGATGAATTGTGCATCCTCTCATGAACCTCACTTGGATTCAGACCTCCTCGCAAAAATATCAAAAAATGTCCATGATAACACCCCCGATCTGTTAATTCAGCACACCCAAAAAAAGCACGCAGATGTCCAAATATACCACCATTTTGCACTGATTTTCCCTTTTCAAAATCCCAACCAAACAAACTACCAAAAATTGTACGGTACATAAATTCAAAAAAATCAGCACCAGCCACAGGATCGCATGCAAGACGGTATGCCCGCTCAGAACGTGGTTGTACAATGAAAGGCATATCTGCTGACAAATCCACATTTTGATCTCCATATATTACTTGGAATACAGGGCTATGAACTGCAGAAGGATTGAGTGTAACAAATAAATGTGGTAATCCAAAATAGGCATAATAGCTCCGAATGTTCTGGCGTATTTTACTTTTAGCTGCTTGAGACCCTGGTATTTTTGCAGATATAAAATTCACCTCCTTCAATAGCCGAAATGCATTTCGCTCATCCTCAGTGAAATGGCTAACATCTTTTTCATGCTTTAAATGATTTGCCAAACTAGATAGAACATATGGAGTAACTGATAATAAGGCAGTACTAATCTGCTCAAACTTTTGTGATGCTACTGATATTGATGTATGTAGATGTGCCTTTCTTCGTTGTATCAAATTAAGAATCACAAAAGAAAAAAAATGATGATATCGGAACACCCTTGATGAATCATCTAACAAATGTTCTGCATGAGCTTCAATTGAGACTTTAGGACACTGTCTACTATCCTCAAACCCACCTATACCTAAAGGATATAATGTTGGAAACATTCCTGGAAACAAATCAGCATTATTATATTCAACAATAGCATCTTTATTATATCTCAAAATAAAGTCACCATGATTATCTGCACTTTGTACTAATCTCTCCGCAATATTATGTATTGCAGCTGCAGCCATATATCTTGCTGGAACATCTACAGATTCAGGATCGTATACAGATGACTTTTCAAGAAGAACTTCATCAGAAGACTCCTGTTCAACTATTGCACCAGGATGTTCGTCAAAACCCTCTGTCTCTTTTCTAAAAACAGTCTCAACATCTGTTTTATGATCATACACTATCCGCTCTTCCAGTCCCGGAAGTAAACCATATTCAGGAAACAATGCAAGATGTTCTGCATTAGGAGGAGGTAAACCCATATACAATTGATTATGATGACATAACATATTTAATAGTCTTCTTATCACCTCCCGCCTAACAAAAAATGGCTTTAACTTTTGAAGATCTTTCTCAGTCAGTTTTCTAGGACCCACAAAGATTATGCTAATCAAATCATTTAGATCTGTAGGTGTCCAAGGTAGTATCTTCACTGCAGAACATATATCAAGTGGATGAGCACAAGCATTTCCATGCATTTGCAATGGATCACTAGACTTATTAGAACCATAAATACGTGTTACATGTGCTGTTGTCTTATACAGACTACAAGCCATCTCTTCCACCCATGTAACATTTTTCAATTCATCAGGCAACTCTCCCCGATAAAGATGATTATTTAATGCCAATCGTGGCATCACGTTGCGATACAAATAACCCTTGCAATCCTGACATAAATACATTTCAAATTTACCAAAATCTTTGTCAACAGCTCGAATGCCTTTAGGATCTAACAATAGTCCATCCAGTTGATGACATATATATGTAAAACGTGTCTTGGGTGTATGCTTCAGTATAAATGCATCTGTTACCTTCAAATACAACAAATTTGGCCAATCTTTCTCAGGAATGAAACTTCCTTTTCTATGCCTATCTTCACATCCACAACATGCACAAATCGAAGGTTTGACATACTGTACCATCTTGCGATACTTTCTCATACAAGACAAAATGACTTCTCTTGGCACTTGCTGTGGCCAATTATCTGATGCTGGAAGAATTAACTCTTCATCTTTCATTGCACGTATAATGCGACCTTGACGCCTATGCTCACGTAATATTTCACTTTGAGAAGTATCACTAATTCCATTGTTACATTTACTTATTTCTTTCACAATGTTATAAGGATAACCTAATGAGATCATGATATCAAATATCAAATTATATTGCTGAACATGACCAACTTCTTCTCTACATCTAAATAGATATGTATCAATCAAATTCACATTAGTCATTGAATATAGATATTGAAAATCTTTTTGAAAACACCTTGCAAATAACAAACACAATTTCTTAGAAGTCAACTCATATGAACCACAGAGTGTTTTAGCAGAATAACAGACTTCATTTTTTCGTTTTCTGTCTGTAACACTAAAACTGATCCTTAGCAAAGAAATACAACTCATACACAACCTTTCAAACATTATTTCAATTTTAGGAAGAAAATCCTTTTGCTTCAGAAAATCACAAAGATGATCATTTACCTTGTGACTATGAAATTGAGACTGCAACACATTGACAACTTTTTCCCCAAACTCAACTAAACATAATTCATGAACTTCAATATATGACTTGTCAGTGCTGAAATGTTTCCTACAAAATATCATCAATCTGCTATGCAATGAATTGACTAAGTCATTCTTCTTCTTATATTGCCTTTCCTGAATTAGATCCTTTCTCGGAAGTCTACACAAAAAAGGGAGCATAGTTTGCACATAATTTGGATCAATCCAAGGGGGAGGCATAGATATCATAGTGACACACATTGCATGAAGATCATCTGCCATTTCAAAGAACAAACAAAAGCAATTGCAGTATGCAAGGATAAACACAGCAAAATGCAACAATCTGCACCTTTGCTTTCGTTTCTTTGCCTCCAATACTCTTATATATCATCAAAATGACTCAATATCATTCAAACAGCACATTCTATGCATACACAGATATTGATAGATAGATAAACTCAACAGCGGATATTCAACAGTACTCAATCTGAGTACAACAACATCCAATATGACTACCAACATAAAGCTATCAAATGACTCAAACTATTTCATCAATGACTACCTTCTTTGAGTCATGATGCATACACAAGTATTGATATATAAGCTCAACATTAACTTGACTCTCAACACATAACCATACAATGAGTCAAAATGGTCCACCATTTACTCCCTTCTTTGAGTCAACACAGCTTTACTACAATGCAATTCATTTCACACATTTGACTCAATAGATGTGAAATTTGACAATTTTTGACAGACTCTTACCTAACCATTTGAGTCATTTACATACCAATACATTTCCAAATAGATATATAGATGGATTGACCAAGCGAAGATTAAGTTAAGAACATTCATCTCCTGACATCAACATTGTCAAAGGAACATCTTCTTTATACTTCCTCCAAATGTTTGCAAAATCTATTATACTAATTATTCATACAACTTCTAATCCTCTATAGCTCAGATTGGTCTAGTTATGAACCCTCAAATTCCAATTGAAATTTGGATTGAGATTTTATCACATACCAACTACTCTGCACTTGCTGCATTCAGTTCCACATGCAGCCTATTCAATTCCATTACACAACCATTACTGTACAACACTATTCACTTCTCATCAGCAGAATATTTCATGCATGTGGTTGAGAAAAACTGGCAAAACCGCTCCACTAAACTACTTCAGTTGACATCTAGCATTCACATTTGGAACCCATCTTATTTCCGTCTCAATCGTCATATCTCCTTTCATGATGGATCTCCTTGGTTCTTCATTGGAAATTTAGCAAACATATTACCACATCTGAAATCTTTTCATTTTGGCAACATCATACTTCCATCAAACTTGCCTCTATTTTTAAACAGTTTCACTGCACTTGAACAAGTTGTGATACACAAATGCTGTCTACAACGATACACTGACTTTTGCACTTCTCAACTGCGTTTGAAGTCTCTCACTCTAGAAGAAAACTGTTGGCATGCACCTTTATCTGATGATGTTGTCATTGCTTCTACATGCCACAACCTAAACAACCTCACAATGACATTTGATTCTGATACTGCAATCAGGCTGCAACAACACAAGCTGTGCTTGCCACATTCACTTACTACAATTACAATCACCTGCTACAACAAAATGTGGTACAATGATAATTTTGATTTATCATTCACAATACCCTCATTTTTTCAACATATCATTAAGTTACCTAACTTGACTTATTTTGAACTCAAGGGTTTTTTTCCCCACTGGAAACCTTTCTATAATAATTCATTTGACATTGGATTCAATCCAAATTTACACACATTTATTGGTCCTTTGGCACTGCTGAAACCTGCTTCGATATTCAAATGCCTTTCTCATGTACTTCTTACTGATGATGCTATTTTTGAAAATACTATCCTACCATATTCTCCACACCTTTGCAATGTTACCAATTTTACCATATACCTCTCTCAGTTTTCAACCACATCTCTGCTTACATTAGCTACAATACTTCCATCTATAACCGATTTACATATATATATTGCACACACCAACATGGTAAGTTTCATCATGACATATCCATTGAATACATACTCACAAATGCAAATCATAGTTTCCTGTTATATCTCAGATTGAACATCACATTGGACATTTCCGCTTGTTACAGCATCTACAACTACCAAACCTGACTACAGATATGGAACAAATCTCAACTTCATTGCTCAATCAATGGAAAATGAAAATAAACACACTATGTTTCATTCGCATTGGTAACAATACATGGTTTATCAACCGTTCCAACTTCTGGAATGCAGGCCAAAAGATGAAAATTGTTGAGGAGGATCAGATATTCTTCCGGAAACCTGAGTTGTGGGATTTTGAAACTGTTGTATGGTAAATAAATCTACATGGTATCAAATAATCATATCATAAATTTAATTTCTCATAAACTGATTCCAATGTACATATAATCTATACCTCTCACCCTCATGACTTATTTAAGGCAACCAATATTGTCCATTTCATTGTCTCTGTCATGTCATGACACCTAACTAGTCACCTCCAACCTCCTTCATCATTACTACTTCCTCACATTATAGTCCCTCCTGTTGGTCCCCTAACTTTTCAAATGTCCTCCGCACTCAGCCAGACCAGATCCCTGACTTTGAGCTTTTTGCTTTCCACACTTATATCCCTCCTTCTGTTGTTTGTTCCCTGCATGTAAAGCAGCTTCAGCATGTTGTCGAGCTTCTCAAACAATCCGTATATCATCATTCATACCAATACCACTACATTGACTAACAGCAATATTGAATAATGACAGGTAACCATAGCTCAACTTGAAGGGGGACATGCCTAGGACAGTCTGGGTCTGCGAGTTAATTACAAACTCTTGTCAGTGTCCCACATACAGACCCATGTATTTCTGTACTTTCTGATTTACACTTTTACTCTGTCTATTAAACTGAGGTTGGTATCCACATGTGAGATTGTGTTTAATTCCTACTTTGGCAAAAAGGGATTACATGAGTTTAGCTGCAAACCAAGGCCCATGATTGGATTAGAAATGAAGATGAAGACTATGTAGTAGATATCACCCACACCATTCGCAGTGATGGAACTCATGCATGGAATAGCTTGAATTTGTTTTCAGTGCAGCTCTGTCGTGTACTATAGTGTAGTTCCTCTGTTTAATTATCAACTTAGATCACCCTTACTTATCTCTTTGTCCCCTAAATCTTCAGGCTTGTTGATGAAGTACTCCCCACCCTAACCTCAGGACTTATAAGTTGTTTGGTCTACTCAGCATCATTGCCATTACCCACTTCGCTGCTTCTCATACCTTTCTTCTACTCCCAATCTCCAGAAACTAGCGACACAACAGGAGTGTTGTCAATAACTTCACCACTGTCCCACCCGACCCTCTGCTTGTCATGACAAGGCAGGAAACAGAAGGCATGAAGCCCGAGTATATTGAACAGCGACAGTGGCAGAGCAAGAAGACACAGAAACAAGTACAAAGCACAGATGAAAGAAATGGTAATCTCAAACAATAGTGAGATACTGTCAGAGGCCAATCACACCAGTAATCAAAAGAAAATCTAGTTGTCCAATGAGCAAGAGGTCGAGATGGGGAACTAGGATTTGTCTACTGTGCTTTATATACTACTCTTGTCTAATGAGTAATTGATTGTAAATAATGATGCAATATAGAACAAGAGTGAGGAATCAATATATACAAGTAATAGTGAGTCAATAATGGTGCATCATGAGACTTCATGACATTACCCCCTTCCTTAGAATCAACGTCCCAGTGACCAAGAATCATTGAACATGTTGTAGGCAGGTCGGGATTGGCCAATCCTTTACTGCAGCGACCTTGACAGGGTCCATATGAACTTCTCCTTTAGTGATGATCAAGCCTAATTGCTCAATAGAGCTTTGTTCAAACTTCCATTTCTCTGGACGGAGATAGAGGTCATTCTTACTGCATATGCCCGGATTTCCAGAACAATAGCTAAAGCAACTCAAAACGATAATAAACTCGGAATGTATGACATATATCTGATGCAACCAAGGACCCAGTCTGAAGTATGGAAGTGGGTCATGAGCAGATGTTTTCTTCAGAGTTTGCTTGAGTTTTTGGAGACATAAAAAATAATTGGTCCATATAATGTTAATGAATTGACTTTAATTAAACTATTAACATCATATATACCAACAAGCTGTACAACATCATTTCAACTTTAAATATGCCATTATAGCCGCATCCTAATATACACATACATGACAGTCATCTCCATCATTATTTTGCTACAGATTTACAGAACCAAACTAAACACATAGAAATTCCATATTTATCTTTACCATGTAACTTACATTTCTGGCATTAACAACTCTGGAGATATACTACCAATGTTAAATTGCACATATATTACTCTATCACTCTTTTTTAATGCACATTTCACCGCTTCCTTATGAGCAAACAGATATTCATCACTTACACCTCCAAGCCACATTACTACTCTTTCCAAACAACATGAACCTTGGAAAATAACTTCATACATAGTTGTCAACTTCTGCAATATTTCCTAACATTCTCTTATCTCCCTGCAACATAACACCACAACTAAACTCACCTCTGGTTCATTCTGTAATCGTACCAATACACATCCAAAATAAGTCAACAATGTGCATGTATCCACAAATTTCTGAATGATAGCCAATGGATACTCTTGTCGAATGTTTAGTATCAACTTCTTAAGCGGATGTGAATTTCCCAAAACATCCAGCAATTTGTCAATGTATATATCCTGATCATCAATAATTTCTATACCAATCATTGATATGCAGCGCATATGTGATCCACACAAGATACTGGAACTTGAAGCTGAACCAGTAAATGTTGACAGATTATGAAGAATATTTGAAGACTGTAAATCTGTACTTTCTGAAGAATGATACTCTGCAACACGATAAGTGAAGCATTCCACTGTTTCATGTCTCTGAAGGAAATTTCCTATCTTGAGACATCCTTTTTGACTATGATAACTAAAGTACTGAAGTGCAGGGAAATGGAAGGCAGGATTATCAAAGACCACTTGTAGGTTGGACTTTGGATGAACAGAGATGCGCAAAAGTGAAAGACATGGACTGTTGGTTGCCAATTTCAATAATGCATTCTGAATTGGTGCATCTTCATCTAAAACAATGATTATGCATGCCCTATATTATTCAATACAACAATCTCACCAGGGTATGAATGACAAAAACTGAGATCAATTTCAAGTGACTTCAAACCTCCCTCTGTCAACTTCTTCTACACACAATCAACATTCATTCAATCCCCAACATTGAACACTCACTAAACAAACACCATACATTCTGATATTGGGAAAAGGACATTGAACAATTAGATTGTCAATGTTCTTTACTGCCTTAGGCAAACGATGTCGAAATATATCATTGATAGAGAAAAATGATGACACAATCCGGAGCACCCGCAATGATTTTCTGGGTGAATGCACTGCTATTTTCTCCAATGCACAAGGAAGATACTTTATAATGAAGCCTTTTGTAACACTTCTATTTCTTGGCATAAAGTCTGTCTCAGAAACAGTGAGTGACCTAACAAAATATGCTGGATGATGCTGAGACCAAAACATCCCCCGAGCATATGTTACTCCAATGGAAACCAATGAAGAACTTGGAACTGATTTGTACAATTGGCTATAGACCAACATCCGGATCCTTTTGGAAACCAAAGCTATAACTGGAAGATATTGCCTTCGGAGAAATCCCAATATTCCCAAAACCAGCTCTGATAATAAAAATACTTGATGAGCAGATATTGCCGGTAAATCTATGACTAAAGACATTATCGCAGATGCAATTGTATAATAATTCGCGCTCTGAACCTATATATACCACCCCCTTCACTAACACTGCATTGACTCGAAATATCTAATATCAGTAAGTATGTGACCAAGAATGACTTGCAACAAAGCTATAAATATAACTCAACATATAACACTGTTTACTTCATATGACTTGAATACAGCAGTGACAGTTACACAGCCCATACTTCGTTACATACTTTATGACACCAAAACTTCACTAATGACTCATAAATCTGATAAGTAAACCTGTGTTTCTACTACTTTACATCTCAATCTAGACCCCGATTTCATATACCCCAAAGAGGTAATTTCCTGTCAGATTACCGCTACCTACAAAGACCTCCTGTGAACTAAAATATATTCTTGAAAACTCATACATAATATGACTCTTAATACTGCTTAACAGCTACATTTAATTTCAAACTAATTCAGGCTGGCCAAATGAATCAAGTCATGCCTAGTCATGCCAATGCATTTCACCCCGAAAAAAAAACACCCTTGATATAACTAAAGCTGTGCTTCTACAGCTTTGCATTCCGATCTACAGACCCGATTTTAATACATCCAAAAAAGGAAATTTCCTGCCAGATTACCGATCGCTACCTACAAGGACCTCCTCTTTCAGAGTCGGTGACTTTGAGCGTGGAAAAACGTGATGACTTTCCTTTTTAAGCGGTGCAATCTGCCTTTTATGGGCTGTGACTGATTGTTCCTGGAAAATCCACGTGATCTCGTATAATGTGAGCCCGTGTGACCTGACCTTCTGAACTCTTGTCCGCATCCTTTGGCATCCTTTGCGTTGGCGCCCAAAGGGCGCCCTTTACCCAAGGGGCGCCCTTTACCCAAGATTGTCAGTGATGCTGACCCATAAGTCTCACCCAACATGTATTAGTACAGCTGAAGAATTTCAATGAGGACTCGTACATGCCACGCGCGAAGCGCGATGGCCCACTTCCGCACGTACTGTAATCTTAAACGTTGCTCACTTTGCTCAGAACCACAATGACCTAAATCGTAATAGTGATGCTAGAATGACGGTGACTTACCCATCCGGATAGCCCATGACAACATGAAGGAGCTTGAAGGAGTATAAAGGTTTCGCTCAACTCGCAGAGATGGACACGCAAAGCCCTTCAATTCAAACCTATTGATACTTCCACGACCATGTGGAAAACTCTGGATGTGGGTGCATTTTTGAGTTGCGACTCATTTCTCAGATTCAGGAGGGAGACATCTTCACGGACAGAAGCAACCGAACCTATGAGGCCAGTCAGGCCTCTGGTTTGACGGAGACTCATCAAGATCCAGGTGAGGCGGCATCGTTTAAGCATAGATCCTATTTTACAATTCCTTATTTCGTTGTCGTTCTTGCACGGTATAGACTCCTCAAGGACGCACATTGATTCTAACGACAATGCAACTGTGAACCAAGATTCTGACTACTCAGGTGAGGACAATTGATGTATGAAACTCAGACTCAGACCACTGGATTATGCTTTAGGGCAATCAAGATCTGGAAATAGGCAAGCTCTAAATCTGCAGAAGAACGACAACAGTAAAATCTATTTTCCAGGTCCTACTCAACTCAAGTATTGATTATATTATAGACAATATTAACTCAAATGCACAAACACAAGGGAGCTCGTAAAATGACCAATATCGTCATCGAAACAAGGCAGTAAATTAGTTAGATCGTTTGGCACAAGAGCACGCAATGACGATTTCGATTAAGGAGTCGAACGAACATTCTATTGCTCGGGTTTTGTAGAATGTACACATATCACATCTGTTTCGCGTTCACCATGGAGTTCCGGGCGGGAACACCATCGGGCCGTGAACTTCCTTTCGTTTCTCAACTCCGCAGAGCATTTCCACTAACTTCAAAGCGAAAGGGAATGCAGTCCCTATTTGGCAAAGTCAGATTGTGTCAAGTTCCAAAACTATATCATCCTCACCGGGTCCCCGACTACAGCGTGACAAAAAAGTGAGAAATAAGGAATGAAAGAGCTCTTAAGCAATCATACGGACCTGGTAATCAGATTGTCGGAGACAACAACAGGTACTTCAGTATATATGAAATCTATAGCACAAGGTCGCGATAAGTAACGATAAACGCATTATCAAACTTAGAGGAGACAGACCTGATTCTAGTTGAGCTTTGACACTTGGATGAGAGGTCAACGCTTGTTTAGGTAGGCCAGCCGTAAGTGCAGCCATGCTTCCTATTTCCGCGTAGTTGCATTTGAAATGTTTGATTGATGGATTCCGAGAAAACCCACCTGCGCAAATCATGCCAACTAGCTTCTCCTTTGATAGGTATTCCCTGATCAAGGCTTGTACAGCAGGATTCTTTGAGATGGTCTCTGCACCTTTCGCACCACCAGGAATAACAAGAACGTCGAATTTATCCTTCAAATATCGAGTCAGAAGTTCATGCGAATGACGTTCGAGTACGAACAGGACCCGAAACATTCGGCTCAAAGTACACATCGGGAATGATTCTAATCCCTCTCGATCCTTTTGCTGCAACAGGACTGACGAATTCGTCGTCGTGTACAAAGGCGGACTGACACGTTACACCCGCGCGCACTAGGGTATCGTACGTGATCGTACTGCAGATATAGGTAGATATGATTTATCGAGAAAGAGAATTCAGGGCTGGATGAATGCTTACAATTCCATCTCCTCGGTTCCATCTGCGATGAGTATGAGTGCTGATGGCATATTGTAAACAAAGAGGTGACGTCTGGAGTTTACGCGCCGTGGATAATTAGACGCCCTAATCGTAATGCTCCAGACTTTCAGACCCCCACTCTATCAACGTTTAGCAAGTTCGACCCGTCGCCCGCCTCCATCGTATAATAGCGGAACTCAATACTACTCCTCTCATACTCAAAGTCAACAGATAGAACCAGTGGCCTTAAGTTTCCTCGAACAGATACCAGAAAATGGGAATAACACTGAAGGCGCGTTGGTCATTTTACATGGGCTTTTGTGAGTCAATTGTTCTAATGCATCTATCTTGCCTCATACTATCATTCTTTCAGTGGCTCGAAGCGCAATTGGTCTTCACTTTCCAAAGCGTTCAGTCGGGACTTGGGAATCCCGGTTTATGCATTGGTATGACCTTATGGTGTTCGAATGCTTGTCTTCCCACCACAGTCATACCTCCCACAGGACCTTCGCAATCACGGTTCCTCCCCGCACGCATTACCCATGACATACACTTCAATGGCTACGGATGTGATGCATTTCATTGAAAAGAAGAGCCTGAGCAAAATATCTTTACTCGGGCATTCAATGTGAGCCAACTAACGGATTTCATCCTGCTTGTTTCCGTAAACTAACCACACACTAGGGGTGGAAAAGTTGCCATGGCGCTTGCACTCAACCCCTCACTTCCACCCACTGTCTTGCAAAATCTGATAGTAGCGGATATCGCGCCGGTTCGTGCTCACCTTTCACCGGAATTCATTTGGTACATTAGTGCCATGAAGAAGATAGAAAGTATGAAGCTGCGAACGAGGAAGGAGGCACGGCAAGTCTTGACCGAGTATGAGAAGGTTCGTTCGGCCCCGCGCGCGTTGGACTCTTTTAAGAGGGATACTAAATGTATTCTGCAGGACCCAAATGTTGTTTTATTTCTTCTGACCAACATCCTAATGCCTCACTCAGAACTAAACCGAGGAGAATACATCCGATTCCGCATCCCATTGAGAACTATGGACGACGCGATACCCGAACTCGGGTCATTCCCTTACGCGCCAGGTGAAACCGAATGGGAAGGAAGGACCCTGTTCATAAAGGGCAAGAAAAGCGCGTGAGTGACTTGAGATTGTATCGTCACGGTCTATTGTGCTTGAACCACTTCGTATCGTTCGCAGGTTCATCAATCATCATTATCACCAAACGATGGAAGACTTTTTCCCAAGAATGACGATGGAGATGCTCGATGCTGGTCATTGGGGTACGTATTATTCCTTTAGATCTCGAATATTGATTCTATCTCTAACCTTGGATACAGTTCACGGCGAACGGTAAGTTGTCCTCTCAGCGATGACTTTATGTCAACTTAGCAGTCCCCTCATACAGGCCCCACGAATTCAAGCAGCTTGTGGAAACCTTCATAAATAGTCAATAATTTTGCTTTGCCTGATAGAATACAAAATTTAGATGCTTGGTGTTCAGACTAGGTCCAAAGACATGTAAATAAATTCTGTAATTCCGCATATCGTGTGGGTACAGGCCTTTCAGGTTTTTCCGGTGTTCTGCATCATTGAAGGACAATTGAAGAGGTTAGCTATTCCGTCAGTTGCGGACTGCGAATAGCGGTGGACGTCGCTTTCTTATATTTATATGCTTCTCTCTGCTTGACATTCTGCAATCCGATCAGACTAAAAAGATCCAGCTTCTTAGAATCTTATCTCCCTTAGCTGTGTAGCATATAGGAGGGCATACAAATTTCCGATTTTGTTATCGGGAAATAGACGCTCATTTGAGCGCGTCGCTTCTTTGTTTCATTCACGATCATGTCATTGACTTCCTCCTAATTCTGCTCATTGCTGTTCAAGTTTTCATCTTAACTCCGACCTAAATTTGAATACACTCGATCGAGGAAATTAGTTCATACAGAATCACACCATATTCGAGGAGAATGCCTGAATCTTCGTCATCGTTTTCCGCCGAATCCTACTTCGCTACTCAACCACCACCATCTGGCTTAGAGCACGATATCGAGGGAGTGAAGCAGTTCGTAAGACGGCAGCAAGAGGAAGGAAGAAATGTCGTGCTAATTACAGTGAGTTTCTTGTTCACAACCACACTGCTCAACGATAACAATCTGATTTCTAAAAATCAGAGCGGAGGGACGACAGTCCCTTTAGAACTCAATGTGTGAGCAGTCTCGTACTGAATCTGCCTTAGGGCTTATGGACAGCTGCGGCCTAGTGTACGATTTCTAGACAATTTCAGTGCTGGTGTGTCTATTCTAATCTTCATCTCATTTGTCGCAACACGGTACTGATAGTATCGATCTTGGCTAGGTACTCGAGGTGCAACCTCTGCTGAATACTTTCTCAAAGCTGGATATGCGGTCCTTTTCATGCACCGGCAATTCAGTCTCCAGCCATTCAGCCGTCATTATTCACATTCTACCAATCCGTTTCTAGATTTCTTGGAAATTGAACCAGGAGTTGAAGAAAGCTCTTCATTTACATCTTCCGGGGCAGGATCTGGAGAATCGCAGATTTGCGTAACGCTAGACAAACGAGAAAAGCTCCTGGAAGTTCTAACCGTATACAAAGCGGTACATGCCGCCGGAACGCTCCATACCTTGACGTTCGTCACAGTGAACGATTATCTTTGGCTTTTGCGCGCAGTCAGCCAGGAATTGAGCGTGATGAAAAGAAAAGCGATGTATTATCTGGCCGCTGCTGTTAGCGATTTCTTCTTGCCCAGGCAGAAGATGGCGAGTAATCCGTCAATTACCTTCTCAACGCTGATGCGATACGTTTCCGAATTTTGCAGTCGGAGCACAAAATCCAGTCAGGCAAAGGCTCTTTGCACATCGAGATGGACCAAGTGCCCAAAATTTTGAAGCCGATGGTGGATAATTGGACTGGGAAAGATGGGTTTGTTGTTTCGTTCAAGGTTAGTTACCTCGTCGTCCGTTACATCTTGATATTTACGCCCTCTCTGTCCCATGCTGATCATCCTTGCTTGTATGTCTAGCTGGAAACGGACCCTGCTCTCCTGATTCCAAAAGCAGAAACATCTCTTCAACGTTATGGACATCAGGTGGTTATAGGAAACGACCTCAACCGGCGAAAGTTCGAGGTCGTATTCATTTCGTGGAAGGACGCGTTGCCGTCTTCATCTATAGACACGGCGGATTCGAGTTCATCTTTCGCAGAATCATGGCTTCGAATCGATCCCCATGACCACAACAAGGAGATAGAGGAAGATATAGTTGCAGAATTGGTCAAAAGACATGAGATGTGGATTGCAGGTGGTACAACGTCAATTAAATCATGATAATGGATGGAAATGCATTATGTCACAATTATTGAGTGGTGACTGTCGTTTTAGCATGAGCTCTGACAAACCGTAATCAGGATGGAGACTGAAGAATAAGGCGAACAGGAACCTGCGTGAACTCCTGTCCGCTTATAAATCCTTTTCGAAAACGAATAACCCTGCCGAAGACAAGATTTAGCGGATTGCACCAGCCGTGGTGTGGATGATTTTGAGAATATATCTCATCAGCCACAAGACATGCCCATGGGTCACTACAATTTGTTCCGTTTCTTCACGCACGATGATGTTAAGTATACATTGAGCCGTTCTTGTAATCGGCGCAATGAAGTTGCAAGTCCATTCGGTACCGTGAGGACTGATCTCTGATTTGCCTGCTAGATGCAGAATTTGGACTACCGAAGCTGGGAGTTCGGAGCTCCGGTAAGATGAACGACAATCGAAAATGTTTATCCAAAAGGTCAGTCGGGCGCATCATTCCCCTCATCCTCGACTCATTTGACCTCCTCCAATATCGCAACGGACCGGCTGGTTTAAAAAGTATTTACGTCTGCTCAGGTGATGGAAGAATCTATGGGACTTCCTTTCCTTCTCCTTAAGCTTCCTCCGCCAACACATGGTGAGCTCATATCTTTTTCCTTTGTTCACATAATTCATCCAAACTATTTCCATTCAGATATCATCTTACACCACTCACGGAGAATCGTCAGTTGGTTCCCCCAAATCACCGCAGAAAACAAGACTATTGAGGAAGATACTAGGAGTTACATGTGCCTCATGACTCTTCAGTGCAAATATAAGTACTCCTCTGATATAAAAGATGGTTTAAACCAGCTCCATCTTACTTCAACGAACAATCACTATCGAGATGAAATCACTAATCGGAGGCAATGGAATGATCCTGCTCTCATTCGTTTCTAGCGGCGCACTCGCAGCATTCCCCGACTGTGCCAATGGCCCACTCGCGAAGAACCTAGTGTGCAACACCTCCGCAAACTTTATTGACCGAGCTAAGGCACTGGTGGCAGAATTTACTGTCGCAGAGATGATCAACAACACTGGATACGACACACCCGGTGTACCTCGTCTCGGACTTCCTCCTTATGCTTGGTGGAGTGAAGCTCTGGTCAGTTCAGAACCCATCTTATTGCCTCCAGACGACGTGACTAAGTATTCTTCCTACAGCATGGTGTAGCAAGCAGTCCGGGTGTTACTTTTGCCCCACCAGGAAACAATTTCAGCTTCGCTACGTCCTTCCCTGCGCCAATACTTACGAGCGCAGCTTTCGACGATCAGCTTGTCAATGATATAGCGACCGTCATCAGTACGGAGGCGCGTGCCTTCAACAACTTCGGCGATGCTGGCTTATCATTCTTCACACCCAACATCAACCCGTTCAAAGATCCTAGATGGGGTCGAGGACAGGAAACACCTGGAGAAGACCCATTCCACATCGGAAGATACGCGTACAGCCTAGTGACCGGACTTCAAGGGGGCCTTGGGTCGCAGCTCGATGGTGCCGAACAGAAGTATCTGAAGATCATTGCAGACTGTAAACATTACGCTGCATATGACATGGAGGACTGGGAAGGAAACAATCGAATGGCGTTCGATGCTATCGTATCCACGCAAGATCTAGCAGAGTTCTACTCTCCAAGCTTCCAAAGTTGTGTTCGAGATGCACAAGTCGCATCAATCATGTGCAGCTACAATTCGGTCAATGGGATCCCATCTTGTGCATCGGAGTACCTGATGCAGAATATCACCCGTGATCACTTCGGTCTCGGAGAGAATCAGTGGATTACGTCTGATTGTGATGCAGTCGGAAATATATTCGATCCGCACAATTACACCGACACGCTAGCGAATGCGAGTGCAGTAGCGTTACATGCTGGAACGGATATTGATTGTGGGACGACGTATTCCAGCAGCTTGCAATCCGCACTAAACGAGGGACTGGTCAAGGAGTCGGATATTGTGCAAGCTATGGTAAGACGGTATGGATCGCTCGTTCGGTGCGTGTTGGGCTACGACTTCGAAGAAATATCAATTCAAAAGTTTTTTATAGGCTCGGATACTTTGACTCCCCCGAGGTTCAGCCCTATCGACAACTGAATTGGAACGATGTAAATACTCCTGCCGCCCAAAACCTGGCTTATACTGCAGCCATTGAGGGCATCACCCTTTTGAAAAATGACGGGACCCTCCCTCTGAGCTCGTCTATCATTAGTGTTGCTCTAATTGGTCCCTGGGCCAATGCTACTACCCAAATGCAATCCAACTACAACGGTGTAGCACCGTTCCTCATCAGCCCCCTTGATGCATTCCGGACTGCAGGGTTCAATGTAACCTTTGCTAGTGGTACAACGATAAGTGGAACAGACACGAGCGGTTTTAGTGCTGCTCTAGCTGCTGCTCACTCTGCTGATCTTGTTGTATTTGTCGGAGGGATCGACGATACAATTGAGGCCGAACAGATGGACAGGTTGGAAATCAGCTGGCCGGGGAATCAGCTGCAGTTGATTGGGGAACTGGCTTCAGTTGGAAAACCCTTTGTGGTTTTACAGATGGGCGGAGGACAGGTTGATAGTAGCGATATCAAAACAAATGAATCTGTGAGTATATCGGCTTGTCTCCTTTTTTTTTTAACTAAACATAGAATATAGATCAACGCTTTGCTGTGGGGCGGATATCCTGGCCAAAGTGGGGGAGCTGCACTTGTCGACATTCTTACAGGAAAACAAGCCCCTGCTGGCCGCTTGCCTACTACCCAATACCCAGCAAACTATGTTAACGAGGTTCCTATGACAGATATGACACTGCGCCCTTCCTCCACCAATCCTGGACGAACATATAAATGGTATACTGGCGAGGCGGTATTCCCATTTGGTTTTGGTTTACACTATACCAACTTTTCATTGGAATGGTCAGAGCCACCCAAAAGAAGTTATAACATTCAAAGCTTGATGTCTGCGGCCAAGTCGGGAGGTGCTCCCGTCGATTTGGCATTACTCGATACTCCCTTCGAGCTGACCGTTAGAAACACTGGCTCTATAACATCTGATTACAGCGCCTTGCTGTTTTCAAACACAACTGCGGGACCGACGCCTGCTCCTTTGAAGCAGCTCGTTGGGTACACCCGTGTCAAGAGCATCGCAGCGGGTCAAAGTGCAACGGCGCACCTGAACGTGACGTTAGGAAGTTTGGCAAGAGTGGAAGAGGATGGGGACAGCGCGTTATATCCTGGTACGTATAATGTATGGGTTGATACCGATCTCAATGGGCTTGGGGTGGCAGCGACAAGCTTCGAGTTAGTGGGAAGCCGAGAAGTAATTACTGAGTGGCCTCAGCCTTGAAGAAAAGTAGACTATCCTTAGATTCAGAGTGTGTACATATTCCATTATCAAGGTCCACGATGTAAATGTTACATACCCCTCTACTGATGATTCTCATAACGTCAAAAAGTCAGTAGCGGCAATAGCTTATACTCATTCTTGTGCCAACATTGCCACTGGCCAGACACAACTTCTATCAATCACATCTCATGTCGTTCAGCCAAATCCACTGAAATGGACGACGTCAACTCAACATCAATGACCATTCTTGGAAGTTATTTGTGGGATCAGTCGAACGAGGGAGAAGAGGGGAGAAGAAGGACTTGGAAGGAAGGAGATCGATGTTCTAAGTTATTACTACGGAAGTTTTTGTTAGGGATTCATTGATTACTCGTTAGATTTGCCTTTGTTGCTTTGTTGACGAGATGGGACACATATGTACAGTATAGGTGTTCGAACTTGTTTCTTTTTCCAGTTGACAGAAAAAACTTTCCTTTTTTTCGTTTTGTGAATCTCGTGACTAATAATGGCCACCGTGACCGTGCTCATTGATTCTATCTTCCGACGTTCTGTGTCCACCTAAATACATATGGACCTCGGACTTACATTTTCACGATGACTGAGACAACGACAAGGGAGCACGATATATATCATCAGGGTTTATTCACGAGGATCGAGGAATGCAGGTACGAGCCATAACGTGGCTTTGGGCAGTTTGTGCCCGTTCTGGGGGACTAATTTATTTCCAGGTCAGGCCCTGCTAAGCGCTTCGCCACACTCGCAACAGCCAGATGCTAGAATGTGAATACCACCAATCTGTCTTTATCTGAAGACACGCGCCGAACCTGGCGCTTTTTAGGGGGGTTTCACATCCATCGGTTCGCTTCTTTGTTCCCAGCTTGTTGGCGGTTGAACTTCCTCTGTTGACCGACTCTTCAGAGTCATGGTCGCGTTCGGGCGACTGAAGCCTCGCCATGTCCGGCTCATCGCGATATCCATCGTTCTGTATTACATCTACACGACTTTCAAGTACCACTCAAATCGACTTAGCAAGTCGGAATCGGTTTGGACAGAATCGCTGCCATTGGAGTCTTCTACTCAAATTCCAAATAATCTCTCATTTTCAGCACAAGTCAGCATTGCTCGAGAATCCTCACGTTGTGCTCCCAAGCAGCATTCACGAACCCTAGGAACAGGCGCCCTCTTTGTTATTTCATTAAAACGTGTCGAGTCGAGGCGTCAGCAAATGGATGTGCTCGCGAAGGCCCTCGATTTGGATTTCACATACATTAACGCAACAGACGCTCAGTCATCTGGTGCATACGGTTTACAAAGGGCTGAAAGAATCATCAACCGCGTACGGTGGCAACGGGATCGTTTAGACGAAAAGGATTTGGAAGACGGCTCCGTGGAAGCAGACTTTCATCCAAGACCTTCTGAAAACCATCCAAACTACGTATTCGATGCGTTTCCGTTCAAATGGTCGAACGACGCCATGGACAATTTTGTTGATCCTCTGGCGAACGAGTTGGGCATATCTGGAAGTGATTTTTGGACGCTGGAATTGGATCGCTTTGACTCAGGCGAAGGCTTGGATGAGGCAATGGCTTGGGAAGCCGCAAATCCCATGCCTGCTCATTGGCTGCATGAATCATGGAAGCAGTCTTCGGAAGCCTTAGTAAACCACGCTTCGGTTAGGAACAACCTGCAGATGAGTGATCATCTAAGTCTGGGTGGCGTTGCGTGTGCGGATTCCCATATACGTGCAATTCGAGAGATTATACGGAGGAGTAAGCCTTTATCATCTATCCACATCTGAGCTCGAATGAATATTTACTGCTAGAACTCGACTCGGCGATAATTTTCGAAGACGATATAGACATCGAATTCTCAATTGAGAGAATCTTACAACACGAATGGCCATTCCTTCCTCCAACCTGGGACATTGTCTACCTTGGACACTGCTGGTCATCTACCGAACCTTTCCAGCCTTTCCTTGATCCAAAAGCAACCTATCTACGCAAAACCCAACACGCTTTATGTCTCCATGCTCACGCTATCTCCCTCAGAGGCGCACATAAACTCGCTCGATTCCTTCGTTCGCCCGATTACGCGTATTCACGGCCAATAGACCATTTGATCAAGGACCTAGTGCAGATGCATTATCTGGAGAGTTACACGTTTGTTCCCGCGTTGGTTGTACAGACGAAGGAGGAAGAGAGTCAGATCAAGGTGGGACAGATGAATAGTGCGTGGAAGGATGTGAGTGGGGAGTGGCTTGTGGATTCGACGAAGGAAAGGATAGCATTGGTGAGTGGTGGGTTTGACGAGAGTGGATGAAGTTAGGTATTATTATCTGTATCAGTGCATTATCTTTAGGGGAAAGTAAGTAGGTTAAGAAGTAATAAATTGAAAATGGCCGGGCTATTATTATACACCGAAAATTTAGCGTGCGTGCGAACATCCTGTAATATGCCAGCGCTTTCTTACCCATTTTCATCCCATTTCCATCTCATCACTTTTGACGTTGCTCGCACTGGTCGGCGATCTCTTATACCCATTTTTACGACAATATGGCTAGCATAATCGAGTCTGCAGATAATGACCAGCCTTCTCAGTCTCCTTCCACAGAACTGACTCAACCAGACGACGTCGACTATCCGGCAATAACCGCTACTACGCCAATGTCCCTGTCTTCCGTTACTGCGATACATAGCAGAAGATCATCCATTGACGACCCACAAACCGAATTGATATCGACGCTTCGAGGACAAATACAGGATTTATTTACTCAAGTGACTCAATTAAACTCGAAACTTGTCCAATCCTACGACCGTGTTTCCGACTTGGAAGATGACCTACACGTCAATCAATCCAACCTCCGCCAATCTACGCTCAAAATATCTCAGCTCGAATTAGAGAGGACCCAGCATCTTTCCGCGTTAAACACCGGAACGCTCGTCGAGCGAAGCAATGTTGTCGAAGAGTTAACGCGGTTGATGGAAAGGGCTACACAGGAGGCGGCACAGCGCTCTTCTGCGGAATCAGCCAAAAGGAATATCGAGACAGAATTAGAGGAATTGGCAAAAGATTTATTCGAAGGAGCAAATGGTATGGTCGCGGAGGCGAGGTATGAAAGATTTCTGAGTCAGCAGAGAGCAGAGGAGAGTGAACGACGGGCAAGAGATGTTGAGGAAAGACTTGTTGCTATGCAGCAAGAAATGCGCCAACTCGACAAGGGTAAATGGGTGCCAAGAGCAGGAGATCTGGTCAAGGAAAGAAAGTTGATGTCCTCGCACGTTCCCTATCAGGAATTTCTAGGATTTGTTGGTCATTTACGTGGATTACATGGACAGCAAGGACAAGCAGTTCCCGCTATGACTACGCTGTTGAGCTTACCCTTTCTGGCAAGGATTGCTACAGAGGACAGGTGAGGACTTCGTTTCTCTTCATTTCATTGGCTCATTCATCTCTTCTTTTCGCGTCTCTCATTGTCGTTCTATGATAACTGATTATCGTCCTACTTTTATAGTGACCCAACTCTACGTCTAGACCTCGCGCCTTCTTTCAACTGGCTCTCTCGGCGTTCCGTACTCGCGGCGATACACAATGGCTGTCTTGTCATCGAATCGGTGTCGTCCGCGGACTTTCTGCATCAGTTATCTCAACGACAGCAACGACAGGGTAGCACAGGGTTCAACCTGAATAATCTTAGTATCACTGTTGGGGCAGGAGGAGCGGGAGGTAATGGCACGAACCATAATACAGTTGCATGTGCGTTGTGTGGGGTCAATATATTTCCTGGTCCGGATGCTGCTTCGCCATCAACGCACTCTCAACCAGCTAATCAACCTACCGGGACGTGGCCAACCTCAATATCGTTATTCAGGAAAGGCTCCTCGGCATCACTGAATACCACTCAGTCCAGTCAAGGAAGTCAGGGTATTACACCGCCGCCTTCACCACCGCTTCCATCCAAAGCAAAAACGATCCTCGGTGTTGGTTCCAATGAAATTGCGCAGGGCCAGATAATGCCGGAACAGGTGTATGTCTTTCGAATAACCTCCAACTCCGCATCCTCGACCTCGGCTTCAACTAGTAACAGCACGCAATCTTCTTCCATGAACTCGACTGCTTCGCATGCGCCTACCCTTCCTCCCCATCCTCCTGCACATCCACCTGTGACCCAATCGGTGCCGACACGTCGAGGTCGATCCGGGACCGTCTCCCAGTCTCCATTTGGATCTCCGACCAAGGTCTCAAGGCCATCTTCATCTTTCCAACCTTCTTTCGCCCCTTCGTTTTCTTCCCAATCATCCTCTACCCAACCCAGTACATCTACTGCTACTGGCGCGGGCTTCAATGGCTCAGCGAGTGCCGCGGGTACTAACACTAACACGGGGACAAACACAGGGTCTATATATCCTCTCTGCACCTCGACCTGGTGCCTCACCCGTCTCCGAGCCACTTGCGAGATATGGGCGTTCGTGCGAAGTGGTGTCGTTAAGAAGGTCTGGGAGGAAGATGTCCCTGTTTCTAACACACTGTCGGGTTTGCCTTTGCCTTCAACCAACCCTAATATAGGATCCTCCTCAACTATGCCAGATCCACCGCCTACACACCCGTCTCAAGCTCCCCACATTCATACATCGAACACATCAACTTCGGGACCTGCTCCACCCATCCCACCACGCAAACGTGGTCTGTGGGGGACGTTGGAGTCTTTGAGTGAGAGAGCTGCTTCTTGGGGTGGCGGGAGCCAGTCGGGTAGTAGACCTAGCACGCCTATTGCGGAGGAGAAGGAGAAGAAACTTCCTGTGCTTCCACCTCCCCAACCGCTTGTTCATCCATCCGTAGCTTCGGTTCAGCAAGATCCGCCATCTGAAGATGGGGCGGGGGTCAGCACGGGAAGCGGGACTTCAACAACGAGTGCGCCTCCCCCGTTGCCAAAAAGGAGCGAAGGTCGCGGCCGGCAGTCATCTGCGCCTACCGCGCTCAAACCTGTTGCAGAGGTTACTTCTCAAGTCGATACTGAACCTCCCGCTCATACTTCCGAAGCGAACGCTGACCTCCCTGAGGAAGGTCAAGAAGATCCCATCCATACAGTTGTATTCTCCGCATCAGCACACAACTCCCCTATTCATTCGCCTACTCCTGCAGTGGCTCAAGAACCTTTCAAACTCCCTTTACCGGATTCACGGCCTTCAACCCCGGTTATTGGCGGATTGAGCACAGGCTCGAGACCTGGGACGCCTTCTAATACTAATAAACCACCTTCTAGGCCTAGCACACCTTCGAATGCAACGGGTCTTGTATCATCTAGGCCGGGAACGCCTAGCAATAGAACAGACGGTGTTCCTCCACCGTTACCGAGACGTGCTGTTACTCGGGGACCTAGACCGATGTCGACAAGGAAACCTTCCACATCTCCTGGACCGCCTGCAATAGACATGTCTCGTACAGAGGTAATCAAAGAAGAAGGGGAGATAGATGCTGTGGAGACAAAGGTAGTTGAGAAGGTGGAAAAGGAGGAGCAGGAGGAAGTTAGCAACGGGACGAATGGTGTAACAGAAGTACCCCAGCCGGAAGGAACGGTAGAATTGAAGCCGTCAAATGCAGGCGTCGAGGGGCAGATACAAAGAGAAGAAAATATCGGTGCCGAAATGGATATAGGCAACACAAGTACAGGTTCTACTAAGCCGGAAGTGGAAGGTACCGGAGGAGCTGAAGTGGCGGACGCGGGGAGGATGACGGCGATCACGACGGACAAAATTGAAACTGACCATCATGCAGCCAAAAGAGTCGAAGAAACAAGCGCAATCGCGGAGGAAAATGGAACCGACACTTCTCTCGAATCCGAAAAACCCTTCCTTCCGTATACCAGTGTCGGTCATTCGACATGGGAAGAACGCACTTGGAGAGAAATTGTGAGACTCAAGGAGGTCATGTTTTGGGCACGGGTAGGAGGCGTAGAATCTTCTTAGGCATGTAGGAGGTCCTTGCTCGTCAAAGTCAAACGGTAATCTACGGTAATGGGATGTGTACATAATGATTTTTAACGTAATAGGTGATACATATACCAAAGGATATACATTACGAAGTAACGTCAGTGCTACGTGCCTTTTAGAGTATCTAAAACTGATTGAAGGCTCCTGTCATGGTCATGGTTACTTACATAGAATAGTCAATGACGTCTAGTCTATGATTTCTGATAGCAATGTTGTGTTCATCCACCGGTCAAATTCCTAACCATTGCTATCCTCTCCCTCGTCGAATCCAGAAGCCACTCTCCACTCATATCCTTCCATGCACTATTCGTTTGACCCATCCTGATTTGACTCTCATCTTCCTTCGTCTGCACAACCAGCGCTGGAACGAACGTGTAACTCTCCAAATAATGCATCTGTATCAAATCCTTGATAAGATGGTCTACCGGCCGTGAATAAGCGAAATCAGGAGAACGAAGGAATCGAGTGAGTTTGTGTGCGCCTCGAAGGGAGACGGCGTAGCCGTGATTACATAGGGTGTGCCGAGTTTTGCGGAGGTAAGTTGCTTTTGGGTCGATGAGAGGTTGGTCGGGTTCGGTGCCCGACCAGCAGTGTCCAAGGTAGAGGATATCCCAGGTTGAGGGTAGGAAGGACCATTCGTGTCGAAGGATTCGTTCAATGGAAAATTCGATGTCGATGTCATCCTCAAAAATAATGGCAGAGTCAAGTTCTGAAAAAGAGTTGTCACTTGAACTTAGTAAATCCAGTCGCTTTGACAAAAACGCACTTACTTCTTCGTACAATTTCTCGGATAGCACGCATATGCGAATCGGTACAAGCGATTTCAGCGAGCGTTAGGTGTTGAGTCGTCTCTAGTGAATTTCTGACAAAAGAAGGATTCACCCAAGCTTCCCGCGATTTTCTCCACGTTTCATCCTGCCAAAAAGAGGGCATCGGATGCTGCTCTTCCCAAACTTTTGCCTCGTCCAAGTCTTCGCCTGCGTACAAACGCTCCAACTCCAACGTCCAATAATCAGCCCCGGAAATACCCAGCTCGTTCGCTAAGGGATCAGCTAGATTTTCAAGAGCATCTTTGGACCATTGAAACGGGAATGCATCGAGTATCATATTGGGATTGGTGTCCGAAGGCTTCGGGTGGTTGCCAGCTACCACGGTATCGTCGTTGACATCCTCTTCGTCTAGGCGATCTCGTTGCCACCGTATGCGGTCAAGGATTCGCTCAAGTCTCTCTAAACCATAGACACCAGAAGATTTGTAATCTGTGGCATCGAAGAAGGAAAAATCCACATCAAGGGCCCGAGCAAGCGATTCCATCTGCTTGTGTCGATTCTCGACGCGTTTAAGCGATATAACAAAAAGA
Source organism: Lentinula edodes (assembly GCF_021015755.1). NCBI lineage: Eukaryota > Fungi > Basidiomycota > Agaricomycetes > Agaricales > Omphalotaceae > Lentinula > Lentinula edodes. The sequence goes on from NW_025764312.1 coordinate 517,613, forward strand.
CCACCGGTTCCTAGGGTGCGTGAATGTTCCTTGTGAGCAAAAGGCGAAGTTTCTCGAACTGTGCCGACTTGGGCGGAAAATGATAAATTATTCGGAACTTGTGAGAAATGGGAAGGAGATTTCGAAGATGCGGGGTAGTCTATCCATTTCGATTGCGAATTGGCGAATTGGTTCGAACGGTTGAAAGCCACGTAGGTGTAATACATGTACAAGACGAAAATGGATATCGCGATTAATTGGACATGACGGGCCTTTAGACCGCCTATTGATAACATGAGTGCCCGAGTCAATGAGCGGAGGAGATATACAACAGTCGCCTGAAGGCAGCTGGGGGTATATTATGTATGGAAGGATGGAAGTTGGAAAGAAAGAAAAGCGGGATTCAGGTTCGCGCGTGAAACCCTGCGTGAAACCCCCCCTATATCGCATTCCCGCACACAACAATGCCAAGATCTGGATCAAGCGTTATCTTTTTGACACATGTATAGCGTGGGCCCCGGCTGTCCTTCGGCCGTGGTTCCTCCTCCCCAGTTCATAGAGTATGAAAGCCCCATCGTCTTTTCGACCATGCCAATATCGAAAATAAAATCAAGGGGACATTCAGGAAATCCTGGGACGCATGTAAGCTGGAAGGATCGTAAATTTAATTTCTACTAAAGCTTTGACTGATTGAATAAGTTTCAACCGCATATCAAGTCGCAATTTTCAACTTACCTGGTGGTTGCATTCAAATCATCGAAAACCAAATTAAGAGAGCAACGTCGCGGCGTTCTAAGCGCCTCGTGTTTATCGAGTATTCACCTGAATTCGCACCACAAGGACGATTAGAACAAAGGAGAATTTCTGAATGGCAGTTGAACGTTGAACGTTGAAGCTTGAAACTTGGAGGACAAAGCTAGTGAGTAATTACTAATAAAAGAAGCCCGTCGTAATTGGCGCCTAACCTCCAAACCCAATCATGCCTCCTGCCAAAATTTACGGTTACCTGGCTTTCGGGCGATTCCAACGACCGCCACAGGCTGGGTATGAGAACGAATTCAGTTTGCATTTTCTCGGAGTGTCTACAAAGGTCTACAATGTACGACGGTTTACTTCTATTGAGCTGCACCAGAGCCATCTGCATCCAAGGCCATCAGAGGCCACTGCAAAGCATAGAAGGTGAGGATCATTCGAAATTGGCAAGTATATAATTAGGCGCTTGCAAGGAATAATTTTTCGAGGCTGTTTCAGCATCAATTCACCTTGAATAAGATAAGTATTCGCTCAAACGAGCTCGATATAGAATACCAGAAGCACTGGGAAGTGCTCAATGATAGTAGAAGAGGTTTGCCTGGGGCACAGCCCCGCTCGGGTGGGAAAACACACGAAACACGGTTTGGCTGAGCCTGGAGCGTCTTTGTCCAAAGACTAGACACTAGAGTAGTAGAGGGAAGGGAGGGTGGGCTCACACAAAAGAGCTAAGAGATGGATTTCGACGATGAGAGTGTAGTTCAAAGGCGATAAGCGCCCGCTCTCATCGCCACATCTTATCTTATCCTCTGAGAAGACAGCTCTGCTGCCTTCTGGCCTTCTCTCGGAACGTTTGAACAACAAGCGCCCGTGTAAAATTTTCTTGTTGTCTCTGTCCGTTTCGACGGCGGATACCAGCGTATACCTTTGCCCCATATAAGACAATCATCCTTCATCGAACGGTGACTCTGACTCCAATCCTGCACTCTACCTGTCCCTTCCCACATCTTACACAAACTTCCCCAGTGCCACAAGCTGCCACAAGTTTTCTGCTTCTACAATCTTTGCTCAATGTCGACTGAAATAAGCATTCATTTCTCATCTTCGTGTGATATAAGCCTACAAATTTCATAAAGTCCAACCGATGAAAGAAGATCATCAGGCAAGTGAGAAAAATGCGTGTCCCCAACGGGTTACTATCTGTTACTATGTCAGCACAGCCCTAGATGATGTGATATAAAAAGCTCGTAGGAAACGGAAAATGGTCAACAACTTGTTAAGAAAACGAAAACACGGTATGTAGTCGGCATTTGCTCCTCACAAAAGGCTAACATTATGAATAAGCACATCGCCCGCCCGCAAAGAGGCAGGATTAATTTGCTGGTCAAATTTTATTCTTCTAGTTTCTGAGCTTTGAATCTTCTTCTTCCTTCGTGGTATGTGAGGATGATATTAAACAATGATTCTGACTAAAGTACCACTTCGAATCCACTTCTACTTCCTTCTTCACCATTAGTCACTTCTCTATACACAACTCGTCACTTGTATATGATGTTTTTCTGCCTCAGAAGATGCTTACTTGTCGCCACTGCTCTCATCAACATCAATGCGGCTGCCGGTCCGTTGCCATTGGTGTCTCCAAGTTATGCACCTGCGCGGCTGGAGATGCGCGGCGGAGGTAAGTAAGCTCTAACCCTACAGGCTCGAGGTTGACGCAATGTATACGAATCAAGAACCTTACACCAATCAAGTTGTCCGAGTAGGGTTCCAAGACACACAAGGACACTGGCGAGATACATATTCGAATGGCGACGCTATTGTTCTTTTCGTTGGGGAATACGATACGTTTGCGGTTGCTCAAAGCTGTCCGAAGAACATGGCACTATTGTTGTTGCATCCACCTCCTATGACATTCAGAGATGTTAGAGCTCCAGCGGCAGCGGAAGTGCGGCGGATGACTGAATTGCGCATATCAGTCACTTTCGAAGGTTATAAGGAGAAAAAAGCCGTTCTCCACACCTTGCGAGACATAAACAAACTGGAGCGTACAACCTCCCTCAAATTCTCAAACGACTTGGAGTATTTCGAAATTATTCTTGAACGTCTTCACTCCTTGGAGAGAGAGGGTCTTGATGTGTTCGAAGTGACGGGTGATGGGAAGGGATGGGAAGATGTGAGAAGAACAGTAGCAAGCGCGAGGGGATACTGAAAAGGTACAATTTATACTTTTCTGTTTTTCAGCGTCGAGCCACACGATCGAACGGCGCTTCACTCCCGGAATTTTTTGAACCGTCGACCATATGTATTTGTCATTGATATCAGATTCAAGAAACTTGAGCCCTCTTGAGCCCCAAGATGTTATGCTGAGTCTATGACGGCGCCGACTGCTCTCCGGGATAAAGCATATGATATTCATATGTAGTACAGAACGATATTAAAATGGAGGATGCTAAACACTTGGTTTGATGCAATACATAAAGGTCTAAGGTTCGTTTGGAGGAATTTTCAATGGTACCTGACTGTGCCCTACACCCCGTCGTACCAGCCGACGGAGGTCGGTCTAGCGGTGCAGCGTATAAAAGCTGCTAGGGTTCAAGCTAGACTCAGACTGTAACGGTGTAGAGCTGGACTCCCCGCAACTTCAGTACGCATGTCTGAATCATGTTCACCCTTCTATAATCTAATCCGGTCTCCTCAGGATCAATATGTATACTCCCAAGGCTGCCTTTTCGTTGCTCGTTATTGCATTACTCCTCATCTCGATGTTGCAATCAGCGGAGGCGGGTCAATATCACAAGCAGACATCTAAACCAGGAGGAAACCAGGGCAGGCAACGTTCAAAAAAACCAAAACAAATGGCAACGGATGATAACTTGACAATTCCTCCAAAGACAAACAGCAGGCAAAGCAGGACTTGTAGCAATGGTCGTGAGCGACAGTATCTTGAAGGGACATTCGAGGAGTAAGCAAAATAAATATCCTGTCTAGTCCAGCTTGATCATTGATGTCCCGGATACATAGATGTGGGACGACCAAATCGAAAGGCTGGGTCAGCGCACACAACTGTGCAGGGCACTATTACTATTGCGTTCGAGAAGGCCAACCTGCGTGCTATAAATTGAATTCCATGACGGAACCTCTTGAAAGAGGAGAATGTTTCTTATGAGGGTCAGGGCACGGGCACGGCACATAAGGAGACGGTGGTGGGCCATTAGAGTTGGAGATATTGCAATAGCGCATGCAATTAGTGGAAACAGCCGGTTTGACGTTTGTCAGGAATGTATCATAATTATTGCTATCTGCTGCAAAACTCTTCCATGCGAAACGACGAAATTGCAAGGGAATCAGGAGGCAGAGGAGATGTGCTTCTTTCCGAATCCACCGCAACGCCAACCTTGCTCGCCCTTGGAAGCACATATGAAAGCTAATTGTCGAAATTGTTTCTGACGAAACAGTATCCTCAGCTCCTTTCACCGATGATCGCCTTCAACAAAATAGCTACTCCCCACGCACCCGGATCCATCTCCTCTTCGCTTTCCTCTCCACCTCCATATACAGCCCTCCCTGCCTTTGCTTGCATCCCCTTCGTGGCTCGAGCAGCTTCTTGTGCTTTCTCGCACGACTTAAAAAAATCAGCTTTGTCTGTAGATAGACCCTTCACGAAAGCATCGAGAGGATCGACGAGCGTACGCGATGGAGGGCGTGCACGAGTGTAGGTGTACAGTTTCGTAAGGGCGTGGTTCAATGCTGAAGGCCAGTTGACTTCTGGGGTTGAAGAAGAAGAGCGTAGTCCTTGAGCGAGTGCAGAGAAGAATATGCTACGAGCGACGTAGCATATCAATGACCTATCCAAGATGAGAGGGAAGTGATAGAACTCACGAATACAACCCTCCGCTTGTTCCGCCCATCTTGTCCTCGGCAACACCAGCGATCGCGATGAAAGTTGTTGGAAGATCATGACCATTTATTTCATTGGATTGGATGAGTGATAGTACGCCTTCGGCGCCGGCCTAGAAAGTATGCTTAAGGATATATCTTCAAGACTCGACACAACAAACATGAGAAACCCACCTTTAACGTTAATCCGCAATCACCATCTCCTGCAACTGTATCCATTCGTGTCAATTCAGGCTCAACATGAATGAGAGCGTTGCAGGCGCGTCTGATAACCTCAACAACTTGTCTCGCGCCTTCATCATTTGACGAGGTAGTTTTGGTAGTAGACACAGACGTGGATGATGACGGGGTTGAAACTATCTGGTCAGATAAGGGGATAGGTGCTCTGCTAGAAACCCAGCCCCAACCAGAAGCTTCTGCTGGAGAATCAAGAAGAGAGAGAAGCAGATCTTGACTTGGCTCTTGTCCTGCACTCGGCAGCTGTAACAAAGTCAGAGAGAACCCCGGCATATTCAAACTTGTCATATACGTCCCACACAGCACTCTTTTGATTTTCAATCCTTTGTCCGATATGACTTTTGTGGCCTCTACAGACACAGCGGAGAGTTCAAGGGGTGATAGGCCACCGAGGTTGTTCACCATCAACACCACATCGGCGGAAGGTGCGAATGAGACCCAGCCTCGTTCAGGATCTTCTTCTTGGGAAACAGTCAACAGATTAACGAGACGAGGCATAATTTCGGATAAAGGAGGCGGAAGGCCGCTGGAACCGTGGAGACGTAGAACCCCTGGTTCGTTATGAATTCCCATACCAATTTCAATCTCGTCTTCTCCCAATACATCCTGTCCCCGCTCGGTTCCAGGTACATGTGAATGGCCGGTGGCGACACCGATGGAAGCCAGATTCTCCGCCACGTATTGACCAACTTTCTCAACTTCATCTAAACTCGCACCCCTCGCAGCCAACTCACCAATAATTTTGTACGTCAGGACAGTTCCAGCAAGCCCCCGTCGTCCAACAAGAGTGATTCGAGAACGAGGGACAGCAACATCGTCAGCGACGGTGAGGAAACGAACTGAGTTGGCATATGCCGGATATGAGCCTAATGCTTCTTTGGCCAGTCCAAAGTTCAGTACGTCTCCTGTATAGTTCTTGACAATGATCAACGTTCCCGCTCCTTCTTCAGTATTGCCCGAACTCGAATTTTGCGGATGCACCAATTCGACCGCTCGCCTGACCTGTTTTCCACTAGGACTTGCGAAGACACTTCCGGATACAGCGGCAGTGAGAAGTCCTTTCCCGACGAAAGCTGCGTGAGCAGGCTCGTGGCCTGAGCCACCACCGCAAATGAGAGAAACTTTCTGAGATGAATTGCTAGATAAAGGCCTGAAGAGCACTCTAGCATCCTTATCCAGTCTCAAATCGGGATTGAGCAAGCAAAGGCCCTCGAGTGACTCGATAACGAGGGTGGAAGGCGAATTGATCAAGTGTTTCGAGGCCATCCAAGCTTCTATAGCGTCAAGTTTTGAAGTTAGTAAGTTTCGTCGGGAGGTAGGGGGAAGGATAGATAGTGGGGAGTTATAGAGATAGGTTAGGAATTTGCCAGTACGCTATTCAAGTATACTGTAAGTGTGACACTTGACGAGAAAGTCAGCTGGCCCTCGGGAATGTGTAAGGTCTAAAGAGAAAACTAGTAAACCAGTGTCGGCCCCCTTATCTAATCTGATGGAATCGATAACATCAGGAGAAAACGTCGCCGTACGCGTATTCGATGGACCGCAGGCGGGAAGTTGTGCTGTCTACTTCGTGGTATCTCAAGCCATCCCAGTCAACATTTTATGGTCATAGTTATCCCTAAATGAAAAAGATTTCAGAGACTTGTAAGCACAAACTGAAAAGCACGCACGGTCCATGAAAACTCCCTTCAACGTCAGATTCAAGTTCAGCAGCTAATTGTAAATTCGTGCTGCAAGCGAGAGAAATAATAAAAACAAATCCCCACGCTTTGCTGCCATCTTCGGTTACTTTAACTTTTAACTCGTTGAATACCCAACATGCACGTATCATCTCGACCTCTTCCGAACTCGGCCTCTTCCGAACTCGGCATGCACCTCTCAATTCACCGAATGCACGTTGGAACGGATCGTGCTCACCACTATGCCACCCTTACACAGAATCCACCTCCAGAGTTGAATTTCGCCATTACATTCGAAGCACCTAACCTCGCGCTATCTGAAACCCGCACATCAACACATCACTCGTACAAGAATGGCCACAGTGGCACGGCGTTCGACGAATATCAGACCTGGTTTTCACGGTGTTCTTGAGCGTGCCTTTGAGGAACCGTATACTGCCGTCGTAGTAGAGAAAGGAGGAGTGAGTGTTTCATTCGGTTGATGAAATACGACTATGAACGATGGAAGGCAAAAAAGACGACAGCGCTATATTTCTCGATTGCGCTTGGGCTTACGATGCTCATCTCTGATGGCGAATTAGGACCAACAAGATTTAAGAATGGCCCCAATCGCTGCCATCGTTCACCAACACCTATCAACGTGTTTAATCGAATCTTTCAGCGCAAAACGAAGACTAGAATTCAAGTCTATGAAAAGTCTATGAATAGAGCGTTGGGGCAGTCTACACCGTCCATACAAGCTGCGATGCGTCAGTGGAGATTGTCACACTATTCTACCGCAGCTGAGTTCGATTGACGCTTCAGTATGTCACTTTTCCAGATCCCTCCCGTGTTCTCTATTTATGGTGCGCTATGGACAGCCTCAACTTCAAGTCGGGCTCATTGAAGTGCTTAATGAGACGCTCTCGCTCCTCCTCAAGCATTCAACAAAGCATTATACCGTGCAGTCCTTCACACCATCTTTGAACATTCAACATGTACGCGTTTAACGGAGGCAAAATTTAATCCAAGGTCTGAATCTGAACACCTTTCCAAGACATTGCCCGTACTTCCGGGTCCTTAGACAGCAGCCCCTTCAAGGTTCTCCCCGACCTTAAACAGAACTCAGATAAATTATGTCAGAGCCACACCAAGTCTCAGATCCCGCCTGCTCACCACCTCATTCGTGGGCAACGGCTGCAATTACGATACATTCTAAAAAGCGACTGTACACACACTTTCGGCTACCAACTACCCACTGCCCAATTTTTCTCGTGCCTTATTTCTGATATACGCGAGTGTCACCAGGATCTGTGTTACCCGTAACGAACTATACGACATCCACCATGTATTCCACGCTACCCTTCCTTCGAAAGATTTCTGCAGTCAGCATTGCGATATTTCTTTTCGCATCTGCCTCACCAACTCGCGCTATTCCAATTCGCATTGCCGTTTACGTTCCTGCTGCTATTCACCTCGACGTAGAGGTTACTGGCAGCCAACTCAATCACGATCTCCACGCAATCGCTTCTTCCCCCGACATTCACCTGGATGTCGAGAACGACAGCGTTCAACAACCAGAACACGCCCTTCACGCATCTGCTCTTGTCGTTGACGTCCATCCAAGTATCGAGCTCATCGGCGGTCGACCTGATCATACAAACGTTCCCGCCGCTGTAACTTACATCCGTCCCGATATCGAGGAATCGAACAGTAAATCTAGTCATCACGATTTGGATTACAATCATGAACCCCACGACTCCACACTCTTTCATGAACTTCTTGTCGGAAACGCGAAATCGCATGCGACGAGTGCGCCTTATCCAGGCGAACTTAATCACCTCAATGACGGCGGCGTTGTCAGTGGATTGAAGATCAGTACACACAACCCTTTTCGCGCTCTCAACCATGCGTCTTCTCACAGTGACTCGCTCGTCATTCAGCCAGACACCGTTACCTCCTCTGCGGAGGACGTTCATTCTCAGTAAAGAATTATTCATGCCTTAGATTCTTGTTGCGCCGTTGCACTGTAACATCGGCAAATTTGGGAAAGAGGAAAGCAAGAGACGGTATGGCGCGGAACAGGTTGCAGATGAAGCATCTAACAACAGGCTACGATTGTACTTTCTACGGACAATTCTCTTTGTATGATTTTTTTCGATCTTTTGTATGTAACTACGGATATGTAAAATGCAAAGTACTGAAGACCAAGTTTAAGATCGTTGATAATTTCTTCGTTCCAAACTTTTTCTCAGTGTAAGGAACTCACAGATCAGTACAACAATATCAACAGTGTCCTCCGTGTGCATCATGGCATTTCGGTAGAAATTGTGACTTCTACATAACCGCTAGGAGAAGTTAACGATGTCATTTCATGTTTATTTCTTGGAGTAAAAAAAAACCGCTTCACACTGTAGAGTTTCGGGGTGCTGTTATTACTAACCAAACTGGTCAGATCTCCCGTTCAAAGTACACTGATTTTGCTTAGGAAAAGTCATAATCGGGTAATAACACCCCGCAAAGTTCCCGCCTTGCATAAGCGGGTTCAAGATAGGCTGTTGTACTTGCTTCCTAATGGCGGATTTGACAACTACGAGATATCACGAAGGCCCTGACACTCAAGAGATCACCGTGGCAAGTAGGATGAAAGAAACACTTTGTTAGCACGACTTCGAAGTGAATGATTTGGGAAAGGAATGCCATCGACTTACTATTGTACCACCAATCAAGGCGCCGATATTGGTTGTACCGCTGCAGACCGCTGCATACGGTCTTAGTAAGTGTGTAATTGCCACTACCGACGTCCCCATCAGTCCCTGGATAAGGTGTATAATGCCAGTATAAGTGTCCCCCTTTGCATGTACGTATGACAATTTAAGGAGAATCCCTTGGCTCAAGAAACATGATTGTCGCCTGGAAAAAAAGATCTTATCCTTCATTTTTGGGGTGGGTATTGAAGTCGGAGTTATGTTAGTAATTTTACGGGAAATGGGTTCTCAAGATTCATGCTTTACAGCTATCTGCTGGTTCAAGATAGTGGGATCTTGAAGAGTATCACACCGTAGAACCCACTGACTAACCTAGACCCACCTTGAGATGATCATTGAGGAGGAAGCAGTGCTCGCGGGCGCTTACTGATCTTGTGCTTGTACCAGCATGATTCGACATGGCTTCAAGTGAATTAGAACGGAATCTCTCTTATCTCGAGCAGGGAAAGGTCCTGTTATTACAGTCTTCGATTTCGTCCGGATCCGTAGTTTTCCACTGTTTCCATGATATCAGATAGAAGCAGAAGTCAACTTGAACCATGACAGTGCTTTCCAACAAATCTACTGGACTCTAGCCCGCTTGGTGCTATCGCCTCATATCTTTTTGAAACTGCTCAATGCCCTTCAATGCCTAACTACAATAGACCATCCACCCAAGATCCCTTACTTCCAAGATTACACGGATGGATGTATCGGCACCGAATGAATTCAAGTTTTTCAAGTCGGACTTGTCCGAGTCGTTTCGATCCTTCACTAAGGCTATATCCTGGAATGATATCCATGAGTTTGTTCCGGGAGGTATCGTTATATACATTATACGCATCCCCATACCGTACTAAAGGTTCGGAAGGGCGAAGGTTGCTTTTGTCGAATGGTAACAGGGTGAGGCAAAAGCCTCGACTACATGCACGGCTATACACGGCGGCCTAAGGATTTCTCTTCATCCTCATCAGGAGGTACTTACAATAAGCGGTTAGTCACTTATATTACATCCTATAGATGGATTACTCATTGTTGAGATTGCTAATATTTTCACCTTATGAGAAAGTCCTAATTTTTGTCATGCAGATTACACGATGTTTGTCAGATGGATTTGCGCCGGGAAAGTATTTAAGTGCGACGGAAAACCCTCTAATACTTCACTCAAACATCCGCTTCCGCTCTCAAACTCATCACTGACAGCTCGAAAGACGCAAAATGGTCTCTACTCCCTCCCTATCGGCGCTATTCAAGCCGGCGCAAGTTGGGAAGATGTCCCTAAAACATCGCGTTGCGCTGGCTCCCCTCACGCGTATGCGTGTCAACGCAGCACATGTCCCTCATCCCATTGTCATCGAACATTATGTTCAAAGAGGAAGTATCCCCGGAACGTTGCTCATAACTGAGGCGACGCTGATTTCGCATCAGGCTGGAGGCTACGCTCATGTTCCTGGCATCTGGAACGAGGAACAGATTGCCAAGTGGAAGGAGGTTAGTACTTGCACTGAAAAATCTGAACGATCTTTTCTGATCTTATTCCACTAGGTCGCTGACGCCGTCCATGCCAAAGGCTCTTATATCTATCTTCAACTTTGGGCAATAGGACGTCCCTCTGTTCCAGGAAAGCCAGGCATGGAGTCCGACTTCCCCTACGACCATGTCTCCGCGTCAAACATTGCCATGAGTCCCGAGGATCCCCAGAAGCCAAGGCCCCTTACTATCTCTGAGATCAAACAATACATAGAATGGTTCGCGGCAGGTGCAAAAAATGCTGTTGAGCGTGCAGGATTTGACGGAGTGGAGGTTCATGGTGCCAATGGGTATCTGGTTGACCAGTTTCTGCAGGATGTAAGTAATGACAGGAAAGATGAATATGGAGGAAGCATAGAAAACCGGGCGAGGTTTGGATTGGAGGTGATGGACGCGATAGTGAAGGCCGTTGGTCCAGAAAGGGCTGCAATAAGGCTCAGTCCCTGGAGCACGTTCCAAGGTTAGAAATTTCGGTTGTTGAACTCACTCATGTGAAGACTGAAATCGTGTGTCACAGGAATGCGAATGAAGGACCCTAAACCAACGTTCCGATACTTCGTTGAACAACTCAAGAAAGCCCATCCCGCCCTTTCTTATATCCACGTTGTCGAGCCTCGTATAGATGGTTTCGAAATTCGAACAGACCTGCCTGAGTGGGAGAACAACGATTTCATTCGTGAGGTCTGGACTCAGGAAGGGAATTCGAGGTGGCTGATCAGTGCCGGAGGTGCTACCCGGGAGAATGCCATTCAGTCGGCAGATGAGAAAGGTGATATCGTTGCTTTCGGGAGACCATTCATAGCGAATGTAAGATACTCGTTTATCTCTTGTTCCCGTTGGGCCGTTGCTGATTGGTTGTTATGCTTAGCCCGATCTTCCCTACCGTTTAGAACACAACATACCGCTCAATGCATATGACAGGAACACGTTCTATGTCCCTGACGGTAATACGCCAGAGGGATACACGGATTATCCTTTTGCCCCTAAGAAGGAATAGATATACCTTACTGCTGTGGATTAGGACGACTACCGTTTACTGTTAATTGCATAAGAAACACTACTCTCAGCTTGGTCTTGCATCCTTGAAGGGTCTGCAAGCTCTTATAGTAGCTTCTGTATAGTCATCATAGAGGGGAATGGCCAGGCAAACAATGCATTGTACAAATATTCCAGGTTGTACGGGTCTCCAAAGTCACCGTTTTCTAGATCCTTTCGGGGCGAATGCAATCGAAACATACTCAAAAAATTGAACCGTGTCTTACTAAAGCACTCAACTAGAGACTGCGCCTCAATGCGCCTCTACATGATATTACTTCTCCTCACCTGTCACAATACATAAATAAGTATCATCCCAAGTTCAAGAGTGCGGGCTGTCTTGATGATTCAAAAATTGGCTGGTATACATACTATTCATCCTTAATTCATGTCGAATGAAGTGCCAGTGTTGAAACGTTGACAGTGGATAACATGAAGAAACGCTATGTAAGAGACGCGATGTTCTATAGACGCCGAATAGACGCGTTACGCGCTATCTCACGTGCTTTGCCTCTCACGGGCAACTCGCAGCCCTGACCGAGCTCTTTCATTTGTTTTTGGCACTTTCTGGCTTGTTCTCTCTTATACCACGACACCGCTCCATTGACAGCACCAATGGATTCTTCTCTTAATCTAACTACACTTGCTAGCTCCCTACCGAGCCCGTACCAGAATGCTGAGAAAGATCTGCTGAATAACTTCAAAGGTATTACCTTTCTTTTCATCTACTAATCAATCTAATCTGACTGGTTCTCTGCAGCTGCAGCGCTGAGTATCACTACACTGTACCGATCCTCTCGAAATGCTTCGAAGAGAGCGTACAACGCTGGCTATGCCAGTGCGTGCAATGATATTTTGTTGATGATTCAGCAAGGTGTTTCGGTCGAGGGAATCGAGCATACACAGAACCATTGCTCTGAAACAAGCTCAACCACACCATCGTCCTCTCAGGGCAAAGGCATGACTATAGGAAAGGTCATGGACTGGATAGAGGCCCGCATGGAAGCGATCAAGTCTCGAGAAGAGGAAGAAGACGAAGAAGAGGAAAGGGAACGGGAACGGGAACGAGCTACTACTTCGACTGCGAATACTGCTGGCTCTGCGACAGCGGCTAATCCGTCGGCCAAACCTATAACGGGATCTAAGCCTTCGATCCAACCCAAATCAGCGAGGGAACAGGTAGCATCAAATTTTTGTAGATTTGTATTTGCTGACTCTTTGTTCTATTCAGCTCATAACTAATCACGCGTCTGACCTACCCGGGCAATCACAATCACCCTCTCCGCCACCCGCTACGCTGCGACAAGCACAGCGGGCTCACAACAAGTTGTCTCGTACGCAGGCACAGACCAAGGGTGATTCTTCTCTACCCTCTAGTCCACTGGTGCCCTCCGTCGATCGCTCCGCTCTTCACAACCCCACAACGTTCAACTTTGTCTCCGAAGATCATGCGGTTTTTCCGTCGGTGGCCTCTTCGTCTCCACCATTATTATCGACATTGTCGTCTTTCCCAGACCACGTCCCGGCTGTCACTGCCGGAGCGAAACGACGCCATGCGGTAATGATGATGCTCGATTCGTCTTCAACGTCCTCGTCGCCTACTTCCGTTGGAAGCTCGACCTCTACACCTAGCGGGACACCTCCACTTATACATAGTCACCTAGGCGTGGGATCCAGGAGACGGACCAGGAGTACCAGAAGCACCAACCACAGCCTAGGTTTGAACGTGAACCTTGGGTTGGCTTCTGAAGCAATGGACGTTGAAGAAGATGGGCTAGGAGGCAGGGAAAGAAAGAGGGTTGCGAGACGTTGATATTTGAAGCGTCTTTTTGGTATGGCTTGACATGACTCTTCCACCGGTTTTTGTCCATTCTTTCATGAACGCATACTCGTACTCTCTTCTTGCATGACGATCTCCATTATTTACATTGTCCATCGTATTCTGTAGTCAGTAGTAGATCATCCACTCCGAAGTTCAATCTAACCAACAAGTGTATTATCATTTCTCCATCATTCCCTTCCCTCAGTAGTAATAGTAGTAAGTAGTAGTAGCAGTAGCCTTAGGTATGTAATCGACGTCCATGCAAATCAAGTCCATGCAATACAATCTGGGAGAGCTGCTTCTAGTATAACTTACTATACCCTTGACTCTTGAGAAGTTCACTCGTTGAACATAAATCCCCATGTCGGACTGGTTTAGACTTGCGGCGTAAGCGGTCACACCAAGAAGACTCACTTGCAATGACAATGATAGCGCTGCTACTACGACCTATATCGAGGCTTGATGTATGAGTCTATTATCGATTCGTACTGTTACTACAATATTTCAATAGTTATTTCGAGTTTAATAAATCCTTTCTGTATAGGAAAACATGAACATTGTCAATACCAAAACGAAAATCCTTTTCCAGTACAATTTTGTACCCCAGTTTTGTATATAGCTGCCTAGCATGAGGCTGGTAAAAGGTCGTTCGCAGGACTATTGCGGTCAACTTGTGTTTACTCGTAGTCGCATGCGCCTCGCACGCTTCGATGAGGGCACGAGCGATACCCCGTCTGCGGTGATAAGGAGAGACTATCATACGACGAAGTTCGGTAGTACCAGGCCCCGAGGTGAACGGAGGAGGGGGGGGATCACCTATGAGGATTGAGATAATTGTGCTGACAGCGGTAGGGCTGCTATGTTTTACTCACCAAGACTAATACAACCGACGATTTCTGCTTTATTTGTCACTGGAGACACAATTTCTGCCACCCAGAAGCCTTTCATACTAGTTGCCTCAAGTTCTGGATCTTCCGAATTTTCATTCGAAGTACTCGTCACCTGGCAAAGGTTGTAGTGACCTTGTATGTTCTTCAAGTCAGTTCGGAGGCATGTCAAGCCAAATTGAATGTAAAATCCGACGGCACTATATATCGAATAGCACAGATACAACAGTACCAAGAGGGCTATTGCTGCAACTGTCACGTCTAGATATGCTGGAAGAAAACTGGATAACGTCGTGACCTCAACTGTTATCGAAATGATGAGCAGTGCAAAGGCGCAGAGAAAGGAAGGTGATCGCGTAGTGGCGGCAAGGTGTGCTCGGGCTGGTGCTCCTTCTGAAGGAACGAAAAACAAGTCAGCGGATGTACTGTGACAAAATTTAAATGGAAGGGAGGCCAGAGGGGTGTTAATACTTACCGCCTATCATCATGCAAGTCGTGAAGAGTCTTCGTACAGCTTCGGAGTCAGATTTCCGAAATATCCGAACACGTACGGAGCTGGACTCGCTCGAAGTTAGTGTAATCAGTTCTTTTCCGGTGATGCCATTGGGGTCGTGCATTAGTGGGGGAATAGGTGCATCAAGCCCACCAATCGCGCAATAAATACCCTCAGAGTCATGTATAAATACAGTAGCTGTGCTGTCCTTCCTTGCCGCATTGATCTGATTACATGCATATTAGTCCTCACCCCGGCTACCTATATAATATACTCAGACACTTACCGATTAGTATCGGTCACTTCAACGAACCGTATACATAGTACATAGGTGGTTCAACAGTAGAAGACATCATTTCCTAACTCAACCATTTCCCCCTCCGATGATCCCATCGCATGCTGAGCCTTGCTTTGGTCAGTAGGTTGTACTGTATTCTTATTTATGCGACCCGAGGAATCTTTCTATCTTGAACGTTTGAATTCCGAGTTTCTCTATTTTTCATACATCCAATTTCAAGAAATGGAATATTGCGAAAATGTATAGCGAAGAGGATACTGCGACATACTCTAAATCGTCTAATTGCTCGTGCGAATGCGTAGTGACGCCGTCAACTCCTACTCAGTGCTACTGAAAGGTGTAATCAGTAGTCGGCCACGAGCTCGAAAAAAGACCTAACGTACTCTCATATGCATATGATAATATAAGCATCTCAATATTGAGGGCAACGTACATTCATGGATGACTACTCCCGGGCAGAACGATCATTTATAAATGGAAAAGATAACCTGAAAAAAGACACACCGGCGAATACTCCGCCGTGGCTGAGGTTTATATGGCATCTCTTGTTTGCCATGCAGCGAAGACGAAGATGAAAGAGCAGGATCTTCACTTTCAGCAAACCCCGAACTATCTCCTCGCCCGAATAATGCATCATAAGTCGATATTGTCGGTTGATGTATGCGGAGAACGTCTTTCATGAAACCAGAGCCTTTAAGTATAGAGCTCTTCGAAGTACCAGGATTGGATGCATCATTTGCAGCTGCCAAGGAATCTCCTCGTGCAGGAGACGGTGCAGCCATGACCAAAGTTGCGAAGACCGCAACAGATACAACTGTAAAGAGCCGCATAAGAAGAGACCTCGAGTGTAGTAAGCTTGAAGCTTCAACGTGGTAATGGCAGACGGGAATAAGACGACCTAAAGACGTGTCATACTTGTACTCTCGACGTTGGAACGTTTCCTTTTGAGTCTCGATGATGATTGCTGGACCTGCCGTTATTAGGAGTCATTAGCTTTTATAACGTACTGGTAGATCGGATTAAGCGTGTAGGGAAGGAAGTGATTACACGGCATGGTCCAGAAGTGAACTGAGGAAATTCGAACGGTCCCTTGCAAGGATCGCAGAAGATTTGGCTTCACAAGAAAGCAAGGAATGGAAGCAAGCCTTATTCGAACGATGACTTTCTTCAGCACTGATTGAGAGTCACATACATATTAACAACATATGAAAAGATTACAAGATTAAAAGATAGATATAAAATTGCTAGTCAACGAATGAGATCGTGTTTTTGTTATAGAGGGGTATGATCAATACCTTGCAGCGCGTGAATTCTATCCACAAATAACATTCTTTTGGAAGGTTAGTGTTCCTGGTTGGCACCAGTATCATAGTTCTTGAGCGGATCCTTCCGAAGGGCCTCGGCCTCGGAAGTCGGGGTCGCAGATTGAACGTCAGCTTTCTTTAGCTTCATAACTGAGTCAGGTACCGCCAAAGATGACGTTACAAGTGTATCCTTTGAGGGACAAATGTTAGTTCCTGAGTATATGAAGTATGAGTGGGTTCTACACTCGCCTCATCGCGGAAAGGAGTAAATTTGGGAGTAGATGGGACGGTGAGAGCACTTTCTTTGACGGGTGTGCTTGGGAAGCGCGAAGTCGAAGAAGAAGCGATGGGCGGCGGCGGTGGAGGCATCTCATCCGGACTCGGATCCCTGTAGGGTACAATCTTGGAGCCAGATGAACTAGACGCCAGCCTCTTCGTTTTGCCAGTTTGCTTTAGTGTTGTTCCAGATAACTTCTTTGTTTCGGGGACGTTCTCCTTGACTCTAGTCTTACGTGTCCCGATGTCTGGCCACGCATTAACTTCCATCTCCGCAGAACGGGCAGCGGATCCTGAGGGATCCACAAAAATTTGCATATGCGTATTCGACGCATTACGAGACCTTGTTCGGGTACTTGTTGAGGGTGGAGACACGTCAGTGGATGTAGCGGAGGTGGTGATTAAAGCCCTCCGCGTAGTAGACGTGTTTGGCACAGTCGAAGCAGCAGCAATCGGTGGCAAGGCGGAGGACATCATGCGCTTCTGAAAATCTTTATATCGACTCTTGAGATGATCCAAGGACGACACCTTTCGAGCAATACCCAAACAGTAAACGTCATCCGCTTCCTTTCGTCTATGTACATCTATCAATGAATTGTAGACAAGAATTGAACCTGGACACACCTTCCATCTCGCTCCAGTATAGCGGCAAATTCTTCGTACAAGATTGCGAAGTCCGTTCCGATATCATTTGCGAGCAGAAAACGATAGATGATGCTAGGTTTCTCGACGAAACTAGCGTAAAGCATCCACAATTTCAGATATTTCATTTCGCCTCTCCATTTTCCATCTCTATCATCTTTGAGAACACGAGTTGCTTCCTCCAAGAGCTCCAATAACCCCGATTCGGCACTGTGGCCTTGGGGATAGTTTTCAAGCGTCCAGTTCACCAGGGTACAGTAAGCTTCCAATGGGTCATCATCGTCGTCTTCCAAAGCCATCTCTATGTTTATGCGAAGCCTGTGGCGGGTGGCAACAAGTTTGGATTCTCTTTGAGCATGGGGAGTGGCTAGAACGGAGGAAAGTGAAGTAACTCGGCGCCCAGTGGCTAAAGGTTGGATGTTCTCCTTGGCTGCTTCGAGGACGTCGCAGTCAACCATTGTAGTAGAGCTACTGCTAAATACATCTTCTGTTGACATGACTGAGGCTTCAAGAGAAAGTGAATAGAATGAAATAATGTAAATTGACGCGAACATCACATGATCGAGTCAACTATGTACCAAAAACCGAACGCTTTGACCCGCGGGCCCATGTATTTTTTTAAATCTTTTCAATCAAAAGCTGGATCCTGGATCTTCGTCTCTAAAGCTCTCTAGAGATTTTAAAATGGCGGTTATTGATCGCAAGTAAGTACTACTTGTGGACCAAATCCTTGTTTAATTGTATAGTATAGCGATGAGTTGTAGGGGTGTTCTGTATGTATGTGGAGGTATGTGGGCCACCATTGTCAACTTGCAAACCTCTGTCATTGAATATTGAAGGCTTATAAGGGCTTATATGAACCATTTCTACGACGTGAGTATACAGCGAAGAACAAACTATAAATACAGGTAGCTCTACCAGACTATTATTAAAACGTCATGCGGTTTTATACAGAATTTCGTCAGATCGGACTCCCTGGAACCGTAAGCGTTTTAAATAATATAACGGAAAGTAGGAGCCTGTAAGGGATTAAAGTCATATCTTATTTGTGAACGGAAGAGGACAGACCTTGTCCGCCATTTCTGCGACATCCACTCGAGCATCCTCTTTGGGAACTCCGTGTAGCTTGTTTCTACGAGCGTTGTCGAGACGGTAAGAGATCTGACATACAATGCATCAGTACACAATTTCGAAGAGCTGCTAAAGTCGTGTGCTTACCGTCATAACCAACGCGCAAAGAGCCCCGAAAATTTCAAGGCCACAGCAGACTAGCGACAATGTCAGCTAAAGTTTTCCTCCGATACTACTATTTTTTCAGAAAATTACCCGCAAATCCTTTTCTGCAAACGGGTGCTTCAGAACAGGATGTACGACAAACTCAATCGCACTTACATGTATCGAGGACCCTCGGTGGTTGGGAAGAGATGAGATCCGAGGATACTGCCGCATTGACCTATAGCCATGAACATTGGGATGCCCGTCGCTTTTTTGGTTTCAGACCCAAGATTATGCGCAACTGTGATGAAAACCGGCACCAAGCGAGTGAATATCTTTGATTAGACAACCTCACAAGGACACGTACACCAAGCGATTATGATGCCAATGCTGGTATAGGTACCGCTAGTGATACAGAACGTTGCAAAGTATCGGGCGTGTAGGTTAGTCGGGACAAAGAGAAGGATTCTATGTATTTCGATATCAGCCGCTTAAGACACTTTGTGAGGTGCGCTGACTCACAAGTATCCGACGCCTCCAACTAAAGAAGCCAATGCTATAGGAATGCCTTCAAATTTGTAGCTGTCAATAACAAAGGTTTTTTTTTTCGACAAAAACGCGAAACAAACCTCTACTTTGCAATCTATCCGATATCCAAGAGCCTAGTACGATAACAAACGCTGCAACAGCATATGGTGGCACAGTCATCAACTGAACTCGGGCAGAACCTATATCAATTGTTAAATTTCCATCAACTCTGAGGTACATATCTGCTAACTTACTAAAACCCAGTGTTTTTAGAATGGTCGGGAGGAAAGCGGAGGTGGAGGCCAAAGAACAATTGAGTGCGAAGTATATCACTCCTCCAGTATAGATCTTGACAACTGTGAGTCGCGTAGTGTTACATAGGCTCAACAGAAAATTACTCACCCTCCAGTCCCGAAATGCCATGGAGATATGAGCTGAGTAAATTCAAGTAGTTGAGCCTTTGGCATGTCTGTGATCGTTGCGTCCATTACGCTCACATCTATTGACAACAGCTCCAACATCACCGCTCGTTCCGCGATTCATTCTTGCAATAGCTATCTCTCTTTCCCTCTCATCTAAATAATGCGTAGATTCCGGCCGGTCTGGAAGGAAAAAGAACGTCATTATTCCCAGGCAAATGGCTGGCAATCCCTAGAATGCAAAATGTGAATGTATTGCATATGGTTTTGGGTGACGCTATCACCTCGACAATGAAGAGAAGGCGCCAATTACTGAAAGGCAGAATCGCGTTTTGTATTCCAAACGCGACTATCCCACCGAAGGCTCCAGCAACGGCTGCGAACCCGAACCAGTAAGCCATCTGAACGCGGAACTTGAAGTAAGTGACAGATATCGCTCTGAGGATCATGAATTGAACATACTCGCAAGCCCATTTCCTCCTTCGTGTAAAAAAGCGCTGCAGGAACGAACGTTGGCATTCAACAAAATCAGGAACAATTTCAACTTACAGAAATAAAGAGGGATCGCGGGACCGAATCCCGCTTCAAATATTCCCAAAAACACTCTGGTGGTCATCAGACCGCCGAAATCAAAACCGGTGGACTACACAACAGATGGTGTCAATGCGTTTAAGTGGCTACAATTGCGGTTTAAGTTATTTACCATTAGTGTTGAGCAGGTTCCCCATCCAATGGCAGCTAAAGCCAACCATATGCGAGGGGCAACCAACTTGGACAGAATTGTGGCAGGTACTTGACAAAGAATCTAAACACTGAATTGAGAACCTGATGAACGTCAAGTAGATATGAACAGTGCTAACGTAGGAAAAGAAGAATGCCGAGTTGACCCAGTCAAAGAGGATTCCTGTCGGGTCACCACCGAGTGCATCGGTGGGAAGAGGTGGTTTCCCATCGTTAGTCCCAGTGAGAACTCGAGCATTGCCCAAATTAGAGCGATCCAAGTCTGGAGGTTAATTTCCAAGTTATGTAAGTGCGCAATAAATAGTCAGGAATAGAAATGCTCACAAGCAAACAAGTAGAGTAAACATGCTATGGGTAAGATACGACGATCTAGTTTTCGGATGAGCCTTTTCTCTTCCATGAACCAGGCCCCGGATGCTTCAAGCGAGGCTCGCTCTTCGGTCGCCACCTCTACTTTCATGTCGTCACCCTTGAATTCCTTGCTGCCGTCGTAAGTTGAAGCCATTGTCAGAAGAAAGAGTGAAGATGAGTGGAGCAAGGAACTCCTAAGGAACATTTACCTGGCTTCCCGTATTTAAACTTCAACGATTACAGTCACGTAACAGGCTATGGATCTGATGAATTCAATTTCGCCGTGAATTGCGGGGTAAGCTGGGGAAGACAGGATCTCGATTCAAACCCCCCACTGAAGAGTCTTTCGGCCGATGCGAGATGTTGACTTGAACTCGGGAATGTATATAGATATAGCCATCGATGATCCTGGCGAGGCTGGCCGATAGCGAAGGCATGCACCGTCTTCGGCAATAATGCTGGCAAACCGGTATGACTTTCCAAAATCTACCCGTATTACGGGTATATCCTCATACGGGTCTGGTATTCTCAACCTTCGAGTCTTCACGATACGGATGGTCGTATGGCGTTCCGAATACCAGTGATACCGGATGCGAAATCAACGTTGAGTAAAAATATGTGACATGAATCTATACATACTGTCCAAATGAATGATTGTCCCAGTATAAAGAATTTCGGGGACGTACACGACTGCATCTAAAAAAACCAGACATACAATACCTGAGCATTTCGGGACGGGTATATACGGTACTTACCCGTATATCGTCGACGACGCTGTAGGCCAGCCACAACGCCTGAATATCTATCAAGATTAAGCTGCTACTGACCAGGTTACTGATCTCGTGAAAGGGGGCAAGGTGGGGCTTGATAGACAGATGTTGTAGGCGTAAGTATGTAACTGAGCTGCATGAGAAAAATCGGCCGAAAGTAACAGGATTGAAATTCCATACATACATAGGCACCAGATGTGCGCCGGTCCCGTTTTCGTATGCAACTGTGTCATAGATATTTCGGAGCGCTCGTACAGAAAAATAGGAAAACAAGCCTACCGTCAATACTTAGTGCGAAAAGAGGGTCAAAGAACTATCAGTATTATATAGTTTGTGTTTTTGAGCCTAGTACTGTTCGAGCAAATATGGTGGGCTAAAGAAAATCTTGGTCTTGTTCGAGTATTTTGCAGGAGGATCATATATCGCCCTTCGGCTGACTTTAACCAACTTTGAGTTCTGTGAGGGATGTTGGTGGTGGCAATCCCTGGTGATCCCTAGAGTATCTGTAGTAGTACAACGATGGGCATAGATTAATCATGGATCCAGTACACCCAGATCAATGTCATGGATGCTAGGACGACGTCAGAGTCTCGCAGTCACAGTTAGCATAGCCTTGCCTACCTGGTACTGAGGAGGCTCAGCGACCACCGAAATGACCGTGACGAGCGCGAGGGTGATTCATCTGGTCATATAAATATACATATATATTGACTTCGATTGTTGTTGAGGGGGTGAGGAACAATATTAATGTTACCGTGATACCTGCGACTGCCACCTTTCGCGAGAGGGGATTGTTGGGAAAGTCAATTGATAGAACTTTTATAGGCCGAACCACTGAGGGTATTCTAACATCAGAAGGCAGCTTGTTCTTGTTGATATTAAACAGTGTCGCCCAGCTCGCCATTGATATTGAGGGGGCGGTCAGTAGAAGTCCACGTTGAGTATTAGTACAAGTCAGACAAAGCTACCTTATCAAGTCATTTCCGCTTGCCGACTTTCATGGAAAAGTTGACAAAGGGTCAAATACGACAATGAAGGCTGGATATTGTCTTCCTCGAAGATCCAGGGAAAGTTCTCGCGTTAGGGCTGTACTTTGCCACTGCAGCGCATTCAACTTTCTCCTTAACCATCATCTTCACCATGTCCTTCAAACAATACGCCATTTTTCCTTCCAATCCAGCGACAGAAAGAGGAATCTCGACGAAGCTCAGTGCAAGTAAAGATAGAATTGTGTATGCCAGTGGCAAGACCATCGTGGTCAGTGTCATAGTCATCGTGGAAAGTCATGGTGTAAAGGCTGTATAACCAACATCCGATTGTCACAGATACGCGACCTCAAGGTCAATATTTGACTTCCTAGTCACCCACGACCAATATTAACATGTCTTACTAGAATCCCAAATCATCGATTTCGTATAACGGACATATACAAAATGCTACTATTGCCCGTATCTCGCCATCGGGATACTACTGCGCATCTGGAGATGCTGGAGGGACTGGTACGATGTGCTAGCTTTGTACAGATTTTCCCTAATAAACTGATCAGTCAGAGTATGGGATACTGTGGGCGAAGACCACGCATTGAAAGGCGAATACAAAGTCATTTCAGGTCGAATGTATGCAACTAAGTTGCCCTTATCCATAAATTGCCGAACTAAATCACCTTTCGTAGTAACGATCTAGAATGGGATGGTGAAAGTAAGAGGATCATTGCTGTCGGAGACGGTAAAGAAAAGTGCGTACTTGCAACTGATTGCGATCATACTTGTACTAACCATCGACCACAGATTCGGGCATGCCTTCATGATGGATACGGGAACCTCTACCGGGGTGATTAGTGGGCACTTCAAGGTCGGTTTGGACATCTCTGCATCTATATCCCGCCTTCATATACTTTCTGTAGGCAGTAAACGCCGTATCGATTCGCCATCAGCGTCCGTTTAGAGCTGCCACCGGCGGAGACGACGCTGGGATCATTTTCCACCAGGGTGTACCATACAAGTATGACAAGTCCATCAAAACCCACACCAAATTCGTTCAAGACGTTCGGTATGCACCCTCAGGGGATATCTTTGCCTCCGTTGGTTCTGATTTCAAGATATTCCTATACGATGGGAAGAATGGTGACACTCTCGACGAAGTCACGGATAGCCCGCACAAAGGCAGCATTATGGCGTGCACTTGGAGTCCTGATAGCAAGTCGTTAGTGACATCCTCTGCGGATTGCACTGTAAAGCTTTGGGACGTCGAAACTCGCAAAGCAATTACGACCTGGACTGTCGGGAACGGAGTAAGCTTCCAGCAAGTTGGTAACACCTGGAGCGGAGAATCTGATGTAGTCTCTTTGTCGTTGAGTGGTGACTTGAACGTGTTCGACATTAGAACGGGTGACAAGCCTTCCCGAATAATTCAAGTGCGGGTCTCCCATGTAATGTCAATTTCATGCAATGACACTCCTTCACGATTAGGGTCCCCAAAAACCTATCACTGCTATCGCACCCGTCCCAGCTTTGCCTGACACGTTCTTAGCTGGAACCGCCGATGGTCGAGTTCTTTCATATTCTAAAACGACAGGAGAATCTTCTCATATGCAAGGCGTCAATCATAGTACCTTGGTAACTAGCCTGGCCTCCTCTTCTGCGGGTGGTAGTGCGTTTTCTGCAGGATTTGATGATTGCGTTAGGGAGATTGGAAGTGACGGGACTGGTTTCACGTTAGTCCACTTCTCTGTTTCACATCTATGTACTACCGACTCTGACTCTGAGGTATACAGACCGTCATCTTTCTCGCTTTCTTCTCAACCCAAATCGCTAGCTGTTGGGGATGATGCCTCTGTCTTTGTAGCGGAAATTAAAAACAGCATTGAAGTTATCAGGTCAAATCAGAAAATTTTTGACCTTTCTACGAAATACACTCCTAGTGCCATAGCAGTGAAGGGGTCGTTGGTTGCCATTGGTGGAGAGGTGAGTTTGATGAATTTTATATGTATTCTAGGATCAGTCTTCTGTGTTACTAGAGCTTTACTTCTTCCTTTTCCGTGTCATCATGATAACACGCATCACCTGCCAGGACTCCAAGGTTCACCTGTATCAATGGGATGGTAAATCACTGGAGGATGACGCGGTTCCGATTTTGCAAGGCAACAAGGCCGTTGTGTCCGCATTAGCGTTCTCACCTGACGGAAATCTACTTGCTTCGGGTGATGTGAGTTCTCAATATGTTCTATTGCTGCTTGCCGTTTTTCTTCTCCTTTTGATTGACAATTTTCAGTCGAGCGGTAGCATATCGCTTTTCGATATCAAGGAAAAGAAGGTAATTTCTTCTGTCGTTTTAGATATATGAATATTGATTTCTTGCTTCGCAATGGCCGTTTCGGAATATCGCATCCGAACCTCACTCTCTCGACTCATTCTGGAAAATTTTACTTCTAATTCATCCAACTTTCTCGTGTTTTTTTCATCCAGCTCATTACTTCTCGCTGGTCTTTTCACACTGCCCGTGTCAATTCACTCTCCTGGACCTCTGACTCCAAACATTGTGCTTCTGGTTCGCTTGATACCCATGTCTACATCTGGAGCGTTGCTAAGCCTTTGAGAAATATCGCGATCAAGAATGCAGGAGCTAGAGGTGTTAACGCTGTTTTATGGATAGATAACTCCAATGGAAAGACAGGTCAGTTGGTTAGCTCTGGGGCAGATGCCTCTGTAAAGGTTTGGGAAGTTACATTCCATGCGGCGTAGGTTGAGAGAACGTAGTAGCATTGGAATCTGGATTGTGCAATCAGAGGACAAGCCAATGTAGAAATACTCAGGAACTAAACACAAGGAATGTATACCAAATATTATCCAGGACCACTTGGAACTTTCTTGGACTAGAATGAGAACGATATTGACGCCATTAGATGATCTGGTTCTGGCTCAACAATGAATGAGAATTTTACACCGTGCTCGGGTGCCGATCGAAAAGATTATACGACCAATGTACGGTGAAATAGGACGGTAAGATACACAGAAGAAATAAATACAGCGAAGCACAGGAAAGTATACCATCTACTAATCGGCCGAAAGTTTAGTATAAGTAAAACGGACTAGTGTCCCCCACTCTTGATCTCATCCTAAGCCTAGTGTTATTCATTCTCTACGCCATCTCGACATCTTGCTCTCCAACAGCTCCAATAGCAGAATCTGCCACAAGAGACTGTGCTTCAGCCGAAGCACCGGCAATCGGTGCAGACTCTGCGTCTCCCATGAACGCATCCAACTCTTTATCCAGGTCCTCTGCCGTTTTGGGTTGCTTGGAAGCTTTCGGTCTTGGATCGGAGCGTTGAGTAGCGGCGCCACCTCTAGGCATACCTCGGCCTCCTCGACGCGAGGGTCTTGTGCGTGTGGGACCACTGCGGTGATCAATCAGATTGGGAGTAGAAGAGAATACAAAAAAAAAAATCAACGCACGGGCCAGCTGAATCCTTGACTTGTATGTCGTCGGAAGAAAGGCGATCTGCAAGGGGTGGTTTTTGTATTCTGTTGATCAGCGATGAGTGTGGTGCGCTGACAGCTCGTCGAGATTGCCGTGGTCCGCCCGTGTCAAAGGTGATTGTCATGGGTTGGCCTAGGATATAGGAGAGGATACTGGCGTTAAGAACGTGGGTCCAAATTGTTGTAGAGAAAGAAGTAAAGAAATAACAGAGGAGAAAGTGAAGGTAGCAGAAATGTGATTCGGTATTGAATTCAGTCTCAAGAGATAGAAAATAGTGATCAGAGAAAAATATATATATGGCTGTCACTTCACCTTTTGCTAGGACCCCATCGAACGTTTTCTTGCCTTTGGTTGCCTCAGCGGCTGTCTCGTAAAACACGATGGCGTTTCCTGTTGATCTTCCACTGCGGTCGTACTTGATTTTTGGAATGTAAAAAACCACAGAAGGAGAAATTGAATCATTCGTTTGGTTGGCTTTTCAAGCAAAGAGTTGGGTGCTAGTCGGATTATCGTACCCTAATCAATGGCTCGCGAACGAGCGTGCCAATCTGTCCAAAGATGGCCTATGCAAATGGTGTTTGAGCCTGGAAAACAATGAAAAATTCATTGAACGCACGGCAAGGTCTTTAGGAGTGACTTCATAGTGCAAATTTGAGACAAGGAGCTTGGTGTTGCTTTGCTCAACTATATCGGATGGTCCCCTAGGTCGAGAGTCGGTATTCATATTTTTCATTCCAGGGGCCTTGTCGTGAAGCCATTGTCCATTAAGATCACCTCGAGGTGGGCGCTGTGTAACCATAGAAATTTAGTCGGAGGAAGAGTATGAAGGGCTGGCTGTCTCACACTGTAGGGTTTGTTCCCCCCTCTTTGTGCTCGGAATGCTGACATTTTGCGCGAAAAGTTCGAGTAGAGAGTAACGAAGAAGAGGTTGTGGATAGAAGCGGGAAATGACCACGTGGATTTTGAATTCCGCCCAATCTCCATGAGTGGATGAGCGCCAAAGACTCCACCATCTTTTCTTTTACCACTTGATCAAGGGCGCTCCGACTCGAAATATCACTACCTTGGGTGACTGTGGACATTGTCGAGTCCTTCGATCTTCTTCCCAGTCTTGATTTATGGAATAGTATACATACTCACCCGTATCTCGACTCAAGGTGACTTTTCAGCCTCAATTCCACCGCAGATTGCTTCTAGTAGTCTGATATTGTGTATGTGTGCTTCTCCAAATTCATGTTCCGAATCTATGGCAACCTTAATCATGTACTTCTGCAACTGAGAGTCCAAACTTCATATACATAGTCGGTCATAAGATGTATTGCAAGCAAATTTGTAGCCGACTAAACCGACGATCCATTCGACGTCTGAAGAAACCGGATATACTGTTCATACAGACTCATGTGGAAACAAGGCATTCGTTGTGTTCGATGTGGTGGAAGATCATCAGCTAGGGCGGAGACAACCTCCTGCTAGAGAATCTTGTAGTTGTGGTCTGGTTGTAGTAAGTCGCAACTCATTCGGCCCGGAACTATAAATTATCCGGTATCTCGAGAATATTTACACGAGAGTCGTCGATAGGAAGAGGATAAAAGAATTCAAATCCTGGTCAATGGATGGAACTTTGTGACTTTGCCTGTGACCATTCTGTGACTGCAATTTCTTAATCGGGCCGATTCCCGTTGTTTAACTGATTTTTCCTCTCCTTTTAAGCCTTCATCTACTTGCGACGTGCAGGTGAAGATTGCCTCAGTCATCCTAACCGCAAGTTTTACAAAAGTCATATTATATCTGCACATCAGAACCTTCATCCCAAGGCCTTGCCGTTATCCTCCTAGGGGCGAGAATTCGACTAATAATGGATTCCATGGATTCACTAGAGCAGGACCATCAACTTTCTTCATCCGCCGATCTGTTCTTTCCAGGCGACCACCAGCACCATATGGGCTCTCCTACAGATCAGGCTCAGCAAAAAGATACACTAGACGGAGCACCATCCGGCTCAAATTCGCTGAATCTCAATCCTTCCTTTCTAAATGAAGCAGGAGGGAACAGCATGGGAATGGTTATGGCTGCTCTTCAATCTCTCGGTAGCAATACAAGGGCTTCGAATCCTTCCGATGGTGAACAGCAGCCTGCTGCCCACAATGAGGACCCCGGAGCTGGACAGGGCCAAGGGCAGCTTAGAGAACAAATTATCCTGGAACAGTTCAAACTGGCGCAGCTTAAGCAGCTGCAGGAGATCCAGCAGCAGATTTTTCAGCAACAGGTCTGCCAGCTTTAACCTTTTTACCCCACTCACTAAACTTTTATTGCCCAGATGGCGCTACTCAATAGCGGAACTACTTCTCTGGACAGTCAAGCTCGGGATCAGACTCAGCGCAGATTTCACGGTTTACCCACGCCAGGTTCATCTACCGAAATTCGACCATCTCAACCTATCCCTGTCGAGTTCGTATCCCCGATGCTACTCAACTTCAACGATATAGACTCAAGCTCTATCATGTCCCTCGATTTTCCCGGCCAAAATCCGTATCCTCGAAACAATGCGGCCTCCCACACTCCGGTGTTCCCTTCACGCGACCCCGTCGGGTTAGATATGAACGTTAGTAGCTACGCAGCAGTGCATCCGCAATTTGGCGCAGGAGGAAGTACAGTTACGGGCAACAATTTTGCATCATCACCTCCGTTCCATGCCACCTCGAATACAGGCGGGGGTGGTCATGCTCGAGCTCACGATCACTATATTGCTCATCGAGGGACTGCGTCTGCCCCTGCGCATATTGCCTTCGGTAACCCGTACCACTCTTCTCAAAATGGTATGAATATGCACGGTGGTATCAACACTATGAATATGTCGTCCGAGCCTTCGTCACCGTTACATTCGGAACTAGACTTCGATATATCACCACTGACGAGTCCTTGGCTCGGGGCAAAAATGACCGGAAATAGCAATGGAAATGGAAGAATTCAGGCGTATGGGCATCCCCAGAACCAAAGTCAAACTCATCGTAACCAAAATCAAATGCACTCCCATCTTAACACTCACGCAGGATTAAAACGCGCTGCATCACCGAGTACTCCCGATATCGACGTTGACGTTGTATTTAGTGGTGCTTCAGACGAAATCGGGAGGTCACGGAAGCGACAAGCTTCGATATCCCTGTCACCTAATACTATGCGACCTTCTGCTTCCAATTCTACTTCGTCCTCTAGGTCTTCACGTGTCTCAAGTTCTGGGTCGAGGTCCATGAACTCGACGCCCTTATTGAGAGGAATCAACCCAAATTCGAACACTAGGGCGAGAAGAGGAAGCATAAAATCAAATAGTCCCATGACTATGGCGATGACTGGTGGAGCTGGTATAAGTAGCGTAACAGGCTTTTCCAGTATGCCGAGTCCTCTGGTTGACTCTAATTCGGGATCATCGTTCAGGGGGTCGAATATGAATGTCAGTAACGGTGATTGCCATACTCATAATAACAGCGACGGAATACCCGTAGGCAATGGAGACAACTCAAATATTGGTTTCGGAGTTGTGGGAGACTCACCTTCGCCTGTGGATCTTTCCCTGTCCATGCCACCCCCTGCGGCACCTGCTTCGGCATTCACTCCTTCAACAAGTACCAGAGGTACAACGTTACCAGAACCACTGGTTCCTGTCACCCCTGCGAGTATCATGAACCTTGGGAATTCGTTCGTGGGGCTCGGTGGTGGACTAGGTAGCGTCAGTCAAAATCATAACTCTGGTATAAGTGCGGGCGTTGACGGAGCCGCTTCTTCCTCCACGCCCGGTGCGTCAGGTAATTTTCCCGCCTCGACTTCTGCAGCTGCGGGTGGTGCTGCGAAGCCCGCCACGAAAGGTGCTGGAAGAGGTGCGAAGAATGACAAAAATGATCCCGGATCAGGGACAGGGACACGAAAGTCCGGGCGTAGAGGTGGAGGTGGTGCAGCGACTGGCGACAGTACAGGCTTGAAACATATATTACCTGGTGCGTTCATAAATCCTTCATCCTCGATTCTGAGGAAGTATCTCAATCTTTTGATTTCAGCTACCAATCCGTCCCCTCCGTCTTCGTCCTTACGTCCTTCCTCAAACCTGAACTCAACCTCTGTCGCCGCCACTTCATCAACCACAACTATCGTTCCCGTCAAGGAACGAAAGACCTCACATAAAGCTGCTGAACAAAAACGTCGAGATTCCTTGAAGACTACATTCGATGACCTTCGTGGGCTCCTTCCGCCCATTCCACTCCCAACAGATGGCGATTCCAAATCCGGAGGTACTGCAGCTGTAGATGACGAGATTGGTTTCATAGCTCTCGCAAAAGCCTCGCTTCTTCCGGGGGCTCTACCTCCTAGGGGTCCGCCTAAAGTAGGGGAGGGTCCGAATAAGGGAGTGAGCAAGTTACAACTGTTAATTTGTGGGAATGAATATATTCGAGTGCTCAAAGGCAGAGTGGAAAGACGAGACGAGGAGGTGGAAAGGTTGAGAAGGGAAGTTAGGCGGTTAAGATCGAAATTGATAGGGGGTGAAGCTGAAGAAGATAGTGGTAGTAGTGGTGAGAATGAGAATGAGGGTCAGGAAGGATGTTGTTATAAAGATGGGGGAATGTTGGATTTGGATAGAGATTTGGATGCTGTGGAAGTTTTGGAGTCGATGGGGACTTCGTCTTCTGGTCTTTCTGCGTCCATGAATGGGGGAGGTTATCTCACGGGAGTTGATGAGGATGTAGAGGAAGACTAGTGCGCTTGGAATCCATATGGACTGACGGTGGCCGTGTGGTTTCGAAAGACGTTTACCGCTCTATATGTGCAACGTGAGCTTGCATTTCTTAAACCCTTCACGTTTAACGCTTAAAATCATTATATGATCCAAACTTGCTCATCATGACCATACTTAGTACCTTAGTTTTGTTGAAGATATACCTATGTATTCACAAACAGTGTTTGCATAATCCATGTTGTAGCCTTAGAACATCAATCCACATATACACAGTTGTAGTTCATCACCGTAGAATCCTTTGCTATGCTTGATACATTAGGGTGTTGTGCCCGAAGAAGACTGATCTTAGAGAATGAGATTGCGCCAGTTCTCATTAGTGCTACATACCTGCTAGGGTCCCGATCACCCTTTCAAACATTCTACGCGATAAAGATGGGTAGCACTGACAGTAATTTGGCCGCGACCGGGCCACGACTGGTGACCGTCATGATAAATTATTCAGCAATGAACAAGCTATAGCTGACGAAGATGCATGACCTGCACAGTCACGGACAATTTTTGAATGAAGGAGACCGATGTATGTATATTTGTTTTTACAGCACGGTATGCTCGAGAACAAATTTTGAACGATCCATCATGCATCATCCCGCCCTTTGACTAGAGAGGATATTTTAGTATTTATATTAATATTATACTCAATGGGAAACGGTGTTAACTCACCGCAGCTCTGCTAGGTTTCGCAGCACGTTTATACGCATTTTATTTGTGTGCTACGATAATCGCACTTTCTATAGAGCAGAACGTAAGTGTTAGAATCCCAGTGAGATATTATACTAGAAATGAAAGAATGGAAGTTAACAAAGAGTAAACGAGGACGGAGGTTTGAGTCATGGTATCTTCAGCTTCGAGAAAGTACAGCAACAGGCCAGTACGCTTGACCTATGTATCCCGCGTTCCTTCTGAAGCACTAAGTGCAGGGCGCGAGCTTGGCACTATTGAAGCAGAAGTGGCGTCATTTGAATTTCTTTGACCTTGAAATAAAGCGGTGTTTGAGCAATATCGGAGCAGAACAAGAACCGTAAAGGATACGAAACGGTGCCAATACCATGGAATATACATAGTACGTGTGTACGTATCGTATCGAGTTTTTATTCGCGTGAAGTTGCATTCGACAATGTTCAAGGTGTATGTTAGGGAAAAGGCTTGTATAATGATCCTTAAACATCGAAACTTCAGAATGGTATTCGATGAAAATCTTGAGGCTGTAACCTGATTGAATAGTGCGGAATTTTGGGCGATGATGGTTTCCAGTAATGTCATGGCGGGCACCGCTTTCGCGACGCGTTTGTGACACTGTTACGATACGTCACATTAACGTATAAATTGAACCTTGCCGAAGTTATTAGCTCTTCTCCCCTCCATCCACTTTCAAATCTTTACAATTTCAAAGCTCTTTCTTCTTCTTAGGCATGTCAATTTCTATGGACCTATTTTCATTGCTCATCGATTTGCTCGTCCCGTTGTCACAGATTCATCCATGTGTGGAATTTTTGGCTACTGCAGTTTCTTGAAGGAAAAGGTGAGGAACGTTCGCACAATTTCCCTTACTGGGATCTGCATTTATGTCCACGTTGGGAACCAATACTCTTGTCAAATGCATATGGCTGCTCGTATTCTGCTCTTTTTCGTTTACCCGTTAATATCGTAATACTGATCTCGATATGACTTGTTGATAGAGCCGCAAGGAGGTTCTAGAGGTCCTTTGCCAAGGTTTAGCTCGCCAGGAATATCGTGGTTATGACTCTGCCGGTCTTGGGGTCGATGGCGATAAACCTGGTGAAGTCATCTTCTTCAAGGAAGTCGGCAAGGTTGCTGGCCTCCGCAAGCAGATTGCTTCTTCCAATGTTGATGTAAACAAGACCTTTGTTTCCCAAGTTTCCATCGCTCACACTCGTTGGGCGACTCACGGTGTTCCATCAGTCGCCAACTGCCACCCTCTCCGATCCGACCCTACTGCCGAATTCTGTGTCGTTCATAACGGTATCGTCACTAACAGTGCCGCGCTTCGTCTCGTACTCCAGAAGAGAGGTTTCACTTTCGAATCTGAGACAGATACTGAAGCTGTCGCTAAACTTTTGAAATACGTCTACGATTCACAAGCTGACAAGAAGAACTTGACCTTTACCGATTTGGTGAAGGCCGTTCTCAAGGAACTGGAAGGCTCCTTCGCTTTCGTCTTTAAGTCGACACACTTTCCGAATGAAATTGTCACTGCTCGTCGCGGTTCTCCTCTTTTGATTGGTGTTAAGACGGACAAGAAGCTTAAGGTCGACTTTGTTGATGTCGAATTCGCAGGCCAGGATAGCAAGGATGTTAAGGCTGACACTCGTATGTGATTTGAGTTTCTTTTCTTTTCGTTTTGCCTGACTTCTATCCGTAGTTCACCCGACTTCTCCCTCCGCTTTGCTGGCGCCCCCATCTGCCAACCCGAAAGTCCTCCGCACACAATCTCGAGCTTTCATGTCCGAGGATGGCCTTCCTCAACCCATCGAATTCTTCGTCGCATCTGACGCCTCTGCAGTCGTAGAGCATACCAAGCGGGTCTTGTACCTCGAGGATAATGACATTGCCCACATTGCTGATGGTGAATTGCACATCCACCGTCTCCGCCGCCAGGACGACCGAGACCAGACCCCTGCCCAAATTGCTTCTACAAGAACCATCGAAACCCTTGAGATCGAAATAGCGGCCATCATGAAAGGCAAATTCCATCACTTTATGCAGAAGGAAATCTACGAGCAGCCCGAATCAGTGGTCAATACTATGCGTGGTCGTGTCAATTTTGACACTAATCAGATCACGCTGGGTGGTTTGCGCGCGTACCTCCCGATCATGCGTCGTGGAAGACGTATCGTTTTCATCGCTTGCGGAACAAGTTACCATTCGTGTATTGCCACTAGAGCTATTTTTGAGGAGCTCACAGAAATTCCTGTCAGCGTTGAGCTCGCGAGCGACTTCCTCGACCGAAAGACTCCGATCTTTAGGGATGATGTCTGTGTGTTTCTGAGTCAGAGTGGTGAGACGGCTGATACTATTCTTGCTTTGAGATACTGCTTGGAGCGTGGTGCCCTTTGCGTTGGTGTCGTCAACACTGTTGGCTCTACGATCTCCCGGGAGACCCACTGTGGTGTTCACATCAATGCTGGGCCTGAAATCGGTGTTGCTTCTACCAAGGTTTGTCTCTTGACTTTTTTTTGTGAGGACCTGTCATTTGACTGTTCCTAAGGCTTACACTTCTCAATACATTGCTCTCCTCATGATGGCACTCCAATTATCGGAGGATCGCATTTCCCTGACTGAGCGTCGTAACCAAATCATTGCCGGTCTTCACTCAATGCCCGCTCAGATCAAGAAGGTCTTGGATCTGGACTCTGTGATTCAGCAATTCGCTCAGAGCGTGGCGGATTACAAGAGTCTGTTGTTGATGGGTAGAGGATTCCAGTACGCCACCTGTTTGGAGGGTGCTTTGAAGATCAAGGAAATCAGTTACATGCACTCTGAAGGTAAACCTACTTTCATCCTTATTTTCGCACCCAAGTTTTATTGACTGGATATCAGGTATCCTTGCTGGTGAACTAAAACATGGTCCTCTTGCCCTTATCGATGAAAATATGCCTGTCATCATCATCATGACCCAGGACTCCCTCTACCCCAAAGTCCAGTCTGCATTTAGTCAAATCACTGCTCGTAAGGCCCAGCCCATTGTCCTCTGTAACGAGGGCGACGACGGTATTCCCGCAAATGCCAAGACCATCCGCGTACCCAAGACAGTTGATTGTTTGCAAGGCATGTTAAACATTATCCCGTTGCAGCTGTTGAGCTACCACCTCGCGGTCAACAAGGGCTATGATGTTGACTTCCCAAGAAACTTGTATGTTTTGATCAACTCTGTCGTTCTAGTCATGGTAGCTTATCCTTCTTTGTTCCTTCTTACAGGGCGAAATCTGTCACCACCGAGTAAACGAATGAATGCACCATAGGTAGTGGAGATTGTGTATGATTCTGAGCGGACTGAAAATTATTGTACTTTTACATATTTCGACAAGTTTTAAGTAATGTGGGTCGGAGCTGCCTTGCGGGTACCCGATAGAGCACGGTTTTTCGTATAAATGGACTATCTTACTGTTTTTGTCTGTACATACCCTGCAATGTGATCTGCTCTCTGAACGTTCTAACCAACGATATTGTGTCCATCCTCCAAAGTAGGGGATGTCAAAGCGAGTCTTATCATCGCCACGCGTTCACTGTTCAACCAATTTTTGCATCAGTCTTATCATTGCGTTCTGACATACTCCCATCTTCGATCCCATATCTATCTTTACTTAGGCCTATACAAATGTCAACCCCAATCCCAGCGATTGCGGAACATGCAAACGGACCAGCTAGCGTTCCACGGCTCTCTAGGACTCTGCAGACTAGCACGGAAGCTTTCATTCGTTGGCACGATGCCGAAGTTGCCCTCGCTTTAAAGGATATGGAAGCTACCCGCGAATATGAACGGTGCTTAAGGATTGATTTGCAAAATCAATTGATCCTTTCGGAACAGAATCTGCGGGCATGCGAAAGACACCTGGAAGTTGTGCAGAAGAAAGTCAACCCAGACTTACGGAAAATCAACATGGACTCGGCGCGCCTGCAGCAGGTAGAGACAGATGTGAAATCGATCATTGATGTATTGAAGAGGATTGGCATACGTTTGTGCAAGGATACGAACGATGTCCTGTGGTTGGTTTGCGACGTAGATGCGGATGCTCGATGGACTCAGGTGCAACAACCCTCCGAGGATAATCATCGCTCCTTTCAGGATGTGCTCGATAGTCCCTTGTGTTCTCCGACGAGTCAAAAAGCAACGATCCAAAAGCAACCATTGAACGCCATTGTAGCTATAGACACCCTCCTCGACGCTCATAATAAGCACATGGCTGAGAAACGCATTCTTAGCGCACGGTGCAACACGGCAGAAAGCGTGGCAGAGCAATTGAAAAAAGAAATGGAGGTGAAGGACTCCAGGATCGCCGAGCTCGAAGCAAAGATCGCTTCAATGTGGGTAGAAGAGCCGTGCTCAACGACAGGGGTCACGAATGTGACGTGCATCAGTCCTTCGCAGCTTTTCAAGAACCCAAAGTTCTCGCCCTTCCTTTCTGAATCCTCCAGCTCTTCAAATCCATTCCAGCCTGGAGTCGGGGTCGCTTCTAATAACTCAGATTACGATTCTTCCTCCAGTGATCCTTCAGATGGCAGTACAGATCCACAGTCTTTTCTGAACGCATCCGTATCGCAAATACGACAATTGAAGAGCCTTCCGCCTTCGAGTTCGGATAAAGCAGGTTGTAGTGGCACCCGGATTCGGTATCACCAATATGCGGATCCTTGAACCACTGAGGATGCAGACATTGTAAGTCCGTACCTAAAATGAATGGGAAAACAGTGCTAATAAGATAATGATTTAGAACATCAACTGCAAGTTGAAGCATGGAATATAATGTAGATATGGTATATTTTAGTACGCAAATTTTTGAGTAATACATAGTCGTTCTATTGTTTCCGATAGGTTTCCGATAATGAATCCTCACGATCAAATCAACATCTTTGGGTTGTGGCTGATGTAGAAACCTCATTTCCTTGAATATACTCCACCTAGCTTTGACAGACGTGACAAGTACCTACTGTACATATTTCTGTTTGTATTGATCTTGCAATCCTTGCTATGTTCATTTCGCGAGTCGAGCCTCTTCTTCAAACTTCTGTGGGCCAAAAGTCTGCTTCGAGCTCTATTACTCTTGCCCAAACTTCCTCTGCACGGCTCCACTCTGCAGATCCTGGTTGAATTCCCAATGAGTCCACCAGATCTGCCAAGTCGTCAACGAACTTGACAAATTCTGGACAGCTCCAGTTGTCCGATAGAGAAATGATAGCGGAGTTTGTTCGTGTTAGAGATTTAGAGGAGAATATGAATAAGGCACTGGTATTGGTCAAATCTCGAACGTAGGTCCATGCATCCAGATATACCTGGGGAAAAATAAGTTTCTCTGACTAACAATGCTAGTTCAGGTCCAAGCTTTACTAACCCTTTCCATAGCCCAGAGGAAGATCAAACCGTCGACTACCGCACCATCATTTGATATTCTTGACATCTCTGCCGTATAGTTTCTTGTCCCTTTTCTCTCAGGCCATCCTTCCAAATTCAAACCCCATTTTTGTGCTGTTTCCTGAAAGAACCCGACTTCTCGGTCGACATTCTGCAGAGAGAACAGCAGAAGTTTGAATATTCGTTGGTTGAGAAGTTCTTGGGTCGAATTAAGAGAATCTTTCGAATTGAATGGGATGTTCGATATAAGAGATCCAATGAATTTCGGATACGCGTGAGCAGCGTATATTCTGTCCTGAGCAAGCCAGAGAGCGAGCAGATTGTGATCAAGAGTTCCGCTGCCTGCTGCTGTGAGAAAGGAGTGCTTAGTGGCAGATGTATAAGCTGCAGTGGATGATGAAATGAGATATTTCGTGAGGGAAGGTGACATGATAATCGGATTCATAAGCGCTCAGAAATCCCACTTTACCTTAAATTGCCCCGCCAGGCCGAATTCATTCCGTGGCCTCCATGTCGGCCGTTCAAGCTCTCAAAAAGTTTCGTCTTCACGAGCTGAAAGGCCTTCAGAGCCATATCTCCCGCTTTGGACCTCTTCCTGCTTCTGAATCATCTTCTGGCGTCCCTCTCCCAAATCCTTTTCTTCCTCACAAAAATCCACAAACCGGAAGATGGGCCCCGCCTAAATATTCTCTGCGACGTCAGGCAGAGCTGATAAAGAAGGCTAAAGCCTCCAATAATCTCGAGCTACTTCCTCCAGGACCAAAGCTCTCTGTCCCTGCTGCCAGTATCTGGAGTCAAAGGCTGGACGCGACTGTTGGTTCATCTCAAAAGTTGGCGGTATTGGATGAGACGCTAGCTTTTCCTGTGGATTGGATTGGAGAATTCAAGCTGAAGGTGGCGGATGGAACAGACTTGGGTGCACGGCTGTATACAGGAAAGAAGAGGATGTTCAAAGGACACAAATGGGAGCGGGTCAGAGAGCGTCGGGCTGCTCACCATACTATGTTGTTGAAAGACATGGACAAGCGCGTCAGGAGGTACAAGAAAGTGAGCTCAGATGTACTCTCCTCAAAATGTGACTCTGATCAATCGTTTTTCCCAGCAACATCTGAAGAAGAGACCAAATCCTCTCAAGGTTTCTCGAAAGATATCTACAAAATTACCGTTCTAGTGGCATGCGTATTATTGAGTATAATCGTTGTCATTCAATCAATTCCAGCTTTCACAAGAAGCATCACAGCTGTGGTGTCGTTGCACCACATAGGTAAAGAAACAGATCCACGGTCCCGTTCGAGCATGCCCGACTATATCAGCTAGAGCTCGAAGTTTGGTCCGTGCATTTCTGGTCGAATTTGGAAGTAAAGAGAAACTATGTATTTTGGGTGCCCTCGTTGTGCATCACTCTCTTTTCCAAACTCATCTTCGTCTCCGCCAACGGAACGGAGCCGGAGGTATCGCCAAGGGACTTATCTCAATTCCTGAAGAGCGAAACTATATAAGACTTCAAGTTGTGTATGATATATGTCTTTTTCCTCAGTCATCTTCCGTGATTTTCCCATTGACATGAAACCATAGCCTGTGAAATGATAATATAGCCTATCCCCGCTGTGGAATAAGACAGCCTCTCGGATGTCAGGAATGTGTGTCCTGTCCGGAACATTATCCTTTCTCGTTCACAAACGACGTAGAAAGGTTACCCCCAGTTCAAACGAACATTCTCTTGGCAGTACTGAATGTTCCAAAGATGCGTTACTTCTCCCCGAGTGATTGCACAGTGGACTTGTAAGCGCGCTCCGAGACGGGTATTTTCGCTCGTGTGCAGGTTGGAATTTTTAAGTCTCTGAAAAAGGCAAGGCCGAACGCAGGTAAGATACTCCCAGTTCAGTTTCGACGCATATCACGTGCTGGTCACAGCTGTGACCCCGCCAAAAATCTCAAGGTGCAACGAATTGGTCTTTCGAGTAGTTTTCATTTGAGTTATGCAAAAATTAAAACACGGGCACTGTTAACCTACTGCTTAAAGACAATATCAGATTTTCTGAGATTTTATAGTGAAGAATTCAGAGATGAGATAGCATTCTGGCAAGAGTGTCTAAACTAAGCGCCAAGTCCTTAATGGTCCTCGGTTCATATTTTTGTACATTGACTGCACTTTTCTCATCATCCCCAGCTGTAAATCATGCTTGAATGAGCAATGTTTTATTATGAATAACCTGGGTGATCCATCCATTCTGAGAGTGGAATAACTTCAACAAGAAACAAGATGCATACCATGGACAAGCCACAAAACTGTGCTGAAATGATGAGTATTTTGCTCTACAGGCATCTATGCACATCTCTTACTACAAAATACAATACAAAGTCCTCAAGTGCTGTTGTTCTTGACTTTTGAGTTTTTTCAAGAATGTTGAGATTCATCAAAAATGGTGAATTTTGTGATTTCGCACACCATAAAGCTATAGGCTTTCTCAATTATGGATATAAGACTTAGATTTTCTGGGTAGGTCTACCTACGAGGGTACTCAACAGGGCCCGTGTTCTCAATAGACTGTATTGGGGCTGGGTGTTGAGATAAAAAGTGCTCAAGGATTGTCACTCTGAAAGTCACTGAAAAGCACATGACGTGCGTCGAAACTGAACTGGGAGTATCTTATATATCCGAGTGAACTGTCTTCCGTCCCGGTGCCTTTTCCGTCCCGGTGCCTTTCTGAATCATTTGGACTTAGAAACTCTCAGCCCGAATGATCTTTTTGAACTCTTCATTAACCGCAAGTAAGTAAGACTAGTACTAAGGCGCGGGGAGCTGCAGCCCGAATGATCATTGTCCACAGGATACCAGGTTGTTTGAGGACGTCTTGATGGTCATCTCACGATACAAAAAAGTCTGTCCGGAGAAGTTCACTTAGACACATAATTGGATTGAATATTAAATATCTGTCAGTGGTTATATATAAACCCCAGCATAGAGGCTTGCAGTACCTGTGTTAGAATTAGAACTTGAAGTCATCCTTCAAGTGTTTATGACGTTCAGTCTGCGTTCACTGGTCCGGGAGCGCTCCAAGAATCACCAAAAGATATAAGTATATAAGCCTGAGGTAACTTGGTTGGTACTGAATATTGAACCTCCACAACCACTGAATCAAAACAATACGATGACCAGTCATTCAGAGTACACAAAGACCGAGCAGGTAGTCGGAAGACCCAGAACGACGTCGCACAATAGGATGGACGATTACGTGAAGAACCCTCCCGACGTACGTCCTGGTACGCCCCGCAGTGAAAATAGTGAATACTAACACCGTATTGGAATAGAAATTTGTCTCCGGAATCGTTGAAAAACGCTGAGAAGGCCATCCGGGATTCTGAAGCTTACGAAGACAGATTGAACAATGATAAGCATGAAAGACAATATCGTGCTGAGACCAAGGTAGGTATTATTGGCTAATATCCAGTACTGATTAATAACAATAATTCCACTGCAGAAACATACCGGTGGTCGTCTGGGGGCTTTGGGTGATGCAGAAGAGGGCGGTATCCCCCAGGTCCAGGATCGGCAAGACAGAGAGGTTAGTGGAATGGTAGATCGCGCAGGCGTAGTTATTCACAACGAAAAGGAGCTGGGTAGGCCTGTGAGGAATGATGTGGAGGCGTCGCTCCTGACCTCACTCCAGCGTTGAGACGGGATTTTGAATAAATGTAATTTCATCGTAGTCTAGAATGCAAATATTTTGTTGATCTCCAATTTCTTCTTCGTTGCTTTTACAAGTTTGTTATCTATTACGTTACACTTCCTAGAAGCACGTCAGTACTGTGCCAGTGATGGGCAAGCAAAGAACATACTGTCTGCAGCCACTGTAACGATAAAGCCCATACAGGAGGTAAACAATGAACACTGATGAACATCAAGTGCTTACTTAATCGCCCTTCAAAAAAAACCAGTTACTTGTAGCCACCATCCTCGAAGGTTTCACGCCTGCATCATTTGTCGTGGATCTGTCTACAGCTTATAAGGCAGCTTGAACATTTCCAGTGCAGTTCTGGCCAAATATTTGATCTTACAGCATATTCTTACACGTTAATCAAGATGGATCCAGAATACCAGGTGCCACCACAAGAATCCGGGCCTCAGCCTCATCCTTATCTTCATGAACCTTTATTGTACATCACTAATCTTCCTGCAAATGTCACTGACGACGCTATTGGAATGGCATTTATGACTTGCGCCCCGTTCAGACCCAAAATTATCAGAGATACAGCTAGTCCAATGTTTTCTGGCACCATCGAGTTCAAATTTCTCGAGAAAGGTGCGAATTGCTGTTCTTATCGGCTAGATCAACACTGACCTTCACGTTCGTCAGCCGAGAAAGCATTAGCCACGCTTCAATCGCGTCCTCTGCCAGATGTACCAGGTGTACTTCTCGTGTTATCGCCTTACCCGCCGACAAACCCTCCCACACCTCTACCTCCACCATCTGCGCTTCCCAGGCTGGTCAAACACCTTCCAGTAGGCTTTAGCGACTCCGCTCTATTTGATCTCTTTCGACCTTACGGTGCTCTCGCGTCCGTTCGAATCCCAACGCATTTTGGGCCTGATACCGGCATGATCGAGTTTTGGAACGAGGATGACGCGCGGAGCGCCGAAGAGGCCATGCACTGCGCTGATATCGAAGGTCAGAACATCGCTGTTCAGGCTTACCAGCCACGGAGAACTGCTAGTGGAACTATCAACGACTTTAACACGAATGCCCCGGCCTTCGTACCTTCAGGACCAGTGTTCGGTTACTCAAGTCCGGCTGCGACGTATTCTCCTCCTCGTCCGCACTACAGTCCTAGGAGTCCCGTGTCGCCTATCCCTCATGGTGGTCCTCAATTTGTCCATGGACCTGGACAGCAGGTGCAACTCGCTCCAATGGCTGGTCCCGGCTCGAATAGCCATAGCGGGTTAATCGATCCATGTAACCTGTTCTGCAAGAACTTGGACCCAGAAATCGACTCGAATGCCCTATTCTCTCATTTCCGTCAGGTGTGTCTGTCGTGGCTCCCTCGTAGTGTCAAGTCTCTTTCCTAATTGAAACTTCCAGTTTGGGCAAATTGTTAGGTGAGTATATCCGTCCAGTATCTTGAAATGGAGCCGAACTCTCTGGTATCAGTGCTCGTGTG
Organism: Lentinula edodes; assembly: GCF_021015755.1. Classification (NCBI taxonomy): domain Eukaryota; kingdom Fungi; phylum Basidiomycota; class Agaricomycetes; order Agaricales; family Omphalotaceae; genus Lentinula; species Lentinula edodes. The sequence goes on from NW_025764312.1 coordinate 559,699, forward strand.
ATGCGTAACGAGGCCGGTGAAAGTCGAGGCTTTGGCTTTGTATCATTCCAAATGCCAGATCAAGGTGTGCTGAACATCTTTCGCCATAATGCTCAAATTCACATTTCGTCGTAGCGGCTGCTGCCATGCACGCAATGAATGGTATCACCTTAGGGTCCAAACAGGTTGTTGTCCGACTACATGAGCCCAAACAGCTGCGTCAGGAAAAACTTGCCGCCAGATTCGGCGGTGGAGGTAATGGGCATCCTAGAACAGCGAGTGGAGCCACTAGCCCTACTGCCAGTGAGGGTGGGGACAGCTATGGCGCTGGATGGGGAAGCCCAAGTCCAAGAAATAGAACTTTAGGTCTAGGGAATTTAGGCGGTTCTCCTGGCTATGGCACTGAGAGAGATAGAGGAAGAAGAGGAAGCGGAAGCTATTACAACGTAACAAATTTTTCTTTTGGTTGAGAACAGAATATTGAACTTTCAGAACAGGCCGCTCTGACTGGAACACTGAACCTTCCTATGCGTTACGACGACCTGGCTGCTCTATCTCCGGTCGTACGCAAAGAAGTTCTTACTGGCGAACTCAGCAGACGCGTCAAATCCCTCGGCAGCGTTGCTCCCGCCGACGTCGCGAGTATCGTCGACGGTCTAGTTAATGTGTCACTGAGCGAAATTGTTCAAGCAATCGATGACCCAGAAAAGCTCGCGAACCAGGTTGATAAGCTAAGAATTTCACGGAATTTATCTGCATCGACCTCTCCGTCTCCGAATTCCAACTCACAGAGCCCGGCGCGCTCAGCTACCGCATCGCAGGACTCACGCCTCCTTGATCCTAATGCTCTTGCGGCTACCGCCAGTGCGCCTGAGCATCCCTCCACACCCATCTCGGTGAATGCTTCCTTGTCAACACCACCGCGTACCTCCTCCCCATCAGGCTCCCTTCCACCAACGTCGGAACGCGATCGTATTGCTGCCGCTGTAGCAAAATTCGAAAATTCTCCGTCAGAGAAACAAGAACAGCTCACAGAGCTTTTGATGAGTCTTCCCAAAAGAGAACGCGCGCTTTGTCTGTTCAACATGGAGGTGTTCCGTGCAAAGCTTGCGGATGCCAGGCTGGTGTTGGAGAGTATGGAAGAGGAGGAGGAGGAAACCAATGCGACCTCTGTTGCCACAGCAGCTGCCGTTCCTCCGTCTACGCCACAAAACAAGAAGACTTCATCATATTCTACAATGGAAAGATCTCCTCAGACACCTGACCTCTCCTCTCGCGGCCCTAGTGCCACTTCTTCACCTCTCCCTGCCACCCCCGCCGCCGGAACTCCCACAGGAGCAGGAAATACATACACAATCGCAGCGCTCGCCAAGCTTCCTGCCAAAGAGGTTCTCAAAATTGTGAGGTCCTCCTCCGTGATCTTACCTGTGGACATGTCCAAAGCCGACCCGCTTGTGGTGCAGGCTACGGATGAATTTGTTGATGGATTGATGGATAAGGCCCCCCAAATGCAGAAGCAGCTACTAGGTGAGAAACTGTTCAGGGTCGTCAAGAGCTTTGGAATCAAAGGAGCAGTGAGTTTTTTTTTTCGTTATGACCACTGATATTGCACGTTTAACCACCTTCCTACGAAGCCCAAAATTACTGTTACTCTTTTGGACCAGGAGGACCTGCGCTCTCTCGCGCATCTGATGAACAGCTATCCTGCGGTGTTGAAAGATAAAGCCCAGGCTCTCGTCGTTTCCAAGTAACATGATCGGCTGCAGCCTGCATCCACCATTCCAACTTCTTAATATATTTTCTTTTATTTAGCTTTTCTATACATTATTACAGAAAACATCCAGGTTGTGCTGTTTTTGAGTAATTGTTTCTTGGGTGTTTGTGTTTACTCCAACATACAAACCGTCTCACTCACACGTCATCATATCCATCCATTTGTTCGCTATACTCTTTCAGATTGTTCTAACCTCTATTACTGCTTCTTCATCTTTTCTCTCGGATTCACAACTCGCATACTTTTTCTTTTTACCCGGTCGTCCGATTTTATTTTCTGTCTATCGTTTCATCACTTCTACCTCTCAATGGCATTGTTTTCTCTGTTTCCTCGTCGCTGTTCCTTTTCTCTCGGTCTGTTCTATCCTTTTCTATCGTAACTCCTAAATTTTCTCGGCTTTCCCCTGCCCCTTCATTAGTTCTTTTGAATTCTTCCTTGTTCTATCGATCTTTCCATTGTTTTTACTTAACGATTTTACGAAACCTTACGATTTTATCTGACTTGAATCGGTTTTCAATTGTGATTTAAGTATCCTGCACCCCATTTAGCTCAGTCATCAGACATCGTATTAACGTGCGTTAGAATAAACGGCTAATCAACCTCAGATTGTCCCCATCCTTTACAATCGTGCGTCAGCGTAAGTTATTGCAGTTTTTTCATGTAATTACTTCCGTTCGTTAGCGTTCTTTATGCTCCGGTTTTACCATAACAGAAACTCACGATCCGACATCTCTCGATTTTAACATCCATAGGTTCAAATCGGATAATCATCCGGGTAATTGGGAATAATGGGGGTTGAAATCGTTGCATTGCTCTTTAAGGTAACAGCAGACCCCAAGAGGACTACTTTATAAACCCCGGAACATTCAAGTGAGATCCCACAACCTGACCAGTATGGCCGTTCCAGAAAGTATGACTACTCTCAACCTGAGTGGCAAATTTTCAATCGTACGCATACATCTTTTCATGTCCTTTGCTGAGTTTACCTTCACCGTCATAGAACAAAACGCTGAGCCATCCCCCCGAAGAGATCTTGGAGCTTCAAGGTGTGGCCATGCTCAAACGCAAAGCCATGGGCGCCGCTACACTCACAGTTAACATGAAGCATTACAAGAACGACAGTGGGAAGGAATGTCTCAGCCTCGAGCAAACCATTGCAGGCTTAGACCTAGGGGTGCCAGAGGAGAAAGTCCTTGACTGGGTAGAGCAGACCAGAGACACGAAGCTGATCGGCACCGTGGTGACGAAAGCCAAGAGGGTAAAAGTCGACGAAGTCGAGAATGCCTACCTGAAAGAGGGATGGAGCGCTGATACTTTGGAGAATGGATGTATCATGGTTCATGTCACTCCCGAGGGAAAGGATAGCTGGTCTGCTGAACAGGTTCGTCAAATCCAACGTTGTTCTCCGTTAAATTTTCACCTTGCGCGGTTCTAGACTTGGGGCATCGGCGAGGTGAAGGGCGAGAGACGCCATGTCAGACGCATTGCTTTCACTGGACCCGACAAGAAGCTCGAGCACCAGTTTGTATATGACTACCGTGAGCGTTCCCTTCGTTGAGGAGAAAAGTTGTTTTACTCACCTTTTCAACGAATAGTTGGAGAGAATTAAGATTTACTGGTACAATAACGCGTAACTATGAATGTTCTTTGATGTAGATGCGTGATACATACATACAAGCTGTGAACTCTCGTTGACCTGGCCGCAGAATCAAGGAGCGAATAAAGCCAACCCATGAATTCTAGTAGTAAAGTATGTGAAGTACAGAAAACTTTAGCAAAATGATAGCAAAATATTATTCATTATACCAAACACCAGATTATATGCATACATAGATGGGAGCAGACAAGATCCTCGAATTCGACATCCAAAACAAACTAAAGAAAAAATTAATTGGAGGAAATGTATACCTAGATGGCAGTGTGTTATGGAGCCCATTCTGCACTCATCTCCTAAATCCAGATTTAGTATAGATCTTTGAAGGACCCGAAGGAGTGTAAAGGAATTACGGTCACATACTAAAGGTCTCAAGCTAGACAACTACGAAGTAGCTCAAGGTCATTGCATTATTACTGAGTATGAAAGATACAGACCTGTGGATCCTGAGTTTCGTCCATATTCAATTGCCCTTCATCAAGAGGTTGATCACTCGCTTGGGAAGGGTGTTTTTGTTTCCATTTTGCTAGCTGCTTCTTGTACTTTAGTGTCTCCTTGTGGTAAGTATTCACTATGGCGTGGTGGATTCGACGACTAGTTTCATGACTTGCTTGTGAGCTCGAAGTGAATGAGGGAGGAGGAAGAATTAACCCAAGATTATCCATCATCGTAGCTAGTCTGGGATGAGGATTTTTCTCTGGAAATGCAATCTTCACTTAGTCTTACATGCAATCTGAGACAGAATAAGTAACAAACGTAGTAAATCCACCAAGGTCTTGGTTAGCGTGCCCTGATCCTCAGATTCCCAAGCCCTTTGAGCGTCCGTACATGCTGACAGAGCAATCTTTCGAGAGATGCCCATTGCAAGGCAAATTTGAACTTTCCAACGACTTCGCTTGTACAAATTTACTCACCACCAATGGTCCATCATAGATATACTCATCCCGATCATGGCAATCTCCATCACAAAATTGAATCGGACTGGCACATCTAGGAATCGGGATATCAAGTGACCCTAGTCGAGTAGGTTTCCGCAGTGGAACTGAGTGTTTCTGCGTCGTAGTAGCAGGTTGAATCTGCGTTTGTACAACTAAATTTGAGTTGTTGTATGGGCTGGTGTTTCGCCTTCGAAGAAAATTCAGGCTATTACTGACAGCGCTGATGCTCAATGTAGTGCGAGTTTTTCGCAGTATGCGCCAAACTTTCGCAGAAGTAGCAGTAGGTGTTCGGGAGGGGAAGGCTTGATTGTTCTCGACGTTCACAGTCCTCCTCAATGATATTGGGAGAGTAGTCTTAGACTGAGTGAATTGAGTGTCATTGGTGCGTAGATTTTCGTAAACAGCCAAACCCTGTTGACCTGTAGAGTATACGAATGAACAACGAAAGTGATTCAACGATGTGATTCAATTCATACTTGTTTGTTTGCCATTGTTATTTCGCAGAGAGTGTTTTTCTTTCAGATGGAACTGAGGAAGGAAAGGAACTTTGGCCCTACGACGGTTACAGCGCCAATGATCGAGATCTAGACTCTAAAGTATGAATGTGGTTGGACGGCCTATATATACAAGAATCACCTAGCAAGGTTCCAGAGTGGCAAGCATCAAAGACAGCCTAGGGGGAAATCCGGTGAGATCGTGTTGTAGTATTATTATACCCAGAATGTGGCATCTCACAGTCAGTTTACATTGCGCTGGTAAACTTTCGACTAGAATCTCCCTGAGCATCTGGGAAGCAGATCAACTTCAATTGTGAGCATTAATTGAAGGCATGCGTACATCATCCTGAATCGCATTCTCCACTCCATCACAATCGCATGGTACAATAACTGGTTTGAGTTCGGTTTGAGCTTCATTGATGACCTGGGAAATGCATAAGGAACATTGGACGCACATTCATCAAGGCCGTCCTCTTCTTTAGGATCGTCGGTTGTTTGCTGCTCGACATGCCCGGCGTCTTGAGAGAGCTGGCGTATCAGGGCAGTAATAGGAACGATATCGTATCATACATACAGTAAAAGAACAGATGATCTCGAGGTTGGGCATCTTCAACAAGGGCGTGCAACTCTCTAAGCTTGAAGAACGGGATTAAAACACGTTGGTCGTAGTAAGAAAAAGTGATCCGCTCACAATATTCTCCCGAGTCGGATGTCGATCCTTAGGATGAGTATCGTGGCAATCAAGCAACGTAATGATATCTCTCTCTTGATATTGGTATGTGGCTGGTCAATCGAACGAAGGATTGAGTAACAATTCTTTGGAAGTCGCTTTACGATTGCCGCACCGATGAGCAGATTTTTCATTGCTCTCACATCTTTGTGTGTTCCAGGGAGTTTTTCAGCCTGGGGTTGTAAGGTCTCCTTCACCCCGATCAAGAGAGCTTTTCTCGTGAGCGGCATGTCCGTTTCTCGTCTATTTGTTGCATCTTCCGAGTTTATTATAAGGTCCTGAGGTCGGGACCGGGATGTGTGTGTATGTCGTGGCATTGGGTAGCAGTGAGATATCCTGGTTTCGCTTTGAGTCACAGATTATATGGCTAGTTTAGCACAGCTATTAGCAAACTGTGATGGGCATCCCGATAAAGAGGATTCCTGTGGACGAAAGCTATGGAAGCGAAACGAGGCAGCGAATGTCAAAAACATGATTGATGAGGAAAAAAAACGCCCAGGCACGCGCCTAACAATGAATAAGTAGGGCCAAACGGTGTCGAGGAATTCCACAACTGACTGGGTGAGTAGAAGGAACGATCGCACATCATATCAATTTTTGCGCAAAGTCATTGGTCAAAACTGGTCAAAGCTGTTGATATCGATTCTATTTGGGCAACAATCATTTACTACTTGAACATATGATAACTACAGAGATATTACAACGATGAATACAATATTTGAGGTAGGCATGAAATCATAACGTATAAACATTAAGAGCGTCGTCAGTTGAGTGCGAACATAAGATAGAGATTAATGTTTGTAAAACTTCAGGTACCAATTTTACTGGAGGTAGCGACTGGAGAATTGGAAGCGGCCTTGGAGTAAAGGCTCAAGAAGTACGATCCTCCGCACATTTGCGAAGAATCCCCACCGCATTTGTCGTTACAATTGCTCGAAGCTACAACGGTGCCAGTAGCTCCGTTGTTTGTGATCGTATTGCCACAATAACCTATTTTGATAGCGTTAGTTGGGATGCTGAACGGAGACATACTCAGGTTGTTGACTTACATTGGGTGCTGCGCCGTCGAAATTTTACATTAGGTGCGTGAATTGAAGCAATAGAAATATTACTCACCTATATTCGGTACCGGAATATACATATCCTGCACAAAACGTCTGGCACTTAGCGGGAGTCATCGAGCTGACCGTATAGTTTGCCCCAGTAAGAGCGCGACGAGTCCCAGTTGTCCCTTCTGCGACACATCCCACATAAGAGAATGAGGCAGAAGCATTTGGGGCAGTTGAAGAAGTGGAAGTACTGCTGGTACTACTTTTGGTGGTGCTGGAACTAATACTTGTGCTGGTGCTTGTCGTACTTCTACTGGTGCTGGTGCTTGTTGTACTTCTATTGATGCTGGTGCTACTGGTGATGGAAGCAATGAGAACCCGATTTGGAGTACAGATTCAAGTAATAACTTCCTCCACATGATTGGGACGAGTCTCCACCGCACTTGGAGTTGCAATTGCTTGACGCTACCACGGTCCCAGTTGCTCCGTTGTTCGTGATCGAATTACCGCAATAACCTATTGGATTGCATGAGAAAATATGGCAAATTGAAAGGCAAGCATCTACTAACATTGTGTACTTGATATCGTTGAAAACAGAGCTCAGTATGATTACCATATGATGCGTGCAAATGCTTACCTGTACTCAGTACCTGCGTATGTATAACTTGCACAGAAGGATTGACATTTAGCCGGAGTCATTGCACTGTTCGTATAATTGGCACCAGTCAGAGCACGGCGCGTACCCGTCGTACCCTCGGCAACGCATCCCACAGAAGTGAACGGAGTGGAAGAACTTGTTGCTGTCGCACTCGTGCTTGACGTAGTGGAGGTTGAGATGCTGCTGGAGGTACCAGTCACCGCAATAGTCGCTGTCTCCGCTCCAACAAAGACGTTGTAGTTATACTGTGACGGAGTAGCAACCACGCTGAATCCAGTGGGAGACGCGTTGATGACAGTCGTCGAGCCTTTGACCATCTTGATGCCGACTGTACCGACAGCAAGCGGGAGCTTTAGTTTGTTGACGCCGGAGGCGAGGTTTGAGAAAGTCTGCGTGGAACTACCGAGTGTGAGGGTGACTGTACACGTCGAGGAACAGAAAGCGGCAGCCCATAGATAATCCTAATAAGGAAATTTTCAATACATGGTATGAACGACGATATCATCACACCAACATCAGCCCAATTGTAGCCATTGGGTCTTCCAAGCGAATCACCAGTCGCTGTAGCTAGCGCGGGATGTGGCCGGCTCCACCAGTACACTACATCTTGCTAAGAGAAGAAATAATCGTAAGTCTGCAATTGTTCAGCCGAAATGTAACTTACAGTGATGGTTGGGTAGGCTCCAGTTTTGTATGCAGTGATGTAATATTTCGAAAGAGATATCCAAGCCGTATGTGGGTAATTTTGAGCCCAGTAAGTGCCTGATGGATGGCGATGAGTTGTTGGGGTACAATTTGGGTTCTGGACTTTGCTTACCAGCAGGTTGTGCTCCCTCGAAAGGACCAAAACTAAGACAAATGAGAATGTGCACGATAAGCTTACACGGTGACATACTAGTCGGATTCGCCGTAATCATTCCTGTCAGAGAGGTTTAATTAGCCACTGAGGATACCACTAGTAGGCGGCGATTTACCAAGTGACCATTTCGACAAAGGTCAGTTGATCGCGCAGTTGGAAAAGCTCATCCCACCGGTTGATTATAAGCCAATCGTCGCCACGCAGATAGAAGTTCTTCGAGCTGAGGTGCGTGCTACAAGGGGGAATTTCGTGTGAATATACGTCAAAGGTGAGATAGACAAATAACCTACAAGAACCAACCACTAATAGTGGTGGCATACCGACCGGCGCCAAGTTGCTGAATGTCTAAATTTCAAAATGAATAAGGGATATAAATTCGACTGAAAAAATGACGCTTGACAGTATTGATCGTCAGTAGTCTGTGAAAATCGATTCAATATACAAAGGGTATAAAGTGGAGAATGCTCACGTTCTTATCCCAATCGCCTTGTGGCCAAGCACATCCCCAGCTAAACAAGTGACATGATTAGAAAATGTCTCACTCAAACTTTTTAATCGCCTACCAATACCAAGAGTCCAAAAAGGCCCAATCAGTTTTGAAGGTGTTCTCCGAATCCCAGAAGAAAGGCATCAGATATCCGTTGGTGTTAGCTTTGACCGTTTTCCAGTTGGCGACTCCCAAGCAATCATAACCACCACCATAGGTGGAAATCATGGGTTTCCCGTTGACAGTGAATTGAGCGGGATACTTGGCGAAATAGTTTGTCCAGTTGGTAGTTGCGTAACCATTGTCGCAAACGAAGGAGGTGTAGTCAAAGGAAATGAACATCTTCAAGCCAGTTCCTGAGGCCGCGGCAGCGTTGTAAGCGTCGACAACGCGGTCCCATTGCCACGTATCACTGCCTATGTTGAGTGCGACAGCATCTCTGCGGAAAAAATGGGTTACGGAACAAACGCGCAGATAAAAAATCACGCACACGCCCATGGCCGATATCTGTTGGACGTCACTCAGCCAGTTATTATACACATACGGGTATCTGCGAGTACAACAACTGTGAGCAGCATTAAGAGAGGAAATCGCAACGAATTTACGTGTCTGCGCAGGAAGAGGAGATTTGTCAGCGATCTGTAAGTTAAGAAAAAACGAACGAAGGCGTACTTCCAACAATCTATAACAATACGATTGTCAGAGAGACATCAGAACGCGAGACCGCTGACCATACGTACATGATGCATAAATACATATTTCGTTCCATCTCTCTTTGTTAGAGGCTCTGGCGAGAATGTGTCGCGTTGCAGCGACAAATCTATAATGCCTTTGCGTTGAAAATCGTCCTGATCTTGTCGTAAAGCAATCCCTGGATCGCGGCGAATATTTCGAGCTAAAGCTGGAAGGAGAAAGAAGATATGAAAGAGCGGGAAATTTGATAGGGCGAGCATGTTGCTCGGATAGCGATGTGGAAATAGTAATGTAAGGGCCTTCGCGGAGAAAGAAACGCGCAATCGCGAAAAAGCTTATTTATAGGCTCAATGACAGACTACTTTGTCCCAGTTTGACAACATATAGGAGCCTTCTACGAGACGCGCCTGCAATCGTCAGCGGCCAGGACAATTGTTGGCGCCTAATGCATGTTCTGTCGGAGAATCATATACTGCAGCTGGGAGGCATGTCGAACTGCTTTCCATATAGCAGTAAACGACGGCTTTAGCTTCAGCTCTGATAATTTCGAAAGATGTACTAGCTAGGACGTACAACTCTGCCAGTGATCACATGTTGGTACCTCCAGGAGAGTCTGAGATATATGCCCTTCATTACTCGAGATCTCAACCGTTGAACCTGAATTCGTTACTCGAGGGAAAATATAGACATGCATGTTGGAGACTGTGGAATCGTGGAGAACTGAAGAGTCTCAGTCAACTGAAATGGAGAGCATCAATTTGAATGTGGGAATCTCTGATTGATTGTCTCGTTTCGTCTAAGACAACGTCAACTCTCAGAGTCTAAATGGTCCATGCGTCCTGTAAGTTTTACCAGTTCAAGCAAATATGTTCGATGAACCCCGTTGCTTATATCTAGTCTATCGAAGCACTGATAAATTAGCTCGGGGTCTTGCGGCCAACGTTTCAAGAGCCAAGGAGAGCCAGGGTCCTCACTTGTCACGGTGTGAATCGAGTTTTTCCGTACACATCCAGACACAATCGTACACGCACACAGTAATGAATCGGAAGTGAGCTTGACGGTACACAATCCCCTCGAGCTTTATGTTCCTAGTATGTTGCCAGTGAGAAGAATAAACTGGTCTATGCGAAAGCTTCACAAGGCAGGCCTGTTAGTTGCAGATAACTTGTTATAGTTACCTCAACATTCGAGGCAATGGTGATAATAGCTGATACTTTGCTCACTGTTCGCTGTCCTGCTAAACAACAACATCATGAACTTCAGCCTAACTTAGCCTCATCGATCCTCATCGGTCGCTTACAAAGATTCTCCGCTCGCTTGTAATAGCTCCATCATGATTGGTGTTGGATATTCTATTCATCTCAAAACGACTATCCTAAAATATCCTACCGGTGTACGCTCATTCCAGGTGTCATTTAGTCCTGACAGGTTTTAAAGACGGGCGGTAAACTCACGACATCGTGAGCTTTCCTTTGCCTTCCCCATCCCAATGATACCAGAATCTATCAGCGCAACAAATAGCAATTTGAAAGGTATATGCCCTTCGAACGTAGCGGCGACCCAGAAAGTAAGGAATGTTAAGATCAGCCCAAGCACCAAGCAGATCGTCTACCAAGTCGTTCCGTTCTACAAAGGGCCTGAACGGATGACATCGGAAATATGGCTTGCAGATACAGACATCGCAGGCAGTGCTCGCCGCCTCACTGATGGCCTGTTCAACGATAGAGCAGCAGTATTCCACCCCGATGGAAACAGTGTTATCTTCGTTTCAGACAGGACGCAGCCGGGTAAAGCCAAGGATTTGTATCAGCTCTTCCTATCCGATACAGAGGACGCCCGCGATCCTCGATTTTTGAATTTAGGAAGAAGTGTACAAGAATTCGAGATTTCCCCGGACGGTCAGTACATCGCTTATTCTAGCATTCGCCATTCTTTCGCCGAGTCCACCGCATGCGATGCAAAGGTGTACGGGTTCCAGAAATCACCGTTGGGCCTCTGGATATACTCGTTCGTCACTGCTGAATCTCGTCTTGTTGACGGTATTGATGGCGTTTGTCATATCGAATCATTCACATGGAGTCCAGACGGCTTCGAACTTTTGTACCGTTTACGCAAGGGAAAGGAGGCTGAATATTCAGAACAGGAGATCCTTGTACAGAGAATCTCAGTCAAACCGGAGTCTCGTCCAATGACCCTTGGGACATATCCTCGTTCTCCTTCTGGTTCAAATATCTGGCTGGGCTCTGGTCATATTGTGGGTCTGCAAAGCTACGAGCCATGTAACTCTCTCGATGCGCGGGCTCTCTTCATCCACGACATATCGTCAGGAAAGCCCAAAGCGACTAAGAGACTGTATGGAGATTTTGAGGACGCGGTCCGTATTGTTGATATGCAGTCCAAATATTACTCGAACAGACATGGCGGAAGCGGAATGATCGCAGTAGAGGTCTGCTCAGACGTGGATACTCATATTGATGCAGTTTATCTCCACCGAAATAACTCAACGCCAAAAGATAACTATCTGTTCGCTGTACTCCCGTTATTCCGCACGCAAGGCGATGCTATCTGGTTCGGGGCTTGGGACGCTAAATATGCGTATGATTCTGCTACTGACAAAACCACTGTCGTAGTTGCAGCAGTGCTTAGCTCTGGGATTCTCAACGAGCCTCCAAACGTTTGGTCCGTCAGAATTGACGAAAACATGGAGACCAGAGGTACACCACCGTCCCGTGCTGTGACATCTGATGACCGACTTGAATACGATGTGCCGAACTGGTATTATCCTTCCTTGACCTCCGTTCGCTACAAACTTTCTTCGCATCTCGACTGGCTCAAGAATTCTGCACCTCTTCGCACGGAAGTGATCCACTGGCAGGCAGAGGATGGCACCCGATTGAGTGGCGTAGTAAGGTCGTCTATGTCTGCCGTAAATCGACCTCTTCCTACAGTTCTGTTCATCCATGGAGGACCCTATCGGTAGGTCAATCATCTCTCGTATAAAATTAATAATTGCGTCGTTAACCTTTTTGACGTGGTGAGCAAGTCGTGACATACCTGGTACGTTGAAAATCCGAATAATCCTGGAATAGTAATCTATGGCAGTGACTGATGTTACTTTCATGTAATGGCCAGACTATATGCCGTACTTCTGTAATTGGCGGGAACTTCTGGCGAGTGCCGGATACCTTGTTGTTTCTCCAAATTATAGAGGCAGTAAGTGGTATTCTTTTTGAATCAATACCAATAACTTAATCAAATCTCAGGTCAAGGTCGGGGTCATGCCTTTGCGTTTGCTGCTAACCAAGGAATTGGGGTGTACGATTGGCCCGATTGTGAGAGTATGGTCGACGAAGTGATACGTCGCGGCTGGGCAGATCCAACCAGATTGGCTGTGGCTGGATGGAGTCACGGTAACGTTATAATTCGCCAGTATATGATTAATCTAGCACACTCACTGGGGTTTTGTCAGGCGGATCCCTCACTGCATGGGGTGTAACTTTGACGAAGGACCGTTTCAAAGCGGCCGTCGTTGGGGCCGGGGCCTCCAACTGGGAGGGCATGGTAATGGAATCTGGATCTCCGGAGCTCGAGGTAACCATAAAAATCCTCTACAAGCTTCGACATTTTGCTTAATGCTAGATCGAATATTTCCAGAAAGCGATAAGTCAGAGAGATCCTTGGGACGGGGAGCTTCACAAACGAAATCTCAGCCCCATTCATAGAGTTGATGGGGTCTCAACTGCTGTATTAATTCTTCATGGTGACAGAGACGAACGCGTGCCAGTTGGCCAAGCTATCGGATTGTACAGAGGGCTTCAAAGAAAAGCTAATGCAAGGGGAAAACGAGGCACTGAACTCGTTATTTATCCTAGGGAGCCCCATGGGTGAGAGTAAAATTCCTTCACTTGGAAAACGCTGTTGACCGAATTGTTGCCTCGTAGGTTTTTGGAAAGAGGACACGCTGAAAATGGTAAGTTCTAGATTTTTTAGATTTCCAGATACGAAGTGCAATCCTGATGCTTTCCTATTTTTTGACAGTCATGGAAAGGGTCATTCGACATTTTGACAAGTGGCTATGACTAAGTAAAATATCTATAGTGTCAACAAGCTAAGGAATAGATGAAGAGTGGGGCTACACTGCGTTAAAAAAAAAGTCGTCGTGCTACATGGAAAGTACATACTATCATATCCTACATCATACATCATAATACAACAAGTTACAACAAGAGTTATATATGCTCAGACACAAGGAGTATGCTTGTTCGTGCTATAAAGTTAGAAGAAAAGAGAAAATTCGATGCATAAGAAAAAGGCTTTAATTATGCAGCATGCCGTCCAATTGAGCAAGATCCTCCTTAGCACTCATAAGGGCCTCCTGATAACCAAAAGTAATTCAAAAATAAACCATTGTGATAGAAGTACTGGGCTTACCGCAACCATGGTTTGTCGGTTCTCGTCACGAATCTCCTTCAAACGACTCTCATAAGTTGCTAATAACTCTCCATACTCGTCCCTTTTTCTCTGATCACCTTGCATTGCAGTCCGTATAACTGCTCTTAGAACATAAATTCCAGCGACCCATTCAACTTCGTCTTCCTCCCACACCGCGTCGCGCGCGGTCATCTCAGAGAAAGCCCTGCTCATGGCATACGAATAACCACTATCATCAGCGTGTCCGGAATGTTCCATATTTAGCATCCCGAGCTCTAGTGCTGCTGCGTGTATACGAGCCCATTGTATATGATCCTTTTTACGTTGTCGATCATTGGCCAATCGTTGCATTTCGTCCGATATAGAATAAGAAGAAGAAACAGAAAAACATGGTGCAGACGGACTTGGAAACCAGATGGAGTTCTTCCGAATTTGCATCTGCAAAGCTCTCGGTCCGGCGAGAGGACCAGACACACCAGCATGAATGATGGAGGGTGGAAAAAGAGTGGACGCATCTAGAAATCTGCGCAGACAAGCACGAGGATCCCTGCTGAAGCTCAGCTCAGCGGTGACAGCTTGGAACAGAGAAGTTATAACCGGTGTCAGAGGAGTAGTAGAGGGGTTCAACATCACAAAGGACTGAATCATTGAGGCTAAACTTGAAGCGTCAATTCCCTGTGAGAAGGAATCACGAAGAGTAGAGGTTGTAATCTGAAGGTTGACTGCTAATTCCAGAGACGAGTGATGTTGGCGTGGGGACTGTTGATTGTGCGATGACTGTCGATGTGCCGACATGGGATCTAAGGGTCCTCGATGTACGCCTCCGTATTGAATTGGTGAGACTAAGACCTGTGTTGGACTTGCAGTGTCAGAATCGACAGGAGTCTGAGAGTAAGGCATTACTGTCGATGCCGCTATATCACCCGTGCTCCAGGCATTGTTTAGTGTGTTATTCAACGCGCCCTCTGAGATAGCAGTAACTAGAGTACGTCGGCAGTTCATTGTCTTCAAAGATCTGAATTCACTCACCTTTCTCCAACACCTTCTTCATTGACCTTGGCCGACCCTCTAATTTCCTCCTGGTGCGCCCAACGGTATTCTTGAACCAGTTGTAGATTTGCTATTTGGCTCCGTCAGCTCCATTGTCGCATGTAATCGTTGATGTATCCACCTCCTTGAACCTTGGTTCCGCCTCTTCCACATGAATGAACTCATTGGGTAAGCCAAAAGCAGAGATAAAATCTGCTGCTTTTTCAAGTGCGAATTTTTTAGCATCTCCTCTTATGGATCCTTGAGTCCGACGCTCAAATTCGGGTAAATGGCTTGAGTATTTCAAATTCGACAATGTCTATTAGATACTGGTCGTAAGGAAGAACATCGCTTTGAATACCTTTTTAAAAAGGCAAGCTGCTGGTCGGTGTAGGATTTGGGCAGCCGGGTTCTTTGTTGTTGTACCCTGGGATCTCCGGTAGACATTTCGACACCAACGTTACAGCAGAGGTTGCGATTCCCATCAACAATCGCAAGCGAAGTCGGCTTTTGCCGGTTCCATTTTACATTTTTGGATTTCTTTTGTAAAATCCTGATTCAGAAACACAAAATGTCTTCGAGACATGAGTTGACTTGGAGTTACTTGGTTGCTGATATCAACGCGACTAAGTACCTGACATCGTTATTCTTTTTAATCCACAACCCACTCATTTTCTGTAGACTCATTCTAGCCCGAGAGTCGAAAAAACCGTCTGAAAACATTGTTGCTTCTCCTAGCTTCCCCTTTATTTGTGTTACACCAACGTTACAAGGTTTATAACTAACTTGATACTATGATAGTTTGCGATCGGGACTTTTTGCAAGATCCAAAGTTGAGCCACCTCGAGTGAATATAGACGGAAGCCCGCCCTATGGCAATTTTAGAGATCTTGTACAAACTGGTTCATCTTTCCTCGGACCCGTCGTTAAGTTTTTTTTTTCGATTCTGGGCAAATTAATCGAAAAAATATGCCTCTTGATCTCAATTCCTTACCCAAGTTGAACTTCAATCTGCTGATTTTCACGCTCTGTTGCCCCACTTGATATCATTTGAGGACTAGCGCGCAACCTTTCCATCGAAACCGAAAATCCTTGATGAATCAGCGGCGACGTTAGCTTGAAATTTGGGTAAGGTTTACTGCCATGGAATGTCGCATGAGATGTGATTTGTGAGTTGACTGCCCCCGAGCTCACTTATCAGTGTGAGCCCGCATAGAAGCGGTAGTACTAGGCTTGATAGGGACTACAAATCTCTACAAATAATACCGGCGGCGATACGATTACAGTAGATTGCAGTCCTCAAACTTTCAACGACGTCCGGGATGTCCACATTTTCTCATGTCATGTGGAACAAAAAGCAAAGAGCTCACAGCTGATACGATGAACCTTTCTAGAGGCGCATTGATCAATTATCGAAAGTGCATATTTCCCCACCACTTATTTCGTCCTACGATCATTTAGCTGGCAGGATACCTTTCCGTCTACTAGAGGGAACATTTTTCCCGTCTCCCGCCAGTCGCGGATCGAGTTTGAAGCTAGATCTTGTACTCTGCAGTGGCAAGTCCCATCTTGATTCCTATGATTGATCATGAGTACAGTCCGGGCGTTTGCCTTTGCGAATCAAGTACTTTAACCAGTTGAGTACAAATTACGCCCCCCCCCTAACTAGTCATAAATTACTTCGTCTTCGGTAGACCCTTTTTTTCAGATACGGGATGCTACGATACAGAATGTACGACTCGGTGTCTTTCGTGTATGCCTCAACTGGTGCTTCCTGTGCACGGGTGACAGATAACAAATGTATTCCGAGCCAAAGCATTTCGACATGAACAAAACAGTACTATTAAGAAGGCTTACAGGCATGGCATTGTGAGACTATTTTGAGAGTGGTATACTGCATCCGAGCTTCAAGGACAATTTCGAGTAGCATCGCACATTGGTGTGTTCACGCAGTGTTAGCCATGCGACTGACTGTAATCTTTCAAGAGTTGACTACCGTTAAGTTTCTCTGCAGCCAAACGCACCAACGCAAATATGCATGCCGGCTGGGCAAAGCTTTGTTTCTGAAGCGTATCGTATTTCTTCCCTCAGCACCTATCATGAGCATTACACGGAAATCCTAGCACGGACAATACCGTGCATAGCGGGCAACTCTCCATGTATATCAGGTAGGAATGAACCCTGGGATTTCCGATCTTTGTTTTAGTGGTCATAGGAAGACTAGAAAAATTGCTGTCTTTTTGTACATGGTACATTTACCAAATCCCTCCAGAGGTTTCGTTGTGCAAATATTGGATCTGAACGTGACGAAATGTCAGTCCGAGGTTCTCGTCGCTATTACTTGTGATATAAAGAAGAAATCCTATGGTCACACTTCCAGTCGCGAGTATTTGGCCAGTTGTGCATAGGACTTGAGTAGTGTTCCATCTGCGCATCGTATGACCAAAAACGTGGCTCCAAGGTGAGTGCAACGGAGGTACACTTATCAATATTGGAATTTTAGTTTGGCTTGAGTGGTGTACGAATAACATCATACAAAGCCAAAGAATGGGATCCATACAAATCAGTACAAATCTCAGCGAAAAAATATCTTCAATGAGTTGCATATCAATCTAGGTCGAACTCACCAGATTTTCATCTGAGCTGAGTAATCTTATAGCTGTATACGTGCAGCGTCATCGAACCCCACGAGCCTGAAGAACATGCAAGGAGCATCGGAACCCCGCATACTTTCCATGGACTTCCCGCGAACTTGAGAATATCCATAACAGCTGCACCGGGCTCGAATACCAAAATTCAAAAAAACAGGAGAACATACGGCGGTGGAACGTTCATGCTATTCTAATGATTTACTAGGTCTGTTAGTGAAGAAAAAAAGAAGTGGATTTTGTCAACCAAACAAATCTGATGCACAGCTAAAGAAGTGCCAGGGACCGAACGAAAGCTTCCATCACAATGTGGTCTGAGAAACGGATATGTTCGTGTTCCTCGATGGGATGGAGCCGATGATTGGGAATTCCAACAATCATACAAGGAAATTTGAGATTGTCCACTGCACGATTCGCCGACGGGAGAATATGTTTAGAGAGTTAAGAAGCATCCTGTGAGCTTCTAAGAATTCGAGAATTGTTTGAGTGTATGCTGGTACTATGGTCGTTTTGACATGTGAACGGTGATTGCAACCTCAAAGTGCGGCCGGCGAAGTGGGAACGCGATCCTGCACCAGGGGTTCTCCGATTTTGCGGAAGGCCAACATTAGGGCTCGAGATCATGACCGTGAAGATCAATCAGAGTTGTGAGTGTTGGAAGTTTTCAAGAATAGAACTTGGTCTATCGGCAAACAAAGGGGAAATGAGATTAACGGAAGGACAAGACGAGATGGGAAGATTTAGACAAACTCAGATATTGCGGAGTGCATGTGAGCATGGATGTTCGATGTGAGTTGGAAGAGTCAATGATGTGTCAAAATTCGAGACGAAAGCTTGCACTAGACAGACGGAACTTCCCTAGTTGACGTGAGGCGAAGACTCCGGAATTTCTGGAGCTGGGAAGATGGCACTCGTAACGGCAGACATGTTGAAAATAGGCCCGCGTCGAAGGAGGTGCATGCACGGGCGTAAGGGGTGGAAACAATTTCTCCTAGACTTGATACAGTGGTAGTTCAAAAAGGACAAACTGAACGGCATCTCGGGAGAAGTCGAAAATTTTCAGTATCCGCGGGCCGGAACAACATCGGAGATACAATTTTGCGTTCAACACTATGTGGTACACTCTCTCAAAGAATTCTTCAGCAAGTTGTACAATGTGTCGGACGTGGTCAATACTATATCTTTCTCAGATCAATTGTTCCTACTCCTCAATTCTTGCTCTCAAAGCAGATGCGGAGATCAAGCAGGACGTATTATTTGATGAAGGTTGAAGAAGATGCCGGCAGCAATGGAATGAATACAAAGGGATATGCCACGAGTTCGTATCAACTTTCAAGTTTCTATAGCAGGATTCCCGGAAGTCCTGAGCGGGCATGAAGGTCTCTAATGCATGGGAACGCGCCGTTAAGAGGATGTCTTCGGCAGAGTTCTTGTGGTACATGCCGAATCATCGCTCACTAATGCAAAAAGAGGACGCTCGTCAAGTTGACTTGTTTCTCCACACCCATCTTTGCCCCCCCATCACTTGTTCAGAATGGGCAGAAGAAAAATTGAAATCCAACCAATCACGGTCAGTGCTCATCGCTCTCAACAACATGATCTGACTGAAACGAACTTCATGGTTCCACATTTCCTTCCCCCATTTGTACTTCACCTAACCTCGTTAATTCCTCGAATCTGGTATACTTAGCACGAACGCAATCGTATGTTAAAAACACCATCAAGTACAACTTCAATTCGCTAACTCCGAGCCCGTAGGTTCAGTGACCTTTTTAAAGGTACCTATTCTTGGCAGTGTGATAAAATTATCCCGACGCGCTATGGTCGAGCTAACACCTCAATGATAGAGGAAACACGGTCTCTTCAAGAAAGCGTATGAGCTGGGAGTGCTCTGTAGCGTCGACGTCGCAGTCATCATCTTCGGTATGCCCATACCCTATTTTTAGGTTGTGGATTAATCTCTTTTAGTAGAAGAAAAACCAGGTCACAATTTCAAGAAGCTGTACCAGTATTGCTCCTGCGATGTCCAGGACATAGTACAACGACATATAAGGGTGCGTCAGAATTGCTAGGGTCTCCACAACGGCTTTGAACGCTTTTAATATATCACAGCACGACGGCGAGAAAGATACCCGAGGGCCAGTTGACTTTGCTGGTGGGCCTAGCGCCAAGTTTGAAGATTTTGGAGAAGCCGAAGACGATGATGTAGAAGACGAAGAAGACATACGTAGGGGTGCTAAGCGTATAAAGCCCGAGGAGCTCACAATCGATGTCGACGTATGTGATTCATTTGTTCTCTGATTTGTTGCCTGACAGATATCCAGCTGGGCTACGTTCCCTCACCTCCTTCGTCAATGCACGGAATCAATCCGAATAGTCAAATTCCTTCTGATCGACACCTTCACCACCAGCATTCTTCCATAGCGCCGAACAAGAGGCTGCGGTTTACAGGAGGTAAGAATGGGCTTTTTTAATCATATTTTTCAATCCTAACTAAAGACACCCTAGATCCCCTTTCCAAAAGTCCAAGGAGTACTCAAGCATTTAGCATTTCTCCTACAAGTCAGGTCTTTGGCCGATCCCAGCAAGGATCAAACACTTATAACAACGAATTTTTCCCCGGTGCAACGACATCGCCAACTTTTCATCCGGAATCTAATTTTAATACAGCGGGCCATTCATCAAGAGACTCACGGGGGGGTCATAGCGGAGCTCTTAGTTACCCTCCACGGAGTACAGCCTATGATGCTGCGTTATACACTCCCAGTATCAGGCAGCAACACCAATCTCACACGGGCAGTGCAACGAGCGGGGAGGTTTTCAAATTCCTTGAAACGGATTCGCGTAGTCGCTCCTCGGGATCTACTGGGCATTTAGGAACAAACATCGACTGGCCGGACCATACTCATTCCGGTTATAGCTCGAATGGCCCGACAGCTAGTAAGTGCTCCGTCCGATATCGTAGGTTGTAGCCCCGAGCGCTCAATTTTACTTTCCTTGACTTAGATGCTAACCATAATACATCCCCGGAAAGCGAGAGCACATGGCTTGACTTCCTTTCAACCAGTCCCACCCATGGGAGTCATCCAGTAGCAAATGCACCTGACGCCAGTGGGAGACGAAATCCCGAATCGCTGTCCTGGGAACGCGGGCCTAGTACAAGAAGCTCTATGGGCTCACCTTTTACTCGAAACATCTCCGCAGTTGGTGATGGGACAAGAAGATCTAGATTAAGCTCCTCGGGATCAGCAGGTGAAGATGAAGCCTCTGTCTCGGGTGGGAACGGTGTTCCGAGCGGCATGGGTAATACTAGAATTCCCATTAAACTGGAAAAGGACGTTGGCGGATGAAGTGTCGGGTGCAGTTGCCTCGAACATCCCCCTTCGAATACACGATCATATCACTTAGTTCTCTTGTTCACTTTCCACATAGTTCTAAATACAGGCTGTGGCTTGGCATGGGCGGGTTTTATACTGCCAGTGCACATATATATGTATGTTTGTAAATGCTCTGCGAAAATAGATAGCGTCTTTTTTCCCATGGGAGATTCAGTAGGTGATCCTGGGGAATTTGCGCTCAGGCTGCACCTTGTTTCGAGTTAACTGTTGTATCAATCACTGCACAGTCTGACTTGATAAAGTCAGCTTTGACCTGCCCTTTTCCATCATGTACGTATAGTGACTTGGACCTGGTTAGGCCGTCTCGTAGTTTAAAAAGAGAATACATCTTCGAGAACATGACAATATTATCTGATCTCTTTCGCTGACTGAGCACGTAGCCCAAGGACCGTATCGTTACCTCGTTACCCTGCGTTTTGGCCTGTCGAATAATCATAATCTCTGTTTAGGTGGAGTATGCAGCATCTTAAGAGTTCTCCCTTCCCGTGTCATTAAACTTTTGCAGATCTCATCATCGTTGAAAGCATACGAAGGTAGACGAAAGTACCCGCTATGAACGTGTGATAACTACGTGACGACTTGCAGCCAGAATGAGATTGGGGATGAAAACATGGCTACAGCTGCGAAAAGGCAGGATCAGTGTCTTCTGAGAAACAGTCCATCATGGAATAGCATGGAATATGTCATGAAACCCGCCAATAGGAAGATGTTTTACAGTATGCATATGGCGTTACTAAACTTTAAGGTGCTAAGACACAAGGGGGACACAAGCAGTGCATCCTACAGGACCTTACAGGACATGTGCTATAAAACGTAACGCGTTACTGGTTCCATGGTTGTCTTCGTATAAGTAGCTTTGACCGAGCTCGATTTAGTCAAATTTCCCAAGGTGTGATCCTTGCACGTGATATCCACGGTCACAATGATCATGAGTCTTTGCCGGTTCGTGTTGAACGTTAAAACGTTGGACATCCACTTCGCTTGCTTGTGGATGGCAGGCGCCTTAAGCGGGCACATTCTGGACTCATATTACACTCTCAAGTCATCGCAGTTCTCTGGGCCTTTTGGCGCGGTCATGCATCCTACATTCAACAATATTGTTTCAAATCCCTCGCCCAGCGATAGCAGTCGCATAGTCACAAATGGCGCTATGTCTTTCGATCCAGATATGCACGGAAACGCGCAGCCCATGAAATTGGTCTCCGATCTTCCAGAAGACGACAATTCATTCATGAATCTCTCGAAAGCCACCTCTATAAAGATTGCCTCGTTGCAGGCCAAGCTGAATCAACAACTAGGACCTGAATATATATCGACTCGACCAGGGCCAGGAGGAGGTCCCAAGCTTGTGTATGCGGAGGGATGGAAGATTATCAACCTTGCCAACGAAGTCTTTGGCTTCAATGGCTGGAGTTCGAATTTAGTTAGTTTGACGACGGATTTCATCGACTATAATGAGGAGACCAGGAGATATTCTGTGGGCGTTACAGCTATATTACGGGTTACCCTCCGGGACGGTGTTTTTCACGAAGACATTGGTTATGGTATCTTGGAGAATTCGAAAACAAAGGGTCCGGCATTAGATAAAGTGCGTCTATCGTGCGCGATTAGTTATATCTATGCTGAATCTGACTCCCGCTGTTTAGTGCAAGAAAGAGGCCGTCACTGATGCCTTAAAACGGTCGCTGCGCAATTTTGGAAATCTCTTGGGCAACTGTCTATATGACAAGCAGTATACCAATGAAATCGTCAAAATAAAGGTCCCTCCAGTATGTCTTCCCAAGTGATTGATACTCGTATGACTCAACAGTACGGTTTTCAGCCCAAATTCGAGAAGGAAAACCTCCATCGTAGACCGGAATTCTCGACTGACATGAATAAAGCTGCACCCAGCCCAGCAACGAACAACACATCCAAGCCTGCCACATCGGGCAGTACGGCAACGAAAGTTGATACTACCGCTTCAGCAGTCAAGTCTGAACCAGCGCCCTCCAAACCAATATCTTCTATCCCTCATCACGTTCGTGAGCAGGTTCGATTGTCTCTTCAAGAATCGTCTTCATCGAGAACTACTCCAAACCCACCCAAACCAAATATTTCTGCTACCCAATCTGACATATCGTCCAATGTTACCACGCCGACAACGGGACCCTCCAACCGAGGATCTGCAATCAGACACGCCGCTATCATACATGGACTAAATACACCTATTACAACGCCTGCTGCTCTTCAACCGATTCCTCGCATACTTCCACCTCAGCAAGCACAAGATACCCCCAATCACCGCCAAGTTATGTTTGCTGATTCTCCGTTGGCGAACAAAGTGACTGCCGTAGCTAATACGCTTCCTGCACCGCCAGGCGAATCTTCGGACGACTTGGGGGCTGGCGATGATTCTTTCGCGCTTGGGTCAGAAGATGATGCTTTCTTTGCCTCAGTGGACCTAGGCAATGCTGATATGGGAAGGCCCATTGGCTTCACGGAGGGGCCAGGCAACGGAGGAAATCAAGAGCGGGGCCAACATCATCTCTCGACCTCAGCTTCACATCAGAAAAACATCCAATCTACTCATCTGAATCCAGCCTCGTCATCTTCCTCTGCCACGTCGAGTCCCGCCATGACGCACAACTCATCGAAAGTATTACCGCCACTTCATCCGCGCAAAGATGGACATCGAAACCAAATTCTTCCTCATCAAGCGCAGCGGCCTGCTCCCACTTCAAAAGGCTCAGATACCCCTGATAGACAAACTCATCCGGATGCAATATCAAGTAATACAGCTAGAGACCCAACGAAAGTTGTCGCGACTTCTACTCCTGCTCCACGTCGAATGGGAGGTTTCTCATTCCCGCCCGATTTGGCAAGTTTCGATCAAAGTCGGATCATCGTATTCTTCTGACCGGTGTTGTAGCTAAATCGGCAGCCTCAACAACCACAGCAAGGGATTGGAATGAAACGGCCGGCAGAAGCTATGAGGTTTGCATATCTCCTACATACGTCAATTTCTAACAGTTGACCTACGCTCTGACCAATCAGAACACCCGTTAACGCTGCTACGGCTTCTCGAGATCGAAGACACGCTCAGGGAATGGGATTGATGACAGCGCAGGGAGCTGGTATCACGAGACAGCAGTTTAATCAGGCTAATGCACAGGGTTTGGTATTGGACCGGGAAGAGGGAGGAGATGCTAAGAGGATGAAGTACTGATATTGTGTAGTGCGGAACGTCTTTGCGCCTCATGATCGGACCTACAAGCTTTCAGGTTAGAACAAGGTTGGAATATCAGTTGACATGCTGTACTTGACTGCTCTTGTTGTTGTTGGATATATACATAATGCAAGCATTGTCACATATGTTTTCATGGTGTCGTCTGGTCTAAGTAGTGTTGGTAGGCAAAGAGCTCGAGGTGAAGCCTGGTCGCGTTGTGTCGCGTTCCAATTAATCGGCTGGTATAAGTTGCCGTCCCGGTTTCTCGAGTCCCCGAGGTCAAGACCGAACTAGCATTTTATGGCCTGCTCTGTGCTATTCCAACCTCAACCTCGTTCCTTCCAACACACACATGGCTGCTGAAATTTCGAAATTGATTGGATATGAACTCCCTGACCGTCCTGTGAGCAAAGCATTGTCAATATCCATCGTTCGAGTAATTACAACGAATAATCTGCCAACTTAAGGTGTCATGGCTGAAGCGGGATCTTATTCTGTATGCACTTGGGATTGGGGCAAAGGATGACAGCGATGATCTCTCGTTTATTTATGGTATGCTTGACTCCGCTAATCCCTTTCATGCCTTGCGTTAACTATACCCCACAGAGCTTGGTCAGTACTTATGCATTATCCAGTATTGAGCACCGGAAATCCTGACGCACACATGCAGACCCTAATTTTTCCGCATTCCCCACGTACCCTGTGGTTTTGACCTTCAAAGGTGACAGCCAGGAGCTAAATCTATTTGCGGAGACGATGAAGTCGAGCGCGCTTCCTGGATTGCCCCCAGTAGACCTGGGTAAATCTGTAAGTCCATTCCAAACCTTCTCTCCTAAAGTCCCAACCATCTGTCTTCATGCGATGATCTACATAGGTCCATGGCTCCCAGTCCATTGAAATACTCAAGCCTCTGCCTCTTGCAAGTGGCCCTGGATGGAAGTGGAAGACAAAGTACACTGGTGTCTCGGAGAACAGTGAGTTTTCCGTTTGCTTCTCTTGCATCGCTGAATGGTTCGATGTTCTCAGAAAGTGGTGTTGTCATCACCAATGAAAATCTTCTCGTTGATCCTCAGGGGGTCCCCTATGCTAGACTCTACGTAAGATCAAGTTACCTGAGTCCCGTTCCCAGTTTGCTAGTTTGTTCAATGGCTCACTTTGGTTACGTTGATATCGATGTAGAGCTCGTCCTTCAACATCGGAATGAAGATTACTGGACAGAAGTTTGCTAAAGTGATTGCTGGTCCTCCGCAAGCAAAACCCATCCCAAAAGACAGGAAAGCTGATTGGGTGGTGAGGCAACAGAGTGCTCCTGATCAAGCTCTCTTATACCGACTTTCTGGGGATTATAACCCTCTTCACATTGGTATTTGCGTCACCTTCGTGAGAGGTTGTGTATGCGTCTAACTCTTATTCTAGACCCTCAAGTGGGGCGCGCAGCCGGATTTGGCGGCACAATCCTCCATGGTCTGGCAACCTTTGGCTTTGCAGCCCGCGCACTTCTGAATGCTATTGCATATAACGAGCCAGAATCACTCAAATTCTTCGGCGTAAGGTTCACTTCACCTGTAAAGCCTGGTGATGTTCTTGAGACGCATGCTTGGGAAGTGGGACCTGGCCCGGACGGCACTATTGAAGTGGCGTTTGTCACAAAGAATCTTACAAGTGGAAAGGTATGTTTCTCTCGGTCAGGTTGAGTGTGAAGTGTGCTGAAGCAATGTCTGCAGGATGCACTTGGGGGTGGCATTGCATACATCACGAAAGCTCAGGCTATCCTAGCCGCGTTGTAGAATTTTGGCAGTATGAAGAGAATGTACTTGTACTCAATACAACTGCTACATTGTGAGAGGTTGTTCGTTTTTGCACTTAAATAGCTTGTTTAAAACTCGATCTCGAACGACGCGAGACCTCGCGAGACGCGCCGGTTTGATTCACGATCACATGCGTGCTTCGTGATGCGTGAGCAAATCAACCGGTTCATGCATTTACCGATAACCGTACGTAGACTTTCATTAGCTTTCACTCTAACGACCAATTTTGCACCCAATGTCTTCAGAGATAGAAAGAGTAATCGGTTTTCAGCTACCTGATAGACCTGTAAGTTACCAGGTTCCTTCCACGCGATGAACAATCAATCCTGGGCCGTCAGGTAACTTGGTTCAAACGAGATTTGATACTTTACGCGCTTGGAGTCGGAGCAAAGAACACTGAAGATGACCTTCCTTTCGTCTACGGTAAGCCGACTATATTCATAACAATGGTTTGCATGTCATTGAATACACATTACAGAATTAAGTACGTAAAGCACTATGATTCCGCGCCAGCCAGGACCGTTGACAAGTTTATCGTAGACCCGAATTTCGCCGCACTGCCTACATACCCTGTTGTATTAACATTCAAGGGGAACAGCCAAGAATTAAACCTGTTTGCCGATCGAATGAAAGGCGACAATATTCCTGGAATGCCTCGGGTGGATCCCAATCGAATCGTATGAATCTTTGCTCTTCAGACATGTAGATCACTTATTGGTTTTGCAGGTACATGGATCGCAATATATAGAAGTGCTAAAAGCTTTGCCCCTTGTCAGTGGTTTAGGATGGAAATGGAAGACGAGATATACGGGTATATCAGAGAATAGTAAGTCGTGCGGATCGTTCAGGCATGTTTGGGTGTCCATTTATGTATTGCTCGTATCTCCAGAAACCGGCGTTGTCCTTACAGCGGAAAGCACTCTTGTAGACCCGAAGAATGTCGCATATGCTAAACTATACGTGAGCTCTAGCATAAGACCTAACATTCGCGCTCATTCCAGGTGCTTTGCGCACAGAGCTCGTCGTTCAATATCGGCATGAAGATTACTGGCAACAAGTTCAACAAGACAATCGCTGGACCGCCCCAGGCAAAACCCATCCCTGAAAACAAGAAGCCGGACTGGGTATACAAAGATGAGACATCGACTCATCAAGCCCTTATATTTCGGCTTTCAGGGGACTATAATCCTCTTCACATTGGTATATAACACTGCAATATATCTGAACTTTGCAGTGAGAACTGATTTACGGCGTCTATTAGACCCAGCGATTGGTCAAGCTGCTGGTTTTGGAGGCGTTATTCTTCATGGCCTATCGACGTTTGGATTTGCAGCTCGTGGACTCCTGAAAACAGTTTGTGGCAACAAGCCCGAGGCGCTCAAGCTCTTTGGAGTCAGGTTCACGTCGCCTGTCAAGCCTGGAGATGCGCTCGAGACACAGATTTGGGAAGTTGGTCCTGGTCCCAATGGGACAACCGAAGTCACTTTTGTTACGAAGAATCTCAGGACCGGGAAGGTACGCTCTTCCTCCGGATGGGATAGCATTCAATTTGTGACCAATAATCTTCTGCTAGAACGCTCTGGGGGGTGGTATTGCGTATATTGTGAAATCACCATCCGCAAAGTTGTAGTGACCCATTGATTGAATGTAAAAATATGTGTAGGTGAACATGGACAATGTCAAAGTGTAATATGTGGCCAGGTATTTCTCAGTAGTTCAATGAGCAAAGAAAAAACGATGGGGCGAATCCGGATTCGAACCGAAGACCCCCTGCAACTGGATATACATGCACCCAAAGCAGGTATCATACCTCTAGACCATACGCCCATAAAGTTTCGGGGCTGATAATCAACATTGGAAGTAAAAAGTTTGAGCAGCCAAGACATGAATACGCGATATTGTGAATAGGTGTCCTGAAGGCGACCATTGGGCAACTACTTGATATGTACACCACAAAAGATGTCGACACTGATCGGGACTCCTAAGAATGTGAAGGCTACATCCACTGTTTTTCAGTAGATGTGTAAATATGATGTTCTGTAGAAGACGCCGATTGGACTCACAGAAGCACATTGTGTTCACTGATCCATTTTCCACTCTTTGAGACCAAGCCTCTCACGCTCCTCCTTCAACGTCTTCGCCTTGAGTTTGGAAAAAGGCATGGCATGTAATGGTTTCGTCTTCAAAGAGAGCTGGTCCTTTTCGTACAGAGCAGTGTCAGAGTGGGACAGGGATGAAGTCTGTGTCGCGAGAGCAGCAAAAGAAGTGGTAGATTCATGATATCTATCAAGAATCGTTGTTGCATCCACAGGAGGAGCTTAATTCGAGTACATACAATCTGGAGGAGAATGATTAACGGCATTCCGAATCGTTTCAGACAAGGCTGACGGCCTCACTTGTAAGCTTCCTTGTTCAAACAATCAGCTTCCTCTATCTTATCCAATACATCTCTCTTGAAGGCGGCCTTGATAAAATGCAGGACATCAAAGACATGGTGTTGGTTTGGTCTACAGAAGTCAAGATGAGGAAGTACTTCGGTCACTGTACAGTGATACGGGAATATTTTACCGCCATGCTCGAAATTGAGGCATAAGAGAGAATGTTCCATTAGAAGATATCAGCGGATGGAATACATCGTTTATGAATTGCACTGTAGGAGGGCGCTCAGGATAGTTGGAAGGAAAGGTGAGTTTGAATTTAAGAATTGAGTCCGCATAATATCCTACACAACGATTGAATCCATATCTGATGAGCCTGAAAGGAATATTGAGTACAGACCTTGATGGATGAAGAGAACTGCATCCCAGATTAATATCGTATCTGCTGCAGGTACAACATATAATCCGAGAGGACAATGCGACCTATTCCTCAGAGAGGCATATTCCAAAGCGATGGCTGCACGCGCAGCGGGGCTGGCAGCTTCCAAAGGCTGAGGGGTAGATTTGGATGAACGGTGAGCCGGGCGTGACTGAGATTTGGTCCTTGTTAGCACGTCTAATGGAGGACCGAGTGGGTTGAACATGTGGAAGGAGTAAGTAAATAAGCGCGCGCTAATATCGTCGTACTATCGTGGAACGCAGACCTACGCAGACTATCGACGATCGTGAGCTCTGCAGCTGCAGCTGCAGTAAATTTGGTGCCACCGCAATTAAGTATTTGACAATAATTCACGAAGGCTTCGCTAATCACTGTGCTCGCAACTCAAAGATCAAATTTTAGTACTTGTACCGTGCTCTGGCCCGGCACGGTAGCTGGTACGGTTTCATTGTCGAACCGCCCCACGTGCATTATGTGCACGCACACCATTGCTCATCATCATCTTGTCCTTATTCCTCTTCCCAAAGTCGTTACCGCGAGTATTTTTGGTCCTTAAGGCACTTCTAGGATGCCTTTGGTTCGTATAGAAGTATGTGATTTCAAATCTTATCGGTCGGTCGCATTCAGTCTTTTCGCGGCCTATCCATTGACCAAAGTCTTCCAGAGGCCATCAAACTATTGGCCCCTTCAAGAGCTTTACTTCTGTGATTGGACCCAATGGCGCCGGGAAATCCAATCTCATGGACGCGATTTCATTTGTTCTGGGGGTTAAGAGTGCACAACTTCGGAGTTCTCAGTTAAAGGATCTTGTGTATCGGGGAAGACGGCTGGCAAAAGAGAACCCGGATGGCTCTATGGCTATGGATAATGAAGATGATGAAGATGGTGATGGTGATGGAACGGCGAAGAAAGCATGGGTTTCCGCTGTTTATCTGGATGTCGAAGGCAAGGATTGGACGTTTCAGAGAACGTGAGTAGCCATACTTCTTCTCTATAATTTTCAAATCAATTTCAAATCAATAACGCGAGCTCCGAAGTGTATCTACTACTGGATCATCGGAATACAAGCTGAACAATCGCGTTGTGACTTACTCTGCTTATAACGCCGCGCTCGTGACCCACAACATTCTCGTGAAAGCAAAGAATTTTCTCGTTTTCCAAGGTGACGTAGAGGCAGTGGCATCACAATCGCCTCGAGAACTGTCGAAATTAGTCGAACAAATCAGCGGGAGTTTGGAGCTCGCGGCAGAGTATGAAAAGGCAAAGGAGGAGTTAGACAAAGCCACGGAGAATGCAACATTCAACTTCTCTAAACGACGTGGGATTGCTGGGGAAATCAAGCAGTACAAGGAACAGAAAGGCGAGGCTGAAAGATTTGAAGCAATGGAGCAAGAACGAGTAAGCAGCACTTCATTTATGATATATGTACATCTCTGACAGATACCAGGACGCGCTCATTTTGCACAGAGTATTGTTCAAGCTCTACCACGTGGAAGAATCCATCGAGCGGAACGCGCATGAAATACGAACAAAGAATAAGGATTTGGGCCGGCAGCGTGAAGAACAACGTATAAATGATGAATCATTGGAAACAGCTAGAGCAGAGCAGGCCAGGGCTCGTACAGGGGCAATGCAGATGGAAAAGAAGATTAAAAGGGGTGAAAAAGCTTTGGACTCCAAGGTACGTATGTTCCGTATAGGCTGAGTGAAACTAGTCGACAATTTTAACTCCACAGAGACCCGACCTCGTTTCTGTCGAAGCTCAGATTACGCACTCTACCCGAAAGACGAACAATGCTAACAAGGCGAAACAAGATGTAGCCAAAACGCAGAGTGATTTAGAAGATCGAGTGAACAACCTGGAAGCTGAATTAGTGAAGGTCAAACGAGATGCAGATAAAGCTCAGGGTACGCGTTTAGATGAAGCAACCAAGTGGTACTGATCATCTGATTGTAGAGGCCCAACGTATAATGTCCCAGAACAATCTCGCGCTTAGCGATGAGATTTTGGAAGAATATCGGAGCCTGTTCGTGATTAAGTTTCCTCCCTGGAGAACTTAGCTTTCAACATGATTCTAGTAAAACGTCAGCCAATCTTCTTGCGATCGAAGAACGCCAGAAGCTGGAGAAGCTCACGCGAGAAGAGAAGGCTGTTATTCGAGCGTTGAACGCGCTCAAGGAGAAACACCAAGGTCTCGAAGAAAAACGCGACTCTCGTGGTGAAGAGACCACCAGTCAAACAACAAAGAAAACCGAGCTGGAGGAAAAGATTGCCGGGCTCCAGGACGAATTGACCAACAAGAAGCAAGAACTAGAGAATCAGCAATCTGAGCGTACAAAGATTTCGTGAGTACTCTTCTTAAGTAGTCATGTTGATCAGGGTGATGATTGGTGTAAACAGTCAATTGGAAGCACAAGCGAACGAAAAGCTTCAGAGTGTGTATCAGCAACTCTTACAAGCGGGAGTTGACAGGAACGAGTCTGAGCGAGAGCGAAAGCTCAAAGATACCCTGACAAGTCTTCAGAGAATCTTCCCAGGTATGATTTCGAATTAGTACGCTTTGAGTATTCCTACACTTTCCGCTACTGTTAGGAGTTCGAGGCAGAGTCATTGACTTATGTAAGCCTTCTCAGCGAAAATACGAAACGGCGGTTTCGGTGGTCCTCGGAAGAAACATTGATGCTGTGGTTGTCGATGAAGAGAAGACGGCAATCGACTGTATTGAGGTGCAGGTTGTTTTTTAGAAACTGGTGATCCTCTCTGATACTCTGCTTCTGTTCCAATAGTATATGCGAAACCAACGGGCTGGTCAAGCAACGTTCATCCCCCTCGACACGATCCAGGTAAAGCCAATCAGTGACAAATTTCGATCATTTGCAAAGGGTGCACGACTGGCAGTCGATGTGATCCAATACGAGCCAGCCGTTGAACGAGCTATGCACCACGCATGTGGAAATGCGCTTGTTTGTGATACAATGGATGTTGCAAAATATGTGTGTTACGAGAAGGGGCAGGAGGTCAAAGGTCTGTGAAATTTCAGGGAACAGTAACATCACAGATAAGAACTCAATGGACACAATCTTCAGCGGTGACCTTGGAAGGGACTATTATCCACAAGAGTGGTCTCATCACCGGTGGACGCAGTACCCACGGCGGCGAGAAGAAGTGGGATGAAAAGGACGTACAGGGATTACAAAAGTCAAGAGATTCTCTACTGGCTAAGCTCAGAGATCTGAGCAAACAGAAACCGAGAGGAAAGACGGATGAGAATCTCATCGCAGAAATTTCTCAGCTGGAATCCTATATTACCATTGCAAGGGATGAACTGGTTCGTTGTGATATCTCTTTCACTCACGCCTGTTCCTTCTTAGTTGATCGCCGCTTTTCTAGAGCGCTTGTAAGACGAGACTCTCTGGTTTGAAGGAGGAATTAAGACATTTGGACCGAGAAATACAGAAGAACGGTCCTGAGCTCAAGAAGGTAAAAATATTATTCACCTTCTCAATTTTTATATCATTTTTGATTCAACGTTCGTAGGCACAGAAAGAACACGGCAAGCTTCAAGAACAAATATCAACCCTTGCCGAAGCAGTCAACTCGGCGGAAGATGAAGTCTTCACTGATTTTTGTAGAAAGATACGAGTTGAAAATATCCGTGATTTCGAGGAAAGGCAACTTAAATTGGCTCAAGAAGAAAGCGAGGCTCGATTGAGATACGACAATCAAATCGCTCGATTAACTCATCAGTGCGTATAACGTGGAATATCTTTTGCCGCAATTTTGTTTGATCATGATTGCTTTCACAAGGTTAGAATATGAGACTGAAGCACTCCGAAGTAGTAGGGAGCGTTTGTCACATCTGGAAGAATTGGTGAAGACAGAAGAGGTCAACCTAGCGAAATTACAGGAACGTAAAAAGACAGTCGAACAAGAGCTGGCTGACTTGCAAGAAGGCATTTCTGCACATAAAGAAGAGCTGACAGAGCTGCAAGAGGTGTTGGACGAAAAGAGCAAAACCGTTGAACAGGCCAAGCGAACGGCCTTGCGATCTTCAAGAATATTGGAGCAAACTCTCAAGGAGATCAGTGCAAATGTGAGGAATCCGACAATTATAACGTAGAGTTGCTCATTAATCGAAACCTCACCAGAACGACGAGATTGAAAAATTAGCCATGGAACGTTCTACGACGTATCGGAAATGTAGACTTGAAGAGATCAAACTCCCTCTACTCGAAGGTAACCTGAAGAACGTCCCAATGGAAGAGGTGAGTATGTCGTTCTGTCGTTTCGGAAAGCATCATCAAAAGATCAATTACTGTAGAATTTGCGGGACGAAGTTGCCATGGATGTCGATGACGATGAAGATGGTACGCAGCGACCAAAGCCTGTCCAGAACTACGGTATAGAGGTCGATTTTGCGGACATCGACGATGAGGAACGAGAAGTGTGTCTGTGGACTATAATATGATATCATGGTGCTGACGCCAATCTTTCCAGGACGGGTCTCCAGACGCGCTAGCTGAATTTGATGCACAGATAGCCAAACTCACTACAGAAATTGAACGTATTGCTCCGAATATGAAGGCCATGGAAAGGTTCGTTAATGTGATTTCTCTCATTCGTCGAAGTTACAGCTGATCAACTTTAAGATTGGACGACGTTGAGCAGAAGCTTGCGGAGACCGAAGCAGAAACCGAAAAGGCTCGCAAGGACTCGAAGACAGCCAGAGAACATTTCCAGGACGTTCAGAGGCGACGGTACGCGTATAATTGATTGTTAGGAATGTTGACTGATGTTCCTTCAAGGACGGAATTATTCATGAAGGCCTACACGCATATTTCTGATCGCATTGACCAAGTTTACAAGGACCTGACCAAGGGCAAAGCTGCGCCCATGGGAGGAGTGGCCTATCTAAGTTTGGATGATTCAGAGGCAAGGCGCTCGCTATCATTGATATCGAACAAGCAATAAAACTATCTTTGCAGGAACCATACAGTGGTGGTATTAAATACCACGCAATGCCGCCAATGAAACGATTCCGTGACATGGAACAGTTGTCCGGAGGGGAAAAGACAGTCGCTGCACTAGCCCTGTTGTTTGCTATTCATAGGTTTGCACTATTTTGTTACACCCGCTTGACAAGGACCTGATTGAATTTGCATCAGTTACCAACCCGCTCCATTTTTCGTCTTGGACGAGGTTGATGCAGCGCTAGACAACACCAACGTGGCCAAGGTGGCCAATTATATCAAAAGTCAAGCATCAAGTTCGTTCCAATTTGTCGTGATTAGTTTGAAGGGATCCTTGTACGAGCGTGGTGATTCTCTTGTGGGGATCTACCGTGATCAAGAAGCGAATAGTTCGAGGACTCTGACGCTTGATGTACGCCTTACAATATTTTATCTTCTTTATCCAGGTTTGAATGCTGACACTTCCTTTTAGCTCACCCAGTACGATGAATGAATGCTTACATATCATATCACTATTATCCTTATTTTGCCCTGCTTTGTTGAATGCCTTCCCTTGTACTATCTTTTCTTGTACAGTAACAGCTTGTAACACCAATAATTTGAAAGACCTGGCAATGGGCCTTGCGTTGACTTGGAGCGATGTTTATGAGCAATCGGCGGTCAGTAATTTTAATAAAGCTCATTTTTGCTCTGCTGCGTGGTGAGCGCCAGGCGCTAAATATTTTCGTCTAACCAAAGAGGGACAAACAGCTGCCTGTGGTGATGTTGATAAGATTATTTTTTGGTGCCAATCGGCCCGCAAATTTTCCGCATTTGCTTGCAAGTTGAATCATTCTCATGTTGCTTCGACCTATTCCGCGTTCTTTCCCATTTCTACACCCTACAAGGCTGTCCTTGACACCTTCCATTGCTTCAGCACTACTACGACGCTCTTATGATGCTCAACAGATTTCGCGATTTCACAGTTCTTCGCAGAGTCAATCTAATCAATCCCTTCTTTCGCGTCTTTCACATCGAGTATTGTACAAAAAAGATGGGATAACGCCCCGCTCAAAAAAGCGAGGCTTCGTGATAGCCAGCTGGCTTTCTGTGACAGGTCTACTACTTTATACTGCAATCTCACTACTGTCGGACATAGAGGATATTGTGCTCCTTCTCACGGCCTTCATTCAGCTGCAGCAAATCGATGCATCCTTCTACACTCCATCTGACCCAGACACCAAGCAGCGAAATTGGGATGACTGGGGAGAGAGTACTTCGTACTTCAAAAGCATATGCAAGCCAGTTCTAGTCACTTTAACATGGGCAGAGCCTGTTCATGTAGACCGTTTTTTTGCTGAGCTCGAGGATGTTGTTGACCGGCTCGATGACTTCGATGTAAATCATCGCCAGATGCAATCCGAGACGGAAACATTGAAAAATAAAATTCACAACATCATGAACAGTGCCTCACATGCCGTTCATCACTCCCTCCTTTCCCTTCGGCACGAACTGAGTAACCCAGAGTCTTCACTCTCGGGCTTGCTCAAACCGAACTCTGGAGGCTCCTTACGCACTACTGGTGCCGAAATCACGATAGAGGGAGCTTCTGAGGTCGTACAACACATTCGCGAAGCCATTGAGGCTATCCTACACGCTTTACAGGAGAAGGTAGATCGAGAAGTAAGTGGGGAGATCGATAAAGAGCTCTCTGGATGGTTCAAGGTTAAAGGCGATGGCTCTGGCAGTGGGAAGGGGAGTAAAGGCAAGGGATATGATATAATAGGATAGCAGGACACCCGGATGTACTGTCGTCAATCTGCTTTCCAAATGAATCAGAAGCTTACGTGTCCAACAGCTTCATGCCACTGGAGGTCAGTGGTTTCTCGCAAGGAAATCAGTGTATTCGTGCGAGTCCATCCGGAATCATTGCTTTGCGAATTCTTCCCTGTTTTTCCTTAGTCCTGCGAAGGAATCCACAGCAGGGTCGTTAGCCTAACTAGCGCCGAGAATCCCTAACCTTCCTATAACCTTTCCTTCCGAGACTGGTTTCTTGACAAAACATGTCTCGGCGGGCATCACCAACCATGACACTGACTTAATATGATCGCACCAGCTGGTAGCAGGATTTAATAGGTAGGCCGATAGACGGTGAATCATGTCGCAATATCAGTCTGAGTACGAGCGGCGCGCCCATTCGTAGCCATTAATGCGATCTCAAACAATGGCGCAAACTGACATGAGCTCTTATTCAAAGTGGTGACTGCGATGCATTTCATCCGGGTCCATGCGTTGCAACATAACATGGGTCTGACCTGGGATATGTACACCACCGGTATATATATGCACTACAGTACCATCGGAGGTATGTACATACATGACTGCGTCGGTTGCGTACCCTGAATTCGGAATGCGGATATACTCTGGATACTTTTCAATTTGGAAACATAGACTGTTCCACGTTCCCATTCCCCTGCTTTGTCCTGGGCACGATTTTCGGTTTTCAATTGATGATAAACTTACTAACTTTACTCTGGTATCAAATTATCTTTTATTTTCCGAAACGACAGACGAGGCTCGATATAAGTAGATCTTAATATGATGATGCACGTATGCGAACACGTCTTGTACCAGCTCGTACCTCCGGTGTACCTCTACAAGATCCCAGGGCCAGAGCAAACCTCGCAAAATTACATGTTGGATATGCAACAATTACAATGTCGCGTAGCCATTAATTTTCGTCAGCATAGCACCATAGGTCAGCATCCGTCCTGTTAGGTCCTGCAATGTGCATTTCTTGCCTCTGTCGCCTCTTCTGTCACGGTCGTCTGCAAGAAATCAGGATCCGACCTTGCAAGTTCGGGATATTGCCAGGAGGTCTATCTCTCTCTCTACAACTTCATGGCTAAGCTCACTGATTCGAATTCGACGATTCGACAACCAGAACTTGAATCAAAATTGAACTTCCTCGCCCCTGCATCACCATGAAATTACCCAGAAATCACCCGAGATGACCCCGCGCGCCCGATGCCGTACATATTTATTGGATACACTCCAAACACTCTAATTTATGTATCACCGCCTCCGTCTTGTTATACCCATTGTCAACATTCAGCCAGAGCCTCGTGGTGGGCGAGAATATTAGTACTTACAGCCGATCTCAAACGTTCCTGCCTTACTCCTACTTTTCTCTTCTCGCCAGAGATGTCTGGCACTGAGGCCTTTCGCCCTCAAGGCAGGCTGCCGCTGGATCCGTTTAGCATTGCACCAGCAGGTGCATCTTTGGGTAGCGCCGGGACTGGGAAGGAGAAAGTTCGAAGAAAGACAGGCTGGACTGTGAAAGAAGAAGATCTGAAGCATGTTTGGACGAAACACGAAACTGCGCAAGGGAAGGTCATCCTGGTTCTAGGAGGCGAGTTTTTCTTCTCCTTACGCCGGTTGGGCGCTTGGTTAACTGATGGGTGCCTCCGCCATCTCCTTTCTGACATCGTTTTTGCATATTTAGAACCCACATTAAAAGACCTTAGTCCTCTACTGAACTCCTCTCTCCTGTCAAAGTCATTACTTATCCTTGCTACGGAGCGCCCGCCATCCGATTTGGCTTCATTTCTTCAAAATCACACTTTGAAAGGCCTTGATTTTCTAGTTTTACGCGTCCAGCCGCTTCCTCACCCAATTCCACAACAAAATCACTCCATCTTGAGCCGCGCGGAGCTTCTAGCGAGGAAATGGAAACAAGATCGAAAATTAATATTTCCAGATCCAGAGGATGAGCGGGGAAGATCCAAATTCAGAAGGAACAATAGAAATACTTCTGATGAAGCGCCAATCAAAGCGGTGCAGCTTTCAGAAATCGGAGGTGTTTTTGGGCGGGATTTTACTGTAAGGGAGGAGGTTGGGTCGAATCCTATGGCCTCCGCTAGTGCTTTTCCTTCGTCGGGCCCTTCATCTAATCAGACACAATCTCGTTCTCGGGCTCCCTCATTTAAATCTGCCTCGATTTCCAAAAAGATTCGAGGGCAGCGTTCTTTCGACGCTGTCATCAACTTCGTTCCCTCCCCTGGAGTATATGAAGAGGGTCAGGAATCAGTGTTCATGCACAATATATCTTCCGTCTCATCTGCTAGTCGTGCATTCCTCGCCCCGCCTTCTTCTGGACCTGGTGGCTCAGGCGACCGACGGGGCAGAAGCTTGTCAAGAGGCTCGAAGGGACGAAGTTCTAGCTTGGATCGAATTAGAAATTGGATGAGGAGTAGATCACGTTCCAAAACTCGAAATGACCAGAAGTCAGAAAAACTTATCAGTCATAATCCTGAGTCGAGATCTGGGACCGTGAGTCATGGAAGGCAGGGACGTGTGTCCGATTCTTTGGCCACGATGGGATCAAGGGATAAAGGTCTGGGGGTAGCTCTGACTGGACCTACAGACTTTAGGAAGGAGAAGGGGAAGGCTGCTGAGGACAATGCTCGCGAAGATTCCGTTAAGAGAATTGAGCGTGGGGTCTTGACTTCGTGGAGCCGGACGCAGCTTGGTCAAGCTAATCTCCCCTCTCAAATCCAAAACGATTCCCGAAGTAACTTGGGAACAGCGAGTTCAGAAGGATCCAAAGCATATCTTATTCACGTTTTGCCACTTTCTCCCCCGCTGCCTACAACCGCCCTGTTGCGGACAGCTTTTTCCCAAGACCGACTAAGTACACACTATTCAGAGCAGTCTTCTGGTTCTGTCATTTCATCTGCGGAAACGGAAATGCCGCCCTTAGGAGCAAGTCACAGTACTTCGGAGGAGTTGAAAGATCACGGTGTTTCTCGTGCGGTGAGGAGATATTTCTGACATGTTCGTTATGTCGTCACTCACATGCTATGACTCTCGAAGGTACCTGCCGCGCAAAAGCCAGAATCTGTCGAATCCTCTACGGCTATAGCCCTCAATGGAAGTCACAACCGAAACGGATCTCTCGATTCCAAGGTAGATTGTCCTGTCAAGACCGGAATTCACCTAACCAGAATCCTGTTCTCAAATAGGTTCTCTTTTCACGATCTAGCTCCCCCGGTTCTACACCTACTTTTCGAACTGTATCGGGGAATGAAACTAAGAATGAAATCAAGAAAGAACTGCCCAATTCGGAAAATCCCGTTCGTCCGTTCATTCACAGCTTGCCTGAAGTTTTTCGAACCCCATATAATTTTTTCTACAGGCTCCGATTGGGAGATTAGAATCAACCAATCAAGTATCTGCTACAGAGAGTTCCTATCCAAACTTAGACGACAATCACTTGGTTCTTACTAGTTCGTCGCAAGAAAATACGAGCCTAAGCTCCCCGCGATCGAAAACCCCACTCAACCGACGAGCATCGTTAATCTCTCCCGCTGTCGAAGCTGCTGTAAAAATTGCCACTCGACATTCACATTCCTTGCATGTCAGCAACGGGAGAGCATTGTCGCTGACTGGACCGCAAAAGGACAGGCAACTCCAGCGTCGAAGCACTGCCATGCAGGTTGCGTCTGCGGCAGCGCTTGCGGCTTTGGAAGTTAGCTTTACTAAGGCCTATGAGAATCAGCTAAAAAGATCTCGCGTTAGTGACATGCCTATTATCGGCCTTCAAGATGCAGTCGATGAAAATGGTGCAGGATCTGTAGCCCTTGAAATGAATGGCCCTGAATCAGACAGCGATCCTGACGGACATATTATCGTACACTCTCGACAGTCTACGCTTTCTACAGACATACCAGAAGCGTTAATGCCTCATCCCCATCGTCAGAGGTCGCTGGTATTACGTGACAGTATTTTCAATCCTCTGGATATTGAAGCCTTGTTTCAAAGATTCGATTCAGGCTTGGATGGGACATTGACGGAACGGCCAACGCCGATATCACTGCTACCCCGTCCTCATGCTCGTGCAAGAACACAATCTCTTGATGGACCGACTAGGTTCTCAACGAAGTCTGATGCTTCTTCGAGGGTTTCTGACATTATTTCTCCTATAACAACCGCTCTTCCGATGCCTCCTCTTTCTCCAACTGATCCTGATTTTTATTACGAGAAAAACAATCTGGTTCAAGAGTTGGAACAATTCCTTCTTTCCTATTCTTATGCAGACTTCTCGTCCTCCGTTGTCTCACTCTCGGCACTTCCGAAAGGTGCTGCAAAACCTGCCATAATCAGTGGTGGTCCTGCTGATAGCAAAAGCCCCATCTCAGTTGATGCTATGGACGCATCGAACAGACTAAGTCGAGTGGATCAAACACCCACGTCATTCCTTCTTCCTCAAGGCTTGTTAGGACTTTCCTTCAAGACCACTTCTTCATCTTTCCCAGATGACTTAAGGCTTTCATTTGTAGACCTCATCCTTCACGGCCTACTGGATCCTACGTCGGAATCATTAGCGCTGTATCGTGATGCTATGTTCGTCGCCAAGAAAATGAGTCCTCCGGGGCTTCACGCCAGTGGAAGAAGAGGTGTCACACTGAACGAGCTGCTGGCCTTGGGTGCGTTGAGTGGGGAAGAAGCCGGTGTAGCGCATAGCATGCCAAGGGCGTGGGTAGGAGGAATTGCTGACGTCGATATTGAAAACGCAATTCCGGAAATTTCCCACTTTAATTCAGGCGTGCCAGATAGTGGAAGCACCACTACGACGGAGGGGTTGCCTTCAAGGGGCGCAGTGGCTGGGTCGAATACCGGTGAACTTCCTACCA